>NC_083868.1:143666811-144291811 GCF_032452875.1 Bos javanicus | reverse complement strand
CCCTGGCGGATGCGGTCAGGCTGGAGGAGGAGCACCAGGCTCAGCTGGTGGACCTGGAGCTGCCCTGCTAGAAAAGCGGTGGGTGGGGGCGCACGGGTGCGAAGGGAGCCAAAGCCTGCCCGCGTCCTCGCTGTGTGGACTGGACTTCACCGAGTAAAAGCACTGCTAAAGAGTCGGTAGCATCGCTTAAGGCCCAGGGGAAGGTCAGGGTGAACTCTGGCACCAGGAGCCCAAAAGGAGCTGACCCCGATCCAGCCCAGGGCTTTCTTCCCCCTATATGTATGTATTTATTTTGGCTCTGTCTGGTTTCAGTTGCCCCAGCAGGTGGGATCTTTCCTCCCGGTGCAGCGCCTTCTGTCTAGTGTCCCCCAGCTCCAGAGTTCCGGGGCTCCGTATTTGTGTTGCACAGGCTTAGTTGCCCCACAGCACATGGGATCTTAGTTCTCAGACCAGGGATCAAACCCATGTCCCCTGCATTGAAAAGCAGGTTCTTAACCACTGGACCGCCAGGGAAGTCCTGAGGCGCAAGTCTTGCTTTGTGACTTTCAACCCATCATTTAACCTCTCTGACTCAGTTTCCTTTTCTGGGGTGAGGGAATAAATAGTCAGCAAAACTCCCAATTAAAGGTACAGAACAATCTTCATAGCTTTGACACAACCCCCGGCATGCTCCAGACTAGAAATTGTTCGGTCCTAATTCCAGCCACATCTTCCTACACCCCCTGGGTCACCAACAAGGTGAACCCCCTCTAACTCTGACACCATTTGTCCCTTCGCCCTGGGCTCAGAGGACGGGGGCAGACTGGGGACCCCCGTGTGGACAGAAGTCACTGGAGGCCTCTGTGAGATGGAGAGGGGCCACTGAGCACTTCTGCAGCACATGCTTTTGTAGAAGACCCTGTCCTGAGGCAAAGCATGTCCCCCAAATTCACATCTGCCAGAACCAGGAATGGGGCATCATTTGGACGCAGCATCCCTACTGGGATAACTGAGCTCAGTTGAGGTCATGCTGGAGGAGGGTGGCCCTGAGTCAAGTGATTGGTGACCCGAGGAAAAGAGGAGCAGAGGAGAGGCCACACGATTTGGTCAGAAGCCAGGAGCTCTGGGAGCTGAAAGAGGCTCCCCTCAAGTCTTCAGAGGGGACACACCCAGATGACACCCTGATCTCACCATGAGGGAACACACTTCTGTTATTTAAGGCGGTGGAGCTGGTCACAGCTGCCCCTAGACACTGGTACAGCCTCACGGTGCTGCCCGCTGTCCTTTCTGCATAAGTGGGCTTCGAGTCTGCTCTCCCGTGGCCCTAAAACCACCCTCCAATGTTTTCAGAATGGCTGACATGCCCTTTCCAGCCACCCTATCTGTGCGAGGAGCCCGGTTCTTCATCGGCAGTCGGAGGAGGACGAAAGGCCGATTCACGGTAAGGATGGAGGCACTGCCCACCAGGCCCTCCCAACACCAGTGCTCCTGGGGGCTGTCACCACTGGCCTGGCACCCCGATGCTCTAATTAAACAATTGTGTGTGCCAAATGGGAATGGGGAGCATAAGGGCTCAGAGGAGACCCCTGCTAGCCAGGCACACTCCCCTATAGGCCCTTTGCGCCTGCTGTGCCCTCCTCCTGGAGTGTGAGTCCCCAGTCCTGCCATGGTGCACTCCAGTGACCCTGGGGCCTTGCCTTGTGCCCTTGTACCATGAAGGCCTTGCTCACCCCTGAGAAGATGCCCCCACACCCAGCCCTCTCATCCCCTTTCCGGATGGTCTTTGTAGCCATGACCTCCTTCAGACCAGCTATGTGTCTGGTCATTGCCTGCCTGTCTCCCCCTTAGAGTGTTGGTGGGGGGACCTTGCTTACTGAGGATATGGGCTTTTGTTTCTTGCTGTGTCCAGTGTTGAGAACCATGCCTTGTGCATAAGAGGTGAGATCTGAATATTTACCAATGGGATGCTTGGATGGATGGATGGATGGATGGATGGACAGCTAGATGGATGGACAGAGTAATAGAAAGATGGGTGGTGGATGGACAGATGGGAGGACAGCTAGGTGAACAGATAGATGAATGGATGTATAGATGGATGGATGGATGGATGGATTAATGGGCATTTGGGTGGGTGGATGGATGAATGGATGACTGGACAAAGAGATGGATGGATGAACAGAGAGATGAATAGATGGACGGGCAGATAAGTGGACAGATGGATGGACAAGTGGACATACAGATGAATGACCAATGCACCCAGTCATTCTAGGTCAGTCCACAGGAAGAACCTGTTCTGTGGTGTAATCACCTTAGAACTGTGCACAGCTCTCAACCACTGCTCCCAGTGCCCCCTAACCTACAGGCAGACTCCTCTCTCTTGGCCACCCCTCCCTCAGGGTCTGGGTAGGCTGAGCCCAGGGGTCGTCAGGCCCTCCAACAGCACAGGTCTGAGTGCCCTGCCCCTCCCTCTGCAGGGCCTGGTGAGGCAGCTGGTTCTGCTGCCCGGCTCGGATGCCACCCCGAGGCTCTGTCCCTGCGTGAATCCTGAGCTCGCTGTGCTGTCCATCCCTGCTATCCTGCATGGCCTCACAGGGAAGCCGGAAGACAACGAGGTGCTAAAATACCCCTATGGTTAGTAGGCCAAAGCTACCCCTCTCCACACTGACAGAAGACCCTGAGAGCCTGGTCACCCCCAGGTTCCCCAGGCACAAGACAGGAGGGTGCTTATCATGTGGACGAATGGATAGCTGGGGCCTGATGCAGATGACCCCCTCCCTGGGGAGGCAGACGACACTCTCAGATCCACGTGCTTAAGCCCCACCAGACGGTGCCCTTGATGGACCACTCGTCCTGCCTGGGACCTGGGGCTGAGCTGACACGAATTCCTTCTCTGACTCCCACCTGCCACCTGCTATGCTCCCAGAGCAGCATCTGGGGCCCGTTTTCCCCTTCCCTCTCCAACAGACACCAAACCTCAACCCCCCAGTGGGGACCCTGATCTTCATGATGTTCGGTTCTATTTTCTGGGGCCCCTCAGCCTAGAAGGTCCCCAGCACTGGCATCTCTCATTTGTGTTTGCACCTCCCCAATGTAAAGTCAGTGTTGACTTTACTTAAGCTATACCCTCTGCCATGGAGAACCCAAAACTCTCTCCCCGACAGCCCCAACTCCTACTGGGGAGGTGGGGAGACCCCTGACTCCTTCCAGAGCCTCACGGCCCTTGCTTCACAAGTCAGGGAAGCCCCTTGAGCAAGTCGGCCCTTAGAGCCAGTCCTGGGCCAGCATCCCCAAATTCCCAGAGTCTCATGACCTCTGGGATGTTTTCTGGGCCTTGAGCAAGTGTCTGACTCCCAAGGCCTCTGCTGGGCATTTGGCGAGGTTGAGGATGCTCTGTTTCACCACCTGGCCACTGGGGTCTCAGCTCAGGAGTCACTGTATGGAGGCCACGTGGCATCATTAGGACAGGGCTGGACCTGGATGAAGCCACGATGACCAGGAATGAGGGGGTCAAGGTGCCTGAGAACCAGACAGACAGAAGTTAGCTGAACCTGTGCCAGTGAGTCTCAGATGGAGGAGAGAGAAAGGCAGCGTGATTACTGAGGGTTCTCAGAGGAGCTAGGGTCTGGGGAAGAACTTGGTGGGCAGGTGGCTGGACTTCAGGGGCATGTCCAGGTCCTGTGCACAGATGCCGAGGGCAAGTCCTGGGCTTTCGGGTCTCCCTGCCTCCCAGAGGCCTCGTTACGACCTGAGTGGTTCCTGGAAGGAGTACAGGGGTCAGGGGTCACCTGACACCCTTGACTCTGCCTCCCTCTGGGGAGCACATACCCACAGGACATTTGTCACCCCCATCAGAAACCAACATGAAGGTGACTCTGGGACCCCGGCCTCCATGCACCAAAGCGGAGGATGCCCAGTTCTGGTTCGACGCCAGCCGCAAGGGGCTATACCTGTGCGTGGGCAGCGAGTGGGTCTCCGTGTTAGCAGGTGAGACATGCAGGTCTCCAGGGGCCTAGGGGGTCTTCTCAGAGCCAGTGTTATGTAGGAATAGGGAACGAACCTCACAGAGCCGCGAGCTTGAGTGTTTCACCTGGAAACACGCGCCCTCCTGGGCCTGACTCGTGGGCTGGCAGGCTCTCATCCATTGTCCCAACTAGGGTAGACCATGGGCCTCCTCCAGGGTGCTCCATCCACTGTCCTCACCCTCTCCTCCCTCTCTGGTCAGATGGGATGTGATGGTGCCTGGAGCCCAAGAGTGGGGCTGTTGGCAGGGAGGTGAGGAGAGGAGCCGTCTGAGGGTGGGGGTCCCTGGGAAATGGGAACTGGCTGCAGGGGGCCGTCCAGGAGCCATGGCCTCCACTCTCTAGTTTACATTCGGGCACAGCTTTTTGTGGAAGTCTGGAGCCTTGTGAAGTGTCTAGTAAGGACCTGACATGTCACTTCCATCCAACAAGTGTCCCTGGGGGCTCTGCAGGCCCTACAGCCCATTCAGGGACCAGAATCTCCTTTGCTGGGCCACCAGGTGAGGGTGGTACAGGACTTAGGGACACTCGCCTGACCTCATGCTAGGGTCATGGCCCAGGGCCCTGGGGTCACTCCCGGATGTCATCCATCAGGGCTTCTGTTCTGGGAAGCCTTAACCAGTCTCCATGTCTCTATCACAAGCCAAAGAAAAGCTGGATTACGTGGAGGAGCATCAGAGCCTATTCACGAACTCAGAGACGCTGGGCATCGAGGTCTTCGTCATCCCTGAGGCTGGGCTCTTTGTAGCAACCGCCAACCGGAAAACCACATCTGCCATCTACAAGTGGACCGATGGCAAGTTTGCTTCATACCAGAACATTCCCACGCACCAGGCACAGTCCTGGAGACACTTCACCATTGGGAAAAAGGCAAGTTCACATGTGCGACTATGTCATTTTTATCTTGGAAAAACCCACAAAGTCCGAGGGTTGGGGCTCCTTAGGTAGATTTTGGGCTTCCCTGGTGGCTCAGATGTTAAAGAATCTGCCTGCAATGTGGGAGACCTAGGTTCAGTCCCTGGGTTGGGAAGATCTCCTGGAGAAGGGAATGGCAACCCACTCCAGTATCCTTGCCTGGAGAATTCCATGGACAGAGGAACCTGGTGGGCTACAGTCCATGGGGGTCTCAAAGAGTCGGACATGACTGAATGACTTTCGCTTTATGTAGATTTTATGGGGGAAAAGCATTTCTACTGGTTTCAGAGCCTCATACAGGTTCTAAATGGCTTTTGAATCAGACACACCTGCGTCTTGGTCTGGAATATGACTGAGAAAATCTGTTCCATTTCCTACAAAATGGACACAAGACGGCTGCTGGGACATTTCCCACTCCATGCACACCTGCCACTGCCTCCTCAAAGCTCTGAGATAATCTGACCTAAGTTCAGTTCAGTTCAGTCGCTCAGTCATGTCTGACTCTTTGCTACCCCATGGACTGCAGTACACCAAGCTTCCCTGTCCACCACCAACTCCTAGAGCTTGCTCAAACTCATTCCATCCAGTCAGTGATGCCATCCAACCATCTCATCTTCTGTCGTCCCCTTCTCCTCCTGCCTTCAATCTTTCCTAGAATCAGGGTCTTTTCCAATGAGTCAGTTCTTTGCTTTAGATGGCCACAGTGTTGGAGCTTCAGATTCAGCATCCATCCTTTCAATGAATATTCAGGACTGATTTCCTTTAGGATTGACTGGTTTGATCTTTTTGCAGTCCAAGGGACTCTCAAGAGTCTTCTCCAACACCACAGTTCAAAAACATCAGTTCTTTGGTGCTCAGCTTTCTTTATCTGACCTAAACAGGAGTGGAAATGGGGCTCCACCCTGGCCTCCCTCTATTGGCCCCATAAACATGGGGGACATATGCTGTCCTGATGGAGGGGACTGGTGAGATGGTGAGGGCTGAACATGAGGCCTTGGATGGGAGAGACTGGCAGGCAGCCCCCTTCCTTTCACCAGGACTGTGTTGAGCAGTAGCCCAAGGGTGGGACTGAGAGGGCGGCCCCCTTGAGATAAGAATTTCCTTCCCAGCTCCTTCTAGTCCTCCACTCCAAGTGGCAGGATCCCCGGGCCCCCTCCCACACCTGCTCTCAAGTCAGTCACCAATGTGCCCGGTTCCAGCCCCACACACCCCACCCCCAAGGCCCATGCAGTGAGGACAAATCTCTGTTTCTGGTCCCTGCTGACTGTCAGGGTCCTGAACTCCAGGGCAGCCTGGTGAAGGAGTGACTAGCTCTCTGGTCTTATGGTTGATGACATTTTAAAGATTTTTACTCCTTCCTAATAAAAAATAACTTTATATCAAAAAATTGGGAAATTCAGAGAAATAAGAAAAATCTGTCAGGTCCCCTAAGCAGACAGAGGGTCTCTGGTGCTGCTTCAGCCACA
Organism: Bos javanicus; assembly: GCF_032452875.1. Taxonomy (NCBI): domain Eukaryota; kingdom Metazoa; phylum Chordata; class Mammalia; order Artiodactyla; family Bovidae; genus Bos; species Bos javanicus. The sequence continues at coordinate 144,285,432 of NC_083868.1, read as the reverse complement.
GCAAGTGAGCCCCTCACCCTAGGCTTCCGGCTTCTGTCACATCACATGACCCGCCATCTGGGCCTCTGGGTTGTGTCACACGCAGGGCGTTGCCACATGGTCCTCAAGTGTGTGACACACACGTGCTTCTTGACGGACAGCAGGGTGATAAGATCTCTCCTCCTTGTCTGAGTGATGAACGCTGCTGTGCATAAGGCTTTCCCTGGGATTGGGAGATAGAAACAGAGCTAATAGGCTGGTAGACACAGGCCTGGCTACGGGTCTTAGAGTAATTAAGATCTGGAGTCAGTGCCACGTGCTGGGGCCTGCCCAGGATGCCAGTCCTGGGCTCAGCCTCTGTCCTGGGGCTCAGCCTCTGTCCTGGGGTTCAGCCTGTGTCCCGGGGCTCATCCTCTGTCCTGGGGCTTGGCCTCTGTCCCGGGGCTTGGCCTCTGTCCCAGGGCTCAGCCTCTGTCCTGGGGCTCATCTTCTGTCCTGGGGATTAGCCTCTGTCCCGGGGCTCGGCCTCTGTCCCAGGGCTCAGCCTCTGTCCCGGGGCTCATCTTCTGTCCTGGGGATCAGCCTCTGTCCCGGGGCTCGGCCTCTGTCCTGAGGCTCAGCCCCTACCCCAGGGTTCAGTCTGTGTCCCGGAGCTCAGCCTCTGTCCCGAGGTTCAGCCTCTGTCCCAGAGCTTGGCCTCTGTTCTATGGCTCGGCCTCTGTCCCGGGGTTCAGCCTGTGTCCTGGGGTTCAGTCTGTGTCCCAGGGCTCATCCTCTGTCCCGGGGCTCAGCCTCTGTCCCGGGGCTCGGCCCCTACCCTGGGGTTCAGTCTGTGTCCCGGAGCTCAGCCTCTGTCCTGGGGTTCAGCCTCTGTCCTAGGGCTCAGCCTCTGTCCCAGAGCTTGGCCTCTGTTCTATGGCTCGGCCTCTGTCCCGGGGCTCAGCCTCTGTCCCGGGGTTCAGCCTCTGTCCTAGGGCTCAGCCTCTGTCCTAGGGCTTGGCCTCTGTCCCAGGGTTCAGCCTCTGTCCCAGGGCTCAGCCTCTGTCCCAGAGCTCGGCCTCTGTCCCAGAGCTTGGCCTCTATTCTATGGCTCGGCCTCTGTCCTGGGGTTCAGCCTGTGTCCTGGGGTTCAGTCTGTGTCCCGGGGCTCGGCCTCTAGCCCGGGGTTCAGTCTGTGTCCCGGAGCTCGGCCTGTGTCCCAGAGCTTGGCCTCTGTCCCCGGGTTCGGCCTCTGTCCTGGGCTCATCCTCTGTCCCTGGGCTCAGCCTGTGTCCCAGGGCTGACATTGAGAAACCCAGAGCGCCGGCCCCTCACTCGGATGATGAGAACCCTGTTCTGGTCCTCTCCCCAGATCTTCCTGGCTGTGGCTAATTTTGAGCCGAATGAGAAGGGTCAGGAGTTCTCGGTCATTTACAAGTGGAGCCAGAGAAGGCTGAGGTTCACGCCATACCAGAGGGTCCCCACACACAGTGCCCGGGACTGGGAGGCCTTCGAGGTGGCCGGCGAGCACTTCCTGGCCGTGGCCAACCACCGGGAAGGTAGGGGCCGTGGCCTTGACTCTGGGCTGGGGCGTGATTGCCTGCAGCATTCAGTGTATTTCATTAGAAATGTATAATAAACCTCACCTGGCCTGCATCCTCAGGCTCTGCTGTATGACAGTGGCGTCTGAAGGTGGACACACCTGAGCACCCTCTCACCTGTTCAGGTGGGAGGGGTCCCTGCCCCCATCCATTCTGGGCACAAACTCTGTGAGATGCAATGGGTATGTGGGGATAGGCCTAGGAGGGGCTGGGAAACCTGGCTTCTGGGCCAGGTGACTGCCCCCGAGTGACCGCAGCAAGCCCTTTCGGGTGCTATAACTCAAGGGGGACTGGACCCTGGGGGCAGCTGGCCCTGCAAAGTGTCTCCAGCCTCTGCAGGTTCCAAGGCTCAGAGTTTACCTGAGTCTAAAACCTGCCAGGGAGCTCTGTGGGGGGTAGGGAGGAGACCCCACCACCACTCATGGGTAGAGGGACCCCAGGAGCCTGCTACCAGGTACCTCCAAGGACAGTAAGTGTTCCAGGAGAGGCTGGCCCAGCAGGGTGTGTATCAGGGAGTGGGAGGCCCTAAGGAGCACAATGTGGGGAGAGGGCTTCCAGCCCACACAGGTCTGATCTCTGGTGGGAGGGAGCATGAAGGGGAAGGCAGGCAGAGTGAAGGGTGAGGCTGCAGAGGGGGTGGGGAGTCCCACCTCCAACACAGTAGATGATCACAGGGATCTGGAGTCCCCCAAAGGCTGGGCCACTGAGGGTTCTCATGGGGCACAGAGGCAGGAAGGCTATGTGATGGGTAACATGGCTGGGGACCCGGGAAGAGTGCAGATCAGGGTCCAGCTGGACTGGGCTGGCTGCAGGGCCTGGGGCAGGGTCCCGGGGGGCCTGGTCCCAGGCGCTGGCATGAGGCTGCAGAAGCCTGTTTCCCTCCCTCAATGCCGCTCGGCTTCCAGGCGACAACCATAACATTGACAGTGTCATCTACAAGTGGAACCCGGGGACCCGGCTCTTCGAGGCCAACCAGACCATCGCCACTTCGGGCGCCTACGACTGGGAGTTCTTCACGGTGGGGCCCTACGCCTTTCTGGCCGTAGCCAACGCCTTCAACGGCACATCCACGCGGCTGCAGTCCCACCTGTACGTGCGGCTGGACGGCTCCTTCCAGCTCTTCCAGTCCTTCCTGGTGAGGACCCTGCACTCCCCATGGCACCCCCCGACACACACACCCTTCCCACCCCCAGGCCTGTCCACACCAGGCGCCTCCCCAGAGGTCAGGTGAGGGAGCCTGCAGACGAGGTGGAAGGGCTTCCCTGGCACAGAGTTCCTACCAGTACCTGTGCTCAGATGAGTCCCCTGGCCCCCGGCGGGCCCCACAGTCTAACCTGCCTTTATGTGGGTGTCAGCCTCTTGTCCTGAGGCACCCAGCGGCTGGCCCCTGACCTGGCCATCTGTGGGGACAGCACTGTTCACCTTCTCTGAGCTCTTGTGTCCCTTAGCTGGTTCCAGCTGTTGTGGGCTGCCTGGCAAAGCATCAAACTGAGGCAGCGAGAGGCTTTCTTAGGTGGGGCAGTGCTGAACGCCTCGGTGAACCATGCAGGTACTGACCAGTCCCAGGCTAGTGGGCAGTGTTGGCAGCCCCTCCTCAGGCCCCACTGTGGTCTAGGATGATGACACAGGGTCCAGACCCTCCTCTGCCTTCCCTTGCCCTCCTCCTTCCAAGCTGCCTGGCTTGTCCCTCTCAGTGTCAGACCCCAGACCAAGCCCCCACGTGCTCAGGTGCTAACTCATGTCCAACTCTTTACAACCCCATGGACTGTAGCCCACCAGGCTCCTCTGTCCATAGGATTTTCTAGGCAAGAATACAGGACCAGGTTGCCATTTCCTGCTCCAGGGGATCTTTCTGACCCAGGGATCAAACCTGAGTCTCCTGCATTAGCAGGCAGATTCTTTACCACTGAGCCACCTGGGAAGCCCAAGCCCCCATGGATGACTAAAATCAACAGTCGAGGTCGGTATTTGCATCGTCCTAGCCACGTCATAAGCTCGTTCTTGCAGAGCCAAGGGTGCGTTTTGACCACTCCCTTCTCAGTGGTGGGCTGGGACAACCTCTGGGCCAGCCCCTGGGGACAGGCCCTGCATGCAGGCCAGACTCTCTTCCATGCCACAAGCCCACCACCTGGCTCACTTCACGCGTGGACCCCAGGTGCTGCACAGGACGCTTCCACAAGTTCCTAGTTGCTTCTTCCCGTATCCCTCCCTCCTTCCCCTTTCCTCTGTGGGGGAAGAAAACCACCATCTCTGCACAGGATAACGTCCCCCAGCTTCTTGCTGGTCCTCCCTGTCCCCAGGCTCCTGCGAGCACTGCGTCCTCAGTGCCTCCTGAGTTTCCACTGTGTGTCGCTGCGAGGTCTCTGGTCAGCATGTGTCCATGAAGAGCCCTCTTGTCCTGCAGCCCTTTCTCCTGGGCCCTTCTGCCTGTGCCATCCTGGCCAACTGTCCCTAGAGCTGACAGTGGTCCCTTTTCTGGAACTTTCCTTTACTGCCATCTTCGGCTGGAGCCACCATGTCCAATTCTGATCTCCAGTGTCCCAGTTGACCTCAGGTTTTTGGGTAATACCTCAGGGACACCCCCTTCCAGGTACTCCCCCATGCTCCCCAGTGTCCCTGCAGCTGAGCCAGGTCATGTGACCAAAGTCAGCCAATGGGTGTAGAGCGGAGCAAGCCCACATCAGATCTGGACTGAGAGGTCACAGCCCACCCCTCATCCTCCACAGCCACATGGCCCACATGGCCTGATGGCACAACCACAGGCTGGGGGAGCCATGACCTCGCCAGCTTCATCTCAGTGAGAACCACCGTCTGTGGCAGGAAGTGTGCATGCTCGTGGTGGCCGCGTCCCTCGCCCTGCCTGATATATGGTGTACAGCATTTTAGGGTAGAAGTCATTCCCTTGAGAACACGGAGGGCAGCCCCCGGCCTCCCAGAACCCAGGGGTGCAGTGGCCCCCCTGCCCCCCGGGCGCCCTTCTGGTGGCCTTCTCTGCCCTCGGCACCCACAGGTCTCTTACAGTGGCTCCCTGTGCCTCCTGACTGCTTTGTCTCAGTGCCCTTTCAACTTGAAGCTGTGCTTTTCCAGGCCTGGGAGATTTCATTGGTTTTTCTTGATCATTCCATGCCTCACCCGACCCTGGCACACTGGTTAGAGGACTTTCAGATCTCCTGTGTTGAGTTATCTTTTCAACCTAGACTCTTTCCCTACCTTTATTCTCCAATCGTGTTGATGAGCATTGTCTCATAAAGCTAATATCTTTCTAATATCCAAGAACTCTTCCTCTTCATGCCATTCTATATTTACTCTATAAATGCAGTATCTTCTTGAATACTTTTGAAGATCATTATAGTTTTAAAATATTCTGGTTTGTTTCTAGAACCAGCTCGGTTTCTTCCAGTATGAGTGTATGTATATATTTTAGCCTGACTCTCATGTTCCAGGTCCTTTGTCACACGTCTGGAGGACCCTTTGTTTTCTGTTGATATTTCCTGTCGAGCATAGCAGGGGGTGGCATTGTCACTGGTGGCTTGTGCCTCAGGGAGCTGGGGGTCTGGTTGAGGCCCTTGATGAGGCGCCATGATGACGACCTTCTAAACTGGCTTTTTGTGCAAACGTAGGAGATGTCTATGGGGTTGCACAGAGTCGGACATGACTGAAGTGACTTAGCAGCAGCAGCAGCAGGAGAGGTCAGATAGGATCATAATCTCCAAGCTGCACTCCCCGACCGGCTGCAAGAACCCTCTTCATGTCACATGCCTGGTGTGACAGCCCAGCTGGGGACGTGTGTGATTGGCCAGAAGGCTGCGTGCCGAGTCTCTGTGCTCTCTGGACACCATGGGGAAACACTCAGCCTGAATGTCTCAGAGCAGTGTTCGTTTCTGCCACTGTCTCTCATGCAGGATGTCTCAGATCCCTTCCAGGTTCTGGCCCATCTCCTTGAATGCTCCCCAGTATACTGGCTCCAGAGCTGTGAGCCCCTGAAACTCTGTGTTTTCAAGCAGCATCCAGATCTGGCTCCAGTCTCTGTCCAGCCTCACCACAGGCCTCGGACACAGGGCATCCTCAGAAGGGAGACTGGGCCGAGGGGCAGAGACAGGCCCAACTGAGCCAGGATGGGGGCCATCTGAGCTCCATGCCCTAAAGCAGAGCCAGCCCAGGGGTGTGACGCTGGCTGGAAGAATCAGCCAGAAGTGCAGGGCGGGGGCGGGGGTGGGCAGAACCACAGTGCCTGCGAGAGGGCGCATCTCCAGCCGGTGGGCAGAGCTGCCCCGGGATCTGACTCTGGGGGCTGCAAGGGGGCACTGCTGCTCCCTGTGCCCACACACCCGAGGACCCTGCCTTCTCTAATGAGCCGAGTCTCTTCGCACTCAGTGAATCCCGCAGAGCCCACCAGATCCCATTTTCATGTTCTGCCAGCTGTTTTTGTATGCTGTTTAAATCCTCTTAGGTCCTGAAGATACCTCCATATGATTGCACTTGGTTTGGAGCTTTGCAGCATCTCTCATGGGCTCACATGAGTTTGAAGCAGGAGTTGAAGTTTGAACTGTGTGTAGAGAGGTGCCAACTTCGAGGGGAACCCTTTCTGAAGGGATGGCCAGGCAAGGGACGCAGGCTGCTGGCATTTGTGGCGCTGTGCACACGGACAGTGCTGAGAGGGGCACCAGGTGGGTCCCTCTCTGGTAGGGTGAATTCAGCTCATGAGAAAGGCTGTGCTCATGCTGGGTCTGCAGCCCAGGGGTGCATGGGAGACTAGCTGTCCACTCTGAAGCATTCCCTGGCAACCCCTTCCAGACCTCCCCACCTCTCTCACCAGGAATCCTAGAATCTTCCTTTAGGTGGCAGACCACTTTAGGCTCCAACCCTTTGGCCTCACCATCTTGGACCAAAGGAGGTGGAAGCTGGGTGTGTCGGAAGGATGAGACTTCCGGCCTCCAGCTGCTGGGACTTCTGCTCCCTGAGCTGTCTGGCTGTGGGATCTGCGGTTACAGTCATCACGTGTAGACCTGGAGAGGAGGGGATGGGGAAGGGGAGGGGGCAGCAGTGGGCCAAGACTGGGGGTTGTTGCTAGGAGGAGCCACTGGCAGAAATGAGAACCAAGGGCAATGGGGTATTTCTGGCAGGGTGTGGGGTGAGGGCTGACAGGGTTTCCAAGAAGAGGGCCAGTGAAGCCCCCTGGGAAACCACTTATCAGGGCAGGGGAAGGACAGGCAGAGGAGCTGCCAAGAGTCATCAGTGGGTTTGAGGAGACAGAGAATGAAGCTGGGGTTTGTCAGAAAGGCAGTCTCCACCAAGAATGTGCATGCATGCTAAGTCACTTCAGTCATGTCCAACTCTGTGCAACGCCATGGACTGTAGCCTGCCCGGTTCCTCTGTCCACGGGACTCTCCAGGCAAGAACACTGGAGTGAGTTGCCATGCCCTCCTCCAGGGGATCTTCCCCATCCAGGGATTGAACCCAGTCTCCTGCATTTAGGCAGATTCCTTGCCTTTTGAGCCACCAGGGAAGCCCCAAGAATGTAAATGTCTGCAAATGAAGGAAGCAGCAGTCTGTAAGGAGAGTGTTGTGAGAGCGCCCCCAGTGGTCAGCCCCGGAAGGGACCCGCCCGTGTGCTCACCAGGGTCAGGGCACTTCCTCCTGTGCTTCTGGTTTGCCCTGTGAGGCTGGAGCTGGCAGTGAACCAGGCAGCCCAGGGAAGGCAAGGTGTGGAGGGGTCGCTGTACCGGGGGAGAGCTGCAGGGCACCCCAAAGTTGGCCGGGGAGTGTGCTGCCCCCTGCAGTCCCCCAGGAGCAGGCCCCTCTCCCACCTCAGCCGACTGCCCACAATGTCAAGGGCTGAATCCCCCAGGGTCCTTTGGGACCTGCCTGCCTTCTCCTGGCGGTGAGCCTGGTCCTGCCTCCCCAGGCACTCCAAGACCTGGGTTCTTTGCTCCATCAAAGCCAGAACCCAAGAGCCTCCTGCAACAAGCAATCTGCTGATCACTGGGAGCCCACCCACCCTCTAGGGCACTGTCAAGGGCTCCAGGTGCTCTGGCTGCCAAGTCCCAGAAGCACCATCCTCCCTCAAGGTGCTCCAGGCCCAGGCAGGCGCGATGCCAGGGGATTCCAGGGCAGGGCTCGGGGGAATTCCACTCAAAGAAGGGCGGGAAGGGTCCGCCCAGCCCAGCAGGTGCCAGGCTGCCTTGCTCCGGTGCCAGGCAGGGCTTGGCAGGGCTGTTTGATGTGGGAATTTCTTCTCTCCCTGACGTGTCCTTAATGCGCTCAGAATCCAGGAGTGGCCTGACAGCGGGGCCTCAGGCCAGCTCACCCCTGCCCAGGCTGGTGCAGCCCTGGGCTGGGATTCTCCCCATTTTACTTCCGAATGGGAGGAGCCCAGCCTCTGGCTGAGGGCGCAGGTGCGGGCCCCAGGCTTCCAGGGAAGCTCACGGCCAGCCAATGACTGGCAGTCAGTCGGGCCCCTGCCGGACTCTGCTAGCATCCGGCGAATAAAATATAGGACGCCTATTTCAATGTGAAGAAGAAAGCAATGGCAACCTACTCCAGTACTCTTGCCTGGAAAATCCCATGGACGGAGGAGCCTGGTAGGCTGCAGTCCATGGGGTCTTGAAGAGTCGGACACTACTGAGCGACTTCACTTTCACTTTTCACTTTCATGCATTGGAGAAGGAAATGGCAACTCACTCCAGTATTCTTGCCTGGAGAATCCCAGGGACAGAGGAGCCTGGTGGGCTGCTGTCTATGGGGTCGCACAGAGTGGGATAGGACTGAAGCGACTTCACAGAAGCAGCAGCATTTCAATGTGAAAACCAGATATACAACGAATCAGTTTTTAGTAAAAGCGTGCCCTTACACACAGACTGAAACATCATTTTAATCTGAAACTCAAACTGAATGAGGCACCCTGCACTTGCTGTATTGGGCGCCCCCACCCCACTGGGCACACAGAGCAGAGAGGTGAGAGCCCCTCTAAGCCATGCCCACCTGGATGCTCCTCCCCTCCCCAGCCTCTGGCCACGCTCCCGTCCTTCCCCCTGGGCTCGGGCCCTCTTCTCCCAGTTCCCAGGCCCAGACATCCCCTTTTACCAACCCTTGTCTGCAGGCCAACCCTTTCTTGCTAGGGCTCAAGACCAGTGAGCTGAGGGTGGAGTGGCTCGGGGCTGAAAGGAAGCTCTGGTAATCTGGGGAAGACCCCCTTCTCAGACCAGCCCTGGCCCTTTGTTCTGTGTGGGTGTGTACATGTGGAGGTGTGTGCATGTGGGTGCTTGCAGTTATGTGCACATGTACACAGATGCATGCGTGCAGGATTGTGTGTAAATCGCATCCATGCAGGTGTGTGCACATGTATACACAGGTACGTGCAGGTATGTACTGCGGTGCTCTTCAGCAAAGGACGGGGCAGAACCGGCGATTCACAGCCTGGCCACTCCCGTGGTTTCTGTGACCTGGTTGGGCTGGCACGTGTGGTGTGTGTCACTCTGCACACTCTTGTGGGTCTCTAACGTCGGTCCTCTGATAAGGCTGGAGGCCCCACGAGCCCGAGTGTCCCCCCAGGTCGGAAGTTGCGGCGTGGCCCCAAGGGACAGAAATAGTGCCACCTCCGAGCCACGGTAAGGAGAAGGTGCTAACCCAGGAAGGCTTCAGCCCAGCTCCTGGTCCGGCTGGGTCGGCGACGCCAGGTGCCCTCGTCCCTGTCCTTGTCCTCTGAGTCACTCTTTTAGCTTGAGCTCCCTTGTTTCCGACCCTCGGACGGGCCCAAGCGTGTTTCTCTGCCCCTCTCGCCCGCGGGGCGGGGGTGGGGTGGGGTGGGGGCGGGGGTGCGGTGGTGTCCCGGGCTCCGCACACCGGGCGGTAGAACGGGCAGCCGCGCCCTCTGCTGGACGTGGAGAGAACACCAGGCGAGCGGCTGGGAGGGTACCGGACCCGCGGGGACCAGGGGCCGCCGCTGGGCGGATTGCTCAAGCCGGAAAGGGACTTCCGAGGAGGGGTAGTCCGCAGACCCGTCCACTGCCGGTCGGAGTAAAGGAAAACAGAGCCCCTTCCCACGTGGACTGGGCATGCAACTGTCCCTCCAGCGTCGCTGGGCATCGCGGTGACCAGCTCTGGCCGGCCAGGACTACCTACCTCGGAGTAGGCACGGTATCCCCAGGAAGCAGCCGGGTCCAGAAATTGATCGCTGTGTGGTTTCTAGGCTCAATTCTTTGTACGACCTGAGCTGTTTCCAGATTTTCACTATTATGAATAATTCTACAAAAGCATCTCATACATGGTTTTCTGTGGGCAAATTGTTTTTACTTTTCTTGAGTAAAAACCCAGGAGTGGAATTCTAGGCCATGAGGTAGGCGGATGTTTAACTTCTGAAGAAATTGCCAAGCAGTTTTCCAAAACAGTTCTACCATTTCATACATTCCCAAAAACAGCGTGAGTGCCAGTCATCCCACACTCTAGCCAACACCCGGTTTTGTCTGTATTTTTAGTCTTACTTACAAGGTGTGAAGCAGCACCGCAGTGGTTTTTAAGTCACAGTCCCCTGGTAACTAACGATGGCACATTTCCACCCACCTGCTGGTTTGCCAGAGTCCCTTTTGCAAAATGCATATTCAAGTCTTTGCCCATACTTTAATTTTTTTGCCTTTCAGTATTGATATGTAGGAGTCCCTTATACATCAGGTATAAAACAAGTTCTTTGTCACATACATAGCCTTTGATCCCCTCTTTTTTGTATTAATTCAGTTTGTTGTGTAATTGTGTGCTTCAGCAATCACAATATACATGTTCAACTTACTGCAATCTATTTTTTATTGGAGTATAGTTGCTTTACAATGTTATTTTCTGCTGTACAAGGAAGTCCATCAGCTGTGGTATACATATATCCTGTCCCTCTTAGACCGCCCACCCCCATCCCACTGAACTAGGTCATCACGGAGCATCGAGCTGAGTTCCATGTGCTATACAGTAGCTTCCCACTAGGTATCTTTTTTCATGCATGGTGGTGTATATATATATCAATCCTAATCTCCCAGCTCATCTCACACTCCTCTGCCCCATCCCATATCTACACTGCAACCTATTTTTTATTTTTTAATTAACTGTGTGTGTGTGTGTCCGTTGCTCCGGAGAAGGCAATGGCACCCCACTCCAGTACTCTTGCCTGGAAAATCCCATGGACAGAGGAGCCTGGTGGGCTGCAGTCCATGGAGTCGTTAGAGTCGGACACGACTGAGTGACTTCACTTTCATTTTTCACTTTCATGCATTGGAGAAGGAAATGGCACCCCACTCCGGTGTTCTTGCCTGGAGAATCCCAGGGACGGGGGAGCCTGGTGGGCTGCCGTCTATGGGGTCGCACAGAGTCGGACACGGCTGAAGCAACTTAGCAGCAGCAGCAGCAGTGTGTGTCAGTTGCTCAGTCGTGTCTGACTCTTTGTGATCCCATGGACTGTAGCCTGCCAGGCTCCTCTGTCCATGGAATTCACCAGGCAAGAACACTGAAGTGGGTTGCCATTTCCGTCTCCAAGGAATCTTCCCAAACCAGGGACTGAACTCAGGTCTCCTGTACTACAGGCAGATGTGTTACTGTCTGAGCTACTAGGGAAGGCCTTGCGTTAATATGTTCAAATTTAAAGAATTTTTTAAATTTATATTGGAGTATAGTTGACTAACAATGTTGTGTTAGTTTTGGGTGTACAATCTATCTTTGAATTAATATTATACTTTACATATAATGTGATAACCTTACAACTACATGATCTCATTTATCCTTACCTGTCCATTGGGCTATTGGGAGCATGTATAAACTCACATGTCTACTTAAGGTACGAGCTCCACAGCTTGTCCTCTTGTTTGCTGTAAACAGTGAGCTGTCTTGACACCCAGCTCACCATTGCCAGCGCCCTCTGCGTGCTTCTCGCAGACTCTGTGCTTCTTGTGGAGTTTTACCCTCTTAAGCTTCCTCCAGGACTGCTCGTAAAGCAGGTCTGCTGGCAGTTCATTCTACCACTTTTATCTGAAAGTGACTTTACAGTGAAGGATGTTTTCACTGGTTGTAGAATTCTGGGTTCATGGTTTTCTTTCATTTCTTTTAAAGAAGTTTTTCCACTGACATCGAGCTTCAGCTGTTTCTGATGAGAGGTTGGGTACCACTGGCACCAGTGTCTCCCTATAGCAAATGTCTTTTTCCTCTGGCTGCTTCTGAAATCTTCTCTGTCTATCCTCAGATATTCAACATGATGTGCGGAGGTTATGGGGTGGGGGGGTTGTATTTATTCTGCTTGGGGTCTCTGATCTTGGATCTGTGGTTTGGTGGTTTTAATCGTATTTGGGGAAATTTTAGCCAACATTTAACTTAAATTTTTTCCTGCCTTATTCTCCTTTCCTTTCCTTCTGTGATCCAATTACACACACAGTTGTTGCTGTTCAGTCACTAAGTCATGTCCAACTCTTTGTGACCCCATGAATGGCAGCACGCCAGGCTTCCCTGTTCATCACCATCTCCCAGAGCTTGCTCAAACTCATGTCCATTGAGTCAGTGATGTCATCCAACCATCTCATCCTCTGTTGCCCCCTTCTCCTCCTGCCTTCAATCTTTCCCAGCATCAAGGTCTTCTCCAATGAGTTGGCTCTTCTCATCAGGTGGCCAAAGTATTGAAACTTCAACTTCAGCATCAGTCCTTCCAATAAATATTCAGGGTTGATTTCCTTTAGGATTGACTGGTTTGATCTCCTTGCAGTCCAGGGGACTCTCAAGACTCTTCTCCAACACCACAGCTCAGAAGCATCATTTTTTCAGTGCTCAGCCTTCTTTATGGTCCAACTCTCACATCCATACATGACTACTGGAAAAACCATAACTTTGATTATATAAACCTTTGTCAGCAAAGTAATGTCTCTGTTTTTTAGTAAGCTGTCTAGGTTTGTCCTAGCTTCATGCACTAGACTGCATTATATTATCATTGAGGCTCTGTTTACTTTCATTGTAAACATCCCCCCACTTTCTGTGCTTCAAATCAGATAATTTCTATTGGCGTATCTTCTAGTTCACAGATGCTTTCTTCTGGATTGTCTAGGTAGCTTTTGATCCCGTGCAATAGATTTGTGAATACGGGCATTTTGCTTTTCAGGTACAGGATTTCTATCTGCCTCCTTTTAGAGTTTTCATAACTCTCCAAATCTCCCCACCTTATTGTTGATTACATACATATTTGCGCATAGATTCTGATCACAGTTACTATAAAGTTTGTATCTGTTCACCCCAGTATTTGCGCTGTGTCAACCTATTTCTACTTGCTGTTTCTTCTCCTGATCATAGTCACATTTACCTGCTGGTTCCCCTGCTGTCTAACTCTCTGGTCAGTTCCACCAGCTGCTCAGCTGTTGTTTGTCCCTGGGTCCCTGGGGTCCTGTCCCCTGTGTGTGCACTTCAGGAGCTAAAATGGACTTGCGAGAAGTTAATAAGGAGATACTGGGGCCTCCCCTACTGGGAGTCCCTCCTTCCTAGGCTAGTCTCCTTTGGTTTCTAGACACTCTGCAAGCCCCAAACGCTAAGCTTGGGTCTGGACTTGTCTGGTCCTCCCCTTCCCCATGTACTCCCACCTCAGCGTCCCAGAGATGCTGGTCATAAACCTCCTTTTATTTACATGTGGGCCCATGTGTATGACAGCTCATGCAGTTCAAGCGAGTCCGCTCCCTCCACTTGAGTGCGAAGCCCATATGGCACAGGACCAGGAATGTCCTCAGAGGGAGAGTCAGACAAACGTGTTCAAGGGCCATCATCTCCCCTCCACTTTCTGCCTGCCCTTGGCCCTTCTCCAGAACCTTCAAGCAATTGTGTACATTTTTAAGTATTGTATCCAGTGCTTAGTCACTTCAGTCATGTCCAACTCTTTGTGACCCCATGGACTATAGCCCACCAGACTTCTCTGTCCATGGAATTTTCCCAGCAAGAATACTGGAGTAGGTTGCCATTTCCTATTTTCCTACATTGCCTATTGTATCCAGAGTTTATGATTATTATCAACAGGAGGGTCAGTCTCTCCATCAGTATCACAAGTCAAAAGTCAAGAGGCAAAACATTTAAAGACAATTTCAACGCCGAGTGTCCATCAGAGCTTCCGCAGCCCTCACCTGCTTGTGAGAACAGACAGAGTCAACCCCTTTCTGCTGACACAGGAACTCAGACCCCAGCAGCCTCATCAGGCTGTGGTTTGGAGTCCTCAGGAACTTTTGCACACTGTTCCACCAGCCACAGGCCCCTGTTTCGGGGAGCTTCTGTGTTATCCCCCCTCCACTGAAGCTGCCATCCCGTGTGGTCACTCCTTTGTTTCTCAGAACAGGGATGGATCTGGACTGGTCTGGTCCTCCCCTTCCCCATGCACTCCCAGCCCAGCATCCCAGAGATGCTGGTCATAAACCTCCTGGTGGGCCTACGTGTAAATCAGCTCATGCAGTTCGAGGTCTGCAGCCAAGGCTTGGCAGCCGGCCATTCATGTAAGTCCAGCCCCATGGGCCCATGCACACCTCACCCTCCAGGTTGATGAGTGATTTTGGAGGAGTAGCCTACACAGGATGGGACTGTCCAGAGAGCCAGAGGAGAGCCTCAGGCCAGGGAGAGTACGTAGTAAGTAACTCTGGAGGTACCTAGATGTTGCTTCTGAGTTCATAACTGGAGGGAGCAGAGAGGGCTCCCTGGAAGAGGTGTTATAGCAGTTGGACCTCCTCCAGGGCACACTGGGGCCTGGGAAGGGGCAGCACAGGCGCTAAGAAGCTCTCTAGGCAGATGGTCCTTTGGCCTTGGAGGAGGCTGGGAAAGGGCAGCACCCTCAAGAGGGGCGCCTGCTTCATGCCCGGAGTGCGGGGGCTGGCACCGCGTGGGTGGCCATCCTGAGGGTCTCTGCCCACAGCGTGCTCTCGGCTTCCCTCTCACGGTCCCAGACGTTTGGCGCCGCAGACTGGGAGGTTTTCCACATTGGGGAGAGGGTCTTCCTCGCCGTGGCGAACAGTCACCGCTACGACGTGGAGATGCGAGTGCAGAACGACTCCTACGTCATCAACTCGGTCATATACGAGCTGAACGTCACCGCGCAGACGTTCGTCCGCTTCCAGGAGATCCGCACCTGCAGGTACGCGGGCGGCGGGCGGCGGGCGGCCGGGGCGGGGATCCAGGGGCCCCGGTCCTACGACCTCTGAGGCCGCCCGGACCGCACAGCGCGCACCCGAGCATCTGTGGGGCCGCGGTGCCCACCCCCCAGCCCACAGGTGTGAAGCGGCCTCGCTGTGCACCCCGCAGACCTTCCACACGACCAGCTGAGTGACCACGGCTCCTCGCTGTAGCCTTGACTCTAACTGCTTTTAAAAGCTGTGGCTTGTGTGCTTGTTTTTAGAATTCAGGGTTTTTATTTTTTTAATGAAATTTGCATATGTATACAACCATTTCCAGGTGACTTTAGAACATTTTCATTACCTTGAAAAGAAACCCCACCCCTCAGCTGTTAGTGCCCTCCGCAGCCCCTGGGGCCCACCAGCCTGCTCTCTGCCCCTCTGGGTGTCCCCACCTGGACATTGCATTCAGATGTGTCTGGCTCCTTCTACTGGTCATTTTTTCAAGGTTCATCCACGTTGTACCTTAGTACCTCACTCTTCTAATGACTGAGTAATATTCCACTGTGTTTATTTATCATACTTTGTTTACTTTTCATCAGTTGATGGATACTTGTCTATTTCCACCATTTGACCAAATAGTGTGGTTCTGAAGGATTAAAAATATGCTTCACATTACTGTCAGCAGACTTACTGCCCTGATGCTTTGGAAGTCATGCCAGACCTTGATTTCCTACTGGGTTAAGCCCCAGCAGCTTCTGATGCAAGCCGTGTGGGCAGACAGTGCAGTCAACATTTTGCTGCAAAAGCAAAGCTGTGGGCCTTGGTTCCAGAACCAGTTACAGTTGGCAGAATGCTGCGTGTGGGACCACACGGCTGTGCTACCGGCCCCACCCATGCCACACTGCATGAAACCCCTCAGTGGGCATGGCCACAGTCACCACTTTTTCTTAATGATGAGTCACAACTGGCCATGGCTGGAAGTGGTGGAGACAGGATTCCAGATAACAGAAGAAGGAAGAGTCAGGAGCCCCAGGGCCCCCACTGGCCTTGCCCCCCTGCATGTCCCCAGGTACCTCTGTGGCCGACTCATGTCCAGGGTTCTGCTGGAGCTGTAGGCCAGCGCCCTCAGTGCCCCACTGAGAAGGAATCCAGGGTGAGTATCACCCAAGAGAGTGCGACTGTGCTGTCTGAACAGGACGTAACCCTGAGGCCTCTGGATGCAGAGGCACTGGCCTGGCCTTGGGCATCTGAGTGACTCCTGCAAGAATGCAGCCTCAGTTTCCTCATCTGTAAAGTAGGCCCGCAGTAATTAGAGCAGTGGCTGGGGACCACGGCTGATGCCCAGGTTGGCCTTCTGGAATAGACAAGGCTCCAGGATGTCCTTCCCAGAAGCCCTCTGTCAGATCCCTGAGAACTAAGATGTCTCTGAGCGCAGACTCACCCTTAGCAAGTTCAGGGGCGTTTGTTGAAAACAGGATGCAGTGGTCTGTTTGCAGTAAGAACCACAGCTTCCAAATTTAGGGGGACGTCTCTACGTTGGCAGACCCTGCTGGTACCTGAACTGGAGTCAGGGAAGAAGCATGTGACCTCACAGCTAGTGTCCTCAAGTTTTCGCCTCCAGGGGGCGCTGCAGACTTTTAGGGAGTGGCCACGAGTTTAGGGCTGTTCCTCTATTTCAACCTCTTCCAAGTGAACGACTTTTGCACCCGTGTTCACAACTTCACTGTTCGCTCTTGTTGCCTGGGTGTCCATAGACAGATGAGTGGGGTCCATTCTTACAGTAGAATATTGTTCAGCCTCAAAAAAGGACATCCTGACACCTGACTGCACGGATGAACCTTGAGGACATATGCTCAGTGACATAAGCCAGACACAGAAGGACAAATACTTTGTGATCCACTTACCCGAGGCCCCTGGAGGAGTCAGATCCGTAGGGACAGGAAGTAGATGGTGGGGGCCAGAGGCTGGGGGAGGGGATGGGGAGTGAGTGTTTCCTGGGGACAGAGGTTCAGTTTGGAAGGTGGAGAAATTCTGGAGGTGGATGTGGTGATGGTTGCATGTCAGTGTGAAGGTACCCAATGCCACTAAGCTTAAATGTCCATTTAAAAATGAATACAATAGAAATCTTTGTGTTATGTGTATTTTATTACAATTAAATGTTTTAAGTTTAAAAAGTGAACAACTAATTTGCATTTCCCTGGAATAGACCAACCGGTTGTATGACTGAGGAAACTGCTCCTCCTTCTGTGGATTTTGGAGGTGGGACCTAGCCCCCTGAATCCTGAGATTAGGGGGAGAACCAGCCGGACACCAACCCCCAAGTCCCCAGGCAGCATCTCCAGGTCCTAATTCTGCTCACTTGCTCCCGCAGTGCTCTGGACTGGGAGTTCTTCTCGGTGGGAGAAGATTATTTCCTGGTGGTTGCAAACTCCTTCGATGGAAATACCTTCTCGGTAAACAGTATTATTTACAGGTAAAGGCCCTGCCCCTGCTAGACACCTCGGTTCAGCTGGGTGGGCCCACCTTCCCCTTGAATGACCACGGGCTCAGAGCGAGTCACAGGTCATGGAGCCCTGTGGGTCGCCTGGCACTGGGAGCACCTGAGCACGGGCTGAGTCTGGGTCAGGCCCCCGGGTCAGCTAGGTGACCACTAGCCCTGCTGGCACTCACAACTTTGGGTTCTGGCTGGAGATGCAGTGAGAGGCCACACTAATGTGAGAGTTATTAGTGTGTTATCCTATTAAATGTTTCCAGCCAAGGCTGTGGTAGATCTCTCTATTTTCCACGTGTCCTTCAGTAAAATTGTACACTTCATCTTAGAGGCACCATGGCATTCTCGCGACCTTCCCTTCCAGGAGTTTTCCAAGTATTGTAAGCATATGTCCATTTTCATCTGTGTATCACAATTAACTGTTGTATCTGGTCATGCAACCACAGTATCTTATTAGTTTTAATAGTTTTCTAAAGAAATGTCTCATGGGAGTTCAAGAAGTATAACTATGTCTGCAAATAAAAGTGCCTTTGTGTCTGTATTTCTAATGTTTTTACTGTTGATCTAAGTTTCTCAGTTATCTAGAAATTCCAGGATGATCTTGAATCGTCTTGGACAGGGCAGGTACCCCCTTTCAGGCCTCAGTTTCCCTCTCTACAGGCTAAGGCCCCTCCTGGCCCAGCTCCTCGCGATTGGAACCTGGGGAGGTTTTGGGCCTGGGATGCATGGCCCCTCATACTGTGATGGTGGGAGAGGCAGGTGGGACCCTGGTGAGGGTCAGGGAGGGGTGGGGTGGGAGCCCCGGGGAGAGGGAGCAGCCCAGACACTCACTCCTCTCGCTGGGGCTGGCGTCCCAGCCTGGAAGCTGACAGCATCTCTCCCCGCAGGTGGCAGGGGTATGAAGGCTTCGTGGCCGTGCACAGCCTCCCAACCTTCGGCTGCAGGGACTGGGAGGCCTTCCGCACAGCGGCCGGCTCCTTCCTGGTCTACTCCAGCGCCAAGGAACCGCTGTCCCGGGTGCTGAAGCTGAGGACGGGGTGATGGGCTCAGAGCCCCAGGAGCTAGACCTACGTGGCCACACACCAGAACCTCACCAGGAACCCCCAAAACCTCTGGGGAGTAGGACAAGCCTGGGAGAAGCTGTGGCTTCCAGAGCCACCAACTCGCTTTCTCTGGCCTTTGTCCAGCCACGCCATCATCACCTAGACAACCATGGTGGCCAGATGGGTGGCTCTGTGAGCATCCAAGCTGAAGACCAGAGCTGCTCCTGCAACTCTGCTGTCCTGCAGGGATTTTGCTTTAAAGGAAAAGCTCATACAAAGTTTTACCTCAAAAACAGCAGGGACTGGTCACCTTCCCACAGCGTCCACCATGTGACCAGACACTCAGCTCTGGCTGGGGAGCCCTGACGCAGGGACCGGCTTTGTGCTGCCTCACATATTTGTACCAGCTATTTATTGTGTTCTGTCTATTTATGATGCTTCCTACAGAAAGTACTGCTGTGTCTGTGTGTTTCTGATGGGAACTAGACCCCCAGCGAGCGCAGCCCAGGGCCAGTGCACTCACTTGGCCACCTTGGCCTGACGTGCCCTCATGTCCCTGGTCACCAGCACGCCTCTCCTCTGCAGGAGCTTCTTCCTCCAGCCTCAGGTTTCCCACAAATGTGGTTGGGTAGGGTCAGGTCAGGAATCCCAAGCATGCGTGGCATGGGTCCAGTCTCCTCCCTGAGGCCACACCCATGGGAGATGCCTGGCAGATGGACCCTCATGCCTCTGCCTCCAGGCAGGCCTTCCTGGTCTCCACATGGCCTTATGGGTGTGCCAGATGGACTTGGAACGCCTCCTTGGGGCCAGCACTTGCCCAGCTCCTCCCGTGTCCAACTCCTGACCCTCCACTGGGCGAGGGCTTCCAGCCTCCTGGAGATGGATGGCAGGTGTGACGTGGCAACACTCTGGGAACCTGGGGAGGAGGATGGAGGTGCCATCACCACCAGGAAGTCCCCTGGGTGGAAGGGAGATCCTGCATGCCAGGAGATTTGCTGGGAAGGCCCTTGGGGTCCAGACCACAGGGCCGTAGCCAAGCCAGGCCTGTTCCATCAGCCAGGCCCACCTGCTCTAGGATTGGTTGCGAGAGCCAGGACCTCAGCAGCAGCAAGGCCCCTGCTTGGTTTAATGCTC
This sequence comes from Bos javanicus, assembly GCF_032452875.1. NCBI lineage: Eukaryota > Metazoa > Chordata > Mammalia > Artiodactyla > Bovidae > Bos > Bos javanicus. The sequence continues at coordinate 144,266,111 of NC_083868.1, read as the reverse complement.
TACTATTTCCATCTCAAATTCTCATTGGTTCTTGCACAGGATCACACAGCCAACGGGAGTCCTGGCTGTCTGTAGTCAGCTGCAGGTAAGAACTGGGCTGGCCCAACTACCCAGGAAGGAATCTGTGTGCATCTGCTCCCCCTCCATCCAGGCCAGATTTGGAGTCTCAGGACCATAACTGGGACCCTCTTCATTTCCCAAAGCAGGGATTTTTCTAGAGACTCCTCCAGGCCAGCAGGTGAGCCACATGCCTTGTGGAGGCAGAGGCTGACCTTGGTCAAGGATGTCTCCTGCCTGGGAGAATGGCAGAGTGGAGGGTGAGAAGGGGTGCGGGCCAGGGGCCCTGTGTGAGAGAGAAGTCCTGGGGCTAGAATGCCCCCAGGGTAATTCCACGGGCAAAGAACCCCCACCCCTTATATACACTCAGTGCTTGGAGAAAGGATGTGCCCGCATGCAAGTCAGGCCCTCCTCCTGCAGCCCCCGGGTCTCTGCTAGACCCACATCCCCTTGCTGTCATTGTCCCTACGACCTGGCTTGGTCCCTGCCCTGGGCAGCTGGGGGCCTCATGGGCTAGGTGGGAGGACTATGGATCTGCTGGTGCACGTAGGTTGGGCCAATGGTACCAGAGAAAAATGTAGGCTCCCCAGTTAGCTTGAATTGCAGATGAACAATGAGGAAAACAACAGAATGGGAAAGACTAGAGATCTCTTCAAGAAAATTAGAGATCAGTTGCTCAGTGGTGTCCGACTCTTTGCGACCCCATGAATAGCAGCACACCAGGCCTCCCTGTCCATCACCAACTCCCGGAGTTCACTCAGACTCATGTGCATCGAGTCAGTGATGCCATCAGCCATCTCATCCTCTGTCGTCCCCTTCTCCTCCTGCCCCTAATCCCTCCCAGCATCAGAGTCTTTTCCAATGAGTCAACTCTTCGCATGAGGTGGCCAAAGTATTGGAGTTTCAGCTTTAGCATCAGTCCTTTCAAAGAAATCCCAGGGCTGATCTCCTTCAGAATGGACTGGTTGGATCTCCCTGCAGTCCAAGGGACTCTTAAGAGTCTTCTCCAACACCACAGTTCAAAAGCATCAATTCTTCGGTGCTCAGCCTTCTTCACAGTCCAACTCTCACATCCATACATGACCACTGGAAAAAGCATAGCCTTGACTAGACAGACCTTTGTTGGCAAAGTAATGTCTCTGCTTTTCAATATGCTATCTAGGTTGGTCATAACTTTTCTTCCAAGGAGTAGGTGAATTTTAATTTCATGGCTGCAATCACCATCTGCAGTGATCTTGGAGCCCAAAAAAATAAAGTCTGACACTGTTTCCCCTGTTTCCCCATCTATTTCCCATGAAGTGATGGGACCAGATGCCATGATCTTTGTTTTCTGAATGTTGAGCTTTAAGCCAATTTTTTCACTCTCCTCTTTCACCTTCATCAAGAGGCTTTTGAGTTCCTCTTCACTTTCTGCCATAAGGGTGGTGTCATCTGCATATCTGAGGTTATTGATATTTCTCCTGGCAATCTTGATTCCAGCTTGTGCTTCTTGCAGCCCAGGGTTTCTCATGATGTACTCCGCATATAAGTTAAATAAGCAGGGTGACAATATACAGCCTTGATGTACTCCTTTTCCTACTTGGAACCAGTCTGTTGTTCCATGTCCAGTTCTAACTGTTGCTTCCTGACCTGCATATAGGTTTCTCAAGAGGCAGGTCAGGTGGTCTGGTATTCCCATCTCTTTCAGAATTTCCCACAGTTTATTGTGATCCACAAAGTCAAAGGCTTTGGCATAGTCAATAAAGCAGAAATAGATGTTTTTCTGGCACTCTCTTGCTTTTTCCATGATCCAGCAGACGTTGGCAATTTGGTCTCTGGTTCCTCTGCCTTTTCTAAAACCAGCTTGAACAACTGGAAGTTCACGGTTCACGTATTGCTGAAGCCTGGCTTGGAGAATTTTGAGCATTACTTTATTAGCGTGTGAGATGAGTGCAATTGTGCGGTAATTTGAGCATTCTTTGGCATTGCCTTTCTTTGGGATTGGAATGAAAACTGACCTTTTCCAGTCCTATGGCCACTGCTGAGTTTTCCCAATTTGCTGGCATGTTGAGTGCAGCACTTTCACAGCATCATCGTTCAGGATTTGAAATAGCTCAACTGGAATTCCAGCACCTCCACTAGCTTTGTTCGTAGTGATGCTTTCTAAGGCCCACTTGACTGCACATTCCAGGATGTCTGGCTCTAGGTGAGTGATCACACCATCGTGATTATCTGGGTCGTGAAGATCTTTTTTGTACAGTTCTTCTGTGTATTCTTGCCACCTCTTCTTAATATCTTCTGCTTCTGTTAGGTCCATACCATTTCTGTCCTTTATCGAGCCCATCTTTGCATGACATGTTCCCTTGGTATCTCTAATTTTCTTGAAGAGATTTGCTGGAGCAGCCGTGAAGAGATACCCCATGTATTTCAAATCCTGAAAGATGATCCTGTGAAAGTGCTGCACTCAACATGCCAGCAAATTGGGAAAACTCAGCAGTGGCCATAGGACTGGAAAAGGTCAGTTTTCATTCCAATCCCAAAGAAAGGCAATGCCAAAGCATGCTCAAACTACCACACAATTGCACTCATCTCACACGCTAATAAAGTAATGCTCAAAATTCTCCAAGCCAGGCTTCAGCAATACGTGAACCGTGAACTTCCAGTTGTTCAAGCTGGTTTTAGAAAAGGCAGAGGAACCAGAGACCAAATTGCCAACGTCTGCTGGATCATGGAAAAAGCAAGAGAGTGCCAGAAAAACATCTATTTCTGCTTTATTGACTATGCCAAAGCCTTTGACTTTGTGGATCACAATAAACTGTGGGAAATTCTGAAAGAGATGGGAATACCAGACCACCTGACCTGCCTCTTGAGAAACCTATATGCAGGTCAGGAAGCAACAGTTAGAACTGGACATGGAACAACAGACTGGTTCCAAGTAGGAAAAGGAGTACATCAAGGCTGTATATTGTCACCCTGCTTATTTAACTTATATGCGGAGTACATCATGAGAAACCCTGGGCTGCAAGAAGCACAAGCTGGAATCAAGATTGCCAGGAGAAATATCAATAACCTCAGATATGCAGATGACACCACCCTTATGGCAGAAAGTGAAGAGGAACTCAAAAGCCTCTTGATGAAGGTGAAAGAGGAGAGTGAAAAAATTGGCTTAAAGCTCAACATTCAGAAAACAAAGATCATGGCATCTGGTCCCATCACTTCATGGGAAATAGATGGGGAAACAGGGGAAACAGTGTCAGACTTTATTTTTTTGGGCTCCAAGATCACTGCAGATGGTGATTGCAGCCATGAAATTAAAATTCACCTACTCCTTGGAAGAAAAGTTATGACCAACCTAGATAGCATATTGAAAAGCAGAGACATTACTTTGCCAACAAAGGTCTGTCTAGTCAAGGCTATGCTTTTTCCAGTGGTCATGTATGGATGTGAGAGTTGGACTGTGAAGAAGGCTGAGCACCGAAGAATTGATGCTTTTGAACTGTGGTGTTGGAGAAGACTCTTAAGAGTCCCTTGGACTGCAGGGAGATCCAACCAGTCCATTCTGAAGGAGATCAGCCCTGGGATTTCTTTGAAAGGACTGATGCTAAAGCTGAAACTCCAATACTTTGGCCACCTCATGCGAAGAGTTGACTCATTGGAAAAGACTCTGATGCTGGGAGGGATTAGGGGCAGGAGGAGAAGGGGACAACAGAGGATGAGATGGCTGATGGCATCACTGACTCGATGCACATGAGTCTGAGTGAACTCCGGGAGTTGGTGATGGACAGGGAGGCCTGGTGTGCTGCTATTCATAGGGTCGCAAAGAGTCGGACACCACTGAGTGACTGAACTGAACTGAATCAACGCTTTTTTAAAAATTATGTAACCCTAATATTGCATAGAGCATAGAGTAAAGGGGTATTTGGTGTTTATCTGAGGTTCAGATTCAAGTGGGCATCCTGTTTTGATTCTGACACTCAGTCGCCCACCCTCCCTGAGAGTGGTGTGGGGTCTGCTGAGGGTTTTGATTCTAACTGGATCTGAGGCCAGGCCTGAGCAGCTGTGAGAGGGAAGAGCAGGGTCCAGGGCTTGGAGGCATGCAGCCACAGGCAGGGTTGGCTGGGGGCTAGGGTCCATGGCATGTCATGTCAAATACTCCTTCTGCAGATGTGCCCAGAAGTGCCCCCAGAGGCAGGCAACCCTCAAGGAGAGGGGAGGCCATCTGGGCCAAGAGCACAGCGGGCCCCTGATACCCATCTCCATGCCTGGGACGGTTGGCTCTTGTGTGTCTGGTGACATGAACATTAAATCCATGGGCTCTGGGTAAAGGGATCACCCTCTGTGGTGTGGGGGCCTCCCTGAGCACAGGGTCTCCCCAGGAGGCCACATTAGACCTGGCACTGCCCATCGGCTACCTGGGTTTCCACCAGGCAGATCTGGGGATCAGCAGCCTCCACAAGCCCCTGAACCAATCCTGCCAGGATCTCTCTCTACACACGGTTTCCCTGGAAAGCCCCCCACCCGCCCCCCAAGAACAAAATGCCCAAATGGGCCAAGGTGCCCGGGAGTCAGGACAGCTGTGTTCGGTCCCATTCCTGGGTTTGTCCATAGGAGAGGGGCCCATGGGTACTGTCCACACTCCCCAGGCACCCACCTACGCAGCTCCTCTCCCCCTGGGGTGGTCCAGACGTCCAGCTGGCGCCCGGGGAGGGAGGAGGCAGACCACAGACACTGACATCACCAGCACACCAGCAACACGCAGGGAGCAACCACCTCCTGTGCCTGCTCCGGGCTTTGTCCTGGCCAAGCAGGGCCACTGCGGCTCCGACAGTATCCTGTCTCTGCTCTGGTGGGTGGAAAGAGAACGCACCAATCAAGAGCTGTTTGAGTTAGGGGGAGTGACCGCAGAGAGCATGCCAGTATTTATATCTTTTCAAGTCAGCTCTTGAGCGTCTGTCCCGTGTCATTCCCAAGGCGCGTGCGGCTCCCAGGAGTTAGCACGCTCTGTGATGTGGCCACATCCTTGTTGTTTTGACAACAATGTTGCTTTCTTCACAGGAACATCCAGGAATTTGCTGGACTGATCATCTTTTGTTAAACCACAAAGATCAACAGCCTTTTCTGTGATAAACACAACATCTTTGCACAAATTGCTTTTCTTTGAAGTTCCTTCTGATTTCCTGGAGAAGTACCGTCTGTGGCAGTTTTTTGCACCTTCTCCTTGCCTTCAGGGCTCCCCTCCCTGAAACCCCATCCAGCAGAAGGGTGACCAGATGTGTGAGGCGCACCTCTTCCATCAGCCCCATCAGACCGGACTTTACCTACTTCTCAATCTGTCAGGGCAGAATTGCTGGCAAAACTATCTTGTGGTAAATTGCTGGCAAAACTTCACCATGGTCAGCAGACCTGCCTTGGGGTTGCTGGACGATTCCTGTAGGCATTAATGTTCTTAATCTCACCACCAGCAACAAAGCCCCAGCCTCTGCCACACACACACACACACAGCCCCACACATTCACACATCCCCCACACATGCTGACACACTCACAAGCTCCTACACAAGTGCACACACATGCACATCCCTTCTGGATGGGAGCCGTGTCTGGGCAATTCAGGCTCAGAGCTGAAGCTTGGTGCTGCCCGAGGGTCTGGGCGGCCATGGTATCTGCTCACACTTGAAGTGTCCACTGTGCACCAGCTGCCCGGGCCGGAGCCGCACACGTGACCACACAGTCCCGGCCACACTTAAACTCTCCAGTGGCTAGAACCCAGAGTCCCAGGTGACCTCCAGGCGCTGCACGACCGCCCGGCTGCCTCCCCTGTCCCACCCAGCCCATTCCTTCCTCAGGCTGACCTGCCTGTCCTTAGCTCCATCATCCCTCAGAGAGACCTCCCAGGCTCATGACCAGAGCCGGTCCACCACACCCTACGAGTGCACAGAACACTCCCTTCTCTCTCCACCTGCATACCTCACTGAGCAGCATCTGCAGAAATCCAGATGCTCATGTTTGTTAACTCATTCACGTCCACTCCTCCTCTGGAACTTCAGAGCAGGTGCTCCAGGGGTTCCCAGGCCCCTCCCCTCTCCATGGAGGACGGGCTCCCAGCTCCCTCCCTGCTCCACAGAGCAGGGGTTCTGAGCCCCTCCCCCCTCCAAGGAGCAGGTGCTCCAGGGGCTCCCACCCCACATCCCAGAGCAGGGCTCCAGGTGTGCACTGCTGAAAAGATCCATTCCAACAGGATTATGAAAAGAATGGCTTTCCTATCAGACTGAGAGGAGTTACCACCTCAGTTCTTTCACTCACGGTTTTAACTTAGCCAGTTACTGAATCCCCTCAACCTTGGTCCCTCGAGGACCCACCTCCCTCAGGCGATGCCTGGGCAATGTGACGAGGGTGTCCTGTGGCCCCAGCACAGCTCCTGGACCCATGAGTAGACAACAGCAGCCCCTCATCCTTGTCATCTGCCCACCAGTTTTCCTGAACAAAGTTGGACCTAAAATCCCATTGGAAATAAAATGTTGAGCCTGTCTCATTTTTGATGGTAGATTTACTGGTTTAAACCACATGCTAGTGAATCAAAGTCGTCAGTAACACCTAATACCCAAAGATGGTTTCTCCTCTGACAGAAAGATGGTCAATATTAGGAGAGCCCTTGAAACCATCCGCTATGCCAGCAACAAAAGAGCAAACGCAAAGGAAGAAAAAGGGCATCTCAGAGAGTCTGTGGCTCTTTTCATGACTCGAATGTTATTTTTAAATTTGTTAAAGGCCCTTATCTTTGCTTAATTTTGATTTATTTAATTTTATATAATTAAAAATGCACCAACCTTAAGGGCTCTATTCAATGAGTTTTGCTAATTGTACACATATGCGGAACCACCCTCAACAAAGCCAGGAGCATTTCCACCCCCCAGGAGTCTCCTGTGCCCCTTCCGGTCACCCCCTCGCACACACACACACACACACACACACACACACATGATCTGCTTTCTGTCTCCAGAAGCCCTGCCCGCCACCGGCATCGCTCCCATGGCACCGTGAAGGGCACTGTCTGTGTCCGTCTCTCAGCTTAGCGCTTCTGACACTCATACAAGCTGTCGCACCTGCAGGCTCTCTGCTTTGTTTGCAGCTTTTTGCCATTTGCTCGTGGCTTCAGTCCGTCGTATCAATAGCCCATCGCCCTTCCTATTTATCTGCTGTGGGGTTGTTTCTGTTTGGGGCTGCTCTAAACATCACTGGATAATTTGTGTGCACAGGTGTTTATTTCCCTTGGAAAACATCTGGGAGCAGGGGCCATTGGGTAAGTGATGGCTGCGCTTTGTAACAGACCTCCAAGCAATTCTCCAGCTTGGGGACCTGCTTCCACGTCTATAATTCCCATAATAACAAAGAAGCTCTCAGACCAGCTGCCCGCGGGGTATTTAGCACGGGACCCTCGAGCCCTCAGATGATAATCACGGATGTGCCCAGCAGCCTGGTGGCACCACTGTTTGTATGTCAAAGTCCAGCCAGTCCTGGCCTCTGTGGTGAGAGCAAAGGGCAGAGAGACAGGATGTGAGAAAGACAAAGGGTGATGCCCCGTGGACAGTCTCTCTGTTGATAGAACCTACTAGAATCAGCACGAGAACTTTGTGAGCTCATTTGACCATTAAAGGCGTATAAGAATCTGAGCCCACCCTACCTGTCTTACTTCATTTCCGTGGAGAGAGGACAGCAGACCAGCACCACTTGTGTGTTTACAAAACCACAGAAGCCCCCGCCTTAGATTTGTGTCTCTGGGACAGAATTATCACGCACTCAGTGGCTTAAAACAACAGGGACTGCACTGCCTCGCAGTCCTGGAGTCAGGGGTCCCTCCCAGGTGTCACTGGGCCAAAGTCAAGGTGAAGGCAGGGCTGGCCCTTCTGGGGCTCCAGGAGTGAATGTTCCCTCCTTTTCCAGCTTCTAGAAGTGCCCACATCCTGGGGTCTCAGTACCTCCCCCGCCTCCAAGGCCGCAGGGGGCAGTGGAGTCTCCTTCACCTGCCCTCTCTCTGAATTGCTCCCTGTGCCTTCCCTTCCACCAAACGGTGCAAAACAGACTTAAATTGGTGAGTCGCACCCACAGTGCCGCAAGCCAACGTCACAGCCACAGGCACTCCAGGGCCAGCTGCGGTGACCAGGACCTGCGCGGGTCCTTCTCCTTCTCTTGGGGCTGCTAAACAGTTAAAATCTAAGCGAAGCAGTTCTGTTTACAAGTTACTGGTGTGGAAAACCTCACTCTTGACGTCCTGATCACTGTGACACCCAGACTGACTGGCTCTGATTCCAAGGTGACTTCTCAGCCTGGGGCAAGGACGGGAGGTTGGTGCTTGATCCAGTGGTCCCTGGGAGAACACTACGCCCAGGGGAGCCTGGCGGGGAACTGGGCCTGTCTGACCGTATGCAGGGCTGCCCTCTGGCAGCGCCACTCTCCACGGCTGGTGACCATCTTGCAGGGACAGCAGGACCCAGGCCTTCCAGCCAGGCAAAGTCCACTCTGGCTAGTGCCAGAGGTGGGTGCAGGGGAATGCCAGCTGAGCTGAGCAGCAGGGTCTTAAGTGCTCTGGGGAGCAGAATGGTGGGTGCCCACCCAAGGGGACCCCCTCCAGCTCACCCATGTGGGTGAAGGGGCTGCCCTGGTGGGGCCTGGCAGGGGCAGCAGCTTGGAGCTGTGCCAAGCGGCCTGAGTGCCCACCCTGCACACCATTTCAGAAGACAGGCCCCTGAGAGAATTCCAGCACGGAGGTTACCCTGCCCAGAGAAGTCTCCGGGCCTCATTGCTGACCTGCTGAGGGTCTGAGTGAGTGGGGGGTGGGGCGGCGTGAAGCAGGGAGGGTACAAAGACAGGGTGAGCATTCTCATGGGCTCTCTGCCCCAGGCTGACAGGGTGCTGGGAGCCGATGTGACTTGATGAGATAAGGGACTTTCAACAGGTGACAGACAGTTCAGCGTCCTCTGTTCTGAGAGCTACATACCTGCTACAACCATAAGTCTGGCGACTGTGGTCATCGAGTCTTGACATAAATGCATTTTCCTTCAGGGTTTTCTCAGCATCTTAACTGCTCCCATGTCACTGCCTGGCTGTGGAGGCCTCATAGGCGTCTCCTGGACGTCTCTCTGCCGTCCACTGCTGCCCGGCAACCTGGTCACAGCCCCACTGAGCGTTCAGCAGCTCGACAGCCTTGGGAAAGTCCTTTCAGTGCTCCAGGCCTTGGCTGCCCCGTCCATTAGGGAGGGTCGGCTGCTAACGTGGGCTCCTGAGTCAGCTCCCAGCCCAGCGGCCCCTCTCCCTGCATCTCTCTGCAAAGCCTGCTTCCGCAGCCCTTCCTCCGAAGGCCCCTCTCCTCTGACAGCTGCTGGTCTCACAGGGAAGGTCAGCCATGGGCTTGTCTCTCTGGGGAACTGTCTCCAGTCTCCCTTTGCACAGAACCCCAGATGGGCACAGGGCTGCTTCTGACTGCAAAGCTACCCCCGCAATGCCCTCTGTGGCCAGTGCTGTCACCACGGGTACAGATGTAGACCCTGGCAGGCCTGGGTCCCAGCAGGGGCTTCCCCTCTCCTGGCCAGCGCAGCTGCCGGCAGGGAGGGGACCCGCAAGGCCGCTGACTCTGGCCCTTCTCCAAACCAGGGCGAAACCCAGGATTCGCTTCTTTGTTTTGACAACACTCCAGGGCCCAAGTGAGAACTTCCAGGCCTGGGTGTCAGAAGGCCTGGATTCCAGCTCCACTCTGCCCACAAGCCAACTCCTGTGTCTGTCATTTCTTTCCCTGGACCTTGGAATCTTGGGTTTCTTGTCTGAAAATAGAAGTATTACCGACCGTGCCAGGGCCTGGTGGGAATTCCCTGAGGCGCCCTGCCTGGCAGTACCCGCCGCCCACATGCCTTTGCAGCCACTGCCCCCTCCCAGCAGGCAGCCTGCCCAGGGTGCCCTCTGGGGCCTGAGTGCTGATTTCCACACACGGTTCCTACAAGGCTGTGTGGCTTGGCCACTGCTGAGACTGGACCTCACCCCGTCAGTCAGCACGTTCTCCGTAGTGGCCCCCCCATGTACAGCCCCGCCATGCCCGGCCTACCTTCACACACTCTGGACTGGGCGCCCACCCAGAGGCCTTTCCTCCAAGCTGGGTCCAAGCTGCTGCCCCCTGAAGAGCCTTCCCTCCTGACACATGGCCTCCTCCTCTTGACCCCGCCCCTACCCCCAGCCTGCACTCGGGAAGCCCCCACATCTGCCCCCAGGGCCCCAGGTTAGGGGCTGACAAGTCCTGCCGTCCCTCCCCAGCATGTGTTCAGGAGTGTGTGTGCATGTTTGCACAGCGTAGGTGCACGGTGGGCACGTGTGTGGTGTTGGGGGGCGGGGGGCCATGGAGGCTGGCAGACTGACTTCCCGTCCCGCTGCAGCCCCCACACTTAGGCCCTTCATCTGGAGGGTGCCTTCTGGCCAACGTGTGAGGTGAGTTCCTGAGGTCACTCCTGGCCACCCGTGTAAGGCAGGGAGCACCCGCTGACCCCAAGGAGCAGGGCTCAGTGACGATGAGCAGGGTGAGACTGGCCGTCTGCTCTGGGCACACTGGCCGCTCTCAAACTGGGGAGACTGTTTGAGAAGCTGCTGTAACAAAGGACCCACATTCAGCAGCCTAAAGAGCACGAATTTGTTTTCTCAAAATTCTGGAGGTCAGAGGCTGACATGGGTCTTCCTGGGCTAAACCAAGGTATGTGGGGCCACTTCCTCCCAGAGGCTCCAGAGAACACCCCGTCCTCGCCTCTCCCAGCTTCCTGGGCACCTGCACCCCCCACACTCCTCGCTGCTGCCCATCCCTGATCTTCGCAGGCTCCCAGGACCGGGGCCTGGATGTCTTTAGGGCCACTGTTCCCTCAGAACCAGCCTGAAGTAGGGATGATATGAAAGTAGAACCTGCTTGCTGGGTGCCCATGGTGCTCCCGAGGGACCCCAGAAGCAGTGCCAGCAGCCTCCCTGGGCAGGAGGGAGGATCCTGGTTGTAGCTGCTGTCAAGGGCCTTGAAGTAGACTCTCCCGTAGGCAACCTCAAGCCTCCATCATGACGTCAGCTGGCTCACAAAATTCCTAAAGCCTGACAACTGGCCATCACAAGCCAGTCCAGCTGTACAGGCAAGCCCAGCACCCACCGCACCCCATCCTGACCCGGCTCTTCCAGCCCTCGGCTCAGCTCGTGGGGCTGGCGGCTCCAGGACTTGGTGAGGTTGGCGTGAGGGCAGGTCAGACCTGGTGGGGTCACCGAGCTGCAACAACAGAGTCCACTCCAGCAGACATGAGCTCAGAGGTTTATTTAGGGTTCAAAGACAATGGGGAGGACAATGAATAGAATCAGGTTTGGGGCCAAGCTTCCAGGTAACCACCACAGGCTCCTGCCAAGAGTCCAGACCATTCCACCTCCTCCATGGTCCACTGGGCCTGCTCTCCAGAACTCAGGCCAGGATCCTGGAGAACCCGCTGCAAGGGAGCCCGGGGAGTGCCGGGCAGGCAGGTGGCCAGCAGGGCAGGTGCACAGTGCCGCCCCAGGACGGTGCTCTGGGAGTGCCCCAGGCCTGTGCCCACCATTGCTGCTGTGCCCACCAGAGGTCCCGGAAAGGTGGCTCCATGCCAGGGACAGCCTGTGTCCCAGTGGCTCTGCTGTGGGCTCACAGTACACCTGCTCATCCCCAACTGCTGGACCACCCGAAAGAGCCTGGGGTCCCAAAGTCCAAAGAGGACTGTCAGGGCTCATCAGGAGGCTGCGAGTGTGGGGATCCCTGCCTAGGGTCAGGGTCAAGGTCAAGGGTGGGGCTCTGGTTTCCAAGGGGACTGTCCATGCTGAGGCCGGGGACCAAGCCAGCATGAAGTCCCACCCCAGTCCAGAGTGGTGGGCAAGAGGACCGGGCTCCCGGGGGGCTGCTCCTCCCCTTTCCTCTGCCCTTAGGCCTCCCAGAATCAAGACCCCAACTCCTGTGAGAAGGAAGACAGGCCCAGCTGAGGTGGCTGTTGGGCCAGTCTGCTCATGCCATCCTCAGCCGCATAAACTCCCCTGAAATCATCCCGCCCTGACCCCCAGACCCTGTGAAGAGCTGCTTCCCAAGGAAGGAGGGGCTTGGTGGACAGGGCTGAGCAGGGTTGTATGCAGATGGCTCTTTGTGGACTGACTGTGACGAAAGCTGGGGTCCACCCACACCCCACAAGGGCTGCTGCCTCCCTGCCACCTGACTGAGGCCCCCCCTTTGCCATGTCCCCACCACTATCAACCCTGGTCCCCTCGACTGGGCTGGCTGAACCCTGGCCTCTGCAGAACTAGGAGACAGGCAGATGCTTGCTCAGGGTACTGAGGTGGGGGTGGGAGGCCAGTCCGAGGGCCCATGGAGGTGGTGGGGTGTCGAGGCTCACACATGGCAGCAAGAGACGCTGGGTGTCATCTGCAGGAGTCCCTTAAGGAGGAGAGGGACAAACAGAGAAACAAGGGGGCAAGGGGCGAGGGGAGGGCTGGGTTCCCAGGAGAGCCCAGGGCCAACAGGCGCTCCGGCGAGCAGGAAGGAGTTTCCGCTCCTGGAGGTGGGATCCTAGTGGTCTTGGGAGGGAGGTACCCTCTGCCAGGAGACTGCACGAAGGCTGAGAAGCCCAGAAAGGCCAGGAGGGCCTGGTAGCCCCCTGCTGCTGGGCTCAGGACAAGAGGGAGAGGGCCCTTCTGGGGTGTTCTGGAGTCCTGGCCCCACTTCCTCTTCCCAGCTGTGTGGACAAGAGCCAGCAGGCCCACACCTGGGGGAAAGCTGACAGGACACTGGGCGCCGGGCAGCAGCAAAGGGTGAGGGAAAGCCCTGCATGTGCCCCGTGTGTCCCCAGAAGAGCAGCTGGGGGCATGAGGCTCTGGGCTGCTTCCAGGTGAGAGCAGCAAGGAAAGGGCCTGGAGGTGCCCAGGCTGACTGGCCCCTGCAGCACCTGAGCCGAGGCAGCAGGACCCTGACATCTGTCCCCACCTCCATCCAGGCCTCAATTCCCTCTCTCCCCCTGACCCAGGGACCCAGGGTCACGTCCACAAACCTGTGGGGTGACGAGCTCCTTGTGTGGCAGGACCCCTCCCCGCTGTGTGCACCCCGGGATGGATGCGGGAGGGGGCCCAATTCACCCACGGAGCCTGTGTCCCCCGGTCAGTCGGCCCACACTCACCTACACCCATGGCGTCTGTCCCACAGGTGGACTGGCGCCCAGGCTGGCTTCTCGGCTTTAGCGGTCACCGGAAGAGTGGGCAGGCCATCAGTTTCCTGAGGATTGGGGTCATTCGGAGCACCGTCTGAGCCCTGCCCTCCACCCCGCACCCTAGTGTGCAGCGGGCAGAGAGGTGCCCACCCCACGCTCAGCATGGAGCCCCCTGTTCACACGGTGCTCGCTGTGCCCCCAGCAAGGGCAGGCGGGGTGCTGGGGTGTGGACGAAGGTTGGCATCTGCTGGTCATTTCTTTAACGCACCACAACTAAAAAGTCATGACCTTGCTCAGATGTGCTTTTCAGGTTTCTGCTGCTGCTTCTGGTCCCTCGGCTGCGGGCACCGCGTCTCTGCATCCACGCGTAAATGTGCTTTCCGTGGCCAGTCATGCGACGCTTTCCCAGTACAGACCTTCATACACCTTTGCCCTTCCTGTCCTTTATACCTCAGATCCACGAGCAGTGTACCCGTAGTTTGCTCACCCTCAAAATATCTGAAGTAGTTTAAAATATAAACACTCATACAAAAAGGCCGTTAAAAAATAAAACTGGAAAGACAGAGTTGGGGTTCGTAGGTGGAGGTAAGGTCTACCCTGAACATGAATCAGATAGGAAAACCGAGCAGTAAAGTCGCTCTGAGATTCCTGGCAGCAAAGCTGAGAAGGAGAGAGAGAGTTCCTGTTCCTGGAGAGAGGAAGCAGCCCGCCTTGAAGCATCAGACATTGGTCCTCCCTTTGGCTCTTGACCACTGGAAAGGAGCTGCTTCGGCGAGTAGAAAAGCAAGGCACGTGGCGACCCCCGATAATGGGCTCCCTGGCGGGACACAGCCCGCAGGGCAGGAGTCGGGCAGGGCTACCCTTGTCTGGCTGCTGACACGGCTTCCCGTGAGCCTCGCTGGACCTGTCTCAGGTTCTCTCCGTGGTTTAGTTATTTTGGGGGGTTTTGATTTTTTTTTTTTTCCTTCTCGCTGGACTGAACTTTGGTACGTGTTACTCTTAACAAACACTCTGAGAATAAACAAGAGTTGTTCAAAGGTTACACGTTCCACTTACCTCTCTAGAAAAACCTGGTCTCTACCACTTGGCTCTGCAGGGAGTCTGTGGTCAGATCTGTTTGGGACATACTGGGGAAGCAGAGGCAAACCAGCTCCACAGTGTAGATGACCCGAACCTTCAACTGACAAGCTGCACCCCACCTCCTTGGGGAGCCTCACTCACAGGCAGGCCCTCTTTTGTCCCTGAATGCTTGTCCACCCTATGGGCACCCCGTGGGACAGGCTCCCAGAGTGGAAGGAACACATTAGATGGACTGCCTGGCTTTACGTCCTGAGTGGACCACTTCTTGCCCCAGACCTCCCATTTCTCTGAGCCCGTTTCCGCATCCATCAGTGTGTCAGGTGGATAAACTGCTGGACCTGAAGGAAAATGCTCTGTGGGAGTGGAGCACTGGGCAGAAGCAGCCACATCACCACCTCCCTGAGGGACACCGGGGGCAGAGCCAGTCCCATCTGCCACGGCAGCAGCAGGAAGCGGGTGGGCACTAGGGCACAGAGCTGGTGGGGTCCTTGGACATGGGGGTGCTGGGCAGGGACTTGAGGTACTCCAGGTGCCTCCTGGCATCCTCCTGGTTCTGCCGCACGTAGTACACAACGTAGGTGATCACCATGGCGAACCAGCCGAACATGGTGACCAGCATGGCCACATCGGTGGTCTTGTGGTGGACACTGCAGAAGCTGACGCCAGAGTCGAGGGCCTGGATCAGTGGCTTCCCCACGTACTCCTCCTGCACCGAGGTGTGGCAGGCGATCTCGTCCACTGAGTCGGGGTCCAGCTTCAGCTCCCACAGGGCCTCTTGCAGGGCGCACTCGCAGTGCAGCGGGTTGTGCGCCAGGCGGATCTTGGCGCTGAGCTTGCCCAGCGCGTCCTTGGGGATCCTCCGGAGGCGGTTGTGAGATAGGTCCAGCAGCCGCAGGCCCCCGGCGAGGCCTGAAAAGGCGGCGGGGCCGATGGTCTCGATGGCGTTCTGTGACAGGTCCAGCTCTCTCAGCTGGTGCAGGTGCTGGAAGGCCCCGTTGGGGATGCGGGCGATCTTGTTGGCATCAAGCTTCAGGAGCACAGTGTCTGCGGGGATGTCCCTGGGGACCTCCTGCAGGCCCCTCGCACTGCAGTGGACAGCCACCGCCCCCGCGTGGTCAGGGCACTGGCAGTTTTGTGGGCAAGAGGCACCTAGCCTCAGGCAGAAGAGCAGGAGCAGGCAGGGCCCTCCTGCAGGGACCGGCAGGGAGGAGGGGCTTTGCCTGCCTGTTGGGCCCATGCTGACCATCTGGGGACAGACAGGATGCTGCTGTCACTCAGGGCTGCAGGTTACACGCTGCCCCATGGCCTGGTCGTCGCTGTGCAAGGACCATCGCGTAGATGTAAACTCTCTTCCCTCACATGCCCGGTGTCCTCTTTTGGCTCTAAAAGAGAGGAGCAATCAGCATTGCTGGCCGTGGTTCATCTGGGGACCTGAGGGCACACTCTGACTTCCAGACACTCTTGACCAGAGGGGGTCCCTGTGATTTACCGCCTCCACCCTGCCCTGGACACACCCACCGCACACCCTTGGGGGGAGTCTATGGCTTGGACAGCACCCGGTATCGGGAGTCCACTCCTTTCTAGCAGCTCAAGGCTGGAAAGCAGGAAGACTGGGGCTGCAGGGCTTTCTTAAGAAACTGGAATGTACGGGTGATGGTTGGCGGCGCCTGAGAACCAGGCAAGCAGTCTCATCGCCTTGGGGCTAGGCTGCTGTCAGAAGAAGCTCAGCACTTTGCTAATCGTGACAATGCCTCTGACAATTATTAATATTAAAGCTCTTCTCTATCGGTCCTATAGGGAACAACTACCCGCCCGGGCGCCTTTTATTTCAATTATGTTTGAAAAAGAGAAAATGAGAAAAGAGAAAAGCCAAGCCCTGGGCGTGGAGTGGCGGGGCCGCGCGGGGCCTGGGCAGGCGGGGCTCGGGCCCCGGGGACCCCGGATATCGGACATAGGGACTCCCGGGCCCCAGACCCTAGGGACCCCCGGGATTCCAGGGAGGAGGATGGACGGGGGCAGGGTGTCCAAGCTCTGGGGTAGGGCGGGGCCTTTACCTGCGCGGCCTCGACAGGAGACTGCTGTGCTTGAGGATCTCTGCCGCTCGGAGCCGACCCAGCGCCACGCCCGAGAGCGGCCGCTATCCCGAGGCCTGAGCCCACGTCCGCGGCCGCTCGGGAGACACGCGGCTCGGCCTGAGCTCGTGGGGCGGTGCCTGCGGGCGAGAGGCGGGTGGGGCGGGCCTGGGCGGGGTCTGAGGGCGGAGCTGTGGTACGGGGCGGGGCCTGGACGACGCGGGGCCTGAGACTTAGGGGCGGGGCACGGGCGGAGCCTGTGTGCAGGACGCTGCCTGGACAACGCGAGTCGTAAAGGCGAGGGGCGGAGCCTTGGGCGGGGCCTGGGGGCGGGGCCTGTGGGAAGGCGTGGAGCGGACCTGGGAGCAGGGTTTTAGATGGGAGTGTGTCTCTTGGGATCTGGGCGGGGCCGTGGGGGCGATAGAGCCCCGCCCCTGCCCAAGTCCAACCCCGTCCCTGGCCCCCAGGTTGGGGGCCATGAAGGCGGTGGAAGGGATAATGTGATCGGGGATGGAGGTGCCAGCAGGGAGGTTGGAGACCCTTGGGTCAGTGCGACCCTGCTGAGCCTCCCTCGCAGGTCTGGTGCCAGCGGCAGCCAAAGCGTTAATGGGGTTAGGCCTCAGTCCCCCTGAGTCTCTTTCTGCCTAACCCCCATATCCCCACTCCCACCCCTCCTCCCCGCGTCTTAGGGACCTTGCATGGACATTCCGAGGAGCGTAGAGAATGCGGGGATCGAGCCTTTTAAACTCGACCTGAGCCATTCTTAGGGATTTTTTTTTAATGACAACTTGATTGTGGTGTAATTGTTATACGATCAAACACATATTCAAACTTGATACGTTTTGACGTTTGTATACACCCGTGAAACCATCACCACAAAATACTCCAAAATTTCACCTTTTCAATCCATCCCCTCTGATGCCCATCACCAGGCAAGCACAGACCGACTCTGTCACTACATCAGTTTGCATTTCCTGTAATTTATATAAATGGAATCGTAGATTCTTTCACTCAGAGTGATTACTTTGGGTTCTCCGGATGCTGGTGCATTTATCAGTGGTTATTCCTTTTAGTGCTGAGTAATGAGGCATTGCATGAATGTTCCACAGTTTGTGTATCCACTCATCTGCTTGTGGAGATCTGGGTTGTTTCCAGTTTTCTGCTATTACAACCAGAGATGATATGAACACTGTGTACAATCGTTGTTTGGACAAATACTCTTGCTTTCTCAGATAAATATCTAGGAGTGGACTGGCTGGCTCTTATGGTGGCTTATGTTTAACTTCTAAGAAACTGCCAAAGTGATTGTACAATTTTACATTCCTGTTTGTATGCTCCAGAGCAGCACCAGGATTTGGTATGGTCACTGTTTTTAGAGATTCTAATAAGTGTGTAGGAGTACATTTCATTGTGGTTTTAATTTGTATTTCACTCAGAACTTGAATGTCTTTATCTGTTTGTTTTCTGTCTATCTTCTTTATGGAAGTGTTTTGTTCAAATCTCATACCCTCTTTTAATTGAGTTGTTTTCTTATTGTTGAATTTTGAGAATTCCTTATGTATTCTGGATATAAATCCTTTACCAGACATGTGGTTTATATATATTCCTCTGATTCTGTGGATTTTCTTTTCATTTTGTTAAAAGTTTTCAAAGAGAAATTTTTAATTCTGATGCAGTTCAGTGTATCAATGTTTTCATTTTTATGGCTCATCCTTCTGGTGTCATAAGTAACAAATCTTACATATTGCACTTACATTTTGCATTTGGTGTGAGATACGATTTGAAGTTTATTTTTTGTGCAAATAGATGTCTAGTTTTCCAGGACTATTTTTTTTAATGATCCTTTTTCTACTGAATTATCTCCGCATCTTTGTTGAAAATCAGAGGTCTGTATTTGTATGAGTCTGTTCTGTACTTTCTATATTCAGTTGGTTTATTTGTCTATTTTTATGTAAATGTTCCAAGCTGTCTTCATTACTTAAGCTTTACAGTAATTCTTGAAGCCAAGTAATATAAATCTTCTAACTTTGTTCTTCCATAAAGTTCTTTTGGTCATCCAGGACTCTTTGCTTTGCCTCATGAATTTTAGAATCAGCTTGACAAATTCTACCAAAAGAGTTTACTGGGATTTTGTTTGGGATTGTATTGAATCTACAAATCAGTTTAAGAGAATTAACATCTTGACAATATTGTGTATTCCATTCTATGAACATGGTATATCTTCTCATTTCGAGCTTCTTTTATTTCTTTCATATGTGTTTTGTAGTTTTTGGTTTCACACATCTTTTGTCAGATTTATCTCATTTTTTAATGTTACTGTAAATGGTATTTTAAATTCAACGTATCTTTGTTAAAAGCTAATATATGGAAATAAAATTGGCATTTGCATACTGATCTGGATTTTGCTAAACTCACTTATTAGTTACTAGAACTAATTAGTAGACACCCTTTTAGTAGACACCTTAAGATTTTCTGCATACATGAACACAATTGTGTTATCTATAAGTAAAAAGAGTATTACACTTTTGTTCCCAGTCTGAATGTCTTTTACTTCATTTTCATGCCTAATTGCACTGGCTAGAGCCCTAGTTCAATAATGAAAAGGAGGAGTGAGAGCAGATATCTTGTTCCTCTGGACCCTAGGGGCAAACATTCAATCTTTCACCATTAGGAATAATGTTGACTATAGGGTTTTGCAGCTGTCCTTATCAGTATAAGGAAGCTTCCTTCAATTACTGCTGCTGCTGCTACTGCTAAGTCACTTCAGTGATTACTTATTTTCCATCTACTTGCTACCTAATAATTGAGAGAGGTGTACTGAGGTTCCTGAGATCTGTCTGTTACTCTTTGAAGTTCTATCAGGTTTTTGTTTCATGCGTTTTGAAGCTTTATATTCAGATTAGTTTGTCCTCTTGATTAATTAACCACTTTGTCATTATGAAAAGAGCCTCCTTATCCCCAGATTCTTTGCCCTGAATTCTACTTTTCTGACATTAGTAGCCGCTCCAAGTCTCTTTTTTGATGGATTAACATCAAAAGATGAGTTACCTTCCTCCACTCTTTTTGCTTTCCTGTGTCTTTTTTAAAAAAAATTTATTGGAGTGTGGTCAATTTACAATGCTGTGTTGGATTCAAGTATACAGCAAAGTGAATCAGTTATACATATACTTATGTCTGTTTTTTTTTTAAAAGAATGTTTTTCCCATATAGGCCATTGCAGAGAATTGAGTAGAGTTCCCTGTGCTGATTAAATTGGGAGATTAGGATAAAATAGATAACTGAGTGTGCTGAGAGAACGACTGCCAGGGTCTAGCCCCGGTGGATCCAGGGAATTCGAAGCGGGGACGGCATGGGCGAAAATCAGGAAACAACTGCTTAATTAAACGTTTATTAAGGATATAAAGAGTGGTGAAATAAGGATAGCTCAGCGAAGAAATTCAGTGAAGAAAAGAGGCTGAATAAAATTCCAAAGCAGGGAATTTACATCACCTACGAAGGCCGCAGGCGTCCTCCCGTTCTCCCAAAGGAGAGGAGACACTAAGGCCTCCCCGGTCAGATCTTAGAAGCCCAGGCAAAATTAGCAGGCTTGACGAGCTTCCCCGCCTCAGAGGAAAAATTCAGCTAGAAGGTGAAAGAAAGAACGACATGGAGAGACCAAATTTCAGTGAACAAAAAAGGGGCATACTTTATTTTCCAAAGTAGTTTTATACCTTAAGTTGTGCATAGAGGATAATGGGGGAAGGGGTAGAGTCATGCAAGGACAGCAGTTCCTGATCCTAATCGAAGCCAGGCTTTCAAACTTATCATATGCAAAGTTTAGGTGATTTACATCATCTTCTGGCCAGGAGGCCTGTTAACATTTTAAGAAACTTATTTTTCTCTAAAGGTGATTATTCTAAAGTCAGGCACCAGCCTCCAAAAAGCATTGGATAAAGTTGCATTCCTATAGGGCAAAGTTGAGGTGGGCTCAATCAAGAAAAGAATTAACTCAAGGGTCCAAGGTTACAAACATTGAGGCTACTACTTACATTTCTATACACCCATTATATCAATCAATACACTGCCAAGGACACAGAAGGTAAGGGATATGGAGACTTAGCAGCAAACATTGGCCCAACAAATGAAAAACCCTTCACCAATACAATTTCTAATCAATCTTTTAACTACTCAAAGGAATCTGTGTTTAGACAGTTTAGAACATCTCCTGCCTCTCACAGTTGGGAGACTCTGAACAATCACATGTGGCCGGAAAAAACCTATTCAGGCAGGCTAGAGGACTTTCAAAGGAGTTTGTAGGTTGAAACACTGTCACACCCAGGAATTATTAACTGGAGCTGTAAGCTAACTCTTTTTCAGAGAGAGGTAGTGGGGGACAGCCCCCCGTAAAGTCAGAGGTGTAGGTGAAAGCACAAAGCAGAAAGTAGGCAGACTCTGGTTTTGGGGGTAGATGCTCAAAAATTTCCAGGGGGACTCCTGAGGCTCAATCCCGCCTTTGTGTATGTTGAGCCTCCTTCCTCATGACCTTTGTCATGGGTGGAGCTCCTCACGCTGGCTCCCGGCCATGATAGAATTCTAGTTGAGCTATTCCAGATCCTGAAAGATGATGCTGTGGAAAGTGCTGCACTCAATATGCAATATGCACTCAATATGCAATATGCCGGCTCCCGGCAGATGACAGAGGATGAGAAGTTTGGATTGCATCACCGACTCAATGGATCTGAGTTTGAGCAAGCTTCAGGAGATGGTGAAGGACAGGGAAGCCTGGCATGCTGCAGTCCATGGGGTAACAAAGAGTTGGACGTGACTGAGCAACTGAACAACAACCTGTGCTGTACACCAGGTTCTTATTAGTTATCTATTTTATATATTATAGTGTATATCTGCATAGTTACCTATTTTATCCTAATCTCCCGATTTATCCCTCCTCCCTCCTATGTCTTTATATTTAGTTTCCTTAAGGATTTCCATAGAATCAAAGTATCATCCTCAATATATTTATGAACTGCTAAGGGAGAAATAATAGATTTACAGTGAAGAAACACAGCAGAAACTACCTTATGTATGTGACTAAGGTTAATATCATCAGTAACAAGACAGGCTGGCATCATGTAGCTCCTGATACATGGACTGAGAAAGACACATCTCTTCTGTGGTATTCTTGCCAAAAAGGCACGATCTCTTTCCAATTAAAAGAACACACCAGACACACCCAAATTGAAAGGCATTTTACAAAGTGACTGATCAGTTCCAAAATGGAAAGATGAGAAAAGACTGACTCACTGTTACAAACTGGAAAAGACTAAGGGAAAATAGCAACTGCATGGGATGTGGGGTCCTGGAACAGACCTGGGCACAGTGGGAAATGGGGTCACACAAGTCTGGTGGTGTAGGTGACATCCTGGCTCTGGCCACCCACATCCGCGGGGTGATGAGCTTCCGTCTGTCCCATTTCTACCCCATTTGTCCCTCGGCTCTGTTCCCTTTTCCTCTTTTCCTACCTTCTTTTGGATTGAGTATTTTATGAGCCCATTTTCTCTGTGTAGTTAACTCTTAGCTGAGACTCTGCTGTGTCACGATCGCTTTAGGGTGTGGTATCGACTATCATTTCTCGTCACAGTCCCCAGGGGTCATGTCAGCTCACCCTGCTTCCCAAATAGGGTGGGAGCCTTGAGGGCATGCTCTCCCCTGGCCATGTAGTGGCCATGCAGTGGACGTCTACATGTGTAGGAACCCCTCAAATCGTACTGTCAAGTGTCTTTTAAGAGATTAAAGTAAGATGAGCCATGAAACTGCAGCAATGTTTTTATTATATAGTAGACTGAAGAGATCAGATCAGATCAGTCGCTCAGTCGTGTCCGACTCTCTGCGACCCCGTGAATCGCAGCACGCCAGGCCTCCCTGTCCATCACAAACTCCTGGAGTTCACTCAGACTCACGTCCATCGAGTCAGTGATACCATCCAGCCATCTCATCCTCTGTTGTCCCCTTCTCCTCCTGCCCCTAATCCCTCCCAGCATCAGAGTCTTTTCCAATGAGTCAACTCTTCGCATGAGGTGGCCAAAGTATTGGAGTTTCAGCTTTGGCATCAGTCCTTTCAAAGAAATCCCAGGGCTGATCTCCTTCAGAATGGACTGGTTGGATCTCCCTGCAGTCCAAGGGACTCTCAAGAGTCTTCTCCAACACCACAGTTCAAAAGCATCAATTCTTCGGTGCTCAGCCTTCTTCACAGTCCAACTCTCACATCCATACACGACCACAGGAAAAACCATAGCCTTGACTAGACAGACCTTTGTTGGCAAAGTAATGTCTCTGCTTTTGAATATGCTATCTAGGTTGGTCATAACTTTCCTTCCAAGGAGTAAGCGTCTTTTAATTTCATGGCTGCAGTCACCATCTGTAGTGATTTTGGAGCCCCAAAAATAAAGTCTGACACTGACTGAAGAGGGGAGCCCCCAAATTATGGAATATTTTAAATACTTAAGTTAAACAAATCATGTGATTACCACCCAAAACTACAGCGTGGGTGTGGATATATCCTGACATTATTATGCAGTAGGGGAAGGGCCAAACACTCAGAGTTCCCTCTATGATTTCTCTTTATAGAAAGTTCCAGAATAGGCAACACACCTCGGTGGCAGAGGCGGGGAGGGGAAGGGGCTCCAGAGGGCTTCTGGGCCTGGGTGTTCTGTGTCATGATCTGGGTGCTGGTCGTCAACATCAGTGAAAAACCCTCCAAGCTGCTAGGCTGCAGATGTGTGCAGGTAACTGAGGGCATGTAATTCCTCAGTAAAAGAAAGCAGGGATGTGCTGGCTACGTGTGTGTTCACAGATGGTCACACATGTGGGTGGTGAATACAGCAATGGATGGATGGGTGGATGGGTCCATCTAGGGCATGATGCTGTCCTCCTGGTCCTCACGGGCTGTGGCCTCACTGGATGATGACATCAGAGTCACTGCAGGAGGTGACGGTGGCCGGCTAGGCCCAGGCCACAGGGCCCTGTGAGAGCCTGGCTCACTGTCCACTCTGGACCACAAGTCTGCTTTCAGAAACACCAGCAGCCTTCCAATGCCATCCTGGCCACGTGGTCCGCCCACTCACTGTAGCTGTCCTCATAACTGTAATTGGGCTCCAGGTCGATTATCTCACCCATTTATCCACCCAGAATCCAGGCCTCCTGACCCAAGGGACAAAACACGAGGCTCCCACTGGTTAATTGCTTCCCCGTCAGGCAGGTTGTTTTGTTAGTGAGGGCTGTGTGCGTCTCCCTGGGGATGAACCAGGAGGAGCTACAGCCACAGTGGTGGGATGAACAAACATCCTAAGGTCCAGACGCTGCCTCCCCAGGCAGAGGCCTCAGAGGAGCCTGGGACGGGCCCTTCTGGGGTGTGGCCGGCTGGCTTAGTGTGTGCTGCCGCCTTGCTCTCCCACCTTCCCATCCACCGTGCCCAGCTCCACCCTCAGCAACTCTGGCCTTCACACTGACCCCTGCTGGTCCCAGTTCCTGCCATCGCCCAGCTGGGGGAACCCTAAGCCAGAACCCTTGGCTTGCAGGGCACTGCTGACTGCAGCCTGCTCATGGGCAGGGGCTGGAACTACTCAAAGAGAGAAGACGCAGGACCCCCGGCAAAACCTGCTGCCCAGAACCCCACAGGCAGGGCCTGAGCTCGCAAAGAGCCTCCATGGATGGACTGTCAATGGTAAAACTATCCTCAGCAGCTTGGGCCATTCTCAGCTCCTTCTAAGCCCCCAGATTCCTGGATTTCCCGGAATTCCTGGATTTCTGGGCCTGAGCAGCACCCCCAAACTACAGCCTGTCCAGTAGATCTGGGAATTCCGCAGCAGTTTCGCCTGCCCCGCACCAGTACACACACCCTCCCCTGGCCTCTCACTCTTCCTCTTGTCCAAGTTTTGTTGATTTTGTTGCTCTTCTTCAAGAATTGAGTTTTGAATATATTCACCATGCCAATTCTTAATTTCTCCCTCTTTGGTTACATCTGATTTAGTCCCTGTCTGAGCCCCTGTCTGAGCCTCTGAGCCTCTGTTGATTCTGTAGCTATTTTTTGAGCTTTTTGAGTCATAAACTCAGATAATTTACTTTCACTCTTGATTTTCAAATAAGTGCATTTAAGGTCTTAACTGTTCCTTTCTGAGACTTCCAGCCACATCCCTGAGGCCGTGACTTGGACCCTCTCATTGTCTTGTTCTAGCTGCCCCAGTGCAGGTCTCTGGCAGAGGTAGAGGGTGTGGAAGCACACACAGCCCCCACTCTGGCATTCCCTCAGTGGCACCCCGCCTGCAGGGCTCTCTTGCTCTGAATCCTAGGCAGTGGGCTGGCCCTGGACCTAGTGCTAACCGGAAACCCGGGGCCAGCGACTGCTCTGCCCCTGGAGACACGGCCCCTCCCCAGTGGTCCTCTTGCCCAGAAAACTAGAGGATCCAGAGTAAGGACAGAAGCCCCCATCCACGAAGGGCTGAGGGCGGGGGCGGGGACCAGTGTCCTGACCTGGATACCACCTGACCTTGGGCTCCTCCCAACTGGTCAGGGGACCAGTCACTCACGTCCCAGGCAGACACCTGGACCCACTGAGGTATTTCCTGTCCTCTTCTGGTGCATGGCCACCTCCTAACAGCACTCTTCTGGTGCTGTGGGTGGAGTGTGGCTGTAGTGATGGAGCTGCCTTGGGAAGTTGCTGAGACCCCCTTGGTGGTGTGATGGTCGCTCACTGCTGTGAATATTCCGTGTCTGAGAACAACATGTCACCTCTGGACCTTGTTGTTGGGGTGGGTACACAATCACACACACACCATATAATGTGCATACATAGATGTGCATGTTATACATCCTTTATTATACAAATATGTATTATACATATTGTACCCAAATAAATATACTGCACACAATTTATATATAAACAAATATATGTGGAAGTGAGACATAATGTACATGTATAATATATAACATGTATTTATATATACATACACACATGTATTTATAAATGTGCACCACCCTTATGGCAGAAAGTGAAGAGGAACTCAAAAGCCTCTTGATGAAAGTGAAAGAGAAGAGTGAAAAAGTTGGCTTAAAGTTCAACATTCAGAAAACAAAGATCATGGCATCTGGTCCCATCACTTCATGGGAAATAGATGGGGAAACAGGGGAAACAGTGTCAGACTTTATTTTGGGGGGCTCCAAAATCACTGCAGATGGTGATTGCAGCCATGAAATTAAAAGGCACTTACTCCTTGGAAGGAAAGTTATGACCAACCTAGATAGCATATTCAAAAGCAGAGATATTAATTTGCCAACAAAGGTCCGTCTAGTCAAGGCTATGGTTTTTCCAGTGGTCATGTATGGATGTGAGAGTTGGACTGTGAAGAAAGCTGATTGCCGAAGAATTGATGCTTTTGAACTGTGGTGTTGGAGAAGACTCTTGAGAGTCCCTTGGACTGCAAGGAGATCCAGCCAGTCCATCCTAAAGGAGACCAGTCCTGGGTGTTCATTGGAAGGACTGATGCTAAAGCTGAAACTCCAGTACTTTGGCCACCTCACGCGAAGAATTGACTCACTGGAAAAGACTCTGATGCTGGGAGGGATTGGAGGCAGAAGGAGAAAGGGACAACACAGGATGAGATGGCTGGATGGCATCACCGACTTGATGGACATGAGTTTGAGTGAACTCTGGGAGCTGGTGATGGACAGGGAGGCCTGGTGTGCTGTGATTCATGGGGTCGCAAAGAGTCGGACACAACTGAGCGACTGAACTGAACTGAACTGAAGCACATGTAATATGTAGGTAAGGGGCTTTCCTGGTGGCTCAGATAGCAAAGAATCTGCCTGCAGTGCAGGACACCTGGGTTCAATCCCTATGTCGGGAAGATCCCCTGGAGAAGGGAATGGCTGTCCACTCCAGTATTCTTGCCTGGAGAATTCCATGGACAGAGGAGCCTGGCAAGCTACAGTCCACGTGGTCGCAAAGAGTCAGAGATGACTGAGCAACTAACAGTTTCACAATATTTAGATAAACATGCTCACAAACACTGCATAGAATGACCTCAATCCTGTTGATTGCGTTATTCAAATTTTGCCCTATTTTTTGTTTGCTCCTTGATTCCTTGATTCTAAAAGAAAAATCTTAAACATTACTGTGAGTTTGCCCATTTCTCCTGGAATTTCTATCAACTTTGCATTTCATATTTTAAAAGATATGATGCTAGATTGGAAGTTTGTGTTCAGTTGAGTCTTGACTCTTGTGACCTCCTGGACTATAGCCTGCCAGGCTCCTCTGTCCGTGGGATTCCCCAGGTAAGAATCCTGGAGTGGGTTGCCATTTCCTTCTCCAGGGGATCTTCCTGACCCGGGGATTGAACCCACGTCTCCTACATCGGCAGGCGGGGTCTTTACCACTGAGTCACCTGGGAAGATGGATGCTGCTGCTGCTAAGTCACTTTAGTCGTGTCCGACTCTGTGCGACCCCATAGACGGCAGCCCACCAGGCTCCCCGTCCCTGGTATTCTCCAGGCAAGAACACTGGAGTGGGTTGCCATTTCCTTCTCCAATGCAAGAAAGTGAAAAGTCAAAGTGAAAGTGAAGTCTCTCAGTCGTGTCCGACTCTTAGCGATCCCATGGATGGAGGAGCAGTCCATGGGATTTTCCAGGCAAGAGTACTGGAGTGGGGTGCCATTGCAAAACCGCTACCTTCTTAATAGATTGTTACCTTTTCCTGCTCAAACTCCCCCTTGTTCTTAAAAGGACAAACTCAAACCTTAAGTTCTGTCCTCTGCTGGACCTGCATCCGCACCTTTTCTCTGGACAGTGTTTGGTGGGCTGACTCCCTACTATTGTCAGCTAAAACATGTCTCTTTGGGGTGATAGAGGAAAATATACAGAAAAGAAGAGAAATTTGTTGTTATCTTTTATCCCAATATGCGACTCACACTTTGCATGTGTCATAATTGCTAATACGTTTTGATTATTTCCTGCCACCTTATTCCATGTGAAGCATCTTCTACTGCTATTTTCTCCCTTTGACTAGGTTTCTGCTTGGTTCCTCTGGTGGCTTGATGTTATTCCTCTCTCTCCATCCTCTGGAGGTTACCTGGGCTGTGATATACATTCGCAGGTCTCACTGCCCGTGTTCTTCCCCCAGCACTGTGACGGTCAGCATCTATTTCTTCCTTGTGACAAGAGGAGACCTTCTCTACTTGTATTGGCTGCGTTCATTCCTCTGCCCGCTCCCAGGGACACAAGCTGGGATTTCTACAAGAACGACCATTAAATTTTCTTTTTACATCATGCCTCAACAGTGGTAAAACTTAGCTCTACATTTAGTAGGGTTTTTTTGCTTCTGCAGAGCTCAGTCTACGTGTGAAACGGGTCCTTCCCTCCCATGTTCTCTGCCTGCCTTTTGTCTGCAGAAAAACTTCAGCCAAGAACAAGTTTAATCAGAGAAGTGAAAAAATACAAAAGCAGAGGAAAACAGTCAAATGGGACAAAACAAAAATAGTCAGGAAGCTGAGTCAAGGACCTTTAGTTCTTCCTCCAGTGCTATAGAGGATATTCTGAGCCATCTCCTGTGAGCTGTCCTGTAGATACTGAAACCCCTACCAGGTGGAGAAGTTAACCATTGGTGCATAATGACCAGAGTGTAGCTATGACATAAGCTGCCACAGTTCCAAGAACTGGCCTCAAGGAAATGGGAACAAGCCGACCCTGGAATTGAAGATTAATGTACTTGAGACAATCCGGGTGACGCTGCTCAGACCACTGAAGACCAATCACCAGATGACAGTCAGAGCTGACTGCTGTTTCTGTGAGGAGTCCCTCCCTCTGTCCATGAACGCTCTTGCCACTGATTGTCAGTAAAGTGGGGGAAGTCAGCTTTTGGACAGGTGTCCACCCTCCCCCCCAACCCCTGTTGCTGGCATCCAGAATAAAACAAACTTTCCTTTCCACCAACCTGGCCTCTTTATTGTCTTTTGAGCAGTGAGCAACTGGACCCCGCTTTTGGTTACGTGTGTGTGTGTTTGTGTGATGGACTAAATGTCTGTGCTGTCGTTTAGTTGCTAACTCACATCTGACTCTTTTGTGACCCCAACAGACTACAGCCCACCAGGCTCCTCGCCCATGGGATTTCCCAGGCAAGAATACTGGAGTGAGTTGCCATTTCCTTCTCCAGGGGATCTTCCTGACCCAGGGATCGAGCCCAAGTCTCCTGCACTGCAGGCAGATTCTTTACCACTGAGCCACCAGGGAAGCCAGATATTTGTGTCCTGTTCGTGTTTGACACCTGTTTGTATCCCTTCCCCAAATCCCTATGTTGAAGCCCCAATCCCATGTGGCTGTATTTGGAGCAAGGACCTCTAAATAAGTAAGGTTAAATGAGGTCGTAGGGTGGGGCCCAGACATGGCAGCATTAGTGCCCCTGTAAGAGGAGAACTAGAAACCCCTCCTTCCCTGCACACTCTGAGGAAAGACCACCTGAGGACGTGGAATGAGGCGGCCAGGGACAAGCAGAGGCAGAGGCTTCAGAAGGGACCACCCTGCCCACACCTGACCTCCACTCCCAGCCTCTAGAACTGTGGGAAAGGGAGTGGTCCAGCTGTGGTCCTTTGTTATGCAGCCCAACCTAACTAAGACAGTGTGTTTCACTTTTCTGTAGTTCTTCTTTGAGAAGTTCTTTCAGAAAGGATGCATGAGAAGCACGTTTCAGACAGTAAAGAATCTGCCTGCGATGTGAGAGATCCCTGGGAGGGGGAAGATCCCCTGCAGAAGGGCATGGCCACCCACTCTCGATTCTTGCCTGGAGAGTTCCATGGATCGGGGAAGAGTGAGTTACAGCCCATGGGGTCACAGAGAGTCGGACACGACTGAGCGAGTAACTTTCTTTATGAGTTTTAAATGTCTTTATTTGGTGCTGCCACTTAAGCGCTAGTTTGGCTGGATCTGTAATTCTAGATTAAAAAAACAAACAAGTACCCCACAGCGCCTGAGCACCTGCAGGGTAGGGGCAAGGGAAGGCATGAGCAGCTGAGCCCCAGGTTGGAGGCTGGAGCTGGGCTCTAGGAAAATGAGGAAGAGGGAAGGTGTGTGTGTGTGTTGGGAAGGTTGTTGATTGGAGGAGCAGTCATGAGTTTGGACTAGGGGGCTGTGGGGTGTCCACAGGAGATCCCCTTGGGCCCCGGGAAGCCTGGTTGTGGCTGGAAGAGGTCTTGTGACTCAGACACAATCCCCCACCACTGCTCCTGTCTGCAACTCCATCTGAGGGACAAACAAGAGACCAGTGACTCTGGTGGGGAGGGCGGGTTTGGTGCAGGGTTTGCACAACATCCCAAGGCTGCAGACAGTCTGTGAGGTACTGATGCTAAACTGGGTGGCCCCTCAGTCCACACCCACGACCCACTCCTCCCTGGAGGAGGGAGGAGGGAGCACCACGTGCAGGAGAGGTCCCACCCCCGGTGCTTCTGCGTCCTCCCCGCCTGGGCCCGGGACAGCACACAGGCAGAGACCTCCGCAACTCAAGAGGAGGTGGGAGCTTGCCCTCCTGCCCCACCACGGGGCTCAGCCCTGACGGTCATGGGAACTGGAGTCCCAGGCTGCCCCAGACCAGGTGAGGGTCCCAGTTAGGGCACAGTGGAGGCCCTCTTGGGGCCGTGGGCCTGAGGAGGCCACAGGGAGCGCTGACTCTCCGAGAAGCGCTGGCCTGGGGCAGATGCACTGAGGGTGGCGGACGTGCTGCTCAGAGGATGTGGCCAGGAGGGCGTCCACAGGCCACCAGCAGGCTCGGGAGAGGCAGTGTTGGCTGGCAGAGTCCCAGTGGCCACCTTGACCCCGAGGCCCTGCCTCGTGGCCAGAGCCTGCCTGTGTCCTGCTCAGCTCTCCTCCCAGAGCACCCCAATGCCTCCAGTTCATGAGCTGGCCATGAGGGGCAGACACTCCCAGTGGGCCGTAGATGCACCAGCCCCGCTGGCCCCCACAGGGCCACGCAGGCTGCGTCTTGGGTCAGTAGTAGGCCATGAACAAGGCGGCCACTTTCTGGAGGATGACCTTGTGGTTGTCATACAGGGGGATGCGCTCATCCACCACCTGCCAGCGAATGGCCATCCCCTCGTCACAGGAGTGCAGATGCTGCGGAAACAGAAGTGAGTCCTGAGTCCCTCCCGAGCAGCCCTGCCCTCACGCCCACACCCCGAACCCATAGACAGCAGGAGGGCGGTGGGGACCCCAAGGCCGGCTCCCAGACCTGCTACAGACTGGCTAGTGACCGCTGCCTTTGTACTTCTACTGAACGGTGCTAAGATCACCCCCTTCAGGCACAAATCAGAAAATGCTTGCGAAGCCCCAGAAACCTTGAAAGCGTGGGGGGTGGGTGGGTACAGCCTTATTCTGCGGTTTTCTGTCCTGCAGACAAGGCCTGGGTTTTGTTCCCTGGGACTTCCCAGCCCAGTTCCAAATTCGGGGTCTGTAGGGGGATCAAAGTACACAGGACAATATCCCCACAAGAGTGCATGAACCAGCCTCACCTGGGCATGAGCCCGGAGGCCCCAGGGTCCCCCTCTGCCCCACCCATCTGCTGCTGCCCTCTGGCCTCTCCTGGTTGCCCCCACAGACCCCCTGGTACAACTCAAACCCCACAGCCCCCTTCTCTGGTCCTGGCCAGCTCTGGCCCCAGGCTAGGGAACCCCTCAGACCCCTCCTTGCAGGCCCCAGGACCTCTCCAGAGCACTGATGGCCCCAGCCCCTGTTCCTCCAAGCCTGAAACCCAGGCCACATACAGAGTTCAGCCTCTTGAGCTCCACATCGCTCTGGTCTGGGAAGTGGATGCTCACAGCCACCGTCTCGATCCAGGCATTGTCCGTGTTCCTGGGGTCATCCATGTATCCTCTGTACACCTGGGGGGTAGCCAGGGTGTGATGGATCCCTGATCCCCTGGATTTCCCCCAGAGGGAGGGCCTCAAGACTTCTCTGGGTCTGGGCCACTGTGAGCACAGCTGTCCACCATGCCCCAGCCCCACCTGGCCTCTCCCTGCCTTGTCTTCCTGCCCCCAGCACAGCCTTCAATTTGAATGACCCATCACAGGGGGCCATGGCCTCGCTCGTCACCCTCTTGGTCTTTGGCCTGGCATCCAGACCTGCCTCAACTGCCCTTGGAAGGATTAAAAAGGATGGGTGGACCTCCAGACAGTAGGCTAAGTGAAAGAAGCCAGATACTGAAGGCCTCACGCTAAATGATTCCACCGACAATAAATGTCCAGAACAGGCAGATCCACAGAGACAGAAGGCAGCCTCATGGGCGCCAGGGGCTGGAGCGGGGATGAAGCGGGTGACTGCTCAAGGGTACGGGCTCCCTTTTGGGGGTAACAGCACATTCTTGAGCTAGACAGAGGTGGGGACCACACCAAGCTGTCTATGCACCAAATGCCACTGAACTGCTCACTTCAAAATGGCTCATTATATGTTGTTTAGATTTAACCTCAACAAATCAAGTTTAATTATTTTTACTAAGTAGAGAAAAGAGAGAAGGCGATGCTCCCTCAGGGGCTGCAGCGGACAAACCACGCGGAACTGCTGGGTTTGTAGGTCAAGCCGTAAATATCAGCAATTGCCTACCTCATCCTGAGACGCAAGAGGCAGAACCAACGACTCACACACCCACCTGGAGGACTGCTTAAATAAATCACGGCACAGAATGTTACGTGGTTGTGAAAAAGAGCAAGTGGATTCGGAAATAAAGACCTAAAACTACGGCCTTTGCAAATTCACTGAAAAAGCAAGTTATGTGTTTGTGCCCAGCTGTGCTCAGGGCAAGAGTGAATGTGAGCCAGACAATAGGCCTTCCCTGGCCCAAGAGCCCTCCTTGATCTCTGGAGAAAGCCCAGACAGGGAAGGAAGGCAAGGGGCCCAGAGCCAGGCCACATGGTCCCAGTTCTCCCTCCAGGAGCTGTGGGCAGTGGGCTCAGGGCAGGCTCCCCACCCGGCTCCTGCAGCCTGCTCAGCAGCTGGCACAACCACACCCCAGGGCCCAGGCGCACAGGTGGGAGCAAAGCGGAAGAGCCACCTCACCTTCATGCCCTGAGTCAGCAGGCGCTCGAAGGAAGACCAGAACTCTCTTCGCAGGACCTGCTTTAGCTTCTGGGGCAGCAACTCTCCTGGCTCCCGGGAGCCCTGAGCAGAGAGGGAGGCGGGGGCAGGTGGGCAGGGTGGTTTGGGACCTGTGTCTTCTGGCCACTCACTTGGCATGGGCAGTGGGCCAGCCCCCCGGAGCCTCAGGCGGATGAGCCTCTGGCAGAAGCTGCCTCGGGGCCAGTGTGACATTGCCCAGAGCCCACTGTCCATGTCAGCCCATAAGGCCAGGTGTCACAACCTTTGAGGGGTACCAGGCACCATGGGGGAACCAGTACCCTGAACTCTGCCACCTGGCCACCAGCCAGAGGGCTATGTCTCGTGTGTGTGCGTCCCCACCCCACCTCTAGCCTCGGCTCCAGTGCGCTGGGCTCCTGGCACACCCTGCCCTGGACACGGGCCTGCACCTGCACTCCCCTCTCCACCCATCTAGGGTGCCTCATCCACACCACATCTACTGCTCCAGCCTGGGAGACTCCCTGCCTTGCACCACCTGGGGTGGTGGGACCTTCAGCTGTCCCTCAGGGGACACTGCTCGGAAGATGTCAAGAGAGACTGGAGAGAGAGGTTGAAGGGTGCTGGAGAATTCTCGGGGGGAGATGGCCCAGCCTGCGCTCACCTTCCCTCACTTGGAGGGCACGGGGGTCGTGGCTGCAGGAGCCAGACCACCCAGAGCCCTGGAATCCTGGCTGGGGTCTGAAGACCCTCAGGGGGTCTGCCCCACGCACACTCATTAACTTGCTGCCCCACCGGCTGGATACCGGGAAAACCCAGCAGCTTTGTGCTGAGCTGGGGTAGATTATGGACTCCAGGGGCAGGCTCAGGGGAGGGGCCCCTCAGAGCTGCACAGGGACACTGGCCTGGGGCCTGTGGGTGCACGGTACTCCTGTCTGGACCTGCCTGTTCTGACCCCAGAGTAACGACAGGGTTTGGGAGAGGAGAGGGCAGACGGACAGGTCAGAATCCGAGTGGTTGGGCTGCTTGGTCAGGACAGGCCCAGCAGAACACATCCCAGTTATGTCACCATGAGCCCATCAGTCCTGCAAATAGCTGCTGCCCTGAGCAGAGGACACGAGTATGCCCCGCCCTGCCCCCAGCAACACCATCCTGCCCTCGGGGCTCAGCTCAGGCCCCAGGGCCTGCGTGCCCAAGACGCCCACCCCCAACCCTGAGCTCTGCAGGGGCAGCCCCAGCCCTGAGCCTGGTGCCTGGACCCAGCAGGTGCTCAGTCAGTGCTTACGCTCCAAAGAGCGCCTGAACCCATCTTCACAACCACCAAACGAAGAGCTAGGAGAAAGCACTCCTTCTAAGGCAAGGACCAGCCTTTGTCATTCAGAACAAGGACAGCTTCCAAGCTGTCCAGGGCAGCGGCCGCTGGTGGCTGGTGACCTGTCGGTGGCAGAGAAGGCAAACGAGTGCAGGGCCTGGGACAGCGGGGGCCTCACCCCAGGCAGCATCCAGTGCTCGGAGGGGCCATGCTTCACCACCAGCACCTCCAGCATCTTCTTGACGTTCTTCCTGCAGATGGCACCATCCAGGCTCCGCCTCCAGCTGCAGAAGGATGCGAGGGGAAGGGTCAGGCTACCCCTGCCCCCACCCCCGCCCCGGGAGGCCACCTGCTAGGCCACTAGCACCTGCTCCAGGGGAGAGGAACCATCTGCTCCCATAACCTCCAGTCTGGCCAGAGCGGGTCAGCCTTGTTGGACAATATTTTTCTACCAAAAGCCTTAAAGAAGCCCATGCCCTGGACCCAGCCCTTCCCCCTCTGTCACTCTGGAAGTGAAGGGTGAATTGGTATGGATATTTGTCTGCGTAGTGACAAAGTCCTCCCCAAGGGGCCTCTGAAGGAGGGGACCCACAGGGAAGTGAGGCAGCCTGTGGGGAAGAAGGGTTTGGGCTCTTCTGGAGGCACCCACATTCATCCCCTGCCCCACCACGGGGTGGGGCGCTGGGCGACACTGTACTTATCAGGGGCTACTCACCGGGTGATCACAGGCTGCAGTGTGTGATTGGGGCCGAAGCGGCTGAGGTCCCCGCGGCCGCGCAGTCCCGTGCGACCCATGGGGTTTCTGGGTAGACAGGGGTCAGCTCAGCCCACCGCCAGTGGCTGGAGACCCCAGCCAGGGCAGCAGGCAGGGTCTGTGTGCCAGCTCTACCCAAAGCTGCCCTGGCTCAGGGTTCTTGGAGCCCAGGCAGCTCCCCTGGATAGGACCAGGGAGGAGGCCCAGACCAGACCCCAGAGCCCAAGGCCCCTTGACCAGGCTGGGTGACTCTGTGTCATGCGCTGGGGCTGTCCACTGCAAACCCTGTCTGTCGGGGGTTCCAGGGTGGGCAGTGGCTACCTTGGGGTGGGCTGGAGAGGAAAGGGGCCTCTGGGAGCAGAAACCAGCCCCATGGCAGATGTCCCCCCAGAGAGCGCCTGACTGACCATGGCGCCGTGCCCGAGGCCCTCAGCTGGCCTGTGAGCATGCATCAATGGTCCCCCTCCTCTGCCTGTGACTCTCGGCACTGCTCTCTTCCTGCACACTGTATCCCCCTCGCCAATCCCCTCCCCTGTCCAGGGCTGGAGACGCACCTGGTCACCTCAGTTTCCCTGCCCCACTCATCTCTACCGCCCCATCCTGCAGCTTCTACCCCAGTGGTCACCCCTTGTTGGGGGCCAAAGTGAGGCACTCGGCCCGTGGCAAAGGTCATGAGGAAGGAGGCTCAACATATGCAAAGGCGGGATCGAGCCTCAGGAGTCCCCCTGGAAATCCTCAAGCATCTACCCCCATAACCAGAGCCTGCCTACTTTACTACTTTGTGCTCTCACCTACACCTCTGACTTTACGAGGGGCTGTCCCCCACCTCCTCTTTCAGAGAAGGAGTTAACTTAGAGCTCCAGTTAATAAAAACTCCTGGTGTGTGACAAGAGTGTTTTAACCTACAAACTCCTCTGAAGTTTCTCTAGCCTGCCTGACAGGCTTGTCCGGCCACATGTGATTGCTCACAGCCTCCCAACCGTGAGAGGCACGAGATGTTTTAAACCTTCTAAAAACAGGTTCCTTAGAAAAGTTAGAAAACCATTAGTATAAGTATAGTGGGCTGATTAGAAATTGTATTGGTGAAGGGTTTTTCATTTGTTGAGCCAATGTTTGTTGCTAAGTCTCCACATCCCCTGCCCTTACACACATTAATGAATATAAAGAAGAAATAAGTATTAACCTTTGATATAAATCACGTTAGACCTTAGGCTAAGTAAATTCTTTCCTTAACTAAAACCCACTACACCCTCACCCTATAGGAATGTAACTTTATTTGGGTGGCATCTGTTTTGAGAATAATCACCCCTGGAGAAATAAGTGTCTTGGTTGACTGACCGCTGTCACAAGGAAAGGGTCATAAATTGTCAGCAGGCCCCCTGGCCAGAAGATGATGTAACACCCCCAAGATCTCTGTATACATTTGTATGAAGCACCTGACTTTGATAAAAGTCAGGACTGCTGACCCCGCATGACTTTTGCATAACATCTCAGTGTATAAAAGTAGACCATGGAAAATAAAGAGTTGGGATCAGTGTCTCGAAATACTGGTCTCCCCATGTCGCTCTCTCTCTCACTCTGGCTGAGTCTCCATCTGGAGCGCGGAACCCACCAAGCTTACTAATTTTGCCTGGGCTTCTAAGATCCGACCGGGGAGGCCTCAGAGTCTCCTCTCCTTCGGGAGAACGGAAGGACGCAAACTTCTTGTCTTGAAGTTTTATTGGTCTCCCGCGTAAACCAAGCTACTCAGCCTCTTTTCTCCACTGAATTTTCCTACTGAGCTATCCTCATGCTATTACTCTTTATACCTCAAGTTAATATCTAATTGAAGCTATTGTATCCTGATCCTTGCCGACGCCGTCCCCGCTTCGAACTCCCTGGATCAGCCGGGGCTGTACCCCGGCAACCCCTCCCTGCTCCAGAACATTCCCAGAGGCCCACCACCCACCTCCTCCCACAGGCAATTTCCCCCAACAACCGCCTGCTCCTTGGGGTCTCCAAATCCCAGCTGACTGTGATCCTGTCCCCGCCCTGGTGGTGCAGCCTCCCCAGCGACCCTCAGACCCCAGGCCATCACACGGCAGGCATCCACCAAGTGCCTGCTGGGCCTGATGCCACAGGCCCCCTTTCATCTCTATGCTGATTCCATACCTGTGCAGTGGGGCATACTGTCCCTACAGCACAAGCCTGGAAATGTAAGCCCAGCAGCCCTTTAACATTGCCCCTGCTTTACTCTCACAATGGGGTCCACGTTTTACCCTCTTTCTATACCTCAGGAACGGAGGTCCTAAAAGTTGTGTCAGAGAACCAGGGCACAGTGCCCGGGCCAGCAGGGCCAGCTCACAGTCCCCACCCCTCCACACGTGTCCAGGGAGACTGCCAAGTGTGGGCCTCAGGGGTTGGTAGAAAGTACTTTATGTTGATGTTTCTTTCTTCCATACTTTGTTTTTATCAGAAAAATTTAAATCAACCCTGAAAGTTCATTGGAAGGACTGATGCTGAAGCCGAAGCTCTAATACTTTGGCTACTTGATGCGAAGAGCTGAAGAGCTACTTGATGCGAAAAGACCCTGATGCTGGGAAAGATCAAGGGAAGGAGGAGAAGGGAAGCAGAGGATGAGATGGTTGCATGGCATCATCGACTCAATGGACATGAGTTTGGGCAAACTCCAGGAGATGATGAAAGACAGGGAAGCCTGGCATATTGTAGTCTATGGGGTCCCAAAGAGTTGGACATGACTGAGAGACTGAACAACAAATCAGAAAAACACCAACTTTGCTGGAGAGGAAGCCTGACCCCAGAAGGAAAACCGCAGATGTGGCTGAGGGCTGGAGAAGGGCCGGGGCGGTGGAGGTGGGGTACACTCACAGAGGGAGCCCGTCCCGCACTGTGTAGACTCCATGGAAGCTGCGCCGGTCCAGTGGTCCGTCCACTGCATTGTAGCTGATCCTGGACAGAGGTTCCAGGGCACTGGAAGGGAGAGGAGAGGTCGCATCCCCAACAGAGATGGCGGGAGGCAGAGTGGCCACAGTGACCCCTCGTCCACCACGGGGCTCCTCCAGCCACAGGTGCCCCCAGCCACATGCCTCCCAGCATGTCCCAGCCCCCAGGGAGGATGGGGCGCCCACCCAGGCAGGAAGCAGGGTACTCACTCTCCCACGGGGTCCACCAGGTCCTTGTCCTTCCTGTCGGCCGTGTAGAAGGGCGGGTTGTACATGAGGAACTCCGTCTGCGGGACACAGGGACTCAGACGGTCACCACCCCAGGCTGGCCGTCACCCAGGACAGCTGACTGCAGAACTCTGGGAGGGCCCAAAGGACACGGAAGTCCGAGCTGGGCTGACCTCAAGACACACACACCTAGGCCAGCCGTGGTCGAGGGGAGTCTCCCCAGGC
Source organism: Bos javanicus (assembly GCF_032452875.1). Classification (NCBI taxonomy): domain Eukaryota; kingdom Metazoa; phylum Chordata; class Mammalia; order Artiodactyla; family Bovidae; genus Bos; species Bos javanicus. The sequence goes on along the minus strand of NC_083868.1, from coordinate 144,228,166 downwards.
GGGAGGATGGGGGGCTAGGCTGGACTCCAGAAGGAGGAGTCCCCTGGCAGAGACTGGGGAGGAGTGACAGCCCGGGATGTGCCAGGAAAACCAGAGAGAAGGCCTGGGCCGGGGGGTGGGGGGCGGGGGGGCGGGGTGGCACACCCCCAGGCCTCCTCCTTCGCTCCCTCTCACTCTCCACCTCCATCCTCCCCAGCATTCAGAAAGGGGATAAGGGCTGTTCTCTGGGGACGGGGGCTTGAGGACAAGCGGGGCAGTGGGCCCTGTGTGGATAGCAGCCCAGTGTCCAGGTTCATGGCCCAGCTTCACCCCTCAGGTCTCATGGACCACGCTTCCCTCTTCATCTGTCCCTCGTGGCCCTTCGAGGCTGCGGTAGACTCAGCCAACCTGGGGCCCAGACCACTCCCCCCAGGACACTGGGCCCCTGCAGCCTGGTGGGTGAGGCCAGAACAGGCACTCACCTCCCAGGGCACCTTCTCATTGGGCACCGGGAATCGCAGGACAGAGCAACTCGGGTAGAGCAGGTGCCGGGCATTCACGTGGTAGGCGTCACCTGGGTCCTCTGCCTTCGATCTGCTGTCCAGCTCAGGATCCCGCCCCACTGAGGCCTTCTGGGGTGCTGGAAATGGGGAGAGGGACAGGGCCACCCTCTGAGGTCCTTTCCCCCAAACTTCCAGGCCGCCTCCACCTCCCTGAGCCCAGTTTGAAAGTCAGCCACAAAGAGAGCACCATCCCCAGGGTTCCCATCACTGCAGCCAGGAGGACCAAGGTCTGGGCTCAGGCCCCCGTTGCCTGGGGTAGCTCCCAGCAGAGCTCTTAGTAATCAACATGATGCACAAGCCCTTCCAGAAGCCTGTCCGGATGAAAGGGCAGATGGCTCCTTTGGGGCCAGCAACAGCCCAGGAGGGTTGCTCGTGACCATTTCTTGGCCGGCTGCAAATCTGGGAGCAAAGACGTGCTTTCTGTCACCCGGTCAACTGGGTCTCGGGTCTGCTGGACCTGATGCACACGGGGAGGTCAGGGGCCTGGGACAGGCTACCTCTGGAATTCCCCAGCCTGGTCAAGCCGGGGGACTTGGCCACGCTCAGCACATGTAGCTGTGGGGTGCGTCAAGCATCCCAAGGTGCTGGGGCTGCTTCTCTCCACTCCAAAGACACCCAGACAGAAAAGAGCACAGGTGGGTAGAGACCAGCCGCTGGCACAGCCACCCACTCACCCAGAGTGGGGACACCTTCTTCTGAGCCAAAGCCACTGTCCCTCAGGGCCTTCACAATCCAGTGCAATGCTGTGGCTGTCTGGGCCACCTGGAACGCTCATTCAAAACAAGATTGGTCAATAGGTGCCCGCACACGGGATGCCCAGCTCCCCACCCCCGTCTTCCCCAGGCAGCCACCCAACACCTGGGGCTTGGCCAGAAGGGCCATCGGAACCATGCCCAGAAACAGAGGTCCCAGCCCGGAGCCCACCTGCTCCTCCAGGGAGGCCAGTCTCTGCTCCACGGCGCCCGACTTCTTCAGATGTGCCATTTCCAGCAGGCGCACCATGGAATCCACCCTGCAAGAGGACACAGCTGAGGTCCGCGGCCTTCCAGGGGTCTGGGTGTGAGTGGAGAGAGCCTGGTGCCCTTTGCAGGTGGGCAGCTTACCACATCCAGCAGCACAGGCTCCTTCAGCTCTAGTTTCAGGCTTCTTGATTTGAAAGGTTACACTCTACAGTTTCATAGAGAATGAGCACCACCTAGTGGCCCAGGGGGAAGACCTCGCAGCCAGTGATGCCCCAGGCCCACAGGCCACCCGACAGCCCCAGGGGCGTGGCCGGGCCAGAGGGGCAGGTGTGCAGAGCACACACACCTGTTCCTCACCTCAATATGCCTACAGGCTGTCAGTCACAAACTCAGGAAGGACAGAGCGGCCTCTGGGCAGAGGAGGGGACGCTGCCTCCGGGTACCAGTGGGGACTTTGGAAGGAGGAGGGGACACTGTGGTTTGGGAAATGTTTGCTGGTTTTGGTCTCAGTTTGCTACAATGTAGGAATTGCACCCAAGTGGGCCTATGTGTTCATAGGAAGAACACTTCCACAGCCAAGCATCCATCCAAACACCCCGGTCTTTTCCCCTGGCGTTTCTAAGCCGCCTTCTCCCAGAGCCTCCTGCTCCACAACAAAGTGACAGGCATTTCAGGGACCACAGGGCTGCAGCGTCAGCCCTGCCGAGATCCCCGGCCCCGTACTTGTCACTGACGTCCTGGATCTTCTGCTCTGGCCTCTGCTTCTGCTGGAACTGCTGTTCCTGCAGGTAGTTCTCCTTCAGGTACATCTCCCAGGACAGGAGGGCCGCCTCCTCTGTCTTCTCTAGCTTGTTCTCTGTGCGGGGAGGAGAGCCTCTGACCCACTGGGGGCCCCGCAGGGAGGGGCGGAGGAGCCCACCCACGCCCAACCCCAGTGGGCTGGCAGCAGTCTGGGGGCCTGAGAGGACTGCATGTCCCCTCTCTCACCCCGAGCTTCTGGGATGCTCAGAGGAGCTGCCCCCTGATCCCAGCTGCACCCCAGACGCGGCTCTGGGGACGAGGGAGGGACAGCTTACTGAACAGCTTATGCCGCTTGGCAGGGATCTTCAGCACGACCCTCTTGATGATGAGGTGCAGGTGGCTGAGGAGGATGAAGGGGGGCGGCGCGGGGGGCCTGCCCTGGTACTCCTCGATCAGGTCGTGGCGCTGGAACTTCCAGATCTGGTCCGTGTGCTCCTGCACCTGCTGGAAGGTGTAGCTGCAGGGGGCGAGGAGCACTGGTTACCAGGAGCATGGGCCACACAAGCTGGGTTATGCACAACTGTGTCGTTGCCTGAGTGTGCGCCGTGACTGCCCACAAAGGCACACCAGGGAGGGTGACCGGGACACAGGAAAGGCAGCTGAACACCCTGGGGGCCCAGAGGAGAATGAAGAAAGAAGACCTAGATTTTAGAGCCCATAAACCTTGCTAGAGAACAAAACAGACCCTCATGTGTTGGGAGATGGATGGTGTCCTGCACTGGACCCTAAAAGGGTCTGATTCCCCTGAATCTGACAAACAGAAGAGACAGTGTCTTCAACAGGCTGACATGCTCGTTCTCCACACCCTGTGTCTCGTGCGGGTAGAGGTCAGCTGGCCCGGATCCCTGACAGAGGTCCTCGGAGGAGGGGAGGGAGGCTGGGCAGGGCTGAGACACAGCCGCTGCCTGCTGGGCCTCTGGCCTCTGTCTATCACAGCCCAGCACTGGAGCAGGGTCTCTCACTGTTCAGAGCACACGGAAAATCATCAAGTGGCAACCTCATCACCCTAGCTGATGAAGAGAAGAGAAACAGTGCCCAAACCGGCCACAGGTCCCAGGGGCTCTTCTCCAGAGGCCGGGAGGGGCCTGAGGGGGTGGCAATGCCCTGAGCCACAGGGTCAGCCTCCTGGGCACCACAGTCAGGGCCGGCCCTATGTGCCTGCTTTACATGGAGAGCAAAGACAGGTGGTCTTGCCTCACAAGATTCTTAACAAGTGTGACACACATGCCTCCACCCCCAAAGATGATCTCAGCTAAGTCGCTGCCCCGCATCCACCTCCCTCTGCTGGGGTGGGAGGAGTGAGACTTCAGTGCCCCTCCCCATGGTCTCTGAGCACAGGGCCCATGGGCTGCCCCCCAGCAGTAGTGCCCAGGTTGGATGCCATGATCACCAGGTCAGCCCGGGCTGAGCCAGGTCCTGGGTCCCAGGCTCCATGCCATCCACACCATCCTGGGGGCGGGGGCAGGCAGCAGGGTGTGTACCCTGCATGTGCCACTCACTTGAACATGGCGATGAGCAGGTTGAGCAGCAGGATGTTGGCAAAGAGCAGGTAGAGGCAGAGCAGAAGGACAGTCAGCCACTCGGGGAACACGGGCTCCTGCCGCGCCTGGTCGATCTCGGGGCATTTGGGCTTGTAGGGATCCGTGCCGTTGGGGCTACACTGGTCTGGTTTGAAGTTCACGCCTGGGTCGGGATGAGGGGGCAAGTGAGTCCAGAAAGCCATGTGGAGTCACAGGGGCCCTTGGGAAATGACCTCACTGGCCTGGAGCCCCGGACATCTGGGTGACCTCAGCTGTCAGCTCAAGCCCGAGGGAAGCCAGAAAGGGCTGACCATCTACACCCAGCATCCTCACGGGCAGGAAGTCCCGCTGCCAGGAAAGCCCAAGACCCAGACCTGCACTGCAGGCTGGCACATGCCTCTCTGGGGTCCAGGCACCCTACGAGGGCACTTCCTGGGGGTGTGTCATCCACAGGAGGGACTATGTCATCTAAGTCACAGGTCCTAACCCTGGGAGCAGAATGTGGCAGGAAAGACGTCAAAGAGAAAATGAACAACTGTCGTAAAGAAAAGGGAGATGTCAGAAAGGAAACGTGCTGCAGAGGCGACCCTTCTACATGGAACATGTGACTAGAAACCAAACACAGCTCCACACTTGCAGAAGAGTAAAGGGTACATAATATTACAAAATGTAACTATATACTCGGCGTTTAAAAATCTGTAAGAGAAGGGCTTCCCTGGTGGTCCAGTGGTGGGTAATCTGCCTTGCAATGCAGGGGACACGGGTTCAATCCCTGGTCCAGAAGGATTCCACATGCCTCGGGGCAACTAAACCTGTGCACTAAAACCACAGAAGCCCCCACACCCTAGAGCCCATGCTCTACAATGAAGGAAGCCAACACAGTGAGGAGCCCACGCACTGCAGCCAGAGAGTAGCCTCCACTCATTCTGTCTAGAGAAGGCCTCGTGCAGCGGTGAAGACCCAGCGCAGCCAAAACTAAATACTTAAAGAAAAAAGACATCCAGATTGGAAAGGCACAAGTATTTGCGGATGACATGATCATAGCAAATCCCTCAAAAGGCACCTAAAAACTATTAGAACTAATAAAAAGTTCAGCAAGCTTTCAGAATACAAGTTCAATATACAAAATATAGTGGTTTTCTATACAGTAAACAATCCAATTAATAAAACAATTCTACTTACAACAAGCATGAAAAAGAATAAAAACATTTAGGAGTAAATTTAACAAAAGAATTACAACTTATATGATGAAAAATAAAATATGCTATGGAAAGAAATTAAAGATCTAAATAACTGGAAGAAACCCCATGTTTATAATCAAAATCCTGGATGTCTTTTTTGGAGAAACTGATTAGATCACCTGAAAATTCATGTGGACCCAAGGGACCCAGAGGCCAAAACAATCATGAAAAAAAGAACAAAGCTGAAGGACTCACACTGGCTAGGACCATGGTGCTGGCACCCGGATAGACACATGGTTAATAGGGATAGAACAGGTAAACCCTTTTGTTAACAGTCAACTGATTTCTGGGTCGGGAAGATCCCCTGGAGGAATTAAATATGGATAACAATACAGATGACTTGAAAACATTACACTGAGTAAAACAGGCAAGACACAAAAGACTACATATCATATGATCCACTTTATGTGAAGCGTCCAGAAAAGGCACCTTCTACCCTGATGCTGGGGAAGAGTGAGGGCGGGAGAAGGCAGACAGAAGATAAGATGGTTGGATGATATCATCAACTCGGTGGACATGAATCTGAACCAGCTCCGGGAGACAGTGAAGGACAGAGAAGCCTGGTGTGCTGCAGTTCATGGGGTTGCAAAGAGTCCGACACGACTTTGCTACTGAGCACCATCAACGATAGAGACAGTAGACGACAGGTCACCTGCGTTTGGGGGGCGGGGGTGACTGCTAAAGGGTATGGGGTGACTTTTGGAACAAGCGTTCTAAAATTAGATTCTGTAAATATACTAAAAACCGTGGAAGTGGCCACTTTTTACAGGCGAGTTTTATTGTATGTGAATTCATCTCAATGAAGCCGTGACAGAGAACAAACTCTGTGTTCTCTCCACTCAGAAAAGGAAGACTTATGTCTGACTGCAGTGGGAGGAACAGAAGGAATCAGGTGGCATTTAATGGGGTGGGGGGTGGTGTCAGCTGATGCTCCAGGCCACATCCCCGACCCATTTTGATCTCCCCGCAACTGCGAAGTACAGCCCAGCTGCGGCCAGCTGATGCCTGCCCCACTCAACTGATGGGCTTCCAAGCGCACCCATCTCTTCCTTCAGGAGCCACGGCCCCAGGCAGTGCTGAGTGAGTGGGATGTGCCCAGTCCTCCCCTCCTCCCACTTCTGTGACCCTGGAGGAATCCCACAAGGGTGGCACCTCCTTTTCCACAGCTGTCAGGGCCCCTCCTACCGTCAATGTAGGTTGGCAGCTGCCCGAAAATGGTGAGATACGAGTGGTAGATGGCCCCCCGGAAGATCCACTCTACCCGCCTCTCGTTGTGGATGAGGATGGCCTGCTTGGCCACCCCGAAGGACACGACCCACACGGCCAGCAGGAAGAGGAAGAAGAAGACGTCCTTCATCTGTGGGAGCGGGGCACCAGTTGCAGCCACACCACCCCACACTGTCCCTGCCCACAGGAGGGTCCCCGAGTGCCCTGCAGTGGACGAGACTCCATCAACCCTTACAGCATGGCTGCATGGAGCCAGGAGCTTCAGGGAACAGCCTAGAGGGGTGCTGGGCACCCCACGAGGAGTAGGAAGGGTCGTGACCATGACCCAAGAAGGGGAGCGACAGGAGCTATAACAGGGATCAGGGAAGGCTGCCTGGAAGAGGCAACGTACAGGCAAGACCCGAGACAGGCACGCTAGGGTGTGGAAGCAGAGTGGTGACTTGGGGTCCTGTGGGGTGTGCTGTGCCCCGGGGCACCTTAGGCCCCCCTAACCATCACTCCAGAGTGCTCCAGAGCCCCCCTTACCATCCACCCTGGAGTGCATTGGGCCCCCCCTTACCATCCGCTTCACGATGATAATCTTGGGCCCCAGCGTCTTGCTGATGGTGAAGATGTGCATGAGCCGCAGGCAGAACATGGTGAAGTCCAGGGAGAGGATGATGCGCCCGGTGTACAGCAGCGAGGGCATGAGTCTGCACGGGAGCAGGGCCTCAGCTGGCCACCCTGGCCTGATCCCAGCCCTCTGCCTAGCTGCCCCGGGCCCCTGCCCAGCTGCCCTGGCCCATGAACAGCCTGACAGGGACCAGGGCCTCAGCTGGCTACCCCAGGCCTGGCCCCAGCCCCACTGTGACCCCAGACCCCAAAGCATTAAAACTGGGTGTAAGTTCAGAGGCAGAGCCTCCAGGAGGGTTCGGAAGCCCAGCCTCAGGCAGAGAAGCTGGGCCCTGTGGGCGTCCTGGGAAGCACCAGGCTGGCCCAGCCCCTCCTGCTCATGAAGGGGTCACGCAGGGCAGACATGTGGCCTTGATGGGCTGTAGAGATGTCAGGGCCCCCGGCTGGGATGCGGGCACTCCCACCAGACAGCTCCCCATGGTGATATAGCCCACGTCTCTGCCCCAGCTCCTCCCTGTCTCCACGTGGGCAGGGCACCCTTGGCACAGACATATCCAGAGAGGTGCTGAAACCGCAAGGGGGACCCAGCTCACAGCCTCACCCCAGCCCAGCCCTGTGGGGGCTGCTCCTTTGATGGGACGGGAGGGCCACCAGGAGGGGAGGCCACTCACCGGCAGGTCAGCCCCGCAATGAAGAGCAGGATAGCGCACACGTCCAGCTTGTTCCAGTAGTCACTGAAGTACACGAGCACCGCCTTCCGCAGCCCGCTCCCATCAGGGTCATAGAAGAGCTGGAGGGGGGAGCAGGGACATGCGGGGTTGTGGGTCATCCTTCTCAGTTTCCCACCAACAAACCGGTGCCACTTCCTGGGCAGCTGAGAGTCGGGGAGGGGCTGCTGGCAGGAGAGGTGGCCCCCGCTGAGCCCAGCTCCCCTCCCAAGAGGGGACCCCCACATTTTGCAGTGTCCTTCACAGCGGAGCCAGGGACTCACAAAATCCAGGACACCACTCAGTGATGTCACCCTTGGGGTGATAAGAGAGAGTTTCAAGCAAAAACCAATGCCTTGAGGGGGTCGGGTGGAGGAGGAGCAAGGGCGGGAGCGGCTGGCAGACCACAGGCTGCACTTTCTGAGGGGCCTCGCCCGGCTCTCAGTACCCACGTGGGGCTCACTGTGCATGGCATGGGGCCAAGGGCCACCATGAGAAAGTGACCAAGCCCGGGATGCTCCTGGGGGTAGGAGGGTCCACGGGTGGAGTGGGAGCGGGCTGGCCCACCTGCCGCAGCTCCTCGCACACCAGGGAGAAGAGCCAGACGTAGATGAGGCACTCGCAGCTGGAGGGCTGGGGCTGGAAGTCCACCATGAGCACGTAGGCAAACAGGCAGAGGAAGGCGAAGTAGGACAGGATGTTCATGTGGAAGACGACCACGGGCGCGCTGAAGAAGGCGCGGACGCGGGCCAGGCACCTGTCTGTCTGCAGCTCCCGGTTCCTGCGGAAGACATGGGCAGGGGAGACCACGGCCGTGAGGGGCAAGCTCAGCCATGGGTCACACCACAGAAGGGAGGCCCAGGACTTGCGGCTGGCCACCCACCCTCCACGCATGGCTATGGTACGGGCCCGGCCAGACGGCCCTTCAAAGAGGTCCCCGAAGGGCCCTCGGGTTCCTTTAGGGCTATCAAAAAATCCTCAGGCCATGGTGGAACTCGGCCCCGGTGGATACTGGGCGACGGTAGTTCTCACCCTTCCCCAGCACGAATCCCCTCCATCTTGGGACCGGTGGCAGCAGTGAACACACCCAGAGGGGGCATTTGGGAAGGGAGGTCTGGCCCCAAGCCCCAGCGGCCCTGCAGCCGGGCCAGCACCTGAAGGAGACGAGGCCAGTGTAGAGCAGCGGGAAGACCAACATGCACAGCACCAGGCGCCAGAGCCCATTGTCCACGCTGAGCTGGCCCCACCACACCTTGGTCAGGTAGGCCTGTGGACAGAAGGAGGGTTTCAGGGCGATGGGCCCCCCACCCACCCTGACCCTGTGCTCCCTGAGACTCCCAAGGAGGAGCGACTCTGCAGGCTCAAGCACGGCGCTCTGCCAGGCCCACAGGTGATGTGATGGGCAGCACAGTGGGCAGCTCTGGTCCGGTCCTGAGTCTGACAGCCCAGGAAGAGGCTCTGGGGGCAGGACCGGGCTCTCCCAGACCAGAAAGTGAGGCTCAAACCCGGAGCCGGGCTCTGTCCCCCTGCCCCACTCTCACCAGCTGGCCCCTGAGTTCTCCCTGGGGTGGGTGGTGTGGGCAGAACTCCTCCCTACCAAGCCCCTGGGATCCAGCATGGCCAACTCAGCATGTGGTGACAGGATGAGGCTGTGCTCCAAGGAAGCGCCAGGGCTCTGAGGGGCCCCCTGGTACACTACATGTCTCATGTCATCAAGGCAACGCCAGAGTGTCCTGCATTTGCTGCTCCAGGAGGATGCCGTGCCGCCTCCATGTATCCCTCCTGAGACCCCAGGTAGCAGGGGTGGGTGGAGCTGAGGCCTGGCCCTGGAGCCCTGCTGGGGGCTCCCAGGTAGGGACATCCATCCCGTGCAGAGGTGAGCCACCGCCTTCACAACTAACCACACACTCTCATTCAGCATCGGCTCTCTCCTCGGCAAACAGTGAGGAGAGGGTATGCCTGTCTGCAGCAGGTGACTGATGGCCAGCGCCATCCCTGGGTCCCCACAGGACCCGACATGGTGACCTCCTGTGCTATCCACATGCACAGGAGGCTGCATCCGCCCCTGCAGCATCAAGGCAGGTATTTCTGGAAGGAGGCCCCCAGAACATCACCTGGATGCCCCCGTGAGACACGAACTTCATGTCCTTGGCCTCCAGGGCCAGCTGCAGGCAGGTGGTCCTGCCCCAGGCCTCCGACACGCGGACCAGCAGCTTCTGAGCCCTCTCCTCATTCTGCCGATAGCACTCAGTGAAGACCCCTGGATGGGAGAAGGTCTCGTCACAGCAGCCGGATCCTCACCAGGGGGAGCTGCAGACAGTGGTGGAGCACGGCCCCTCCAGACAGCACAGTGTGCACAGGGATGGGGCGAGGACCCCAGGGTCACCTATGAGGGCCCCGGGTCTGAGGCTGCAGCCTCAGAAGCTCACCAATGGCTCTCTGTTCGTACTCGTCCGCAAGCACCAGCATCTCCTCCAAGCTGTCTGTGTCCTCCTCCTCCTTGGACAACTCCTTTAGGATCTTGCTGCAGGCCAAGGCTGCCGCAATGCAGTCCTGGCTCTGGGTACCCAGGGGAGCCACCATGAGGCTCTGGATGGTCCTGCCCCAGGACCTTCAACATGCCACCACCCAGGCTGATGAGAGCAGAGGCCCTGAGACAGCACAGGCTGCAGGGCAAGGACTCAGTGTGGCTCCTTCCACATAAACCTCTGGGCTCACCCCAGGTCACATGCAAGCCCTGTTGTCAGTCAGTCTTCTGCACAGGCCAGGCAGCCCCCTTGCTCCCCAAGAACACAGACTGGACACAAGCACTCAAACAGCTCTGCTGGCACAAGGCCCAGAGCTCTCTAGGCATCTGGTCAACCCCACTCAAGGAGCGCTCCCCAAGAGGAGAAACGAGGACCTGGCCATCACATGGCCCTGTCCAAGGCCAGGGCCTCACCCTCGGTGGCACCCCCAGTCCCAGGCACCACAGGGGGGGCCAAGAGAATCTCACAGGAGGCTCTCAATACTCAGCCCAGAGGCCCTGGGTCTGAAGGCAGCACTGGCCCGGGTGAGGGGTTGGTGTCAGAGCCTGGAAACCTGAGTTTGGTTTTTCTGGCCAATAAGCCCCACTGGGCATACTTGAGGCCACAGTCAGGCCAGCTCTGTCGCCCACCCCCTCCCCCAAGCACCTTGGGAGAGGGTGTACCTCCAAGAACCTTGGTGAGGGTTGGGGGGGCGGTGGTCGCCTGAGCCTCTGCCAGGACCCTGAGGGAGCTGGCTCTGAGAGCAGCCTGGATATGCTGGCTCAGAAAAGCAAGGCCTCTCTGAGAAAAATTATGAAACTTTACTTTCCTGTTAAAAGGAAAGCCAGCTTGAAATAAAGGAAAACCATGAGGGGAGTCCTGGCCTGCAGTGTTCTGCTTCTTAGGGAGCCGCCTAGCCAGTCCCTGCCATGGGTGATAAAGCCCCATGCGGGTCCATTGACCAGGACCTGCCCGGCCAGTCCCCTTCATTGAAAATGAAGCCAAACTCAGGCCGAGTTACCAGGAGCCGCCCAGCTGACTGGTGGGAGTTCCCAGACAGCCCAGCAACAGCCTGGGGCGACGGCATCTGGGAAGCGCCCATCTTAGCGACAGATCATGCCTGAGCCCCCCAACCATCAATGGGAAGAGAAGCGGCCCCTCCAGGGGTGGAACGTGCCCACAGAGTCCACTGACTCGGGCAGCCATGGGGCTGGAGCCTGGTCACTGGTCCACCGATAGTTGCAGTCTGCTGACCTGAGCCCAGATGATTTCTGCCAGCTCCCGGCGGTTCTGCACGACGGCCCAAATGAGAAGATCACGGACCGGATCTATGGTGAAGGTAGCTTGGCCTGATGAATGCTTGTAGGAGGACTGGGGATTCACTCCCTGCACCTGTGAGCAGCGGACAGTCAGCGCCCCTACCTGGCGGGGGACAGCTACTGAAGGCGCAGGACCTGAGCTCGGCCCCACTATCCTTGCAGGAAGAGCCCTGAAAGCCACTTTTCCAACAGCACTCAGATGGTTCTCATGAACACTCACGCACACTGGGGTTTCTTAAGCACCACTCTGGAGACATGAAGAAACACCCAGAAAGTGCAATGCTCAGTTACTACCATCATTTGCAGACCCCTGCTACTCGCCAGGCATCCCAACATTCCTTAGTCTTATGTGATAGCATCAAAATCTTTTTCTATGAAGTAAAATTCTAAGGAAAGTGAAAGTGAAGTCTCTCAGTCGTGTCCAACTCTTTGGGACCCCATGGACGGTAACCTACCAGGCTCTGAGGTCCATGGGATTCTCCAGGCAAGAATACTGGAGTGGGCTGCCATTTCCTTCTCCAGGGGATCTTCCCAACCCAGGGATCGAACCCAGGTCTCCTGCATTGCAGACAGACGCTTTACCATCTGAGCCACTAGGCGGAGTCGTAAAATTCTAAGACAGTCTGTTAATAGATTCATGCTGTGACCTCTTCAAGGGAACCTGCAGTGTCTCCTGCAGAGAAGACCAGCAAGAAAGACCAGACAGACAGAGCCACATGTGAGTGGGAGGGCTCCGGCCCCAGACACACTCAGTCTACATTGATTCCAGGCTTCCTGGCCCATCTGTAAACAAACACATCCTCAGACAAGTCCATCCTCTGGAAGCAATTCCCAGAGAACACATTTCCCACATCACACACAAACCTACACTTTAAGTGATTTCAGAAATCATCTGAAGGCTCATCTTTATGAAAAAAAAAAGAAAGAAAAATTAATTCATCTTCTTAAATTACAGACATGGTTCAATATGAGCTTCCTCTTGGGACTTTCATAAGCACTTTCCAACTAGGCATCTTAAATATACTGGAATCAAGAAAACTAGAACCATGAATGTACAGAAACAAGCCACAGCCACTTCAGTCTCAGGGGTTCAGCACAGCTCACCTAGGACAATAGATGGATTTGCAAGCCTGAAGAAAGTACATAATTTTCTAGCAGGAAGAAAACAAAATTACTGTGATCTGAGAAGAGACAGGAAACCTAAACATCAGGACCATCAGGAAAGAAAAATAGAAAGTTATCAGAATTACTACCCAAAAAGGCGCTGGACTCCCATGGGATTCTGCCAAGTGTGTAAGAGGCAGTGAACTCCAGCCACATAAACTGTCCCAGGGCAGAGAAAGAAGAAATTCTTCCCAGTGTTTTTACAAAGCTAACATAAAATCGATACCAGAACCTGACATATACAACTCTCCCCAAATAAAACGACAATTAAAGACAACATTCTGATGCGCTAAGTCCTTTCAGTCTGATTCTTTGCGACCCCATGAACTGTATGTAGCCTGCCAGGCTCTTCTGTCCATGGGATTTTCCAGGCAACAATACTAGAGTGGGCTGCCATGCCGTCCTCCAGGGGATCTTCCAGAAGCAGGGGTTGAACCAATGCCTCTTATATCTCCTGCTTTGGCCGGTGGGTTCTTTACCGCTAGTACCACTGCAAACCCCTAAAAAAACGTTGGGACTCCAGCATCGGATTAAATACATGTTACTCTGAAATCAAGTTGAGATTCAAAATAGGGATAAAAAAAGAATAATGACTTATAACTCACCAAGTTCATATGTCAAAGAAGAAGAGTATTGCAACTTCTCAGAAGGCATCTGACAAAATTCAGCCCTGAGGTGTCATTTGTAAAACCTTATTGAATCTTGAGAGGAGTTTCACTCACATAAATATACCACAGATGCCAGAATTACACTTAATGCTTGGAAACTTCAGGATCCTCATCAAATAAAGATTCAGACTAGAAAACCCCTCCTATTAAAACCTCTCCTAGATGCCACACATGTGCGTCTCAGGCAGACACAGATGAGCTATGTCGACCTGGCCACACAAACACCAATGGTGTGAGCAGGGATCAGGGGAAGGGGCACAGGGGACAGCATTTTCCCGCATAATTATTTGTACTGTTGGAAGTTTTTAGAAAGGGATCTCCTGGACTGAATTGTGTCCACCACTTTCATATGCTGAAGCCCCAACCCTAATGTGACTGTATTTGGAGATGAGACTTCACACATGGTCTGGATGAAACACAGCTGGAATCAAGACTGCCAGGAGAAATATCAACAACCTCAGATATGCAGATGACACCACCCTTATGGCAGAAAGAGAACTACAGAGCCTCTTGATGAAGGTGAAAGAGGAGAGTAAAAAAGCTGGCTTAAAACCCAACATTCAAAAAACTAGGATCATGGCATCTGGTCCCATCACTTCACGGCAAATAGATAGTTTAATAATGGAAACAGTGACAGACTTTATTTTCTTGGCCTCTGAAATCACTGCAGACAGTGACTGCAGCCATGAAATTAAAAGATGCTTGCTTCTTGGAAGACAAGCTATGACAAACGTAGACAGCTTACTAAAAAGCAGAGACATTACTTTGCCGACAAAGGTACATATAGTCAAAGCTATGGTTTTTTCGAGTAGTAGGGATGTGGGAGTTGGACCATAAAGAAGATCGAGTGCCAAAGGATTGATGCTTCTGAACTGTGGTGTTGAAGACTCTTGAGAGTTCATTGGACTGCAAGGAGATCAAACCAGTCAATCCTAAAGGAAATCAGTCCTGAATATTCATTGGGAGGACTGAGGCTGAAGCTGAAACTCCAATACTTTGGCTACCTGATATGAAGAGCCGACTCATTGGAAAGACCCTACTGCTGGGCAAGATTTAGGGCAGCAGGAGAAGGGAACAACAGAGGACAAGATTGTTGGATGGTATTATCGACTCAGTGGACAGGAGTTTGAGTAAGCTCCAAGAGGTGGTGAAGGATAGGGAAGCCTGGTGTGCAAAGAGTCAGACACAACTGAGCGACTGAACAACAACTTTATGCATGTGATTAAGGTTAAGGGAGGCCATAGAAGTGGGGCCCTGATCCAACAGGACCCTAGCCCTAGGGTGCCTGGGAGGAAAGGAACCCATACCGGGCGCCGTGAGGATGGAGCCAGAAAGTTCTCGGTCCTCTGCAGGCCAGGAGGAGAGGCCTCACCAGAAGCTCACGTGTCAGCACCGAGACCTTGACTTCCAGCCTCCAGAGAAGGGAAAAGAAGATGCCCGCCACGTAACCTGCCCCATCTGTGTTATGACGGCGAGAGCCGACTTTCCCAGTAACAATGATAGCTTGTGTTTCAGAGCTCCAAAGCTGGCCAGCACTCACACTGATTTTGACGCTGGGCACTGTGAAGAGGCGCTGCTGGTCGCTGGAGCGGGGCCGGGAGTATAGCAGCTGCGTGGAGTCCCCGAGGAGCTCCTGGAGCACCTGGGCCACACACTGCAGGAGCACACCGGGGTCCAGGCGCTCAGGCTCCCCGCCAAGCACCCTGTCCAGCTTGCAGTGGAACAGGCAGGTGGGCTCCAGGTTCTGGTACAGGTAGAACAGGGTGGCCTGGGAGACGAACTCCTTCAGCTGCACCCCATTCTCCAGGAAGAGCTTCACGAACTCGGGCTTGTTGGTGATGAGGGCGGCCACCATCATGGGGTACAGCTCTGAGGGCTGAAAGGGGGCCATGGGGGCCATGTGGTTGGTCACCAGCCTTCAGGCCCCGATCTTGGTATCCCCAAGACAGGGATGCTGTCGTCTCCCACTTCGGGAGGAGGAGGCATGCCAGTCGCCCTCACCAAGGACAGGGCTGGAGTCTGGACAAGCCCCAGCCAGCCCCTCCCTAGGGCAAACCCCGGAAGTCTCACCTTCCACTGTCGCTCATCGGTGAAGATCTCACTCTGGGCAATGTCCACGCGGTTCCACGCCACCGCCAGGTTCAGCTGGTGGTCCCAGTTCTCATGGCCAAAGTGGTCGAGGCTCCGAGAAGCTACAGGTAGAAGCACACACACTGGGGACTTCATCTGGGCTTCAGAGCCACTTCAAAGCCCAACAAAGTCAGAGTGGGGTCAGCAAGTCGTCCCCATCGTTTCAATTGAATAGATAAGGTGCTCAGTCACGAACCGCCCCACCCCACCACACACACGCCTTCATGCAATCACTTTTCCTTTCAGGCTACCATCAGACCATCTTTGGGTTTCTGTCTTCACTCTTGCTTACCCCAGCTCCCAGCCCTGGCCCCAGGTCCTGCTCAAGCCCCCCGCCCTAAGTTTAAAGGAGACACGGTTCTCTGGAAGGCAGGCACTTTAACATTCACTTTCAAAGCTTAGACCACGAAAGCCAGCACATGTCCTTCTTTGCCTTGTTTGCAGAACCACCACCTCACCCCGGTTCTCAGTGCAACTATTTGCCCAACTAGTTTCTGCTCTTTCTGGACTAACATTTTAAAACATGGGTTGTTACTTAAGGAAAAGAAAAAAGAACTCCAGCCTTACCTCACAACACACACAGAAAGTAACCTGAGATGAATCACAAACCTACACGTAAAGGCTGTGGCTATGGAAGAAAGTATTTGCAACCGCAGGAAAGGAAAAGATTTCCTGGGATGTGAAGAACATAAATAATGAAGGAAAAAAATTGGTAAACTAAAATGTTACCAATAGGACTTTCCTGGTGGTCCAGCGGTTAAGACTTCAAACTTCCACTGCAGGAGGTTGTGGGTTTGATCCCAGTTGGGGAACTAAGATCCCACAGGCCATATGGTGTGGCAAAAAAATTGAATAGATACATGTATATCCCTTCTGCTCCCTAAAGATACCTTGGAGGACATAAAAGAGCAGACCATGAACCAAGAGAAAACATCCCAGCATATAGGTCCAACACAGGATTTGCACAAGGATATACCAAGAACTCTTAAACCTCCACAAAAGAGACAAATAACCAATTAAACATGGACAAAAGATCTGACAGACACTTCATCGAGATGAAATGGAAATGGCCAACAAGCCCGGAGACACAAATTCAAACCACACAGCGATCTGGCTTCACACCCACCAGGAGGGCTACAGCTTCACGGACTGACAGGACCAAGTGTGGGTGAGGGCGCAGAGCAGCCTGGACCCACACCCACAGCGTGGGGACCAGTGCGCAGAAACAGAGTGAACGCTTCCCGCTCTGCCATCGCTGCTGGCCTGGGGCCGGCCTCCCTGCAGGGTGAGGGGCCATTCAGCCCAGAACAAATGCCCCTGGGCACCAGGGATGTCATGTCCAGGTCCATGCCGGCAGGAAGGACAGGGAAGCATGGGTCTCACCCCAGAGTTGGGAGAGGCAGGAAGTGTGGGTCCCGGGAGAACAAGCTGAAGGGCAGAAATGAGACTAAGGAGTGGAAGTTGGCCAAGAGTTCTATGGTCTCCCGGATGCCTAAGTTTGGAGTCTCCCTTGCACTTGGACTCTGTCACTGGAGACACAGGAGTTAGACAGGAGACAGAGAGTGGGGAGACAGGAGCAGACATCCGAGGCTCTTTCTTCCCACCCTAGAATTTTATGAGGAACTGTGAAGACCATGAAAGGGTAAATCAGTACAGGCTGCACTCAGATTTCAGGTAAGAAGGTGAGTTGAGAAAGGCGCCTACACCCCAACATCAGTGACTGGCACCACCTGCCCAGGGGGAGCGTGAGGTGGCGTGGCGAGGTCCAGCTGCTCTCTGACCAGCCCGTCTGCCCATGGGTGGTCTTTCCTCTGGACTAGGACTCTGGCTCCTCCCCCACATCCTCACCGCGCCTGACCCTCACCTTTCAGCAAGGCCTGCAGGATGGCCACGTCCACGTCCTGCTGGCCATCCTTCCCTTCCCGGAACACAGTGAGCAGCTGCCGCCTCCGGACGATGTCTTGAATCTGCAACAGGCATTTTCCGCATGAGGTTCCCCCAACCTCTTCAAAGAGCACCTGAAGAACCAAGGCCCCGGACACAGAACCAGAGCCCCAGGCAGGAGTCTCTCCTGCCGTGTGGCCAGGACCACCACCTTGCCTCGCCCCCACGCCCAGATGGTGATGAAGATGAAGATGTGTGAGGACCAAACACATGGTGTTTTCGAGTGGCCTTTGGGGTAGAATCTCCAGCTCACTGATCAGTGGTATCTGTTCAACACCCAGCAACGCTTAACTGAAGACCTCCGCCTGGTCCTCTGCCTGGGCCCTGCCTACCTACCTATCAATCACCAATTTATCTATCCTCTATTTCCTGTCCCCTTTCTATCTAGCTGTCACCCATCTCATCTACCTATCGTCTCTCAGCTGCCAGAACTGTGGTGCTGGAGAAGGCTCTTGAGAGTCCCTTGGACTGCAAGGTGATCAAACCAGTCAATCCTAAAGGAAATCAGTCCTTAAAGTTCATTGGAAGGACTGATGTTGAAGCTGAAGCTCCAATACTTTGGCCACCTGATGGGAAGAGCCAACTCATTGGAAAAGACCCTGATGCTGGGAAAGATTGAAGGCAGGAAGAAAAGGGGACGACAGAGGATGAGATGGTTGGATGGTATCACAGACTCAATGGACATGAGTTTGAGCAAACTCCAGGAGATGGTGATGGACAGGGAAGCCTGGAGTGCTGCAGTCCATGGGGTCGCAAAGAGCTGGACATGACTGAGCGACCTAATGACAAGACCTGCCACCAGTCACTGCTCCCTTGAACTTTCACCCTGAGGCAGGGGTGGGCCTCAGCTGGTTCCTCACAGCCCAAATCTTCAGACTCCACTCCCAGCTCCCAGGCCACCACGCCCAGCCCCACCTGCTTTCCTGCCCTCCCCTACCCCCTTCCCCTCAGCCTGGACACGGCTCTTGCCTCTGTACCCTCTATAAAGACTTCTCCCACCTAGAGGGCCCCTCATACACCCTGCCTCCACCTCTAAGACCCCAACCTTCCCCATCTCTCAGGATCCAGCTTTCATGTCAACTCCAAAATGCCAAAATGTCTCTCTTCCCAACCCTACCCCATCCTCCAGCCAAAACCTCTCCTGGATTTAACTCTACTCCTGATTCACAGGACGGAGTAGCTACTGAGCTTGTGCGTTGACCAGGCACTAAGTACTTTCCCAGGTGGCCCTGCTCCATCCTCTGAGTCTAAGCCCCAATCACCCCTGATCTGTAGATAAGACAGCAGGACTTCTGAGAGAGGGCCAGCACTCCTGACACCAGCAATGTGGTGCTGGCTGCGGGTCAACAAGAAGACCCCCAGGGCAGATATCCACATCCTCCCGGGGCTGCACCTGTGTACCCACCATGGGGCAGAGCAGCCCCAAGGCGTGTGGAGTGAATCAGTGATCACAGCTCTGGGGGCCCCCTCCCCACTGAACAGGAGCCACCATCGCGGGCAGCCCCCTGGCTGAAGACTGGCATGTATGAAACACCATTCTCAGGCCTTGACTCAGAATGGATTGATAACACAAGCTCCTTTAAATCTCAGCAGATTAGACCCACTTCTGAGAATCACCTGAATAATTTACAAGCTAACTGAGGGAAGGCCAAAGGCCTGCCGGCCAATACCCACCAGCTCCATGAAGAGCTGATCTGACGTCCACAGTGAAAACACCCCCCAGAACCCTAAGAGGTCCGCTGAGGCCACAAGAAGACAGGCGAGAGAGGGTCGCTGTGCTGCCTCTGGAACCCGTCCTGCTCGCCCTGGGCTGCCTGCTGCCCTCCCCCTACCCAGCTCCCATCGGGGGCCCCAACCCTCTGCTTGGTCTTTGGCTGGTCCACAAGGCCTGAAATTGGACGTGGTTAGAACCAAGCTGCTCCACAGACTTGCCCTGAAAGGAGAACGTCAGGCACTTAAACTGTGAGCCTCCAGGAGATTTAACAATCTGGTTTAGCATCTACGGAATATATGACAGACACAGACCCCAACTGCTTTGTCAGCCTCAACTTCCTGTTGGGGAAACCGAGGGTCAGAGAGGCCCTGACTGCCTCCATCCCACAAAGAATCCTGCCAGGAAACAGGGGTCAAGGGACCTCAGGACAGGCGAGCCCAGGCCCCAGGGGCTCAGAGCATGGCCGGATGCAGGGTCAGTAGGACCACCGGGGCTGGAGGGCGGCCGTGGCAGCAGGGCTCTCTACCAGCCAAGGACTTCGTGGGTGTTGAGGGCTCGCCTAGCCACTCTCCTTCCCACCTGCCCCGCCTTTGGAGGCTGGGGCCAGGTCATGTGTCCCTCTGCAGAGCTCAACAGGACCCCCAAAATCTGCACTGGGGATTTGACCAATTCTGAGGCCCGTTCCAAATGCCCCAGATGATCCAACTGACTCAAAGGGCGTGAAAGAGAAGCTCCTTCTTTCCAGGACTTGGAGAGACGTCCCATGTACACTCCTGCACCACCTCCCCTCCCAGCCCAGTAAGAAGCCTGTCTGTAAGGTCTTCAGAAGAAGAAGCCTTGCAAGGTCTTCACCCACCTGTACCCGGTGTCATCTCCCACTCTAGCCGTGGAAGAGCAAAGTACTGATGCATTTTACAGCAAAATTACTGAAATGCAGGGCAATCGTGGTCCTGGGCTATAACAGCCATGCTCTCCCCACGGGTCAGGAGAAGGGTCCGAGCCAGACCATTCGGAGTGGGGGTGCCCATGAAGTTCACTGCTCAGGAGTTGAGGGGATGGGCAGAAAGCCATGTACCAGAGACCCCCGCCCAGTCCCTCGACCAGAGCAGCCCACTATCATCCAGTTCATATGGTCACGTTCCAGAAAACTCTTTGGAGTCCAGTGGGCTAGCTAGAAAATGTCACAGAAAGAGAGAAAGAAAAGAGACAATGAAGACAACAGGCTGATGGTTCAGGTCCCAGCCATCCGGACAGCCCGAGTCTGGTCAACAGTGATGAACCAGAGCTGACTGCTCCGTTCTGGCGCTCGGGCTGGGCTTGCATAGGGCACTGACAGCAGGGAGCTGTGAAGATAAACAGAAACCCTCTACGACCTGTGCTTTTTCCAAGAATCTAAAATGGTCCCAAAACAAGGAGAGAGGACAGGCAGGCTCGCGAAGCAAGGCTGAGTCCTCTTTGAATGATCTGTCCCTGGATGTGTAGCCCCAAGGTCAGGTCCCCAGCTCCCTGTGCTTCCACTCAGCATCTCCTCCCATGGCAGGGTGGGGGTCCCCTCTTTGGGTGGAACTAGCTCCCTCCCAGGACTCGAGTCTCCAAAACCACTGGCGACGGGATTCCCTCTGGAATGCTGGTCCTAGGATGGGCCGGACCACGGATGCCTCTATCTGGGGGTGCATGTGAAACCACCCCCAGATCACCACATGGTTCCCAGAGCCACTCAGGCCCCCATCTGATACATCTACATGTCTCCCCACCTTCACAACCCCAGAAGGTGGGCCCTGCTACCCACTGCCATCACTTGCAGCACCCCAGCTGCCTGAATCTGGGCTCCCCACCCCTCTGCCACCCCCAGGGCCTCAGCACCAGCCTCACGCCCACCCAGTGCACAGGGTCCTCCTTCCAGGATGGCCGTGGCTCCTGCCCTGTGTTACCTGTCCACCTGGAGTTCTGCAGGTGGAGGCCCAGCACATCCTCCCTTGCAGGGCAGCGTGCTGCCTCAGCCAACAGCTCCCCGCCTGCCTGGCTCACAGCCCCCACCCCTGCAGATGGCTCCCGTGCCCAGCCCAGGTCAGCCAGGGCCTCTGAGTCTCGGTTATGCGTGTCCTGGTCCCGTTGGCCAGGCTGACAGCGTCTAACCTATGGCTGCAGGTTCACACCTGGTAACTGACACACCCATCAGCCTCACCTTTTTGGTCCACTCCACGATCTTACTTTCAGTGAAGGTCTCAAACATCCCCTGGAAGAACATGCTCAGCTTCTGCTGAATCAGGGAGATCGTGATCTCAGAGATGGGCAGGCCGGCTACCTGTGCGATGACGTCAGCCACGCGGCCCGAGCCCTCCACAACCACGCAGGGGGTGCCGTTGGTGATAGCATTGTAGATGGTCTGCAACACAGGGGCCAGTATGAGCCCACCCACACCCACTCCTCCTAAAACGGAGGGTTCTCCGAGAGCCCTGCTGTCTGGCTACTGAAGGTTTGTTCTTGTTGTTTAGTCACTTGGTCGTGGTCAGTTCTTTGTGACCCCATGGACTATAGCCTGCCAGGCTCCTCTGTCATGGGATTCTCCAGGCAAGAATACTGAAGTGGGTTGCCATTTCCTTCTCTAGGGGATCTGACCCAGGGATCGGACCTGCGTCTCCTGCATTGGCAGGGGGACTCTTTACCACTGAGGCGCCAGGAAAGCCCTGCTGGGAAGTTTACTGAAGACATTTACTTGGTGCGCTCCTCTGCTCAGAGGGGAGGGTGCTGATCCTGATATACATGGGGTACACACCCGACCTGCCACCTCTCTCAGGCCTGTCACTTGACACCACTGTCATGAAAGATTGGGACGTTTCCACCCCCTAACGTGTGGACACGAGAGCCGTCCCCAGAAAGAATGGGGCACTGCCTGGGCCAGAGTTCCACACCCTCCTTGAGACCCAGGGTCAGACAAGGACATGAAGGGAGACCCCCAGAGACCAGGGTGAGAGCACCGCGAGGAATGGGCACCACCACAGCAGGAAGGATGACCTGCGCTGAGCACTGCTGCGGGAGAGTCTGGGAGGTAGTGGGGGGGATCAGACACATCCTGCCCCCCGAGGCACCCCAGGACCTATGCTGACCCCCTGAGTTTACTAAACATAAACAGAACATCATGCTCTGCCCCAATTCAAGATGTGGGCAGGGCCAGGCTCCCTCCAGTGGCTAGAAGCTGAACTCCCTGCCTCCTCCAGCTCTGCTGGATGCCACTTTCTTGGCTTGTGCCCACATCGCTGCAGTCTCTGCTCTTGGTCACGTGACCTCCTCCTTGTCTAGGGACACTTGTCATTGCATTTAGGACCCACCTGGATGGTCCGTGCTAAGATCCTTAGCTTCATCACATAAGCAAAGACGGTGTTTCCAGATGACAAAGCATTCACAGCCTCCAGGTTTTAGGACCTGATATCTTGGCGGGGAGTATCACTTATCCCGCCTGCTAGAGCACCCATTCCTGGTATGAAAGATGTAGAGCTGTCTGTCCTGCCCACCTCTCTCCATCCCCAGGGTGGCTTCCCTGCCGAGTACATCATGGATGAGGGAGGCCAAGGGCACCTGACCTGCCTGGACAGCAACCACTCCCACTTCATCCTTGTGGATGACAGGACCCACGGCCGCCGTCATGTGGCCAAGAGCAGAGACTGGAGTGATGTGGGCACAAGCCAAGAAAGTGGCATCCACCAGAGCTGGAGGAGGCAGGGAGTTCAGCTTCTCCAGGGCAATCCTGCAATTGCAATCATCCTACAATCCTATGGCAGAGGTCAGTTTGGCCCGAGTTCCATGAGGCAGGCACACTCCCTGCTGGACAGCGGTTCCGCATGAAGCTCCGTGGCCGTGTGTCAGAACCTGCTTTACACTCAGCTGCTGAATGTAAAGGGGCTGGGGGTGGGGGTTGCTGAGGGCTGTACTTTGAGGACCCCTCCTGGGAGCCTGAGTGCAGAGCTATAGAAGCCCCCCACAGGCTGTCCAGGGGTCCTACAGGTGAGGGC
The DNA here is from genome assembly GCF_032452875.1 of Bos javanicus. Classification (NCBI taxonomy): domain Eukaryota; kingdom Metazoa; phylum Chordata; class Mammalia; order Artiodactyla; family Bovidae; genus Bos; species Bos javanicus. The sequence goes on along the minus strand of NC_083868.1, from coordinate 144,205,098 downwards.
TGCAGTCCCTCTGGAACCCCTCTTTGCTCTGTGCTGGTCAAGCCCCAGGACTGACCCTCCCATGGCAGGGCCTCTCAGGAGGCTCCAGCCCACCCACCCAGAGAGACTGCGCATGGTGAACGCACTTCCCTCTGTCAGTGGACAGGCTCTCTGCCCCCTCTTGCTGACAGCCTCCCTGGGAGGCAGGCCACAGCACTCTGGGCAGTTACTCACCCACCACAGAACTTGACCCAAGACACCCATCCCCAAAAGGACTCACGTTCAGTGTGCCAGGGCCCCCTTCCAGCACCACGCAGACAATCGGGATCTTGATAGCCACGCCTAGGATGAAGCAGGGAGCATAGGTCAGGACCATGGGCTCCGAGCATCCCCTGGGGCCTTCCCCGCTCCTGCCAGCTGCTGCAGCCTAACAACACTCTGGGAACCCCAATATGCAGTGGAACTTGAAAACCTCAGCTCAAAGGTGTCTAACCAACCAGCAAAACATGTGCAGAACCCTGTGTATTTGACCTCCCAGCCCTAGGATCCATCCCACCCCAGCCACAGAGGAAATGAGATCAAAGCCTGAGCTCTGACTCCTTCACACTCTGGTTTCCGGACTGAGGTGTGTGTGTAGTGAAGGGACCACAGGGTGCTCTGTGTCCTGAGTGCCTGCCTAGCCTTTCCTTATGTTAAAGGGGCGTGAGAAGATGACCCCCTGACCAAGTATACAGATGTCCAGGTGTGTTCTGATGGCCGCCCCAGCACCCCACCCACCAAATGTCCTGGCTACGGCCAGCTGAGCCCCAGACCCCTGGACCAGCCTGCTCCCGTCTCCTCCAAGTGCCCTAGAAAGTGGGCCCCGCTCACCTCCCCTCTCCTTGGTCTGCTGCGATATGAACTTCTCCAGCTTTGTCCTCAGGGGAATCTCGACCCCATAGCGGCCGTGGGTCCCGTCGTCCACAAGGATGAAGTGGGAGTGGTTGCTGTCCAGGCAGGTCAGGTGCCCTTGGCCTCCCTCATCCATGATGTACTCGGCAGGGAAGCCGCCCTGGGGATGGAGAGAGGTGGACAGGACAGACAGACAGCTCTACATCTTTCACGCCAGGAATGGGTGCTCTAGCAGGCGGGATAAGTGATACACCCCGCCAAGATATCAGGTCCTAAAACCTGGAGGCTGTGAATGCTCTGTCATCTGGAAACATGGTCTTTGGTCACGTGATGAAGCTAAGGATCTTAGCACGGACCATCCAGGTGGGTCCTAAATGCCATGACAAGTGTCCCTAGACGAGGAGGAGGTCACGTGACCAAGAGCAGAGACTGCAGCGATGTGGGCACAAGCCAAGAAAGTGGCATCCAGCAGAGCTGGAGGAGGCAGGGAGTTCAGCTTCTAGCCACTGGAGGGAGCCCGGCCCTGCCCACGTCTCAATTCTGGCCAAGTGGTACTGGCCTCAGTCTTCTGTGTTCAGAAATGCGAGAGAATACACTCAGTTGCTTTAAGCCATCAGTTCTGTGGTCACTTGGGACACAGGTCCAGGAGAGCTGGCTATGGACCCGTGCACACGGCCCCTGGATGCCACAGAGGAGGGCAGGTGGTGCCGCTGGAAGTCCTCTGAGCTCAAGATGGGGAGAAAAGTGAAGCGTGATGTTGGAAGTCAGCCAGTATCTCTCGGCCTCCAATTTCCACTCTGTAACGACGTTCAAGACAGAGCCCATCCGGCCCACTAAGCACATCTGTGACGTGGACATGGAAGGACAGCAGCCGAGGGGCCTGGTGACCAGCATCTGTGACTGACATGAGGAGTCATTTTGCAGAGGACGTGCTCCCCAGGAAGTGGATGCACAGCTCCCCCGCCCCAGGAAGGCCAGAGCCTTGCTCATCAGTCAAACCTCGTGGGACAGTTGTCATCACACCTCCTCGGTGTGTCAAGGAGAATTTTATTTTGGGGCCAGTGTTTCCCTCCAAACTTCCGTGTGCTCATTATGCCAAATCTGCTGTGTCCTCAAAAAATCTTACTGGATGAACCAGTTCTCTTTTCCAATTCACATCCTCACATTTAAGCAATTGTTTCTCAGGCCTGCACCCAGGTGAATGGACGCAGGAAGGCTTTGTCTTCAAGCTCAGAAGAGAAGCTCACGGGAGGGGAAACAGGGAACTATTGAGCCCTGGGCTAAAAGGCCAGGCTCTGGGATCTGAAAACCCAGATGCTGGTAGGCTGTATGCTCCCAGCCATGCTACACCTTTGCAAAGTCCATTTCTCATCAGAGTGGTGTTAGGAGGGCCCCCAGACCAGCGGCAGCTCTGGCAGCTCTTACGTGGACCCATCCTATGATCTTGAGGGAGGAAACCAGAGTCCAGGCAAGGTGCTTACTCTCCTGGGGTCACCAGGGTCTGGGGGGTTGGGGGGGATTTGAGCCTGGGTCTCCCACGTCCCTATCCAGCCACTTCCCGTGACACTGCACTTACCCTGGGTGTCCAAGGGGTGGCCCGTTCACTGACCGCTGGCTAAGATCCTACCCCACCACCTCCCTGCTGTGCTCCGACCAGCCCAGAAGCAGTCTCCAGCTCACCGTGGGGTGGATCAGGCTCTCCCGGTTGTGCAGGGCGCCCCACGTGGCGATCCCGATGGTGACCACTTCCCCTTCGCAGAAGCTGCCACTCAGGCTGAAGTTCCGCACCGCCTCGCCCACCTGCTTCATCACGCCAGTGTGGGACCCCCCGGTGATGACCCAGGCCCCTGGGGAGGAGCAGAGGGACACCTGGTGCCCTGCAGACTCTGCTCCAAGGCTTTCAAACTCATTGTCAGGTGTGAGCCCCACCACGATCAGGTTTTCCTGTGGCAGTCAGGACCCGTGATGTTCCACGATGCTCGGTCAGGTGGGGGCAGGAAGGCGACCCCGTCTCTGACTGTAGGCCCTGCCCTCTCCCCCACCTCCCTGTTGCCTCCCTCTGTCCTGCTCTCAGGAACATGGCATCTCAGAACTTTCTCTAAATGCTTCTGTTTCGAAGCATCATCAGTGAGGAGCCAACCAGAGCTGGGTCTACACCATGAGCAAGCCAGGTACAGCAGTAGGAAGTGGGTGAATCTGATCAGACACTCCCCACCTGGCCCGGGCCTGGGCCCAACTCGATGATCCACAAGGGCTGGCCAGTCCAAGGCCCTGACTCTGCCTTCCAGGGGTCCTCTCGCCCACCCAGCACTCCCAGGCCTGAGCACCACCCATGGTCTGGGCCTCAGTCCCTCTGTCCCTGCTCTACCTGAGGTCTGGGCCACCTTGAGGAGCCCTCTTCGGAAAATGCTCTTCAGCCTGGGCTTCATCTTGAAGTCCTTGGCCCCGCCGGTCACGGAGATGAGCAGGTTGGGGGCATCCAGGCCCCACTGCTGGGTCATGAGCTGGTAAATCAGGCTGGAGGGAGTGTCCTGGGAGAGGCGGACATACTGCAGGGAGGTCAGAAGACCCTGGGGGTCAGTGGGTGGCCAACCGAGGCCCCAGAACCTGGCCACCCTGCCCCAGCCATGCCTGACAGCCCCAGGCAGGCAGGTGGACAGACGCTCACACTGGGTCCAGACGAAGCAAGAGTGGCTGCCCCCAAGCAGGTCGCCAATTGAGAGAAAGGGGAGGCAAGGGCTGAGAAGAGAGGCCAACCGGGGGGAGGGAGGGGAGCAGCCCTGGGATCTCTCTGTTGACGGTGCCTCAGCCTGAGCCCCACGGCCTGACTCCAGTCTCCCCACAAGGCAACGTGGTGATGCATCAACAGCAGCTCATGGAGGGGCGGGGCTTGGAGGTGGTGCTGAGGAAGGCAGCTCTGGGGCCAAGTTCACCTGTACAACATGCTGTTTAGCCTCTTTGGCCACGTGGGCAGCGACTCTAAGAAATCGAGGAGGAGGATCACACCCAGCCAATAAGAGGCTGGGGTCCCAGAACTGCAGCACAGAAACAAGTGACCCCACCAGACCCCTCAGGGCAGAGCTACCCACGAGCTGTCATAGAACCCTCCAGAAGGTGGGTTAAAGCCAGGGGACTGGGACTCTGATTCAGCAGGGCAGGGGTGGGGCCCTAGTCTGCTTGGCAGCGCTGCTGGCCCAGTGACCACCCTGAGATTCGCAGCACCAGAGGGAGACGCCGGCCAGGCCTTGGCCCCCTGCTGTTCCCATCCGCACCCCCGTGCCCCCGGGCAGGCCTGGGGCCCTAACCCACCCTGCTCCACCACCTGCAGGGCTCTCAGCTCTACTACTGGCTCTCCTTGCCAGCCCCAAGGCCTCCCCACTGCCCATCACCCCCGCCTGCGTGCCATGTGCTCTCCTGCTCCCTCCTGGCAGTGACAAAAGCCATTCAGGCCACCCCCTGAACTTGCCATTGTGCCCCGCCTGGAGCCCTGGCAACAAATCCCTTGAGGGCACCATGTAGCTCTATTTGCCATGCAGAGCCCTCCACCCCACCCCCAGCACTGGGCAGGTGGGTTCTGCAGCCTCTCACTCCCTCCCTAAGGAGGTCCGGCCACTGCAGTCACCTAGGGTGGGCTCTGGTCCATCGTAAGAACAATGGAGTCATGGAAACCAACCTTTCCCACTTTCTGGCCCAAGCCCGTGAAGACGATGTCACCGAAGGCGTCTGTTGGCATCTCTCTGACATGCTTTTTTGGGTCCCATTCCTGGCCCTGGAAGGTGTGGGACCCCGTGGCCTCCTCCAGGTGCTGCTCACGTGGGTAGCCGCACTCACACACCACCTTCCTGCAAAGGCAGCGGGATCACCAGGGGCAACTGATGCCTGCTCCTCTCCTCAGCAGGGATAAAGGAGGCCCAGTGGAGTCATGACTGGCACCCCAGCCACAGAGTCAGCGGAGACACATAATTGTCAAACATCTAAAATCTAATGACAAAAATCTTGAAGGTCAGAAATGATACTTTACCTGTTGGAGGAAAATAATTGCACAATTGATTTTGAATCAGAAGTCAGAAATTAGTGCCAGGAAGAATCCACACAACATTTTTCTAAATGGAAAACTACCAACCCAGAATTCTGCATCCAGCAAAAATATCATTCCACGTGAAAGGGACATCAAGACACTCTCAGATGAAAGAAAACCAGGGAACTGGTCAACAAACAAACTTCCCCAAAGAAGATGGCTAGAGGAAGTTCTCTAAACAGAAAGGAAATGATAAAAGGAGGAATTCTGGAATATTAGCATGTTGTCAAGCAGGGGATTTGTTTAGACACCAATGCCTATGGCCGGCTATTTGTTCTGTAAGTGAATACTGAGACATCTTTAGTCAATAGTGTTCAGGTGAGGAAAGATGTGTTAAGATGTATTGCTCTGTCTCTGGTCAATAACTTGTTGAAAACAAAGAAAGAAGAATGGAAAGAGTAAAACTACGGGTGCCTGAATAAACACATTTTCCTCCTCTTGAATTTTCTGAAGTATGTTTGACGGTTGAAGCAAAATTGCACCATGACCTAATATGTATGTGGAGGAAATTTTGTAACAGTTATAATATAAATGGGGAAGGGCAAAGAGGTGTAAAAGTGGGAATGTTTCTACATTTCCCACAAACTGGTGAATGTCAACACCAGGAGACTAGGATGAGTTCCCAATACACATGGATATCAGTAATATGTGATAAGTTAAATATATATAACGTAGTACCTGGAACAACCAGTAAAAAGCTATAAAAGAGATATAGGCAAAAATAGCATAGATAAACCAATTGGAACTCTAAGAAAAGTTCAAGTAACCCACAGAAAGGCAGGAAAAGAAAAATAGAGAAATATAAACAAACAAAAAAATACAATGGCAAACTTAAGTCCTCATTATCAATGAAAGTGAAAGTGTTGGTCACTCAGTTCTGTCTAACTCTTTGCACCCTCATGGACTGTAACCCACGAGGCTCCTCTGTCCATTCTCCAAGCAAGAATACTGGAGTGAGTTGTCATTTCCTCCTCCAGGGGATCTTCCTGACCCAGAGATCAAACCCATGTCTCCTGTGTCTCCTGCATTGCAGGGAGATTCTTTACCACTGAGCCACCAGGGAAGCCCCAGAGATTGGCAAAGTGGATAAAACATAATAAGATCCAATTATTTGTCATCTACCGAAACCTCACTACAAATACTATGATCTAGGCTGGTTGGCTCCTCTGCAGCAAACAGGAGCCTAGGACCAACACACACAACTGGAACGGATCACAGAGGCGTTCCACTGGGTGACAAAAGCCAGCCTTGACACATCACCTCGTGAAGGATTCCTCTTATGTGACATTCAGCACCCAAAACAATTGTAGGAATGAAGAGCAGATGAGTGATTGCCAGGGGTTATGGATGGTGGGGTAGAAGAAGTAACCACTGGTGGGACCGAGGGGTCCATCTGCAGTATCTTCACAATTTCTTATAAATCTATAGTTATTTCAAAATAAAAAGGTCAGAAAAGCACACGGTATAGGCTCAAAGCAGAAACACCTAGAGCTGGGGCTAGAGGGATGCACGTGGCCCCCCAGAGAGAACACCCGTCATCTCTTTTCAACTGCCACCTCCTCCCTTCCTCCTTTGTCTTGGTGGGTTGAAATCATTTTACTCCTTTAACGCCGTTCGTGGGAGGAGAGAGAGGAGACAGCAACTATGCTCTTCACAGCTTGTTAAATTGGAAATCTACACATTTTTTTAGAGTGCTACTTTAGCTAGTAACAGGTGACCTAGAAGACAAGATACAGATAAGACCAAATCAAAAAATCTGACACCAGGTGAGACGTGAGCCCAGCGACCCCAGGGGAAAACACGACCGGACCTAGAGAGAGAAAATGGGTTTCCCTGTAGCTTGTGGAATGTGGCCTTAGGGGCTCCGACTCTCAACTTCTCAATCATTAAACGGGAGAAAAAAATACATTCTCTGACCCCTGACCTGCAGAATTTGTGAGGGCCAAATAAGGTTCTAGATGAAAGCTAACATATAAAATTTGTGCAGGTTAACTAACCGTGCAGAAAACCGAGGCTGCAGAAAATCAAGAGGCCAAGGCCCACCCTGTGCTCTGTCTCCTGGTCTCCTGGGTTCAGTACCCCTGTCCCACTGCTCAGGCCGGGGCCTCCTCAGGCCCAGGAGCACTGGCCCAGCCGTTAGGAACTCTGAGCCCACCTTCTTCTATGACTCCTTGTGTGCAGGCATGCTAAATTGCTTCAGTTGTGTCCAGTTCCTTACGACCTTACAGACCATAGCCCGCCAGGTTCCTCTGCCCATGGAATTCTCCAGGCAAGAGTACTGGAGTGGGTTGCCATACCCTCCTCCGGGGGATCTTTCCGACGCAGGGATCGAAATTGCATCTCTTCTGTCTCTTGCATTGGCAAATTGGTTGTTTACCACTACCACCACCTGGGAAGCTCTCATGACCCCTTAGGGGACTCAGATCACTTCTAGACCTGTAGGGCTCCCCTGAGCACCACCCGTGAGCACCTCCATTCAGGTAGGAGGAAGCTGGGTCCAAGCTGGGGAAGGGGGCCACCAGGACAAGGACTCCGTCTTGTGTCCTTGACCAAGGCCACCCCAAACTTTCTCATAAGTTGTAACAGCCCAGAATAGCCCACACCCTCCCCTCCTCTCTTTCAACCATCCCCCAACGAGATTAGGTCTTCAATCAACAGAGTGTTCCCAAGCCTGACCCAGAGCAGGAAACCACAGACTGTGACCCAGAAGCTGAATAATCAGAGAATTTTCATAGCACTCTTGGCCCATGTGGGTAAGTGGGGCTCCACCCCCTTTCCCCTCCCCTCACCAGCACCTCGGGACATATGAGGAAGAAGCTGCCATGGGGAGTTACACACACTCAAGTAACAGCCCGCCCCACCCACCGCCCACCCCAACACAGCCCCCATGGCTGCTCCTCGCATGGGTCCAGGTACCAAGAAAGGTGTTTCAGAAGTTTCAGAGCCAAACATATCCTGAGCGCCATTCCTTCAAAGAGGGACAGAAACACTGAACAGGAAGGAGCCCCATTTCTGTCTCAGATACAAACTGTACCCCAACCCTCACTGACCCCTGTGGATGTTTCTCTGCTATTTGTTCAGAATTCAGAGGACAGGAGGGGCTGAGGTTGGACAGATGGCACCCCTTGAACCTCTACCGACCAGACCCGGGCTCCGCAATAACCTTCTTCAAAGGGTTTTGGAGCCAATGACTCCTGCAAGGAAACCTGGGCCTACTGTTGTAAGCTTGCTTTAAAAACTAAAATCACAGACCTCAGTGCAAAGCCCTCTGCACATGGTCAGAGCAACTGGCCTAAACTTGAACTCTGATCACTACTGAATACAACCTTGAGGCCATCAGCTGGATCCTGATGGCAAACTTCTCTGATGCGGGGGTCCCCCACGGCCTCCGAGGAGGAAGGGGGGCCATTGTCTGAAGAGGAGCCAAGCTGGAGTGTGAACCCCCAAATGGGGCACTTTTTGTGACAACATCCTGGGCACGTCCCAGGAGGAACAGCATCATGGTCGATGATCATGCACCTCTGGCTCCAGATTATCATCCTCTTCCATCATCCAGACACGGCATGCCCCTCCCCTCTGTATTGTTCACAGTCTGAGCTGGACGCTGGCTATCTGTCTAGTGGGGAAGTCATAAAGTGACTCAGCCACGGTGAGAGCTCAGAACTCATCTGAGAAAACCACAAAGCCACATAATAGCAGTGCAGCAGGAAAGACAAATACAGAGTGTGGTGGAGGGACGGGTTACATCCTGAGTGTGGTCAAGGAGGGCTCCATGGTGGAGGCGGCATCACCAGGTGACAAAGGAGCGGAAGTAAGAAACAGTGAGGCCTGTTTGCTGCAGAGTGAGGACTAGGGTATATCTGGAGGGGAATGTTCCGAGCACCCCAGGCTGGTATATACACTGGAACTGTCCCCTGCTGAGGCTCTGTCAGCCCTGCCCTGGTCAGCTACTCCATGTGGAAACAGGGAAAGAAATGTGTTAGTCAGTCAGTCATGTCTGACTCTGTGACCCCATGGACTATAACCCACCAGGCTCCTCTGTCCATGGAATTCTCCAGGCCAGAATACTGGAGTGGGTTGCCACTCCCTTCTCCAGGGGATCTTCCCAACCCAGGGATCAAACCCAGTCTCCTGCATTGCAGGCAGATTCTATACTGTCTGAACCACCAGTGGGAACAGAACAAGCCACTCACCCAGCATCAGACAGTTTGGAGCTTTCCACAAAGTATATGCATTCTTTCTTCTTGATGTTGTCAGAAATCCATGAACTCAGGTCTCCTTGCTGAGGGTAAAAAGGTCACTGAGAGATTATCAGGCAGTTAGATCAGTGCCGTTCCAAAAACCACACCCCACACCCCATTCAGGCCCACCCGTGAGCCCTGACACCCTTCAGGGTCTTCCTTCAGAGACAGGACACCGAGGCCTCCCCCACCACCTGCCGGAGATCCTCAGATGCAGACCCCAGAGGGAGGAGGGAACCTGGGGAACCGCTCCTCCTGGGCCCCTGGGATTCCACAGCCCTTTACAGTTTGTAGGTCAGCGCTGCCTTCCTCGGGAACAACAGTGTGATGCAAAGGTGACCACGAGTATCAGGACACCCGCCCACATCTGTGGGACCAGGCTAAAACGTGAGACACCATCTTCACACCCAACCAGTGGTGTATGACATTCAAATGTCCCCAACACAAGCCTGCCTGGGGCTTTCCGTGCAGCCAACCCAGGCTTCAGCTGGTGCCTGGGCCTTCCTTGTTGGGTAAAGGAGGCAAAGTCATTGCACAATGAGGCAGGTGGGTGTGGGGGCTTACCCAGCACTTTCCCAATTGGAACCAGGACAGGAACCAACCCAGGGGCATGGACCCGGGCCCCCAGTGCTCTCTCCAGGTCCCCTCTGCTGGGTTGTGGTCCCCAGCAAAACTAGGTGGTCACTGTGCCCCACCAGGGCCCTGGCGGACCCAGTGACCCCAGCTCTACCTTTTCACAGCTGCTGAAGAGGCACTGCGACCTCGTTCTCCTGCAGAGGCCGGTGCTGCTCCACCGGAGGTTGGGGACCATGGCCAGGTCGGCCACCCTCCTGGGCTGCACCCCAAAGCTGTCTTCCTCCCCGGAGCTGGCCTGATCCCGATGCCTCTTCGCCAGTAACTCCATCCTGATGCCCGGCTCAGGCTCCACAGAACGGGCTTGGTCCTGCTACCTCAAAATAAGCTTCTCTCTGGCTTTTGAAGCCAGGGGGCCTGGAAGTGAGGTAGGAGGTGGGTGGGCCCCAACGTGAGCAATTAGACATTTTGAGGAAATTCTCCTTCTAACATCTCAAGGAAAAGTTACCTTGGCAGGAGCAGAGAGGAGCTAAGCTCTGATGGAATAAAAACAAGACAACCACAGTTTTCGTCCTTGAGGTCAAGGAGACTCCCCCCAACCCCTCTGCACAAGCACAGAAACGTTTGGTGGGGGTCCAAAAGGAAGGAGCACTAGCCCATAATATGTCCTGTCAACCTCTCAGAGACCCTCGTGCTGGAATCCGTCTTGGCTAGAAGATGTACCCGCACACAGGGGAGGGCCCTGAGTCAGCCCAGATATGGGCAGAAAGTAGGATAATTGGCCAGAGGAAAACAAAGACCCAGAAAACGGCCCCATATAAGCCATCTAAGCTGCCCCCGCTGCACACAATTCTGTGAACCTGACCAGGTGTCTATTTGCAAGTATCCTGTTCTTAATACGCACTTTACTTGTCCCACTGCTTTTCATCTCTTTGCTGATTTCTTTCTTCAAAATAGTCAAGAACCGAACCACTAGTTACTGACTCTAGCCACTGATCCCTGGTGGTCTAGTGGTTAGGATTCAGTGCACTCATCGTCACAGCCCAGGTTCAATTCCCGGTCAGGGAATGAGATCCCACTTGAAGCTGTCATACCCCAAGACCACCCAAGGTGAGAAGCCAGCCACCGGGCTGCTGCAGTGGGCCAGGGAGGGCGAGTCAGGTGTTTCCTCCTGTGGGACCCCACTGCCTTCTGGTTTGCACATTTTTCTGACTGCCCGAGCTCTGGCCTCATCAGGTGTGGGCAGTCTCGAGGCACGCGTACAGCCACGGGGCTCAGATGCCCCTTCATCCTCTTTGGTCACCGTGAAGGGCCAGAGAAAGAGCACCATGCCCACCCCCACTGCTCCTGTGTGCCCGGTGATGCCCGGGAGCCCAAGACCAGGGCAGAAACCGCCCAGTCCTCACACACAGTGCTCACGATAGGGTCCCAGCCTCCTGCTTCCAGACATGGGTCACTTCTTCTGCTTTCCCAGAAGAAGAAAAGCCCCCACTGCCCACAGAGCTGGTTTTGGGAGTGGCAGAGCCTTGCACTCTGTGACACGTACCCTCCAAGTAGAACAGATCCTCTTTTCTGAAACCCTTGCTCTGACCCGGTCTCCATCACTGGGGTCTCGGTAAGCAGTATGACTATTGCTTACTCAGTTATTCATAACTCAGGTTATGAATGTGAAAATAAATACATGCAGACCCCATGAGCTTCCCTGGAGACAAGACGCCCACAGTGACATCTCATGACATCACCCATATCACACAAGGTGTCATCCAGGGAGGCCCCACTGCCACCAGCTGCTCCAAGGGTGTGAACAGGGGCAGAGGACAGGTCGTGAGGTCTCCCTCCCTCTCCCACCCCAAAGCCCTTTCTGGCCACATCACCCTCCCCCATACAAGACGGTCACTGATGGTCACTGACGGTCCTTTCTCTGCCCATTGTGGGGTCCAGCATAGGTGGCCCCAAAATGCGCCTCAGAGACATACTGATTATTTTGAATTTTAAAATTTAAGAAGAACTGACTCGTTGGAAAAGACCCTTATGTTGGGAAATATTGAAGGCAGGAGGAGAAGGGGATGACAGAGGATGAGACGGTTGGATGGCATCACTGACTCAATGGACATGAGTTTGAGCAAGTTCCAGGAGTTGGTGATGGACAGGGAAGCCTGGCATGTTGCAGTCCATGGGGTCGCGAAGAGTCAGACACGACTGAGCAACTGAACTGAATGAATTTTAAGGATGAGATGTTAGATAGCATCACTGACTCAATGGACATGAACTTAAGCAAGCTCCAGGAGATGGTGAAAGACAGGGAAGCCTGGCGTGCTGCAGTCTATGGGGTCACAAAGTTGGATACTACTTGGCAGCTGAACAACAACAAAAATTCCTTAAGAGACAACCAACAAAAGAGGGCCACTCTTCCCCTCCCTTCCGTCTCCTTGGGAGCAGGGCATAAACCCCTCCTGTGAAAGGTGCACCCCTGCACCCAGAGACAGAAGGGCTCTATCACCAGAGATGCAGGCTCGGGGCCAAGAGGCCTGTGTAAACCAGCCTCGTGACTTCTTCCATTGACTAAAGCCCAAACTCTTTAGATCCTTCACTCGCTGGGGACCCCAAACTTAAGTGTCACTGCCCTGTCAATTCTTCACTAGTGTATGGTTTCTTTTCCTAAATATACTATTTTATACTAAAAGCTGCCTGCTTTGCCCACTTCTTAGGTCCCATGCCTATGGGACCTCCAGGTGCATGAAATTAAATTAGTTTCTTTTTCTCCTGCTGATCAGTCTTGTGTCAGTTTTATTATAGTTCAACCATAAGAACCCAAACAGGAAGCAGAGGAAGTTTCCCCTCCCAACACTTCTCATCTAGCTTCAACACGTGGTCACCGTGCTCTGGTGGAGGGGGGCTGGGGTCTGCCAGGGAGCGAGGCGCCTGCCATCACCTGGCCTCCCTGGCCCACCCTCTTCTGGGCTATTCAGTTCAGTGCTGGGCACTTGGGGTCAGGGCTCAGGCCACCTCTCACCTCTTTGTCCTCACTCCTCCCCCTGGGCAGCTCCTGCCCCCTTGCTTCTGGGCCAGGGTCACTCCCAGACGTGCTCACACCTGCGGAGAGGAAGGGAGCCAAACCTCCCTCCCGTGGAGGCACCGCGACAACTCAGGACATTGTTTCCAGGAGTGGGTGCTGATGCTACAGACACCTACAGACGCCCAGGCAGCTTTGGACCTGAGCAACGTGCAGAGTGGAAGAGTTCAGAGGAGTGCTAGAAAAAGCCTGCATCACCACGGGCACACAGAACGAGTGCGGCGACAGCTTGGGACAGGAGAGTGGTAGGCAGTGCCCCAGCCTCCTTAGAGAAACCTAAGTGGTCACCAGCAGATGCTTGTAGAAAGAGGGGTGGTGAAGGCCATTCTGATGAGTCTCAGATGGAAACAGGGACCATGTTATTGCAAACTGAAGGAAAGGCAATCGTGTTATAAAGAGGTAAAGAGCTTGGTGGACTGCTTCTTTCCTGGTGTTTTGTGGAAGACAGAACTTGTGAGTGATGAAATTTGACTGAGGAAACATGTAGGCAAAGTGTTGAAAGTACAGCAAAGCTTCTCTTGAGTACTTACAGCAAAATGCAAGAAGAGAGAAATGACCTAAAGATGGACTTCTAATCACAAAAGACTCAGAGCTTAGAGAGTTGGGAGATGCTCAGCCTATTGACACAGAAAGGGTTGAGAAAGCTTATTCAGGGAAGAACATAGAGGGTATGGCTGGACTTGCTCAGGACGGAGGTGGGCTGGCCGTTTTCATCCAGCAGGGAGACTAGACAGCATCTCAACAGAGTCAACAGAGGCCGGGACTTGCCTCCGTGACAAGGGAGGATGGGCCCCAAGGCATCTCATGGCTCAGGGGGCAGCACAGGCCCAGAGGGAAAGGGCACACAGGGCAGAATGCTCTCCTGGGGGCCCAGCTGCCCTGCGCCCCTCCCATCTTGGCCTCCTCAGCAGCCCCAGGAGTGGCCTGGTGTGGCACGGGGTGACCCTGCATGATGGCCTGCACTCTGACCAGGGATGTGCACACCCCCAGGGCTGGAGGCAGGAGATTACACATGGTTACTTCCACTCAGAGTTGAAGGATGGAGGTGCCCAAAGCCTGTGGCAGAGGGCAATGTGTGGGGGCGGGGCGGCCCCAGACCGGAAGAGCCCCTGGCCTGAGATTCCAGCCGGGAGGGTGCAGTGGGCTCTGCACAGCAAAGCCTCGGGGCAGGACCATCCCCCAGTGGTCCTCAAGGCTTTGGGCTCACTTAGGACCTGTCACCCTGCCTTCTTTCCCACTTCCCCTTTCAGAATGGGAATGTCCACCCTCTGCCTGGCCTTCCACTCCATTCTGGAAGCACACAGCTTATTGCAACCAAGCAGGACCCTATAAGGGGGACTTCCCAGGGCAGGTGTGTTGCCCACATCCTCTCTTGTACATTTCCTGAGTGGTTTTACACGCATGAAAGCCCCACCTCCACCAAATTAAAGATGTTAATTACTTGATGATCATAAGCATGTAGCCCCCAGACCTACTGGAGCCTGAGGACTGATGATGTTAGCCCCCGAGACCCTGCCCTGTTGCCATCAACCAGTGGGAGATGAGAGAGCCGTGCACGAGCTGATTAGAGAGCCATGCACGAGCTGATCACATACCCTGTGACCACTGCCCCCCTGCCCCAATGGCCTGGATTTTAAAAATGCTTTGCTGAAGGCTTCAGGGGTTCCAGATTTGGGGGGCACAAACTACCCATCTGCCCTTGTTCAGCCCTGCGGTAAACCTTTCTCTGCTCCAATGCTGATGTTTTGGTTCCTTTAGCCTCCCTGTGTGTCCATCGAGCACGTGAACTGGAGCTCAGTGCCACTGACTGTCTGGTTCCCCAGGCTCACGGCTGGAGAGGACTATGCCCCAGGGTGAATCCACCTCAGGTCTCCCCACATCTGATTTAGGGGAGACTTTGGAGTGGATGCTGGAGTGAGTTAAGATTTGCGGGCTGTTGGGATGGAGTGACTGTATTTTGCATGTGGGAAGGACACAATTTTGGGGGGCCAGAATGGGATGGGCTGTGTTCCCCTAAAATTCCTATGGGGCATTTAGGAGGTGGTTGGGTCAGGAGGGTGGAGCCTACATGAATGGGATCAATGCCCTTGTAAAAGAGACCCCCGAGAGCCCCAGGGCCCTTCCTCCACGTGAGAACACAGGAGTCTGCTCCCAAAGTGGGCCCTCACTGACCACGCAGTCTTGGACTTCCAGTCTCCAGAACCACCAACCACACAGTCTTGGATGGCCAGCCTCCAGAACTGTGAGAAATAAATGTCTGCTGTTTATGAGCCACCGAACATGGTCTTTGTATAGCAGCCAGGATGCACTGAGGCAAGCAGTGAGCGGCGCTGGCCCTGCAGTCCTCAGGAGCCGCCTGGCACACCCCTCGTGGCAAAGGGGGCTTACTCAAGAGTGGCCTTTACAGGGCCACCTGCTGTCCTAGTCGGCAGCTTGCCAGACCTCACAGTCAGCGTCTCGGGGGAGCAGACCCGCAGGAAATGTTCCAGGTGACAGAAGAGGAAAAGAAGGCTCTGAGAATCTCACAACTGGGCAGCTAATCTGTAAGGGGACCGGGACTCTCCAGGGCTCAGTCCTGCAGCCAGGGTCCCCAACCTCCAAGACCTACTGCCTGATGATCGGCGGTGGAGCTGATGTAATAATAATAGAGACAGAGGGCACAATAAATGTAATGCACTTGAATCATTCCAAAAGCATTCCCCCATCCCGGTCTGTGGGGAAATTATCTTCCACGAAATTGGTCCCTGGAGCCAAGAGGTCAGGGACCACTGTTCTACGGGACAAGTGACAGAAGGAGCAATAAAGGACTTGGTCTCAAGAAACTCAAGTGTGTTTGCCCAGATTCACAGTTTTTGGATTCACACATGCCCATCTCAGCACACTCACTAGAGGCTTGTGCACATCTTCTCAATCCCAGCTGCCAACAGGTCCCTAGGAAACGTGTCAAACACCATTCCTCACACCCACCACTCATCAGACTTTGAAGGGCAAAGCCATGTGTAACCATTCCCATGCCCAGCGCAGGGGGAGTCTGGCCTGACCCTCCCCTTCCTCCCCTCCACCCACACCCTCCACACCACACCCAGACCCCTGCCCAACAGTCTAAGCCCTGGGAGAGTCCAGAAAACCAAGCTGACAATGAACTTACAACCCCCGCATCAAACCTTCTCTGGGGTTCTTTTCCCCAGAATCACACCATCAGTTGCTCTCTTCACATCTCACCTAAAAGCAAATTTGGCCACCCTGTTATATAGCAAAAATTCTCCATGAGCAATTAGCAACCTCAGATATTCAGATGACACCATTCTAATGACAGACATTGAAAAGGAACTAGAGAGCCTCTTGATGAGGGTGAAAGAGGAGAGTGGAAAAGCTGGCTTAAAATTTAACATCCAAAAAGCGAAGAACATGGCAGCCAGTCCCATCACGTCATGGCAAATAGATGGGGAAACAATGGAAACAGTGACAGATTTTATTGTCTCAGGCTCCAAAATCACTGCAGACAGGGACTGCAGCTATGACATTAAATACACTTGTTCCTTGGAAGAAAAGCTATCACAAACCTAGACAGTGTATTAAAAAGCAGAGATACCACTTTGCTGACAAAGTTTGTATGGTCAAAGCTATGATTTTTCTTGTAGTCATGAACAGATGTGAGAGTTGGACCATAAAGAAGGCTGAGTGGGGAAGAATTGATACTTTTGAACTGTGGTGTTGGAGAAGACTCTTGAGAGTCCCTTGGACTGCAAGGAGATGATTGACTGCAGTCATTCCTAAAGGAAGTCAATCCAAAATATTCATTGGAAGGACTGATGCTGAAGCTGAAGCTCCAGTACTTAGGCCACCTGATGCAAAGAGCCACTCATTAGAAAATACCCTGATGCTAAGAAAGATTGAGGGCAGGAGGAGAAGGGGGCAACAGAGGATGAGATGGTTGGATGACGTCACCAACTCAACAGACATGAGTTTGAGCAAGCTCCGGGAGATGGTGAAGGACAGGGAAGCCTGGCGTGCTGCAGTCCGTGGGGTCACAAAGAGTTGAACATGATTTAGGGACAGAAAAGCAACAACAATTAGCACAGGTATGTTGAGAAAACTCTAAAAGGAAATGACTTCCAAGAAGAAAGAGAATCTGACCACTAGGCCTGAATATTGGAGAAGGAAATGGCAACCCACTCCACTATTCTTGCCTGGAGAATCCCAGGGACAGAGGAGCCTAGTGGGCTGCCGTCTATGGGGTCGCACAGAGTCGGACAGGACTGAAGCGACTCAGCAGCAGCAGCAGCAGCAGGCCTGAATATAGTAACAACATGCTGCTGCTGCTGCCAAGTCGCTTCAGTCGTGTCCGACTCTGTGCGACTCCATAGACAGCAGCCCACTAGGCTCCCCTGTCCCTGGGATTCTCCAGGCAAGAACACTGGAGTGGGTTGCCATTTCCTTCTCCAATGCATGAAAATGAAAAGTGAAAATGAAGACGCTCAGTCGTATCCGACTCTTAGCGACCCCATGGACTGCAGCCTACCAGGCTCCTCTGTCCATGGGATTTTCCAGGCATGGAGTGGGGTGCCATCGCCTTCTCCAGTAACAACATGCTCACCTACAAATGTCATCCAGCACAAAACACTAACAAAACGTGAACCTGTGGCCCTAGAGAGGAGTGGGGGGCTGACAGGAGCACAGGGTGAATGTTCCCATGGGGACTCACCCAGACAGGGCTCCTCCTGGTACCCCACCCTCCCCACCCCAGAAGACTCACCGGTAAACAGAACCACATGCTGGTCTGGGCACACTGGCTGCTGCCCTGTGTGCGCCCCCTCTCCACTCCTCTAACCCTGTAGCTGCTCCCTGAGCTCCTCCTCCAGCATCCTTTGAAATCCTGGCTGTGACAGCACTTCGAAGACTAAAAATAGCCACATGCGGGTGAAGGGCAAAGGAACCGCCAACCACGGAACTGGGCCGGGAGGTCTTGGGGGCGCGGGTCAGAGGAAGAGCCTGAGATGGCCAAGTCCCAGATGTCCCCAAGTCGCGACACGGCGCCTCCGGAGAGACCGCACCCAGCCGTGTCGCAGCGCCTGCGCCCCGCGCCGCAGTCCAGCGGACATCCGCACTCGGCCAGCCGCCTGCCTGTGGCAGCAGTCCCGCACCCCCGCTGCAGCCCCACACCCCCGCTGCAGCCCGCACGGCAGCCCGAGCCGCGCCCAGCCCAGCCCTCTGCACTCCGGCGCACTCACACTTGGGAGCTTGCTGCAGCCTTCCACGACCCCCAGCTCCCGCGCCCGCGCCCGAACCCAGCCGCATCCCTTGGCCCACGCACCCCAGCCTGGGCTCCGAGCCTTGTGCCGGCCCGACCCTCCCCCTGGATCCTGGGGCATCCTGCCCTTGATACGCGCCTCCGCAGCACCTCGGTTCCCTCCACCCGGGCCGGCGTGCGTACCCACCCGCTGAGAGGCCCGCGCTCTCGCGTCACTCGCGCCGCCGCCTCCGCGGCTGAGCAGGACCGCAGCCCTGGCCCCGCGGGGCCCCCGCAGCGTGTTCCGCGTCACGGCTCCAGAGAGCGCAGTCCGCCCCGTTCCGCACTCCAGACCAGAGCCCAGGAGGAGAGACTAGCCCTTTGGAGCCCGGTCTGTCTCCCCAGATCCCCTCCCAAGAGGCTGGCGCCAAGTGTGAACCCGGAGGAAGTTCTTATCAAGTCCTAACCGCTGGGAGGTGGGGCGCAGGACTGTACTGGGGCTGTGTCGGAGAATGGGGGCCCCGAGACTGGGTGAACCACTTCCCCTACTGGTCTGCAGCTGCCCTGCCCCATCTTCCTAGGGGCCCCGAGCCAGGAGCCCATTCCCTGTAAGGCAGGATCCAAGGCACCAGGAGGAGCTCCACACAGGGTTCACCCCAGCAGGTGCTGCCCCGGACCCACAGGTGCCTCATCTCCACCCTGGCTGCACCTTCCCAGTCCTCCTGACTGGAGCACAGAGAGGACTGAATGCTGACTCCCGAAAAACTGATCGAAGCTTTTCCTACAACCCCAAATTCCCTCACCACAAATCTCTCACCCCACAGCAGCCCTCTGCCCTCTCCTTCCTGGCTGCCACCCCGTGCGGCCTCATGACCTAGGGAAGTGAACAGGGTCCCGTGCTCCCTCTGATTGCAGGGCCAGGGGCTGCCAGCTGACCCTCATTTCCTCCTCTGGGTACATGGACGCAGTGTCCAGACTCCTGCCTAGAGCATCCTCCTCTGGAGGGCCTTTCGCCTCCATCTGCCTCTGCCTCTCTGCAAAGCTGCTAGGTGCATTGACCAAAGTGCCCCAGGTGCCCTGGCCAATGGCTGGCCCCTGTCTCACTCGCCCACCACCCAGAGGTTTCCAAGCAGCTTGGGGTAAGTGTCAGAACCCATCAGAGCTCCTTGGACAGCACTAGATCATTTTCTCAAGTACTTTGAAGATGACTGGAGTCTCTCTTCCAAGGTGGTTGGCACCAGCAATGGTGGCTGTTACCCAACAGCTCTCATATGCAGGGCTGCCCACTGCAGGGGCACAGCACCTAGGCATCATGGCTGGTCCACCAGATTGCAACTCTGGTCTGTAGGACTTCACATTGCAGGGGCACAGGCTCCATCTGCCACAGCTGCATCCTCAGAGCAGCAGGAGCTCAGTGAGTGGCCATCACAGCGGTTATCCTGCTACATGGACAGCCACAACCCCTAAGAGGCATCTCAGACCCTAGTCAACAGGCAAAGGAAGCGGAGACCCACCCGTGTCCGCAGCTGCTTCTCAGCAGCTCTGTCCACGCTCTCGCCCAGGGCTCCTTCCCCAATGCCCTCTGGCCCGAGAGTCATCTCACGTCTAAAAGCATACTAAAGGGAAGTTAATATTTCATGACACAGCAGTAACTGCAGAGCCGTCGGACAGGCTGGCTTTCATTTTCATGTATCCCAGGGCCTTCGTGGAAATATCACTTAAGGCCGAGTATCTCATGAACCAGGTTTCTGACAAAACATTTGTGCCCAAAGGGTCCCCCCTGGGGCTCATTCCCTTTTAGAAAACCACATATTTCACAAGCAGGTCATGCTCCATAATTGCAAAACCAATTATGAAACATCTTTTCCATAAAAATAAAAAGCAGGAACCATAGAGTACAAGATCATTAAATACTGATCCTGACTGAGGGGTGTTTCAAGTTCAGATAAAGGAAATGCAGAGTAGAGGACTTTGTTCCAGCACAGACATCATGCCAAAAACATAAAGCCCCTTGCTCTGCCAGCCAGAGAAAACCACAGTCACTGAAAAAGTTACTAGCATGGCGTGCTCTTGTGAATAATACATTGAAATAGAGAGGCGAGGCTGTTGGCTCCTTGGAGGAAGAGCTGGGGAGGGTTGGCAGAGGAAGGCGGTGAGAGTCCGGGGGCTGGGAGTCCCAGCCCCTAGACATGGTCTGCCTGTGGTGAGTCTTCATGAGAAGCCTAGAGAGGGCGTACAGACTTTTTTATAGTGGGCCAGATGGTAAATCATTAGGTTTTGCACCTCCATTTGAACTACTCTGTCCTTACAGCCAGAGAGCAGCCATTGGCAAAACACAAGCAAGTAGGTCTGACTGTGTGTCAATAAAACTTTACTTATAAGAACACGCAGAGGGCCTGGCTATGTGCCAATAAAACTTTATCTACAAAAACAGGCAGTGGCTGGATCTGGCCTGTGGGCTGTAGGTTGCTGAACCCTGGTCGAGAGAGAAGATGAAAAGTAGTGGGCCTAATGCTGGGGGACAACATTGTTTTCCTTCATCACTTCATTGATGAGGTCAACAGATGGCCTCCATTCTAGAAACGTCTAATCAGAAAAGCCTGCCCAATGAAGTAAGTGGGTGTGGTGTGCTGCCCAGGAGGGTAAAGACTGTGGACACCCTAGTGGCTGAGTGCCATTCCAGAAAGTTCTACCAGATTGCCCATACATTCTGCAGTGACAGTGATGAGAATGGAGGTAGAAATGACCCGGACAGTCAGGACATGGAATAAAATGAATAAACACAGGCCAGTCTTTTCTCTACAAGTCCTTTCTGTGCTTTGCCACAGAGTCCATCTGTCCATCTCGATGGCTTTCTGCACTGGCCAGGGTCACTGTCAGTGGAGGAGGGCAGAAAGGCTCGATCACTCAGCCTGGGCCCCCCACACGCCAAGCACCATGCTAAGTTCCCACAACTGTTTGAAGACTTTGTGATCTAGTGTGGAAGGAAATCTTTTCACCCCCAGTGGATGAGGGAGCGGTGACTTGGGAACCTGCCAGGACTGGCATCAAAGGCACCTGCAGACCCTGCATGTTCATCAGCCAGCCAGCCCACAGGCACTGAAGCCTTGCTACAGGGAGACCATGTCTAGGTGCTGGGTCTCCAGGGAGAAGAGCCCAGGCCCGTAGTCCAGGGGGAGAACAGCATAAAGCACAAGGGACATAATAAACATTGAGGTCAGCAGGGCAGGAACTAGAGGTCACAGGGTTGGTGGGAGGGTAGCTGGGAAGGCCTTTCTCAGCAGGGTGGATAGAGGAAGTGATCCACTTTCTGAGGAAGTGATGGATCAAGCCATAACAATCAATGAAAGGCATCTGGATCCAGGGAAGAGCAGGTGCAAACTGAGGTGAACTCAGTCGTATGTTTGAGGACCATCAGGAAGGGAAGTGTGCCAGGGGAGTGTGGCACAAGATGAGGGAAGGGGGTGGGGGCACATCACGCAGGGCCTTGGGGCCCCTGAAGTGGGTCCCCTAGTCTGATGTGATGTGTGGGACCGATCCTGTGCTGGTGGATCAAACCACAATGAGCCCCAAGACTTTGGTACCGGCTGAGTCCCCACAGGCAGGAAGCAGAGCCAACCCAGAACGTGTCCATCCTGCTGGAGTGCATCACTGCCCAGTCTCTCCGAGGGACGATGCCATGTTCAGCCTCCATCCCAGCCACACCCTGTCTGACCCACAGCCAGCACCAGGCTGGCTGAGGAAAGAGACTGACGGCCATCAATGGGCTGTCTCCCTGCTGTCCAGTGCCTCATCTGTGGTGGGTGCCCAGTGGCCTCACAGCGGGGTATGAGTATCTCCACCTGGCAGCCCACACTACCACCCCTTCCAGACCTCTCTGCCCCTGATTCTCCATCTCTCTCCTTTTGGTCCCCCCACCACCAGAGGGTCAGGCCATCCCTACCTGTCTGTGAGTCCACGCACAATCCAATGTCAGCACACTGCCCTCCACACACAGCAGAGGGACAGGCACTCCACGTGGCGGCCAGGCCCCTGGACCTCTTGCTCACCTACAGGTCTTGCTGGTGTGCCAAGGTGGCAAGGCTGTTTCCTTTCATTGTTCCTACACCTGGTAACCTTGAGACATGAGGGTCGTCACCCCGGACCAAGATGAGGATCGCTCACTACTGGCTGGAAAAGTGGTGGATCCACAGCTCCTTGATCCCTCTCAGTACCATGTGTGCCCACGGCACAGGCAGTGAGCATCTACAGAGCCCACTGAGTTGCTCCTGTGAAATTCAGATGTGGGGGTGCTGATGCATATCTGTCAGTGCCACGAGGAATAAACCGTCCTTTGTCTCTGACCCAGGAGTTGCAGTCTCCTGCTGGCACTCACAAAGGTGTAACAGGCTGACTCACTAGCCTGCTAGAGGGATGAAGGGCTTCCCTGGCAGCTCAGATGGTAAATAATCTGCCTGCAATGCAGGAGACCAGGTTCAATCCCTGGGTTGGGTAGGGACTGGCAACCCAGTCCAGTATTCTTGCCTGGAGAATCCCATGGACAGAGGAGCCTGGGGCAGGTTACAATCCATAGGGTTGCAAAGAGTCTGGACTGAGTGACTAACTCCTTCAGTGGGATCAAACCAAATCCCAGGCCAGTGCCCTGCTCGAAGTGCTGCCTATTGCGGGCATTGGCCTTCATGAGTTCTTTTGGGACCACCAGAGGGAGATATTCTGCAGCTAGCACTGAGCCAGCCATCCTTCACCAGCTGATCAGAGGAGCGCCCGTGTGGCCACACGGGCTAGTAAACCAGGGCAGGTGGCATGTGGGTCTGGGACACCTGTACTCCAGCTGGCCGTGCTCTCTGCCCGAACCCCTCACACCGGTTCTACTCACTTAAGAGAACCCACTGTACAGCAGAACCCAGGCATGGATGAGGGGGTTCTGGCCAAGACTTGACTGATAAACCCTTCACAACACCACAGTTCAGTTCAGTCGCTCAGTTGTGTCCGACTCTTTGCGACCCCATGAATCACAGCACGCCAGGCCTTCCTGTCCATCGCCAACTCCCAGAGTTCACTCAGACTCACATCCATCGAGTCAGTGATGCCATCCAGCCATCTCATCCTCTGTTGTTCCCTTCTCCTCCTGCCCCCAATCCCTCCCAGCATCAGAGTCTTTTCCAATGAGTCAACTCTTCGCATGAGGTGGCCAAAGTACTGCAGTTACAGCTTTAGCATCATTCCTTCCAAAGAAATCCCAGGGCTGATCTCCTTCAGAATGGACTGGTTGGATCTTCTTGCAGTCCAAGGGACTCTCAAGAGTCTTCTCCAACACCACAGTTCAAAAGCATCAATTCTTTGGCGTTCAGCCTTCTTCACAGTGCAACTCTCACATCCATACATGACCACAGGAAAAACCATAGCCTTGACTAGAGGGACCTTTGTTGGCAAAGTAATGTCTCTGCTTTTGAATATGCTATCTAGGTTGGTCATAACTTTCCTTCCAGGGAGTAAGCGTCTTTTAATTTCATGGCTGCAGTCACCATCTGCGGTGATTTTGGAGCCCAGAAAAATAAAGTCTGACACTGTTTCCCCATCTATTTCCCATGAAGTGATGGGACCGGATGCCATGATCTTCATTTTCTGAATGTTGAGCTTTAAGCCAACTTTTTCACTCTCCTCTTTCACCTTCATCAAGAGGCTTTTTAGTTCCTCTTCACTTTCTGCCATAACGATGGTGTCATCTTCATATCTGAAGTTATTGATATTTCTCCCAGCAATCTTGATTCCAGCTTGTGCTTCTTCCAGTCCAACATTTCTCATGATGTACTCTGCATATAAGTTACATAAGCAGGGTGACAATATACAGCCTTGACGTACTCCTTTTCCTATTTGGAACCAGTCTGTTGTTCCATGTCCAGTTCTAACTTGTTTCCTGACCTGCATACAGATTTCTCAAGAGGCAGGTCAGGTGGTCTGGTATTCCCATCTCTTTCAGAATTTTCCACAGTTTCTTGTGATCCACAAAGTCAAAGGCTTTGGCATAGTCAATAAAGCAGAAATAGATATTTTTCTGGAATTCTCTTGCTTTTTCCATGATCTAGCAGATGTTGGCAATTTGATCTCTGGTTCCTCTGCCTTTTCTAAAACCAGCTTGAACAACTGGAAGTTCACAGTTCACGTATTGCTGAAGCCTGGCTTGGAGAATTTTGAGCATTACTTTACTAGCACGTGAAATGAGTGCAATTGTGTGGTAATTTGAGCATTCTTTGACATTGCCTTTCTTTGGGATTGGAATGAAAGCTGACCGTTTCCAGTCCTGTGGCCACTGCTGAATTTTCCAAATTTGCTGGCATATTGAGTGCAGCACTTTCACAGCATCATCTTTCAGGATTTGAAATAGCTCAGCTGGAATTCCAACACCTCCACTAGCTTTGTTCATAGTGATGCTTTCTAAGGCCCACTTGACTTCACATTCCAGGATGTCTGGCTCTAGGTCAGTGATCACACCATCGTGATTATCTTGGTCATGAAGGTCTGTTTTGTACAGTTCTGTGTATTCTTGCCACCTCTTCTTAATATCTTCTGCTTCTGTTAGGGCCATACCATTTCTGTCCTTTGTCGAGCTCATCTTTGCATGAAATGTTCCTTTGGTATCTCTGATTTTCTTGAAGAGATCTCTAGTCTTTCCCATTCTGTTGTTTTCCTCTATTTCTTTGCATTGATTACTGAGGAAGGCTTTCTTATCTCTTCTTGCTATTTTTGGAACTCTGTATTCAGATGCTTATATCTTTCCTTTTCTCCTTTGCTTTTGGCTTCTCTTCTTTTCACAGCTATTTGTAAGGCCTACCCAGACAGCCATTTTGCTTTTTTGCATTTCTTTGCCATGGGGATGGTCTTGATCCCTGTCTCCTGTACAATGTCACGAACTTCATTCCATAGTTCATCAGGCACTCTATCTATCAGATCTAGGCCCTTAAATCTATTTCTCACTTCCACTGTATAATCATAAGGGATTTGATTTAGGTCATACCTGAATGGTCTAGTGGTTTTCCCTACTTTCTTCAATTTAAGTCTGAATTTGGTAATAAGGAGTTCATGATCTGAGCCACAGTCAGCTCCCGGTCTTGTTTTTGTTGACTGTATAGAGCTTCTCCATCTTTGGCTGCAAAGAACATAATCAATCCGATTTCGGTGTTGACGATCTGGTGATGTCCATGTGTAGAGTCTTCTCTTGTGTTGTTGGAAGAGGGTGCTTGCTATGACCAGTGCATTTTCTTGGCAAAACTCTATTAGTCTTTGCCCTGCTTCATTCCATATTCCAAGGCCAAATTTGCCTGTTACTCCAGGTGTTTCTTGACTTCCTACTTTTGCATTCCAGTCCCCTATAATGAAAAGGATATCTTTTGGGGGGTGTTAGTTCTAAAAGGTCTTGTAGGGCTTCATAGAACCATTCAACTTCAGCTTCTTCAGCATTACTGGTTGGGGCAAAGACTTGGATTACTGTGGTATTGAATGATTTGCCTTGGAAATGAACAGAGATCATTCTGTCATTTTTTAGATTGCATCCAAGTACTGCATTTCAGACTCTTTTGTTGACCATGATGGCTACTCCATTTCTTCTAAGGGATTCCTGCCTGCAGTAGTAGATATAATGGTCATCTGAGTTAAATTCACCCATTCCAGTCCATTTGAGTTTGCTGATTCCTAGAATGTCGACATTTACTCTTGCCATCTCTCGTTTGACCACTTCCAATTTGCACACCGGACGAAATACAGGAAATGCAGCAGTTAAACTACTGTGGGGATGCTTTTCTCTTTTATAATCCCCTGTATTGTCTTTACAATAAAGATAGCTGGGCTACAGCAAAATTCCACTCTCCCCCACTGAATCAGGGCCCCTGGTTGTGCCAGGAGTCCCTCGTACAGGCAAGTCCTCCACCAGTCTCCAGGGCCCTGGGCTTCGGATATTGCCGTGACACCTTGGCAAAGCCAACTCTGACCCTTGTGAAAGAAAAAAATGATCCTGACACTTGTTAAAAGGGTAAGGAAGACTTTATTCAAGACTATTGCACTTAGAGACAGACTGGGCTCAACTCCAAATTCAACAAGGACTAGGGGGATTTACAGAAAAGGAGCAGTGAGGGGCAAGTGGATGGAAAGTTACTAGGATTCCAACCTAGAGAGCATATTAAAAAGCAGAGACTTTGCCAACAAAGGTCCATCTAGTCAAGGCTATGGTTTTTCCAGTAGTCATATATGGATGTGAGAGTTGGACTATAAAGAAATCTGAGAGCGAAGAATTGATGCTTTTGAACTGCGGTGTTGGAGAAGACTCTTGAGAGTCCCTTGGACTGCAAAGAGAGCCAACCAGTCCATCCTAACGGAAATCAGTCCTGAATATTCATTAGAAGGACTGATGTTGAAGCTGAAACTCCAATACTTTGGCCACCTGATGTGAAGAGCTGACTCATTTGAAAAGACCCTGATGCTGAGAAAGACTGAAGGCAGGAGGAGAAGAGGACAACAGAGGATGAGATGGTTGGATGGCATCACCGACTCGATGGACATGAGTTTGAGTGAACTCCGGTAGTTGGTGATAGACAGGAAGGCCTGGTGTGGGGCATTTCATAGGGTCACAAAGAGTCTGACACGACTAAGCAACTGAACTGAACCGAACTGAACTGAGAAGACCTCAAGGGCGGAGGATCTTACAAACGACAGGCCAAGAATATTACATACCACTTGCGAGGGAGGGAAGAGCAACAAAATCAGACAATGAGGGTTCGCAGAGATCAGGGTGGGGATAACAACAGGATCTTTGCTGAGACTGTGCTGGTCAGGCCAAACACAGGACCAGGGTCCAGTGGGAAAGGCGTCAGAGCAGAGGTTGAGTTTGGTCTTGTCACCTCTGAGGTCTGAGATCTCGGACACACGTCTTAATGTACTTTGCAGCCCAGGCAACCCTTTGATTTCTAAAATGTCTGACTACTTGTGAGGTCTCTGTTACCTTTGGTTCCTGCCTTCTTTCCTTAAACGCTGAGAGGGAAAGGAATCAGCGCAGCCTTAGAACTCTTCTAGATTTCTCGTTTCAAAGCTTAAAATCTTCCTAATTCAAGGCAGTTTAGAGAGTTGGTGATGGACAGGAAGGCCTGGAGTGATGCTGTTCATGGGGTCGCAAAGACTCGGACACGACTTAGCGACTGAACTGAACTGAAAGAGACCATCACTTCTAACTTACCAGCCTCGGGGCCAGGACTGGGGTCCGGGGTTGGAATTCGGGGTTCTGGGTGGGGACGGGGACCTGGCTTAGGATCTGAGACCCGGGTGAGGTCTCTCGTAGCCGACTGGCGCCTCCAATCCAGTCGCCGCAGAGGTACGTCCGAGCCCTGCGTCACCACCACTGCGCACGCGCAGGACGAGGCAAGCGGCTCCAGGGGCCGGTCGGAGCAGGTGGGGGAGGAGCCAAGACGCGAGGCGGAAGCCCAAGCGGCCCCACTGCACTCGCGCCGGCCCGTCCCCTCAGAGGGGGCCAATGGGCTCTCAGGACGCGCTCCTAATGATGCGGGCCCCGCCCCTTGGAGACGGGCGCCGGCGTGGCCAACATCCGCCGAGGTAGCGAGAGATTTGAGAGTTCTGCGGGGGTGTGGGGTCCTGGGGGCCCGCCGCCATGAAGCTGACGCGGAAGATGGTCCTGTCCCGGGCCAAGGCCTCGGAGCTTCACAGCGTGAGGAAGCTCAACTGCTGGTGAGGACCAGAGGCCAGAGCCCGTCCCCGCGCGTCCTCCCCGCTGCCCGACAACCCTTCCCCGGACCCCTGCCCTGGGGCATGGCTGGGAAGAGCTTTCTAGAAGTGGAGACCCCTGTCCAGAACCGCCTCCAGGGGTCCCTGGAGCGGGGACCCCTGCCCGCCTCCTGTTCTCTGGAGCGGGGACTGCAAGGGCCTGCGGAGGATGCAGAGGGGTTCGGAATTTAGGAGGGGCACCTGGGCCTCACCTTCTTGGCCCATGTCTGGTCCGCCCAGCCTCTGGGAGGTGTTGCATAAGCTCAGGGGGCCTTTGGCAAAACCATTCCAGAATTTTCATCTCTCCTGACCGGGTGGTGTTTCACACACAACTCCAAACCTGCCCTCCTTGCACAGGACAATTGGAATTCCCTTGAAGACTGGCTTTTGGGCTTCTAGATGGCTATAGTGGGGCAGACAGTTCTCTGTAGAGAGGTGTCTTTTCTGAAATTGCCAGCAGCCCTGGGAGCCAAGCCTGCTGATGAGATGGGAGATCAAGGTGGCTAACACCCTTTTTAGGGCAAAGAAAGGAAACTGAGGCTCCATCAAAGTGATCTTTCAGTAAACACTGTTGTAATTGAGCCCTGGGTAGGGATGCGTTGTCCCCAGGGGACTCACTGTCTAGGAGGTAATGGTTAGAGATACAGGTGCTGTGGGGTCAGTGCAGCCTCAAAGACAGGGTGGCCAGGGCTAGCTGCGCCAAGGAAGGACCAGGAGTGCTCCTGGAACTCCTGAAAGGTCTGCCCATGTTCAATGGGGACTCCAGTCAGGGCTCCGAGCGCCTCCGTGCTCTGGACAGCTCAGGTGGCTCTCAGCCAGAAGCGGACGATCCTCCTGCTGGTGGCAGGCAGATTGACTGCAGTGAGATCTGCCTGCTCATTAGAAGCCTTTCTCTCTGCCCCACACATCTGGTATTTTGGCCACAGCATTCGTGTCATTTGTTTTCAACAATGCATGCCCTTGTTCTGCATGAGCAGTCAGCCTTCCCCTCGGGAGGGAGGCACAACGACCGCATTTCAGGCCTTCTGAAGTGTGTTTCATAAGTCATAAGTTCAGCCTTTGAACTTGTCCTGTTGCAAAGACTCCCTTGTTTATGTGTGTTAGGGAATTATCCCTGGGCACAGCAGCCTTGAGCATGAGTGAGTCTTTGTGTCCTTCAGACGGGGCAGCCTCTGCCACTGCTTAGTCTGAAGAGCAGCCACCAGCATCAAATGGTTTTGTCCAAAATCAACCTGGAAATGATTTTGGGCACCTTTGTCAGTCGTCTGAGAAAGTTTTCTTTTACTTGGTCGTTGAAATCATATACTTTTTTTTTTTTTCTCACTTACAGATTCTTTTTTAAAAACTCGGGTGTTTAATTTTTGGCTGCGCTGGGCCTTTGTTGCTACCTGCAGGTTTTTTCTCTAGTTGTGGCAGGTGGGGGCCACACACTGGTTGCAGTACGCGGGCTTTTCTCATCGCAGTGGCTTCACTTGTTGCGGAGCACGGGCTGCAGGCGCGTGGGCTGCAGCTCACGGGCTCTAGAGCACAGGCTCTGTAGTTGCGGTGCACAAGCTCAGTTACACGTGCAGTCTTCCCAGACCAGGGATGGAACCCATGTCACCGGCACTGGCAGGCCGATTCTTATCCACTGTACCACCAGGGGAGTCCAAAGTCGTAGACTCTTAAAGTTTGTAGACGTTTGTCATTAATTTTTGTTTTTAGTTTTTTTATTCAACTTTGACAAACTAAAAGTGCATATGTCTTTTCTCTCCCCAGGGGCAGCCGTCTCACTGATGTAAGTACCATGCTGGTCATTTCCAAATGGTCCCTGATCCCTGGGAGGAAGGTTAAGTGGACAGACCCACACCCATCCCATCCAGGTCCCCGTCCATTTGTTACTTTAGCAGCTTTAGTAAGGAAGAGCCACTTGTGAAAAGAAGTTCTGTAGCCCCAAGTTAATTCCAAAGTCCCTTCACACATCTTCCTGCAGATGAGAAGCGGGCCTCACAGAAGAGGGGGCTGATCCAGGATGCAGACCTCTCCCACCTGAGGAAGGGCCCCACGTGCTTGGTTGACTTTAGGAACAGTGCACTTGGCTTGGGGGAGGGGGGTCTTTTTAAACTTTTTTTAATAGATTCTTGGACTTCATGTCCCTAAGGAGTTTCCTCTCTTCAGCCCCTTCCCTGGTCAGATCCATCTTCACCCGCTATTCCCGTGGCAGGAAGAGATGAGGGCTGGGCAGGGGCAGAGAGAGGAGCTGAGCGGAGCTGAGTGTCTGTGACTCGGTTTCTTCCCAACTCCACTCCCGACCCCAGCCCCCAGTCCTGGGATGAATGTCTCCAGCTCACACAGAGTGGGGTGCCCAGCAGTTGGTTCTTATCAACTTCTGTTTTGGAACTTGAACTGTACCTATTCTGAAAAGCAAAGTTGGACATGCTGAGAGTCGGAGCCCTCCAGAAAAGCCTGTTGCGCCTGATTCTGTAGCAGCAAAGACAAGGCAAAACACTGCTGTAACAGAAAACAGATCCAGTGCACGTGTAAAGCATCCTGACCAGACAGCTTGTTGATGTCAGGAGCCCCCTCTGGCCCCATGCCCACTGTCTGGCAGACAGACACACACATATTCGGGGCTCCACTGCTCATCAGTCTTGCAGGTTATGGGTCTTCATGGACCAGCTTGTGCCCCACTGCCCCTTTCCCCTGAGTCAGTGTTAACATGTTCTCAGGTCTAGTTTTGAGCCTGTCTCCATATCAGAACAGCTCTGTTGGCAAGAAGGGGCTTCTCTCCTTTCCTTGGATGTCAGGGACGGTAGGGAGAAAGGCTGGCTGTCCATTGAGTCTCCTCACTGAGGTCCTTTGAGGATATCTACGATTAGAAATGCCCCATCTCAATGGCTGGCAGCGTTTAGTGGTAATGATGCTGGTTCGAGTTGTGGAGAGGGTGCCATCTCTCCATCAGGCAGAGGGGACGTCTGGGCTGCAGAGGGGAGCGGGCTGCAAAGCCCTGCATGTTCCTAGTCAGGAAGGGGGAGGCTCCTCCGCTTGGGCCCTTGTCAGGGGGTGGGCAGAAGCTCCCCCTGGGTTCTTTTGGCTGCTGGAGAGATGTGATGTCACATGCCAGCATCCTGTGATGATTGCAGTCACGTTCTTTTCCTTCATAGATCTCCATATGCCGGGAAATGCCCAGCCTGGAAGTGATCACCCTCAGGTACCGAACCCTTGCTGGCCACCCCTCCTAAGTCACCAGGGCTGGAAGATGAGGAGAGTGTCCAGATCCCTCCTGTGGGCTGGTCAATAACCTGAATAACTGATTATCCTTTGATAACTCCCATCCTTGGTCTGGGAGGCCTGCTTTTGCAGGCTACACCAAGGTAGCACCAGGGCTTGGCTACTCCTTAACTCTGCCCTTCTTCCAGGAGGGCACCCAGGCCTCCCCCTGAGCTTGCCCCCCCACCCCTGTCCCTGGGTCATGGGGTGCCACCCTAGGGTGGCTGTGTCTGTCCCAGCGCCCCCAGTGCCAGCCTTGTCTCCGTCCTGCTTCCATCAGTGCCCGGAGCTCTGCCAACTTCCCTGCACTGCATGGTCTGTCCTTGATAATAGTCACTCTTCCAGGGTCATACACCTTTTAACAGACTAAAGAAACCTTGAATGAGCCAAATGCTGCCTTTGGGGCTCCGGGCTCCGGGTGGGGTGGGGGCATTTGGAAGGTGAGGGAAGGAGGAAGTCTCTCCCTACCTGAACTCTGACCCACCCACTCTGGGTCTGGGGAGGAGGCTGCCCCTGCAGATGTTGGAGTGCTTTCTGCAGGTCCCCATGTGTAAACCTTGTGGAGATTGAAGCGCTGCAATGAAGGCTAACTCCTTGCTTGGCAGCTCAGAAGGTCTCAGGACTCGCCCTGTGTGTGGGGTTGCAGGCCCTGGGTCCCATGCAGGTCCTGAGACTAACCTTCCTCGTCACACTGGCCACCCTGTCCTTCCTGACCCCGCTTGTTCTTGTGCCTTCGGTGGTCACCCTGGGTGCCTTCTGCCACCCACCTTGTGCTCACCCACCTCCGGCCCTGGCCCTACAGGCTGGGGCTGGCACCTGCTTGCGGAATGAAAGAATGAATGAAGGAGTGGGCCCGGAGCCCCTCTCCCAGCCTGGGCCCAGCTTGGCCCTTATGCCTCGGCTCCCCCAGCTGTAAGACAATGACTGTGAGCGGGGGGCGAGGAGGAGTGGATGCAGTGGGGAAGACGGAGCAGCCAGTGTGTGCAAGCGCCTGGTGTCTGCCATCACTTACCTGTGACGATTGTCAGTGAAGCTGTCAGGGGGATGTGCACCTAGAAGGCCTTACCTGACAAAAAAGGCCTTATCTTTCATTCCCCAAATAGTAGGAAACTTGGATCAGGCGTGGACTTAACCCCGTCTCTACCGAGCGCCATCAGGGCTCTGGGGCAAGTCCCCAGCCTCTGAGCCAAGGCCCCTTGTACCGCAGTGGTTCTCATCGCTGCGGCCCGAAGAGGGACAGTGCCCGGGGCTATGGCCTGGACTCCTAGCCTTTCTGGAACTGGGGGGCCCCGCAGCTAAGCCACTGACCCCAGGCCGCTGGGCGGCAGTCCTGTGCAATTACATTGTTTTGGTTTGCTCTCAGTGCCCATGGGTGGCAAGGCTTAGTCCGGTCTGGCTGCTCTAATGGGATTTCACAGGCATTTGTCCCTCATAGTTCAGAGGCCATAAGTCCAAGACCAGTGTCTGGTGAGGGCGCCCTGTGTCCTCACCTGGCGGAAGGTTCGGACAGCTCTGGGGGTCCATTTCATAATGGCGCTGGCCCCACTCATGGGAGCCCCACCTCCTCACACCACTGCACTGGGGGTCAGGATCTCAATGTGTGGATCTGGGGACACAGTCAGTCTGTAGCAAGAACTATGGGAGGCCATAGCCCAGTGGTCAAGGAGGGGTCTCTCGACCCCTGCCGGCTCAAGCCCTCGACCTCAAGCCTCCACCCCGACGGCCTGTGTGGCTCCCCCATCGCGAGGATCCCAGAGCCTGGGTTCACTTGTGCTGAGACGGTGGCACCCTTGTCCCGCTGCTTCAGTGACAGTGTCGGGTGTGGTGGGAGTGACCCTAGGGGTGAGTGAGGGCATCCCTGCCCAGCCCAGCCCAGCATCCAACGGAGAGTGGTCCAGACAGTCTGGCAGGACGGGCAGATCCCCCACGGCCTAAGGCTTATGGTCAGCCACCCTCCTCACACTGAGCCTGCATTCATGGCTCGTCCATCTGGGTGTGCGGGAGGTGACCCTGCTCTGTCAGCTCAAACCTGCAGGTCTCTGCCTGGTGTCTGGATGATTTCCTCTTTCCCGTTCACTCAGTTTAATTCTGTAGTTAATTCTTTTGTGAACATGGGGTTTGGAAGTTCAGTGTTCAGGTCTTGGTCGTGTGGGGCTTGAGTGGGCTTGCTTAGGTTCGTCGTGGGTTTTCCTGGCTACTGCCCATTTTGGGCTCACTGGTGTGTCCCATGGAGTCCTCAGTCCCCTGTCCTGTCGGGACTTCCACCCCGACATGGACTCCTCAGCAGAGTAGGGGCTGCCGCTCCCACTGCAGCTGGAGGGTAAAGCTTTCTCTTGGGCCTGGGGGCTCCCTTGCCCTCCACCCTAAGGTGAGGGCAGGTGGGCACCAGCAGGCAGTGCTCGTCTGCGTGGTGGGGTGGGGGCCCTGGACCGGCGCTGACGGCCGCGTCCACGCAGTGTCAACAGCATCTCCAGCCTGGAGCCTGTGAGCCGCTGCCGGCAGCTGAGTGAGCTGTACCTGCGCAAGAACCGCATTCCCAGCCTCGCAGAGCTCATCCACCTGAAGGGCCTCCCGCGCCTGCGGGTGCTCTGGCTGGCCGAGAACCCTTGCTGTGGCACCTGCCCCCACCTCTACCGCATGACCGTCCTGCGCACTCTGCCGCAGCTGCAGAAGCTGGACAACCAGGGTGGGTGTCCTTATATCCCCCTGCCCCCATCACAGGTGCAAGAGAGGCCGGCCTCCTGAGGGCTGAGCCACCTCTCCAAAGGGGACCGCACTGAGCCGAGGGGACAGCCAGGCTGGGCCGGGTGGGCTCATGTGCAGTGAGGCCACTGATGCTTCTGCACCACCCCCCAGCTGTGACTGAGGAAGAGGTGTCCCGGGCGCTGATGGAGGGAGAGGAGGTCACGGCCCCCAGCAGAGAGGACTTGGGGAGCGGCCCACCCGAGCTGTCCTACACCCTGAGTGCTGTGGACGCCGCCACTGAGACGACACAGGATCCTCTGAACCTCGGCAAGGGGGAGGCCAGGTGTGGCCCGTGGGCCTCCCCAGCCCTCCCGCAGCTGCACTTCTGGGACTGGGGGTGGGGGTGTGTGTGCTTGTTTCTGGTCTGGCTCTGGGCCCCAGCCTGGTGTCAGCTGCATGGCTGAGAGAAGACCCAGGGCAGGGAGCTCTGTCAAGTGCAAGACCAGCCCTCCTGGGGAGCAGTGGACTCGGGCAGTGAGCTGGTGGAGGTATGGGGCCGGCTGCGCCGAACGGAAGCCCTGTGACCCTGGCCACCCGAGCCACTGGTCAGGAGTCCTGAGGATGACAGGGTGTGCGGGCCGAGGAAGGGCCCTTTCTGACCCACAGGGTACCTCAGCTGATGGCTGTTTATGGGCAGAAACTGGACGTGGGGAACATGGTGAAGACCACTGTTCTCAGTGGGGCACAGGCCAGGCATCCACTCGCAAATGAGGGCCACCTGCTGGCTCTCCTCCAGCATGGCAGGAGGGCGCGTGGCTGTCCCTCAGCATGGGAGGAGGGCGTGTGCCTCTCCCACGTGGCAGGAGGGGATGTGGCTCTCCCGTGGCGTGGCAGGAGGGCACATGGCTTTCCCGTGGCCTGGCATGAGGGCATGTGGCTGCCCCACAGCGTGGCAGGAGGGGGCGTGGCTCACCTGCAGTGTGGGAGGAGGGTGCATGGCTGCCCCGTGGCGTGGCGGGAGGGCGTGTGGCTCTCCCGCGGCATGGCGGGAGGGTGCATGGCTGTCCCTCAGCGTGGGAGGAGGGTGTGTGCCTCTCCCACGTGGCAGGAGGGCGTGTGGCTGTCCCGCGGCATGGCAGGAGGGCACGTGGCTGCTCCACGGTGTGGCAGGAGGGGACATGGCTCTCCTGCGGTGTGGGAGGAGGGCGCGTGGTTGTCCAGTGGCTAGCGGGAGGGGGCGTGGCTGTCCCGTGCCATGGCGGGAGGGGACGTGGCTCTCCTGCGGCATGGGAGGAGGACGTGTGCCTCTCCCACGTGGCGGGGGGGGTGGCTCTCCCGCGGCATGGGAGGAGGGCGCGTGGCTGCCCCACAGCGTGGGAGGATGGCACGTGGCTCTCCCGCGGCGTGGCGGGAGGGGGCGTGGCTCTCCTTCAGCATGGTAGGAGGGCACGTGGCTGCCCCGTGGTGTGGCGGGAGGGCACGTGGCTGCCCCACGGCGTGGTGGGAGGGGAGCGTGGCTCTCCCGTGGCATGGGAGGAGGGCGCGTGGCTGCCCCACAGCGTGGGAGGATGGCACGTGGCTCTCCCGCGGCATGGTGGGAGGGGGCGTGGCTCTCCCGTGGCGTGGGAGGAGGGCACATGGCTGCCCCACGGCTGGCAGGAAGGTGCGTGGCTCTCCTTCGGCGTGGCGGGGAGGGGGCGTGGCTCTCCTGCGGCTTGGCGGGAGGGCACGTGGCTGCTCCGGCGGCGTGGCGGGAGGGCACATGGCTGTCGCCTGGCAGGGGTTAGCTGCAGGCCCCCCTCCATGTCCGGGGCTCATATGTCATGTGTGTTAATGCCCCATCCTGTGTGAGCTCCAGGGGGAGGGAGGTGACCCCAGGGCTGAGAAAAGTTGTGCTGCCACACCCCTCTGTCCACTGCTCCCAACCCCCAGAAGCAGAGTCTGGAGTGGCGGTTTCCCTGCAGATGGGTAGGGTCTACTTTTAGGAGTCTTTTCCTCCCTGTGCCCTGGGGTGCCGGGCCCGGACCCACAGATGTGTGGACAGCGAGGGCTGGGCTCCAGTTGCCTCAGGCCTCACACCCCGCTGTCCTCCTCCTGCCAGCAGAGACCAGGGGCAGCTTGGCCTGAAGCCCACCTCCCGGGACCAGTTTCCTCCGTTCTCACAGCAGGAGGCCGCAAGCAGTCGCACGAGCAAGGTGAGTGTGATGAGGCCACCTGGTGGGAGATGGCCCTGGTTCCCCCTCCACAGAGTGTGGACACTGGGGGCTGAGAGCTGAGGGACGGGGCTGGAGACACTGCAGTAACGTGCAAAGCCAGGCCCCAGCGGGTGGGAAGCCAGCCATCTGGATCCAGTGTCTGTGTCCAGATGTAAGCTGGTCGGACATGGCAAGCAGAGAGGGGGTGCCTTTGTGGGCAGTGGGGTCCCCAGCGCAGGGGGCTGTGCTGAGGGCGGTCCTGGGGGGTGGGAAGGTCACTGTGGCAGTGCTCAACCCAGAGAGATTGCTGCTTGGGAAGAGCCCTCCCGCCTGCTGTCGGAAGTGGGGATGCTCCAGTAGGGGCAGGGGCAGGGTGGTATCCCTATGCGGGGACCATGCAGCGGGCCCCCGGGCTCCACAGGCTTCCTTGTGAGGATCACGGGTGTTGGCTGAATGTAGGGGGCAGCCGGGGTACATCAGTGAAGACCAGCTCCCTCCAGGGTCTCCTCCATCTGCTGCTCGAGTCACTGTGTCTTGTGTCTGGGCTTGTCCCTGCTCACAGGCCGCCCTACCCCTGAAGGGCGGAGCCATTTCTCCCTCTGTGTCCTCTGGCCGGCACAGCAGCTTCCCTGTGTGCCCCCTCCTGCCAGCAGGTTCAGAGTCATCCCCTGACCAGTCTTTGGCAGGGAGAACTTGGAGAGGACCTTGCCACCTGGGCACGGGGGGGGCGGGGGCTGTCAGGACTGGGGTCTGTGGGGGCGGATGGGGCCCCTGGCACCTGCTCCAGCCCCTGCTCGGCCTGACCCATGCCATAGGGTGCTGTGACCTCCTTGTGGGCTCACAAAGGCTGGCGCTACGTCCAGGCAGGGCTGCCCGAAGCCACAGCAGGGCCTCCCCGACTCATTTGTGCAGCGATGGCTTGAAATGGGCACAGAGTTCACCAGAGGTGCAGAGTCGGACACACTGAGGCCCGTCCCCACCAGAAGGCGTCCCCCCAGGGCTGTGGTGGGTGTGACCGTGGGCCGAAGGCCGGTCCAGAGAGCAGTCAGTGGGCCTGTGGCCAGTCTCCCTCCCCTGGCCCCGCCCCAGTGGGCCACTGCCCCTGGGACCACAGCCTGCTCTTGTGCGAGCTGGCTGTGTGGGACAGCTCCAGGTCCCTGCACACACCTTCCACACGTTTCAGGAGGAGCCCGAGGTGTGTACTGTCGCGGGTGGCAGGTCTGCCCAGCGGCTGGGCTGAGGCCAGGAGCTCCCACCCCACCCCCATGGCAGGGCCTCTGCCGAGGAGAGTGGACCAGGGACTGAAGGTTCTGGTTCAACTCCGTGCCTGCCTTAGATACATACAGAAGACTATCACACCTGCTCAAGCAAGATGCTTGCTCTGAAAGCAGAGGACAGAAGGGTCTGGCCCTGCTTGCAGGGGTCCCTGTGGTCACCCAGGCTGGGTGACCCTGAGGCATCCAGCCCCCAACAAGCTTCTGAGTGCGGGTGCTG
The DNA here is from genome assembly GCF_032452875.1 of Bos javanicus. NCBI lineage: Eukaryota > Metazoa > Chordata > Mammalia > Artiodactyla > Bovidae > Bos > Bos javanicus. Next base: position 144,167,645 of record NC_083868.1, on the reverse strand, counting down.
GTGGCCAGGAAGACCTGGGGACACGGGGAGCTAGCGAGATTTGAGGGAGCAGGAGCCTTAGGGCGTTGCAGAGGCCAGGGGCCAGCATCCCAAGCGTGTCCACATAGGCCACGTGCTCTGGCTTGTGGCCATCCCTCCAGTCATCCCACAAGAAGGATCAGCTCAAATAGCCTTTTTGTGTAAAATCCTTCCCGGATTTTCCCAGTAGAAGTGGCATTTCTCTGCTCAAATGCAGATGGGACCCGGGTGTGGTTGTGTGGACACGTGTGCATGTCACACACTAAGCCCATGTGCATTTGAGCACATGTTACTGAGCACCTGCTTCTGGTCTCCGCTCCATCGCTGACCAGCTGTGTGATGAAGGCCCGTTACTCAGCCTCTCTGGGCCTCGGGGCTGTGAGCAGGAGGTGACCTAGGAAGTCCCTGCAGGTGGCGAGTGCTGTACCCCAGCCACGGCCACGGCTTCCATCCGCCTGGGTCTGTCTGGAAGGCTGCCCCCTGAAGGCTGTGCTCTGGTGATGTGTGTGGTGTGGGTGGCCCAGCGTCACAGGCGTGGCGCTCAGGCAGTGACTCTCTGTGTCCCCAGAACAATATCCTGATGGCCATCCTGATGCTGCTGCGAGAGCTGGACATCGAGGGACTGGAGGCCGTCCACCAGACCGTGGTCAGCCGGCTCCAGGCCCTGCACAAGCGGGAGTTGCAGGAGGACATGGAGTGACCCCAAGTCAGCGGGACCCTGCACTGAAGCCCAGTGTCTTCCCGAACCTGGGAAGGGGGCTCCCAGCCGCAGCCTCTGCTGGCCAACCCCAGGCTGAGCCCAGGCACAGGGCTGCATCCCTGGGAAGCCGGGCTCTTGTTGCAGATGGCACCCGGCAGGGGCAGGAGAGGCTGCTGGGCAGACCGCCCTGCGCCCTCTGCTGGGAGGGTCGTGGCTGATGCCTCCTGTCTCCTAGGACCACCTTCGTGTGGCTCCTCCTCAGGGTGGGCTTTGCGGCCGTCCTCCTAATAAATGCTTTCCCGAAGTCTGGTGTGGGAGCAGGCGTGTCCTCCGTGACAGGTTCACTCTTGTTAAGGTGACGGCATTACTCACGTGTTTTCTCCATGCCAGTTGTGACTTGGTCACAGGATGGATTTCTGTCAACCGCAGGGAACTTCCGGAATGAAGGCAGCGTAGGGACAGGCCGCCTGCTGCCTCCAGGACGTCTTGTTTGTGGGGCACTTTGTGTCCCTTGTCGAGAGCCCCACACGACGCAGGAGCCTATGCTGCCCCTGCGTGAGGGGCTGGATGACAGGGAGCCGGTCAGAAGCAGCAGCTGCATGGGAAGGGACAGCTTCTAGAAACCATGCCTTAGGTTTTCTTCCATTGGGAAGCGTCGCTGGCAGGGAAGCCACAGTCCCAGGGGCTGTCCTGGGGCCACAGTGGGAGGAGGGGCCATCTGAGCCTTTAGGGAGTGCCTGCCTATTCTTGCTGGGGTGGAAGTGGCAGGCACTGGCATCCAGTGGGAAGCTGGGGGTGCACAGACCCAAGGGGGGCTGGCTGAGCACCTGGAAGACCCCTGACTCTGGGAAGAGGGAGCTGCACCCACTGAGGCTCGTCTCCCCTGGGAGCCCCGGGGAAGGCGTGGTTCATCGGTGGGGCCCCCTGTAGTTCTCAGGGAAGGGGTGGGCTCTGGCCTTGGGAAGTGGGGACTCGCCATGTGGGGGCATCCAGAATGGATGGCCTCTGCCGTGCACGTGCCTTCTCTTGTAATTATGAGATGTTGGATGCTCCCAATAAAGTCCATCCTGGTGAGAACAAGCTGGGTGTGTTTGTGTGATATTAACACCCTCCTCCCCGCCCACCGGGCACCTCTCACACCCACCACCCCAGCCCCATGTCCTGGTACACCTCAGTCGGGGACCCTTGACTTGCACCCTGGTTGGAATGAATACCCGCATTAGCCCCTTGACTCTGCATCACCCCCACATCTCACCTTCTCTGACTCCTTAGTCACGGCCTCCCATCAACTCACTGGGTCCCACTCACAGCCACCTGCCTACTTAGTGCTCTTTTGAAGCCCTCAGGCTGGACTGAGGACAAAGCGCTTCTGGCCCTGGCCTGGATCCCAGGCCTCTGATCTGTAATGTTCACGTCACAGCCCTACTCTGAGCTTGTCCCCAGGTGACACTGAGAGCAGGGTTTCTGAGCAAAGCAGGTGTTAGCATTACACCCATGAGTGTGTCCTGCTGGTCCCAGTTATGGAGGGGAGGGCTGAGACCCAAGAGGGCACACTGTTCATCTGAAGCGCTCGTCAGTGTCGCTGCAGGTCAGCCACACGCCACGTGCTCCCTGTGAGCTGCTGCGCAGGAACGAGGGCAGTCACTATCTCAGACCCCACCTCGGGGTCCACCGAGCCAGTTGCTAGCATGCTGCGTGGAGGGCCCAACACTCATCTGGCAGGACAGGTGGGGTCTGGGCCTGACCTGGCTGTGGCACTGACTGGGCCAGGCCACAGTGCAGCCAGAGCCAGGGGATGGCTGGTGTCCCCCGACCAGAGCCTCCCACGTGGAGGTGACATCGCATCTTAGACTGTCAGGTGGGTGGGGACCCCCAGAGCCCCTACAGCACAGTTTTGAGCTGCAGCCCCTCCCTCTGCCCTGCCCCACCCCCACAGTGAGTCAGAAGGGGAGCTGAGTTCTGGGGAGACACTCTCAGGGTGCCCTCTGATCGTGTTGACTGGGGGCACCTTCCAGAAGGAGCAGGAGGGAACACGCCTTCCAGGGGCCACTGACCCACCATGTCCCCAAGCCCAGGGCTGCTCCGTTTGCTGGAGGACGCTGGGCCACCCTCTGATAGTCGTCCCCTGGGGCAGCACTCGTCGGTGCCTCCGTCCCTGAACCTGGGGGACACTCACAGGTCCCCCATCAAACCGTCTGGGAAACCAGACAAGAAAGGGGCCCTGCTGCCAGCATCCTCCCAGGACAGGGGTTCTCCAGGGCACTGTGATTGGACAAGGGCTCCAGGGTCTTCCTGGGAAGCCTGTGGTTCCAAAGGGACCCCCCAAAGCCTGAGAGGACCTGGGTATGCCATGCAGGCAAGATGCAGCTGTGGCACTCGTCAGATCTCGGGCCAAGAAGAGTGCCAGCCCAGCTGGGAGTGGCAGTGCACGGTGGCCCAGTTGAGTGAGGCCAACGGTACTGCCAGCATGAGAGTCGTGTCTGCCCTGTGCTCCTGTAGCCACTCAGCCGGGGCACACGGGCACGTGGGACCCTGAGCTGGGTCCGCACTCTGCTGTCACCGACCTGAGAGTCTTCACGCTTGTTCAACAAGGGGCCTGCTCCCTGGGAAGTAGGTGTCTTTCTGCTTCTGAGGACTGTCACTTTTGACATTAGGAAAAAGCACTGTTTCTGCATAAAGGCAAAGCTGCCCATCGCAGCATCATGCAAGAGAGGTGGGTGGCCACGGCTCGGCCTGAGGAGCCCCACAGATACCCCTCCCCCTCCTCGGGGGACTGGTGGGTGGGGCAGGGTTGAAGAGACAAACCTATGAACCTTAGCCAGGCCAGGGGTGTAGTGTCTGAATCAACACTTCCTCAAGATGTCAACAAGTGGGAAAGCCAAGACAGTATCACTCACCGTCCCCACATACCCAGTGGGTGGGACTGCTGACGGATGAGGACCCTGACGTGTGGGCACCCCAACTCGACCATCAGACTGAGACAGACACTGCCTGCGGCCTTGATGTCCCCTGGCCGGACTCTCCAGGGTCTGCAACAGAGTCTGAGGGCCTCCCCTGCCCCCTGCACTTAGGCCCTCAGGGGAGGTCCCTCCCACTGCCCCGTCGGAGTGCACCTGCGCAGGAGCCTCTGGAACGATTACCCAGAAACACTGTCCAGCACCTGCTGAGCCTGCCGCCGGCAGGATTACAGAGAAGGGCTCTAGTTAAACCTGCTGCACAAACGTCTGCTTCGGTGGATACTGTTCCAAGTTCCATCACCCCCGCAAGAATGACTCATGGGCTGCCTTCCCTGGAAGCCTCGCAGAAATAGCAGGGTTTGGTAGGGCCTGAAATAATAGTCTTCACATCGTAAGAAAGAGCTCAAGAATGCTGAGACAGAAAAACAATGCACTTGTGGTCGCGTGCGTCCCAGAGCCTTTCCTGACTGCCTCCCCAGTGGGCACCAGGCTCAGGGAGGGGGTGTGGCTTGTGGAGAGCTGCCCTGGGCCTGGGGGCAGCTGTCAGTGTTGAGAGGGGCTCTGGGTTCAAACGCTCCCCTCCTTTCCCAGCGGGGTGGCCCTAGACCAAGGGGGCAGAGCAGGAGTTGTGGACATGGGGGGTTCAGGCTGCTTCCCAAGGCGGGTAGGGTGATTGCTCCTGCTCTCTGGACCACGGGAACACATGCCCAGCACCCCTGTGTGCAGCAGACCTCACTCAGCCCCTCCCAGGCTCCTCCTCAGCCTCAGGCAGCCAGAGGGTGATGCATGACCTCTGGCTCACCCTGCTCCTGGGCCCGCAGCCCCTCAGTCAGCTATGTCCTCTGTGGCGTGTCCTTGGCTGTACACACCACCCCACCCTGTTCTGAGAAACTGCAGCGCACACACTCCCTGCAAGTGAAGCCCACGCTTGTTGTCTGGGGGAGGGGGTGGGATTCTCAGGTGCCCCAAGGTCCTGACCCCTGGTGTGTCCACCAGATAAGACCCCACCCCTAAGTGGGAGGGCAATCTGAGTGTGGATATGCTGCCTTATACAGCCAAGGTGAAGAGTTCACAGATGTAGTGAAGGCCCTCATCAGGTGAAAGTGAAAAGTGAAAGTTGCTCAGTCGTGTCCAACTCTGTGACCCCATGGATTATACAGTCCATGGGATTCTCCAGGCCAGAATACTGCAGTGGGTAGCCTTTCCCTTCTCCAGGGGATCTTTTCAACCCGGGAATCAAACCCAGGTCTCCTGCAATGCAGGCAGATTCTTTACCAGCTGAGCCACCAGGGAAGCCCCTCATCAGGTGACTCTGCCTTAATGAAAGGGGGTGTCCTGGTGGGCTTGCCCTGATCAGGTGACCTCAGTCCCCCTGACAGGCATCCTCAGATCAGGGCTAAGAAGGCTGTGGTCCCTCCCTCCCTGAGCTCAGGAGCAGCAAACACTGGAATTCTGTCAACAGGCAGCTCACTGAGGTCCTGGTGAGACCATACCTGGCCAAACAGGGAGACCCCTTTGCTTGGGGAGCCCAGGGCTGGCTGAGAGGAGGAAAGCGGGTGACGGGGAGGAGCAGAACAGCGGTGGGGCTGGACCCCTAGGCTCTCCTGCAGCTGCTACAGTCTCACCCTCTGCTTCCCAGCTGCAGGTCAGGTGGCCGGTGGCACCGCTGACGTCCTTCAGCCTGGGAGGCAGCTCCCTATGTGCCCCGCACTGGCACGCCCCAGGGAGGGAGGCTGAGTGGCTCCAAGGAGGCAGATGGCAGGCCTGGAGGAAGTGTCCTAGCTGGCAGAGGCCTGTATGGGGCCAGGTCCTCCCCTGCTGCTGAGGCAACTGCTGCCTGCCAGGATGCCACGCTGGCCCAGGCACTGCCCAGTGCTGGCCTCACCCGTGCCCAGCTCCCCTTGACCCCTGCAGTGATAGGGCCCGGGCCACCCCAGGACACCCAGTGCCCAGCCTGGAGAAGCGAGAAAGAGCCTGCGAGGCCAATATTCCAGGGTTTTACCAGGATCTGTAGACTCTGCACATTTAAGCAAAACCAATCCGAAAACCCTGGAAAAAGCCAGGGTCTGTGGGGACATGAAGGAACCAGAGAAGTGGGCACCAGCCTCAGCCTTAGAGCCGGTCAGCCATTTGAGACCTGACCAGGAGGCCCTCCAACCCGGGGACTCCCAATTAGGCCTGTGGACCCTCCGAGGTCAGGGCCTCCCAAAAAACCTCACCTGACCTCTGTGGGTGCCAAGGGCAAGAGTGCAGGCAGAGCAGCCCTGGACGAAGTGCCCAGGTAACTGCTGTGGAAACATATGGATAGGCAGCCTGCTCAGAGTGACAGGGACCCACCAAGCACAGCTGTGTGGTCCACATCCAGCTTGTCCTCCTCTCGGCGCCTCGGTGCTGGCATCTGCTGTGGAGCCAGGCACTCCCGCAAGCCAAGGACTTCCAGGGGTCAGCCCACCCATAGCCCCCAGTGGTGACAAGTGTCTAGCTGCCTCTCAGCCCCCCAGATCCCCCACCAGTGTCTCCTGGGTGGTCCCTCCCACCACCACCTGTCCCAGGGTCCTTGGCTCTGCTTCTGAGACCCCAGCCCAGGCAGAGTCAGACTCAGAAGTCCTCCCACGACTGGCATGGGGGTCAGGTCACCACACAGACAGGGGTGAGGGGCTGTTGGTTCAGGAAGGGGTATAGCCCCAGAGAACGCATGTCCCTGAGACAGCCTCAGCCCAGGGGCCAAAGGAGGACCCCAGACTCATGCATACAGGTGGGGGGATGACCACCAGCCCGCCCACCCTCCCCAGGTTTCCAGAGATTGACAGCACTCCACAGTCAGGTGATTTTATTCCTAGAAAAGGTGACAAGCTCTGCTCAGCCCCGGCGGCCAGTGCACACAGAAGCAGGGTCACAGTGAGGTCCACAGGGTAAGCCCTCCCACTGCCTTGGGCCCAGGACAGGTGAGGGTACAGGGCCGCCTAGGAGAGAGGCTCCAGGCCACATGGGGTGCTGAGGCAGAGGGGCAGCCATGTCCAAACACAGATGCCAGCGCATGCCCCTGCACTGGAAGGGGGTGCCCAGGGTGCTCTGTCCCAGGAGAGAGCTGAGAGGGCGGCAGAAAGGAAGTGGGGCAGTGAGAACCCTGGAGCCTGCATGGCCCTGTGGCCCACAGCCCCTGCCCGCGCACCCGCAGGGTCCAGCAGCCTGGCCCCGAGGAGCTGGGGGAGGCGGGTGCAGGGTGAGCGGGGCGTGGACGCAGCTTCAGAAGCCCGTCTCAATGCTGAGGGTGCGGCGGGTGACGTGCTCCAGCTCCCCGGACACGTAGTCAGCCATGCTGATGCGGTAGTGTGCCAGCATCTTCAGCATGAGCCGCAGGTTCAGCCACCACTGCTCCCGGGGCATGCGGTGCCTGGGGCGGGACAGGGTCAGTGTCAGAGGGTGTGCTCAGGGGTGGGACTGGCAGTGCCTGCAGCGGGGCGGGGTCAGGGTCAGGGGGCGGAGGCAGGGGAGGGGTAGCTCCCAGGCGCGTCCCTTTGGGACACCTGGCCACTGTGTTGGGGTCCTGTCCCTCTGGGGCCCACACCCAGGAGGGCTCAGCAGATCAAGTACACCCTCAGACCTGACCATCACTGACCTCTACCCTCTCACCCTCACCCTCTACCCTGTCGGTGGTGGACAGGCAACCCTGTGGGGTCAGGGCTGAGTGTGGCCACACCCCTCTCCCAGCACATTCGCCCCAGGCAGGTCTGGGCCCTGCGGTCCACCCTCTCTTTGGAGGGACTCACTCAAAGTCGGTGTCTTTCTTGAGCTCGGTGACAGGGCTGAAGGCCACCACTTTCTTCTGCAGGCCAATCACGCAGGCCGAGTCAGAGGCATTAGCAAACACCCGCCCTGTGGACATAGGCATGTGATGGCAGCCCCACACCAGGGATGCCAGCGGAGGGCAGGTTGGGCCGGCTGCTGCCTGCCCCCACTTACCATTGCGATAGACTGCCCGCAGCTTCTCCGACATCCAGATTATGGCTTTCACCCCGAGCTTGGTACCATAGTTCCGGTCAAAGGGGGTGGGAGCTCCACCCTGGAAACACAGTGGGTGAGGTCAGGTTCTGGCCTTTGGGGAGCCGTGGGAAACACAGTGGGTGAGGCCAGCTTCTGGCCTTTGGGGAGCCGTGGGGCCACAGGCAGCCCCAGCCGTGGCCTGAGTCCAGCATCCTGGCCTGACCATGACCTAGGTGAGCCCTCCCAGAGAGTTCTGACACCCCATCCCCTCGGCCTATAGCAACCCAGCCCCTTTCTCCATCCCACATTTGGCCCAAAGGCCACCTCCAGAGGCCGGGTAGTGGGTCGCCAACTCATCGACTGGGAGGCTTCTGTGGGCCCCTGCATCCAGCAGACAGGTCCCACCACTAGTGGGCAAAAACCCCTGGGGAAGGGGTGCCTTGTGGGTGCACACAGCTCTCACGTCTGGCTGGGAACCCACAGCATGGGTCTCACCAAGACACAGCCTGGGTCTCCTGCCTGTGCAGTGGGCGATGAGCACTCGGGTCAGGGGTGTGCGGATGAAGCAGCCCCTACAGCCAGGTGCCCCAAGAGGAGGGGCATGGAGAAGTGTCCTCGCTCTGCTGCAGCCCCCTGGGCCCCTGGGCACAGGTGTCAGGGAGCAGCCTTCTGGAATCCACGTCCCCACCCCCCACACCTGCTGCAGGTGGCCCAGGACGTTGGTCCTGCAGTCAAACACGCCCTTGCCCTCGGAGGAGTAGAGGTTGTACAGGAACTCTGTGGTGTAGTGCTCATGGCACTTCTCATTCCTGGAAGAGGAAGGTGGGACCTGAGTCTCAGGGATGCTGAGCCCACCCCTGTGGGCTGGCCCACAGGCTCGAGGGAAAGCTCGACCCCACCACCACTGCCTAAGCCCCCATCCTCTCTCTGCCCAGCTGCCCCTCAGCAGCCCTGACCCACAGCCCAGGGGTCAGGAAGCTCCCACCCCCAGGCCCTGTGGGCTCGCCTGCAGCCTCACCGGAGTACCAGGCCCCGCTGGATCTCTGTCTTCATCTTCTCGGTCATGTGCTCCACGTTGGCCTGCAGAGGGAGGACCAACCACAGTGAGTGAGGTCGGTGCATCAGTCAGCACTGCCCACCCCCTCCAGCAGCTGCGGGCTGTCCAGGAAGGAACGTTCCAGAATACCCGACAGGCAGGGCCAACATGACCCAGGTCCACCTACAGGGGCAGGCTGGTCCTGCAGGCCCTGAAGGACTAGAAGGGCTGGTGCGGGGGTGGGCCAGTGGCTGGACAGTGAGGCCGGGTGGGAAAGCCACAGGGCGGGGAAGGGGGGCTGCATGGAGGTGGGGGCGAGGGGGTGGGACTGCATGGGGTGGGGGGGCTGCACAGGGGTGGGGGGGGCTGCACAGAGTAGGGGTGAGGGGACTGCACTGTGGGGGAAGGAGTGCAGGGGGTCATGGGCTGGGTCCCCTTGAAGGCGATGAGTCCCCAGCCTTCTGGGCCGTGGCTCCTTGGCTGGAGTCCCAGCCCCTTCAAGTGGTCTGCAGCGGGAGGAAGGGCGGGGGCTCTGCTCACCTTTAAGTCTTGAATGTTGAAGGGATCCTCGAAGACATAGGCAGCGTCGGCGCCCACAGCGATGCCAGTCACGGTGGCCAGGTAGCCGCAGTAGCCACCCATGGTCTCCACGATGAACACACGGCGCTTGGTCCCCGAGGCCGACTGCTTGATGCGGTCACAACTCTGGGGGCCAGGGGGCAGTCAGAGACCGCCCTTCAGGCCGCAGGGACCCACGATGCTACAGGGACTCAGGTCTCTGGCCCAAGCTGAGGACCAAGGCGGAGGCAGGGAGGGGCTGGGACAGCCCCTGCCCTGTGTGCCAGGGTGCTGGCAGGCCTCACCATGAACCTCCCCTTGGCCACACAGAATCGAATTCCCAGTCTGGGCAATTCTGCCCCCAGGACGAGGAGGGATCACTAGAGTGTGGTGGGTGGAGGCCAGGGGCGCTGCCAGGAGGCTCTCCCTGACCCTGGGCCAAGGACGTACTGAGCCTTAATCTGCCAAATCGGGAGACATGCCTGCCACGTCAGGGTCATAAACAGGGGCCCAGACAGCACATGCAGTGAGGGCTCTGCACACACTAAGGATAACGTGATGCCTGATAACAATCCTACCTCTGAATGGTTCAAGGAAATGCGAGTATTGGACAAAGAACTGAGGAAAGAGAACCAAAACAGATGAGCAGGTCACTGATGTCTGAACTGTGAGGATCAACCCCAGATGACAGATGAAGAGCAAAGTGGAGGAGACGGCCACAGTGTTTGCAAAGAGTCTGTGTCCCACATATGTAAAGAGCACTTACAAATAAAAAAGAAAACGTGCCCAGAGAAAAATAGGCAAATGGTGGAAAAAGATAATTTCCAAAAACCCATAAATGGCCACCAATAAATGCATGGAAAATGTTCAACTGCACCAGAAATCAGAATTGTGAACTGAAATAGAATCCTATCTTCCCCCACCTGGTGAGGTTCAGGGGCACCAGAAGTTTCGGAAGAGCAGTGGGTGCAGTGACCCACAGCCAGTGCAGATGGAGGCTGGATTCTAAGAAAACCCCTGAGGATCGTGGTATTCTGGGATGGGGGAAGTAGGGGTGGGGGGTTTGGGGTCTCCTTTAGTCTCTTGTTCCATTTGTATTTTCTTCTTCATCTAATAATATGTAGCACTTATTACAGCAGCACACCCTCTTCCAGCTTCTGATCCCCCAAATGGAGGTGCTGGAACCTCGGGGGAGCTGGGTTCATGAGAGGTAATAGGGTGGGAAAGGTCTGGAGAGTGAGAGTCAGGGGGACGCCCCTGGGGAGCTCAGTGGGGCAAGCCTGCTGGGACCCTCCCCCATCCCGGAACAAGGCTCCCACCTCCCACGTCCCAGCCAGAGCCCTGGGTACCCCCAGAGCCACCATGTGGCTGCTTCACCAGACAGAACCATGGCTGGATGTCCACACCAGTACAGCAGCTCAGTTAGGTCGGCTGCAGCCCTGCCCACCATCATCCTCACACCCTATCACCCCACAGCCACTCCCCCCTGGTGCCATCCACGAGGCCTCGGGGGGCAGCCGGGTCCTGCCCACTCCCCACATGGTCCACCAGCCTCGGTGGGGCCCCGTACCTGTCCTACCTGCTCGGCAGCCCCTCTGCGCGCTCCCCACTCCCAACCAGCCCCCGGCCCACGCCCAGCCCGCACCTCCATGGCGGCGTTGACGGCCGTGTCAGAGCCCAGGCTGAAGTCCGTGCCTGGCACGTTGTTGCTGATGGTGGCGGGGATGACGCACATGACGATGCACAGCTCCTCGTAGCGCCCACGGGCCTCCACCAGCTGCAGCACCCCCTCGTAGGCCTGTGGGGATGGGGGGCTCAGGCCCGGCCCTGGAGAGGCTGGTCTGGGGGCCAAGGCCAGAGAAGGGGCCCCTGGGTCCTGCTCCCCACGTGTGTGCGGGGCTGGGCACCTGAGCCCACCTGCCCCCACCCTCAGGGCCAAGACCAGGTGGGCCCCACCCAGGAGCTCTGTAGCCACCGTCCCCAGGAACTGGACTCCAAGGAGGGCAGGAAGGAGGCCAGCTGCCGTGACCCCGACCCACTCCACCCATTCTGCAGGCGCTCAGGTTCCTCCAGGAGAGGGCAGGAGTCGATGTCTGTCATGGAGGGGGGCTGAGCGAGCACCAACGTCACATGGACACGCCCCCAGTACTCAGAGCTCTGCTGAGAGCCCTCTGGACTGGCCCTTCGCCAGCAGGAGACTGAGGCCCTCGGCCACTTGGTCCTCCTGCCCGGGTTGCCCCTGCATGCTCCCCTGCGGCCCCCTCACCTCAAAGCCCCCGATGACCAGCAGGGCGTGGATGTTGTGAAGGCGGATGTTTTCCACAATTTTCTCCATGTAGCCTTTGGGCAGCGTCCTGCAGAAGATAAATCAGATGGATACGCGAGTCTGCACAGAATGCCAGGCTGGAGGGACACACGTCCACAATGTCTGACCACAGGAGAAGGTGGGCATGGGACCTGGCAATGTGATTATTCCCCGTTAGAGGGGAGGCAGAGGTGAGGCATGGGTGGGTGGGGGTGAAGGGACCACCAGCAGGACAGGTGGCCTGGCACCTGCCAGGGCACTGGCCACTGCCCTCCCCACACCTGGGCTGTAAGCCTCACTTCCTGCCCGAGGGGGTGCCTTCTGCAGGCTGGGTCACCTGAATAGCCATCCTCTACACAGGTGCCCTCAGGGAAGCCCCCGGCAGCAGGGTCTGTGTCCCACTCTAGACAGGCCACCAGCCAGGGAGGACCCAGCCTGTGGCCACGGGGCTGGTTTCTCTGACATCCACCCCCCACCCAGTGGCCAGCTGCTCACCTCTTTGTCCCCAGCATGGAGCCACCACGCCCCAGCCAGCCGGCCACGTCATGCCAGCTCCCTTCCTGCACCTGTAGGGGGAGGCATGGCTTCAGGGAGCAGGCCAGGGCACTTGCCCACTTCTCCACAGATGACAAGCCTGTGCTCAGAAGTGCACGTCCTTGGGGGGACAGAGGCCAGGCCAGGGACTGACCCTCCAGCCACAGGTCGGAGCAGGGTCTCGGGGGCTGACCTAGGCTGAGGTGGATCCAGCTGTGCCCCCGGCACCCCGGGGAGCAGGCCCAGCCTTTCCCCGTGCCCACATTGTGAGTCCTTTGGTCCTTGTGTGTTTATAAGCCAGCCGGGGACGTAGCCTAAGCTGACCAAAGGCAAACAGGCGCACCACCACAGGCTGGGCTCCCCACCGGCCTCGGGCACGGCCTCACCTACCTGGTTCTTGGCCAGGCCTTCAAAGCCGTCATGCACGACGTACACCGTGTGGCCCTGGGAGATGCCAGAACGCACCGCCGAGCGCACGGCCGCGTTCATGCCGGCTGCTGGGGCCCCCACGTTCAGGATGGCCAAGGAGAAGTTGGTCTTCAGAGAAGAGGGAGAGACAAACACGTGGGCACAGGGCTGGGGGGCCGCTGACCCAGATGGAAGTCAGCAGACAGCAGCTTCCAGAGAAAGGGCCCCGGTCCTCGGGCCAGCCTGGACACCGTCCAGGGACTGGACTCCCCCGGGCGTGACAAACACCTGTCCTCCTGATCCCATAACAGGAGGGTCTGTGTCCCGCTGATGCCTCCTGATGCTCAGCTCAAGACCACCCGAGCTACCGTGCAGGCCCCGCCCACAACCCGCACAGTCCTGGGCCAAAGGCAGGAGCAGGACTCCAGCCGCTGTCAGTCAAGTGCAGCTGGGACCACAGTCAGTGCCTGCCAGTGGCAGTCACCCCACGCTCAGGGCTCAGCGCCCCAGAAAATCCTTGGTGAGCAGCACAAGGGGGCCACCGCAGCCACAACAAAGTGCAAAGAAGCAGGCGATGCCAATTTCGTATTAATGGTGGTGTAGTCGCTAAGTCGTGTCTGACTTTCTGCAACCCCACGGACCGTAGCCCGCCAGGCTTCTCTGTCCATGCGATTTCCCAGGCAAGAATACTGGAGTGGGTTGCCATTTCCTTCTCCAGGGGATCTTCCTAACCCAAGAATCAAACCTGAGTCTCCTGCATTGCAGGTGGATTCTTTACCAACTGAACCACCAAGGAAGCCCTTTAATATTAATAATTAATAGTAATACAATGGTTAATTTAACCTGATAGAACCAATGTGTCATCACCTCAACTCGGAATCAATGTAAGAAATCAGGTCTTTCACACCCATTTCTCCTGCTGCTCCTCAGACCCAACATCTGTGGGGCACGCAGGCACCCCACTAGGGACAGCCACGTTCCCAGCACTCAGCAGCCACGTGTGGCCACTGGCTCTGCTGGGCTGTGTGGCTCTGGTGGGTCCTGGTAACACCAGCCTGATGCCCCAGAGGTGGTCATAACCCAGAGGGTTCTGGAAGGAGATGTGGACACCACTCTGCCTTGCCTGGGAATGCTGCCCACCCCCAACCAGCTCTTGGGATAAATGGGGGTGGGTGGGCCAGGACCCCACCGTCCAAGATTGTCTTGGTGTGACCCTTTCTTCGTCCCATGATTTCAGAGATGGATCCTGCTGTTGTCCTTATTTGGAAGAGAGACCATTTCCTGAAGTTTTTAGCTGTTTGGGAACATGTCTTAATACTCTTGAGAGTCCCTTGGACAGCAAGACCAAACCAGTCAATTCTAAAGAAAATTAGTCCTGAGCATTCATTGGAAGGACTGATGCTGAAGCTGAAACTCTAATACTTTGGCCACCTGATGCGAAGAGCTGACTCACTGGAAAAGACCCTGATGCCAGGAAAGACTGAAGGCAAAAGTGAAGGGGGCGGCAGAGAATGAGATGGTTGGATGGCATCACCAACTCAATGCACATGAATCTGAGCAAACTCTAGGAGACAGCGAAAGACAGGGAAGCCTGGAGTGCTGCTGTCCACGGGGTCTCAAAGAGTCAGACACGACTGCGCAACGGAACAACAGCGTAACCCTGGAGCCCTGCTCTCCAAGGCAACCTGTGGGCCTGACTTAACCTTCAGCCATTTGATAAGCGACAGGCCAGTGTGATCCCCAGGCCCAGACACAGGCTGTTGGGGCCTACTGGTCAAGCAGAGGCCGAGCCTGCCCTCTCAGCCCGCAGTTCAGACCCCAGACAGGAGGGAGGGTCCCGGTTCCCTGAGCAGGGGCGGCTCCCTACTCCCTGAGCCAGGTTGTGGGGGAGCTGGCAGGTGGAGGCTGCAGACACAGACAGGCATGGGCTCCGCAGCCCGCTCTCACCTTCTCCTTGGAGATCTTCTGGTGGGAAAGCAGCTTGTAAATATTCCAGTTGTTCTCAAAGCTCCTGGAAAGGAAGCGGGTCATGCACGGCGCAGCCACAGCCGAGCAGCCTGGCCCAGCACAGCCACAGCCCAGCCCAGAATGCAGCCTCCGAGGGGCCAAACACGGGCATGGCCCACTTCCCCACTCTTGTCGCCATGGAGCCTGGCTGGGTGCCATCGCCAGGCGGCAGAGATCCCTCTAAACACGCGTTCCCAATGCCCCCTCAGCAAAGCAAGTGCCCGCGTTCAGCCAGCATGGACTCTGCAGCTCCAAGGCCAACGGACCCAGAGGAAACAGACCTGTGGATCCAGGTGACCTGGCCCCGGGCCTCCCCCACTGCTTCCTCCTGCGGTCTCCCCTCCCCCTGCCCCCTCCCCAGGCCCCCTTCCTGACCCTACCTGTGCAGTGTTCCACACACACACCCAGCCCTGCAGGCTGCCCGCCTGCTTCCTGGTCACAGGGACCGTCACGCCCCATCTCCTGCGTGACGCATGCCCTAGGAGAGGGGCTCAGAGCGCCACCTCTGCAGGTGGGCACGTCCGCGTGTCAGGGGCGGGGGGGCCATGGGCAAGACACTCGGGAGTCTGCTGGGGGCCCCACAGAACAGACCACTGCCCAGTGTGGGGCCCGCCAGGCCCTCACCCGCCTCGGAGCTGGATGGCCTCGTCAAACCTCTTCTCGTCCATGGCCTTCTGCACCTCCTTGGTCTTAAAGCAAACAAGAAGCACAGGCTGGAGACAGGGGTCTGGCACACTCAGCTGAGAGGGGTCTGGCCCAGACCTGCCGGGCAGCCGTCACTGCTGGCAATCGGGAGGTCTAAGGGCAAGGGGACCCCATCTGACCTGCTGGGTCCTCCCCTCCCTGGAAGGGGCACCTGGGCCTCACTCCTCCTAGGAGCGAAAGGCGAGGCAGTTCTGGCCCCCAGGCTCACACCACCGATGACCAGCCTGCCCCAAAGCGAGGCCCCATGAGGTCACTGCAGGAGGGTGTTCCAGGAGAAGTGCCGGGGCAGCCCCTCTCTGCTGCCAGCCTGCCTCCCCTGGGCAGGCTCCACTGCAGAAGGGGAGCCAGTGCCCACATTTCCACCAGCCTCCCAGCCTCTCTCTGCCCTCACCTCCCGCTCCCCTTCCCGCAGTGGCCCCTTCTCTGACAACACAAGATGTCCCAGTGGTTCTGGCCCCTCGCTTCCCCTTCACCTTCTCATCTGCACCCCGCCCAGTGCAAGACCTGTCCCAGGCCACTGGCTCGGGAAGGCTAAGTGACCTTGGCTCCCCCCAGGGTCGTGCAAACTCCAGCTCACCAGAACCCCACAGGCTCAGCAGCTCCCTGCAGCCCCCCACACCTCTCTTGGGACTTGTCTCACCTGAGGCATCTGCTGACACCTCCCTCCCCCTGGATGACTGCAGGCCTTGGACACCCTGAGGCCTGCTGAGGTGAGCAGCAATGCACCAGGGTGGGCACACCAGGAGGTGATGCTGCGTGAACCGCCTGCTCCCTGTCACACACGTGGGGGAGCAGCAGGAGTCCGAGAGGGATGGGCTGGGGGCCCTCACAGCAGGCCTGCTGGCTGGGCCCTGAGAGGCCTGGAAGGGCAGGCAGCTCCATGTTGTGGTGGGGAGCACAGCAGAGCCCAGCAGAGCACGAAGGCCCCGGCACCTCCTCACCCTGGGCACCCTGGGCAGGCCAGTGCTCACCATCTGCACACACTCCATGAGGGGCAGCCGCACGGACTGGTTCCCCGAGAGGCTGACCACGCAGGCCGGCGTGTCGGGCGTGGCCTCCAGCAGTGCCATCACCGCCTCCATGCCCATCTTACTGCTCTAAACAGGGAGAGGTTGGTAGAGCTCAGGCACGTGCAGCCGGGAGGGAGCCAGCCCCATGACACACACGTCCCTCGGCAGACCCACAAGGCCTCAGCCCTCAGATCCTGCCCACCACACACACACACATACACACACGCACTTGTGTGCTAGAAGCTTCTAGAATAAGTGGCACCATTTATTCTAGAAACGCTGACTCCACGTGGTCATCTTTCACCTCCACCAGCACCATTTCTCAGGTCTCAGCAGCCCTGCTGGAGGCCGTGGCACCTGCACTCCGGTTGCAGCCGCAGGGCTGGACCTGGGTTTCTGGGGTTCTTTCCACTATGATGAGGTTTCTCATTTCCAGCCCCTCTGCCAAAGCTATTCTGATGTGGGTGCAAATGGGGGCGTGGTCTGGTGGGCTGGACCAGCTAAAACAGGTAAGGACTGCCCTCCGTGGGGACAAACCACAAACTTGGGTCCCAGCACAGACAGCGGGAACACACAGATGCGTGGGGAGCGAGGCCTGTGGCTCCACTGGGTGAGACAGCATGTCCCTGCGTGCACCACGCCGGGTCTCCCACACTGGCCGGGTGAGTGTCGGGAACAGCCTTGGAGGAAAGGCCCCGCGTCCCCCAGGAGTACCTCAAGCCGGCCCCCCTGCTGTAACTCCCTGTGGGCCTGAGCTCGGGGACCAGTACCAAGCTGCTCCTCCTGTGGCTCCCTCCCAGGCATCCTGTGTCTCCATCAGCATCCGCAGAACCGGAGGCCCAGGCACAACTCCCACGGGCCCCACGGTCTCCACGCCCTTCCCCAGGATGACCAGGGCCTCACAGGCAGGCGCTTTCCACCCAGGGGCCTCCCTGACTGAGTCCCTGTCCCCCTGTGGCTGCAGCAGTGTTCCCGCCCTGCAGAGGGTGAGGGGGGACCAGCAACGATCAGGACACCGATGCCCCCTCGGGCCAGGACCCAGCGCCTGGGCCCTGGAGCTGAGGCACCCAGCCCACTGGCCAGACTCAGAACAACCTGACATCCGCTGCACCCCAGCCCTCCTCCCCAAAGTCCCATCAAAGTCATCGCCGGGAGGCTGGGGAGCCTGGGCTGCCAGGCCTCGGTCTCACTATGAACACTGGCGGCAGTGAAAACACACGCACCCAGGCATCACACGCACCACGCCACCCATGCACGCACAGCCAGCGCCAGGGCGAGGCCCCACCTACCAGGATGCGGTCGAACGCCGAGGGGGTCCCTCCCCTCTGCACATGGCCCAGCACAGTCACACGCGTGTCGAAGCCCAGTCTCTGGACCACCAGCTGCTCGTGGGGACAGAGAAGCAGGGCCTTGGGTTTGCCACACCTTCCCCACTGGGCAGGGCCACCTCATGGCCCCCAGTGCCCTTCCCTCCCCTGTCCCCCATCCGCCTCAGGGATTTCAGGCTGTCAGAACCCCAGCGGCCCTACAGAGCTGGCCCAGCCTGAGTGTGCAGGGGGCTGTTTCCATGTGTGTGTGTGGTGCATGCTCCTGCGTGTGTGGGTGTGTGTCTCCGTGTCACCATGGCTGTGTGTGCCTCCGTGTCACCGTGGGGGCGTGTGTCTCCATGTTACCATGGCTATGTGTGTCTCTGTGTCACCGTGCGGGCGTGTCTCCGTGTCACCATGGCTGTGTGTGCCTCCGTGTCACCATGGGGGCGTGTATCTCCGTGTCACCATGGGGGCATGCTTCTCCCTGTCATCGTGCAGGCGTGTGTCTCCGTGTCACTGTGGGGGCGTGTGTCTCCATGTCACCATGGCTATGTGTGTCTCCGTGTCACCGTGCGGGCGTGCCTCTGTGTCACCATGGCTGCGTGTGCCTCCGTGTCACCATGGCTGCGTGTGCCTCCGTGTCACCGTGCGGGCGTGCCTCTGTGTCACCATGGTTGCGTGTGCCTCCGTGTCACCATGGCTGCGTGTGTCTCCGTGTCACCGTGCGGGTGTGCCTCTGTGTCACCATGGCTGCGTGTGCCTCCGTGTCACCATGGCTGCGTGTGTCTCCGTGTCACCATGGCTGTGTGTGCCTCCGTGTCACCATGGGGGCATGCTTCTCCGTGTCACCATTGGGGCGTGTGTCTCCATGTTACCATGGCTATGTGTGTCTCTGTGTCACCGTGCGGGCGTGTCTCCGTGTCACCATGGCTGTGTGTGCCTCCGTGTCACCATGGGGGCATGCTTCTCCCTGTCACGGTGCAGGCGTGTGTCTCCGTGTCACTGTGGGGGCGTGTGTCTTCATGTCACCATGGGGGCGTGTGTCTACGTGTCACCGTGGGGGCGTGTGTCTCCATGTCACCATGGCTATGTGTGTCTCCGTGTCACCATGCGGGCGTGCCTCTGTGTTACCATGGCTGCGTGTGTCTCCGTGTCACCATGGCTGCGTGTGTCTCCGTGTCACCGTGCGGGCGTGCCTCTGTGTCACCATGGCTGCATGTGCCTCCGTGTCACCATGGCTGCGTGTGTCTCCGTGTCACCGTGCGGGCGTGCCTCTGTGTCACCATGGCTGTGTGTGCCTCCGTGTCACCATGGCTGCGTGTGTCTCCATGTCACCATGGCTATGTGTGTCTCCATGTCACCATGCGGGCGTGCCTTTGTGTCACCATGGCTGCGTGTGTCTCCGTGTCACCATGGCTGCGTGTGTCTCCATGTCACTGTGCGGGCGTGCCTCCGTGTCACCATGGCTGCGTGTGCCTCCGTGTCACCATGGCTGCGTGTGCCTCCGTGTCACCGTGCGGGTGTGCCTCTGTGTCACCATGGCTGCGTGTGTCTCTGTGTGTTCCCGCATGCATGCCGGGTTGTAGGAGCTCGTCATGGCCTCCAGCCCCTGTGCGTCAGCCCCGCCAGACACTAGCAGGAAGCCCAGAGCGCACTGTAGCGGCAGACGGGCCAGTTCCTGGCAGCACCTGACGGGACTTGAGGACAGGGTGGGTGGCCAAAGTGAGGGGCATGGAGGCTCCCAGGGGCTGTGCCCCACCGGGGGATGGGGGCCCAGGGCCCTGGGGTAGAACCAGGCAGGTGGGGCAGGTCACAGTTAGGAAGGAGCCCCCAAAGCCCCAGCTGTTCTGTTATGAATCTGATATGCATGGGCGGTGGGCACCCCTGTCACTGAGGGGCTGGCAGGGGCTAGACTCAGCCATTGGGACCACTGGTGGGGGACTGGACGGGGCTCCTAGGATGGGGGGCTGTGCTGAATGAAGACTGGAAGCCAGAAGATGCAGGGCTCCTGGCAGGTGGGGCCACACTTCAGCCTGGGGGCCCAGGGCTTCTCAGAGGGTCCCAGCCATGCCCACTCCACATCTGGCAATCGCTGGGGCTGAGGACACTCCCTCCTGGGGCCAGGGTTGGGGCCCCAACAAGAGTACATGGGGACTGGAGATAAAGGGGAGCCCCCTCCAAGGCCCTGCCAATCCCACATGACCCAGGGGTTCACTCACGTCCTTCACGTAGCGGGACGAGATGGGCTTCCCGTTGCGGTCGATGGCGCCCTCAGCAATGATGATAATGTTGAGGCGGGACCCTCGGCTCCGAGTCTGGGTCAGAGACACCCCAGGGCTCAGCCGCCAGCCTGCAGACACCTGTCCCCAGACACCTGGAGCCCTCCTTGGGGTCCACGCCTCAGGGTTCATGTGGGCGAACCAGGACCCTGCTGCCCCACCTGGGGTTGGGGATCAGGGAGGAGGAACTTGCAGGGGGCTAGGGGACTGGAGGATTCCTGCCCACCTCCCACTCCCCAGGCTGAGGGAAGCCTTCCTGCCTCAGCTGGTGAGCATGAATTAGCATCACTCCTTGTTGCAAATGAGAGGGTCTTGGGGGATTTAAAAGTGCTTTTCACCTATTTCCTCAACAAACATTTGTAAGAGTCACTCTGATCCACCAGCCCCTGTTGGCCCCACAGCACTAGAAGAAAGTGACAAAGACAGGATCGGAGTAGCTCCTGCAAGGCATGGGTGCAGAGGGGACGGGGAGCCAGGCATGGAGGGCTGCCTGGAGTAGGTGGTGGTGGTGCAGTGCAGTGAAGCCGCCAGAAGGGCCCACACCTCCCCGCCAGGGCAGAGGGTGACACCTGCATGGAACAGGTGGGGAAACTGAGGCTCAGGGAAGCCCTGGGGGGTGGGGCTGGGGTGGGGCTGAGGGCCTTACACAAAGCAGGAAAGCAGCAGGGTGTGTGAGCCTGAGTCCAGGCCACTTCCAGGAAGACCAGCCCCCAGTTCTCAGCAAGTAGGTCAAAAGCAAGGCTAAGGTCAGCCAGGGACCATCACCCTCAGAGCGGTGCTCCACCCACTGGGGCTACGTGGCCACTCGGGGGTACAAGGACTCCAGCCAAGGAGAGGACACAGGCCTCTGGCCGGCCTCGCTGCCAGGCTCAGTTCAGTCCCACCCTTGCCTTCCCTGGGTAAGGTTCCAGAAGGCAGTCATGACCCTCAGCCCCGCCCACTGTCCTGGGCAGCAGGGACACAAAGCCCTGGGTGGTGGGGGTGGCGGGCAGGGGCGGAGCATTCACCAGTGGATGGGAGTGAGGCCACCTCCTTGGTCACATGGGGAGAGGGACACGCAGGAAGCATTGGGCTTGGCTCTGACCGCCCCCAGGACGCCGGAACAGCAGGCCCAGCCCCAGGCAGCCTCCACGCTCGTCCTGCCCTTGGGCCACTTTGCAGAGGACATTATGGGTGGACACAGCCTGTTAGGGCCCCAGATTGGGCCTGAGCGTGAACTTGGGAGCACAGTCTCAGGGGCTCCCCTGCTTCGAACCCAGACCACAGCCCCTGAGCACCACCTCATGGAAGGGCACCTCCCACCCCTGTCCTAGCCCTCCTGTCCACCACTGAGCCCTGGCCTAGCCAAGTGGCCAGTTTATTCCAGTTGGCGGCTTTGGGGATCCCTACCTAGGCCGGAGAATCTGCCTGTTCTGTGCCAGAGGCCGCAACTTCATCTCGAGGGGCCAGAGAGCTGCGTCTGGGCGCCCTGGCTCAGGTGCCCCCGCTCACCCCTCCTGGATGAGCCTCAGCCCTGCTGCTCCCACCCCCACGAGCCCCTGCCGCACGCCCCTGTGCGCCTACTTCACAAGGCCATCCCCCCAACTCGGGCTCAGCAGTCAGGGCCCCCAGGAAGCCAGCTTGACCGTGTCCCTGCTCCTGCCGTGCTCACAGCAGGGACCCTGGGAGAAGACCCTCAGCCGCTCACCTCACCGAGCCGCTCACACATGAAGTTCTCCCAGCCGTCCTCAGGGGGCGCCTCAGGGATGAACAGCCAGTCGGCCCCCGAGGCCAGGGCAGACACCAGGGCCAGGTACCTGCAAGGGCAGGAGGGGGTGGGGCTGCAGTGGGTGGACCCCCACCCAGCACCCCAGACCCTGAGCCCAGGGTTACAGAGCAGGTACAGCTCTGAGCGGCAGCCAGCCCCAGAGTCAGGGCTCCCAGTCCCCACCCCGGCTCTCACAGC
This sequence comes from Bos javanicus, assembly GCF_032452875.1. NCBI lineage: Eukaryota > Metazoa > Chordata > Mammalia > Artiodactyla > Bovidae > Bos > Bos javanicus. The sequence continues at coordinate 144,145,889 of NC_083868.1, read as the reverse complement.
CAGAAAGTCAAGGGAGCACCTGCCATGGGCGGGGCACCGAGGAGGTCCCGCATCCTACCCCAGTTCCCCAGGAGCCCCGGGCCCCCGCTGACCGGGACCGCCCCTTACCCGCAGTGCCGTCCCATCACCTCCAGCACAAAGGTCCTCTGGTGGCTGTGGACACAGAGAGGACAGCGGGCATCAGTGCCAAGGTCCCCAGAGCAGCCTGGACTCCTGTGTCCCGCCACCCACAGCCCCAGCTCAGCCAAGAGCACGCCTGGGGGACACAGAGGGCGCGGGGGCAGCCCAAGGACAGGCAGCCTTTGTCCTTCCCAGGGCGGCCAAGTCTCTGCACTAGGAGTCACCTCTGTTGGGCTCACACCCGGTGTCAGACAGGTTTTCACTGATCTTCTGTTCCTGAGGCTAAAGGCCATTTGCCTGGCCTGGGCTTGGCTGTCTTAGCTAGCAGCTGAGGACCCCTGCGGGATGCACCATCGCCCAGGGCCACAGGAGCCCCGTATGAGCCGTGGCCCACCCAGGGCTCAAGGGAACCTGGCAGGGTAGGGACCAGACCCAAAGGCCTTTTTGCTCACCCCACTGTTAATCTCCCTCCAACTGGGGGCTGAGGGCAGCCAGCACAGACCCCTAGGGATGGAATCACACTGACAAGCTGTTGACTCTGCAGAGCGGCCACCTCAGCCCCTGGCTGGGGGACGGGATCCTGAGCTTGCTTGCTGGGTGGCCTGGCCGGGTGGAGGCCTCGCTAACCTCTGGGCAGTGGTGGTGATGGCGTCGATGACTTCCATGATGCGGTGCAGCGCCGAGTCTGTGCCGATGGTCATGTCGGTGCCGCAGAAGTCATTGTCGATGGAGCCCACCAGCCCCGCGATGTTCAGGTGTGAATAGGTCTGAGCCGTGCCCTCTGAGATCTTGCCTGGGAAGAAGGGGCCAGTCCGGCTGCAGCCTCCGTGCCTCCACCCGGCTCCCGTGGCCACAACATGGGGCTCAGACCCTGATCCCTATCACCTCCCTCAGCCCACCCGCAGTGCAACCTGATCAGGCCCTCAGGCTCGGCTTCCCCTTCCCCAGGTCCTGCAGCAGGGGTCCCAAGTGTGGAGAGGGGAGCAGTGGCTGGACCACTAGAATCGAATACAGACTCATCCCCTACCCAGAGACCCCCAGGGAAATCCTGGAGTGTGCACCCCTCACCTCCACGTCCCCATGAGTGGCACAGAACCAAGGGAGCTCCAATAGGCCACTTTCCAATCGGGGATCCCCAGGACTTTACATCTTGTGTTACCAGATTTTAACTATCATGCTTCTGCCAACTAGGACAAGCCCATAACCAACATCCAGGAACGAATCCTGCAGCGCAGGTAGGGCAGCCTGGGAACTGCCGTCTAGCCCCAGGAGGCCTCACTACTGGCCAAACTCGGAGCATCAGGTGAGCACCTCCCACCCTGGCCCGCACCTCCTGGAGCGCCCAGGCCCCTCCTCCCGGCCAGCAGCCAGGCGGCCTCTCACCTCCTCTGGTCCTGCCCACTCCCTGCCCTCGAGCTGCTGTGTCCGGGCTGGGCCGCAACCCACCTTCGCTCACCAGCTCCTCCAGGAGGCTGCCCCACTCGCTGCGGAAGATGTTGGCCCCAGTGAGGCTGCCGTCCCCGCCGATGACGCACAGGTTGGTGATGCCGCGCTGGACCAGGTTGTAGGCGGCCGCCCGGCGCCCCTCCCGCGTGGTGAAGGCCTTGCAGCGGGCGCTGCCGATGACAGTGCCGCCCTGCATGGAGGAGGGGGAGCCTGAGCCAATGGGGCATGGCAGGAGCCTGGGCACTGGGCAGGGGAACTGGGGACCCCAAAGAACTAAGAGGGCTGAGGCCAGGGGCTCCTCAGAAGCCTGGGCAGGTGTCCCCTGCTCCCTGGCATGTCTCCTCATGTGTGCGAGGAGGAGACTGTCCACACCAGGCTCAGGGAGCTCGACAAGGCAAGGGGCGAGCAGGCTCTGAGATCTGTAAGGTGCACACAGACACACACGTGTGCACGCACACACACACGCACACATGTGCACCATGCACGCACACATGCATGTACTCTGGTGGATACGTAGGGAGCCAACACAGGGACCTGCCTGGGCAGCTCACGCCAGCATCCACGTGGCCCCTCCCTGCTCAGCCTCGGCCGGGGTCCCCAGACTGTCCCACGAGAACACCTGTGGATCCCCTGCTCTCAGCCAGGTGGAGAGGAGAATGTGCCCGGGCCACACCATGCTGCTCCCAAGACCAGGAGGCTGGTTTCAGACTTCACGGAAAATGCGAGTCAGAGCTGCCCCTGGCCTAGCCTGCTCCCTCCCGGAGCCCCTCCAGCTCCTCCGGCCCCTCTTGCCCGCTTCCCCTTGCTCCTGCCCCCCCACCCCCTGTGCTCTGTGCCGCTCCTCACTCCTCCCCAAACACCAGCTCCTCCCACATCCTTAGTGCCCACCTTTCATGCAGCTTCACTTCCCAGCTAACACTTGGCCTAACACCCCTTCCCTGGGTGCTGTCTCAGGACAGAAGGATGGCCACCCTCACACACAGGGTCGGAGCAGAGCGACAGCTGGACCCAGGCCTGAGGCAGGACGGCTGTCCTTCTTGGACCCCTGGGGTGGAGGACGAGGTATCCAGGCTGCCGCAGCCCCACCCGTGACGGGGTCAGGGAGCACGGCTCCAGAGCAGGGGAACAGGGGACGGGGTCTGACGAGGCCCACGAACAGGGCTCGTCTGTGCCCTGCTGGACCCACCAGGCCTCGATAAACCAGCCAGTTCCCAAGGGTGCCTATAGAGGACAGTGCCCTGGGAATGTCCACCCTGGGCGGGAGGGGTGGGTAGCACCTCAGGGTTGGCCGTGCCTGGATGACCCTGGGTCCAGGCCCATCACCACTGCTCTGCTGACCCATGTGTGGCTCGTGATGACAACAGATCACTTCAGTAAGCAGGTGTCAGCTGGTGGCTCAGGACACAGAGGTAACAGGCGCCCCACAAAGGTCCCTGCTCTTGGGAGGACTAGGGTCTCCCCATAGACCCCTGGTTCAAAGACCTCCTTGCCTAGGAATCCCTGACCCCAGGGGGGCGTTGAGCTGCTCAACCCCCACCCTCACTAAGTAGGATGATAAAGGGGAAGGCGGGGGAGGCGCCGAGAGGCTGAGGCCGCGCAGGCCCCCTCCAGGGGGCCCTCTTCAGCCTGCAGCTGGAAGCTGAGACATCTGGGGCCTTCCCAGCCCTGTGATCTCTGAAACCCACCACCTCCCACCCCCGTGACCCCAAGGCAACTGGATGGCACAGTCAGCCTGGAGCCAATCCCCTGAGGGATGGTGTGTAGCCTGTGTCCCTAAGTGTGCATGTCCCCCTGTGTGTGTCTGTCTCTGTGTGTCTATGTGTCTGTGTGTATCTGATATGTGCACATGTGTATCCCCCTGTGCGTCCCTCTGTGTGTCTCTCTGTGTGTGGCTGTGTGTCTCTGTGCGTCTGTGTGTGTATCTGATATGTGCACCTGTGTGTCCCTCTGTGTGTCTCTGTGTGTGTCTGTCTCTGTGTGTGTCTGTGTGTCTCTGTGTGTGCGTCTGTGTGTGTCTCTGATATATGCACCTGTGCATCCCCCGTGTGTGGCTGTGTGTCTCTGTGTGTGTCTGTGTGTGTGCACCTGTGTATCCCCCTGTGTGTCCCTCTGTGTGTCTCTGTGTGTGTCTGTGTGTCTCTCTGTGCATCTCTGTGTCTCTGTGTGTATCTGATGTGTGCACCCGTGCATCCCTCTGTGTGTGGCTGTGTGTCTCTGTGTGTGTCTGTGTGTGTGTGTGTCTGTCTCTGTGTGTGTCTGTGTCTCTCTGTGTGTGTCTGTGTGTGTCTGTGTGTGTGCACCTGTGTATCCCCCTGTGTGTCTCTCTGTGTGTGTCTGTGTGTGTCTGTCTCTGTGTGTGTCTGTCTCTGTGTGTGTCTGTGTGTCTCTCTGTGCGTCTCTGTGTCTATCTGATGTGTGCACCCGTGCATCCCTCTGTGTGTGGCTGTGTGTCTCTGTGTGTGTCTGTGTGTGTGCACCTGTGTATCTCCCTGTGTGTCTCTGTGTGTGTCTGTCTCTGTGTGTGTGTGTGCATCCCCCTGTGTGTGGCTGTGTGTCTGTGTGTGTGTGCACCTGCGTATTCCCCTGTGTGTCCCTCTGTGTGCTCACGTGCCTGTGTGTGTCTGTCTCGTGTGTCTGTCTGTCCCTCTTTGCGTCCCTCTATGTGTCTAAGTGTCTGTGTCTCTGTGTGTGTTTGATATGTGCACCTGTGTAACCCTTGTGTGTGTCACTGCCTGTGTCTGTGTGTGTGCATCTGTGTACCCCCTTGTTGTTCCTCCATGTGCCCGTGTGCATGTCCCGGCACGCACACGCGCTCACAGCAGGGAGGGTCCCAGGCTCACCAACTGGATGATGTTGGAGACGCTCAGCCAGTTGGCCTGCTTGATGTTCTCGCCGCCCTCCACGAGGCCTTCATAGCCCTGAAAGTGAGAGGACAGGCGTGAGATGGGTGCCCATGGCTGCAGAGAACATTGCCCACGGGAGCAAGACACATGGAACCTCGGCCAAAACCCCATCTGGCAGGAAGCAGGCCCAGGGGTCCTGAGTGCAGAGGCCCCTCCACTCCCAGGGCCTTGGGGGACGAAGCTGAGTCGGCTGGAGTCAGGGGTGTTACGGGACAAAGCTGGGGTTGGCTGGAATCAGGGGTGTCGGGGGAGAGGCCTGGCACCCAGAGAGTCTCCCGGAGCACCCTCTGCAGGGCCTGCAGGATGGCGTATTACAGAGCGCGACTCGCTCGGCAAAGTGCCCCTGTCACAGGCACACCTTCTGATGCGTGTCCATGAGCTGCACCTGGGTCACACACCAGGGTCGGAACCAGAACCAGTCAGTGTCCTGTGGCCCCTCTGCCCTGCCAGGACCCTCTCCTCCAGAGGTGCCCACTGCTGTGCCTCCTGGGGCACCAGCGAGATTCAGAAATGACAGGCACAGCATCCACTCTGTCTGGCCTCCCTCTCTCGGCTGGGTGACTGTGCGGCCCCACAGCACCATGTGAGGCTGTGACTGCTCACTGCCGTGTGGGAGTCCCCCGAGCAGGCCCAGTGTACGATCTGTTCACCGTTCGTGGACCTCCGGAGGGATCCGGTTTGGGAATATTGGACATAATGCTGCGAAGAACACGTTTGCGTCACTGGGTGTGCGGCCAGCCTCTGACGGCACTGCTACCCAGCACCCCACGTGCTGTGGCCACCTCGCCCGTCAGCAACACGGACAGGGCGGGCCTCCGGGCACCTCTCCCCCAGTGCCAGGCCGTGCTGGTCTCTGCCCTGGAGGCTGCATGTGGCCCCTGAGTTGGGCTCTCCCCTGAGCGCCGCTGACGAACCCACTGACGAACCCTGTTATTTCCCATAAGCCACTGGCCACCTCGACAGCCGGCCCTTCTCATCAGCAGGAGCTCTATACAGTCTGGGCCAGGCCACGTGCTTTCACAAATGGTGAGAAGACAAAGCACCACCAAGTGCCATGTATACACCCTCCAGGAGCCTGGCCTTGGACCCACCCCACCTGATCGGAGACCACTTGTCCACAAAACTCGGCCACTCCTTGAAGAATCTCACCCTGCTCTTTGGAAGGTTCTAGACTATTATCGGGGCGTGGGTCCCACCCACCCGGCTCCTGAGGCCACGGGTCCCTGAGGCCCTGAGGAGATGGCTCCCCAGACATGACCAAAGACTGAGGACTCTGGCCATCTGAGCCCGGTCTGAGGGTCTGGATCCTGCAGGAGGGAGGGGCCTGCAGAAGTGTCTGCCCATGTGTCCATTCAGATGGCCCCGTACAGCCAAGGCTGGGAAGTCATGCCTGACCTGGGTCAGGGTGAAGGGACAGGGACGCAGACATGCCCAAGGTGGGAGGAGGAAGCTCTGGGGAGAGCAGAGCAGGCCGGGGTTCCTGCATTCTAGTAAAGAGTGAAAACAAAGTAACACAGTTCACACGGTGTGAGGGAATTCCAGGGCCGCCCACATGTGTGTGTGTCTATGTATCTGCTGCAAGTCTGAAACAAGGATTTAGGGGGATAGGAATGGGGAGGGTGGAACAAAGGGCAGCCCCAGCTTCTGCAGAACAAAGCAGAACAATGATTCTCTGTTGCTTTGCACAGGGAGGCTGTTTGCTAGAGTGACTCAAGCTCAGGTTAGGCGAGGAGGGTGCAGGAGGGCTGGGGGTCAGAGAACGATGGGCTGACGTCCTGGCCTCAGAAGAGGACCACAGCTTCATGCCCTCCTCTCTCTCAAAGGACACACCCGCGCCCAAGAACCCAGCCTGAAGGCAGGCTCCACCCCAGCTCAGAGCCAGGGCCCCGCCCCATCCACTGTGCTGACCAGCCCCTCTCTGGGCCTGGCCCTCAGGCTGAACAAGGACCAGTCACCCTGACAGAACAGGGTCCCGCATCCCTCCTCCCTTCCCCTCCCCCAGTGTTCCCCGGCCGCCAGAGCACAGGGCCCACCCACCAGAGTCTGGGGCGAGGACCCCTGCACCTTACCTCGTAGATGAGGAAGACCTTGGCCCCCACGTAAATGCCCATACGAGTCACGGCTCTGACAGCGGCATTCATGCCTGCGAGGGGTCAGGGAGACGCCTATCAGTGGAAACACAGAGTGTGGGGGAACCCCGGACCACCCCTCCCCGCATCTCAGGGAGCCCAGCCAAGGGTCTGAGTCCAGCCCAGGGTGAACCACTAAGGTTGTTTCAGCTTCGCATCTGGAAACATGCCACCCCCAGAGTTACGTCGGGAAGGCCCCCACCAGGCCAACTCCTGAGCCTGCACTCCTGACCCTGCACGGGCACCTGCAGACCAGCCACATCCTTTCCGGCCGCATCCTCGCCCAGTGCTCACCTGCAGCCTCTGCTGCTCGGCACAGCCCTCTCCCTGGACCTCAAGGCTCTGACCTGGGGGAATCCCAGCAGGTTGGGGACTTGGCCCCAAGATGAAAGAGGGGCTGGCGGGACGCAGGAGACAACCGCCTTTCAAACTCTCCGTCATCCTCTGCCAGTGTCTCAGACCACCACGCGGAGCTCCGTGCCTGTGGCCCTGGGGCCATGAGGCCCACAGGGGCCTCCGTGAGCCAGGAGAGGGGGCAGTGCCCCCGAGAGTCAAGGTCTGGCTATTGGAGGTCCGGGGGCCTCAGGCAGTGTAGCTGACTCGGCTGACGCCCCTGCCCCCAACCTGCACTGCACGCCAGGGCCACCAGGCTCGGCGGATCACCTCTCTTCCCTGTCCCCTAGCCCCAAGCCCCCAGTCTCCCATCCCCCCACTCCCGTCTACAGCAGCTACCCTGCAGCACAGACTTCGTGGAAAGACAGATGTTCACGGAGAGGAGGAGCAGACAGCTTGTAGGAAATGCTCAGAGGATCTCAGAGGAACCCCAGTTCCCTTCCCTCACGGACAGTCCTGAGACTGAGACCCACAGAAGGCAAAGGGGTCCCTGAGGTCGCTGTGGGGGATCATCGAGTCCCTAAGGTCCCTCCATGGAAGACGCTCACTGTGCTCCTGGGGTCTCATATACAGTCAGGCTCACTAGCACGACTGAGGGAGCCCCCGAGAGGCTCGAGCACCAGCAGTGGCCCCGGGCGGTGGCCCTGCTGCTGCCTGAGGGTGGGACGCGGCCCTGCCCAGGGAGCAGGCCTCCAAGTGGCCCGGTGGCAGGGCTGCAGCTGTTGCAGGCCTGGACAGGTCAGGTCAGGTACCGGGTCCGTGGCCCTGTGCAGGCACCCAGGGAGGGCCCAGCCCGCACACTGACTGCCACCTGGCGGGTAGCCAGGGCTGGGGCACATGGACGGCTGAGGGGCTCTGCGCTTGGGGCTCAGGAGCAGGAGCCTGCAATCAGTGGCTGTAGGCATTTTGCCTCAAACCTTCTTACCCATCACAAAAGATGTCAGCATTAGGAACAGGCGGGGTGGCCCCACATCCTTGGAGAGGAAGAAAATTGGCCAGTCACCTGCCCTGGGTTCCAGCCTGTGACACTGGGTCCGGGGACCAGGTCACAGAGGTGATGCTGGGTCTGACCCCAGGACCACCCCTATTCCCCCAGCCTTCTTCCTGGTGGTCCTGGCTCAGAGCACATGCACATCCCATGATCTGTCCCTAGGCTGTGAAAGCTTTTCCCTGGAAAGGCGGGGCACCAGCTGGAAGTGACCGAGGGCCCAGGAGCCCTGCCCTCCCGGCCCAAGAGCTGGTGGAGGGGCAGTGCCCATCAGCTTGGGAATCCCATGGGAGGATCGTGAGGCTTACACAGCATACAATACCTCAGGAAGAGCCTGGTGGGCAAAGCCTGCCCCAGTGGGGGCTCATGGCACTGGGCTCCGAGGAGGTCAGCACAAAGGTCACTCTCCAGACGGGAAGCTGGGGTCCCAGAGGGAGGGCGGGGGACCGCTGGGACCCCAGCTGGTGCGGGCAGTGCCTGGAGACACCTTAGAACCCCCACCTTGGGCACAGCAGGCTGCCCCATCCCCACCCAGCTTCTGCTCTCTGACGACCGGAGGGACTCCCTAGGCAGGGGTGCCTGGGCATCACAGCCAGCAGGGCACAGAGGCCAGGCGGCCCTGAACCAGCCACATTCAGGGCTTACACACCTGCCTTTATCAAGAGAACTCCATTTCTAAAGAAACCATAACTCGCATGTTCCTGTAATGTATGGAAGTGGGGTTATAGTCACTGAAGTTAGCAATAGGAGCCCAGGGAGCATAGCCACCCCCACCCACACACACACCCAGGCTGCTCCAGGAACTGGATCTGAAGGCCAACAGTCCTGCTGCTGGAGGTCAAGGGCTTCGAGCTGTGGGGCTGGTGGAGATGGGGAGGGAGATGAGACAGCTGCAAAGCTGCCCCTCCTGGCCCCCAGCAGGCCCTAGGTCCTGCAGAAGCGCCTGCCCACCTCTGGGGCCTTGGCCAGCCCAGGCTTTCCACTCTCAGATATCTGCCTCCCTGGTCACCCCCGCTGGGGTGAGCCCACTGTGATCTCACTGCAGGCTCAAGGTCCAAGCTCCACCTCTGGTGGCAGGAGGGAGACCAGCAGTTCTGGATCGGGCCTGGGGTGAGGGCAGTGGCTAGAAACCAGGACACCACCCAACTCAGAGGTTATGGTCATCTCCCTAGCCAGCCTGGTGGGCTTATCTGCAGCCCCAGGGACTGCAAAGGTCCCCATTCTTAGAGTGCTGTACTCAGTCTTGCAGAGGAGAACAAATGACCATATTACAGGAAAACTCTTGACTCTTCGAATGGGATCGTGCCAGCTGCCATGGAGACAGAGGCCTAAGGGTGTGGGCTTCCCTGTAAACCTCACAGTAAGCTGCCTTCCTAAGAGGGCCTTTTTAATTGCCCTTTAAGCTGCTTTTCTTTCTCAAAATAAACCAAGGATGGCAGCCACGAGCCCCAGGGTCAGAGAAGTGAGGAGGAGAGCAGCTGCATCCATTGATGAGCCAGCCCTGGACCCTTGCTCGACCTTCCACCCTAACCTCCCCCACCCTCCGCCCTAGAGTGGGCCAGGGAGACTGCTACCGATCACTTCCTGTTGGAGGAAATGGACACCAACCAAAGTGATGTCAGAGGTGAAAGCACCTGTTCCGAAGGTGATTTTTCATCATAATTAGCTTCCAGAAAAACAAAATGTACAAGAAAGAGGTGATCTGATCCTGGGGGAACACGGGGCCCAGCAGATGCATGTTTATTCATCAGTCGATGTGAGGATACGGAGCTGGACTGGACAGCTGAGGGAAACTGAGGCCCCAGGATCAGGCTCGGGTCAAGTCATAGAGCTGGTCAAGGCTGGCTTCCCATCACAAGGCTGGCCTCCATTCACCCCAAGAGCAGACTTAAGCGTCTGAGAGTCAAGTGCAGGTCAGGGTGGAGGCCCGCTCTCCTCGTGGCTGTCAGCCCCGCCACACACGGGAGGGCATGTGGGGAGGGCCAAGCGGCACCATCAGGCCCCCAGAGGTCAGCCTCTGTTTGGAAGGCAGTGGTGGGGGTCCCTGAGGGAAAACTGAGAAGCCATTGCCTAGAGCCAGTTCTCTGGAGCAGCGCTAGCGAGAAGGAGCAGCCTCAGGCGGACACCCATGGGCGGGCTCCCAGAACTTACAGAGCAGAAGGGCTCTGCCCCACAGAGAGCCAGCTGGCCCACATCCTCCCCCAGGCATCAGCCTGAGCCCTAAATCAGGGAAGTCTGCGGAAACCTCTCTCACAGCCTCAACCATAAAACCATGTCACAGCCAGGCGTCTAGGAGAGTGAGGACAGGGCATGAGGTGAGGGGCCGACGGTCAGCCCAGCCAGAGGCGCACGGGCGGCTACACTCCAGGGTATTCAGGAAGCACTCCCCGTTCCGTGTGGGGCACCAGGGCTGGACTGGCCAAGAGGAGACCTTCAGTCAACAGGCTTTGCCCTCAGCTGGCCTGCCTGCCCGGGCCAGCAGCACCTTTGCTGCCAGGGTCCTTTCCGTCCAGCCCCTTGTCCTATTTTGTCTGTGCAGCCACTGAGCTCAGCTCCCCTGCTTAAGTGTATCTCATTTATCCTCCCCAGCCCTCCCTGCAGTGCCGCTGTCACCACGGTGCAACAGGAGCCTGGGTGGAGACCCCCTGTACCCGCACCAGACCTCACAAAGGGTCCAGCCCTCTGGTGATGTGTCTGCCCTCCACACACCTGGCCCTTCCCGTGGTCCAGTCTCACAGGATGATGCTTCCCCAAGACCACCCTCCAAGCCCACTCTCCTCCTGCCCGGCCCCGGCCCACCAGCCTTGCTCTAAGAGGGCTCCAGGTGCCACTGCCCAGCAATAGGCAACCGCTCTGGCCACGCAGGGCTGCAGACGTGTAGCAGAGCACACTGCCTGCCACCAGTTCAGAAACGGGGGGCTCAGCCAAACCCGTGGAAGGTCTATGCAGGCGGGGGTGCAGACAGCCGCTGACCCCTCTGCCAACCTGGTCTGGCTCCCTCATGAAAGGCCCCTCCTCCATGCTCTCCCCTGCGTCTGAGGGGGGACCCAGTAGTCAGGGGTCTGAGGCAGAGACAAATTAAGCGTCTAGACTTTCTGATCCGGAAGGAGGCACACCAGGCTCACTGTGCAGCCTGAGGGTGCTGGCTCCATCCCTCCCGCTTCCTGGGCTACTTAAAGTCTCTCCCAGGGTTCAAGGTGTGTGGTGTGGCCATGTGGCCAAGCCCCACAGGTGTGACACTAGCCATCCCAAGCCATTGGTCCTGGAGAGCAGTGGTCAGGACAGGACCAGGGTGCCAGGACGGGGCTGTCAAGACAGGCCCCCAGGAAGGGCAATAGCCTGGCTCTGCCAGGTCCTGGCTGCGGGACGCTGGGCAGTCCCCCAGGAAGACCATCGTCTTAGATACGCGGCGTGAGGACAGGCCTGCACTAAAGAAATGCCCCAGACCCGCCCTGAAGGTGGTGTTTGGGGGAAGCGCTGAGCCCTCGGGTCGTGTTTCAGAACCAGGAAGAGACTGGTTCTCCAGGCCTGCGGTGACTGCCCTGCCCTCGGCGGCCTCCGCTCAGCGTACATTCCAGGAAATAGGGCTTCTAACACACGTGAACGGGAAGGGGTGCCGGGACCGCCTGGAGCGGAGAGAGCCGGGAGAGCTCCGGGTCGCCGGCCACAGCCGGCCGCGCAGACACGCCCCCGGGGGCGGGGGCAGGCGGGTGGGGCGCAGATGCCGTGGTGGGCGGCACGTACGCGGGTACCCGGCGAGCCGGGGAGGATCCAGGACAGGGACGGGGACCTGGGCCGGGAGGACCTGCCGACCGCGCGCCGCAGATCCGGGCCGAGGGTGGCGGGCACGCCGCAGGGACCCGGGGACAGCAGAACCCCCGCCCGCCAGCGACCCGCCGCGCGCCCGCGCCCACCTTGCGCATCACCGCCACTGGTCAGCACGCCGATGGCCTTGCCGGCCCCGGTGGTCCGCAGCTTCTCCAGATCCACGCTGGCCATGGTGGCGCCGACTCTGCCCCGCTCACTGTCCTGTCCCGCGCCGCCGCTGTCGCCGAGCCCGCCCCGCGCCCTGCGCTCCGCCCCGCGCCGTGTGAGGTCACCGCAGTCCACGCCGGGGGCGGCCGGGGAGGAGGGCGGGGCGGTCGAGGCGGGGGCGGGGCCGACGTGCCCGTGCGGATGTCTCCGGTCCCGGCGCGCACCGCACCACCCCCTGCTCCCCCACCCCACTCCACCCCACCCCACCCCGCTCCTGGGCGGAGGGACCGGCGTCTTTTCTGATCAAGTTGTAAACCTGTTCAGTCTGACACGGAGCGCGTTTATTGAGGGGGGCGGACAGTGGCCGTCCAGATCTGTTGGTCACCACCTGCGGCAAAGCTGGTCTAGCACGCTGACCGGACCTGAGGGAAGCCCCACGTGTCCTTTTGCTAATCGCTGCCTGCCCTGCTTCTCACAGGAATTTGTAATTCTGGGCGCCCGTCTGTTTCAAGTTTGTTCATTGCAGGAGTCAAGAGAGTCCTACCCCGCCTAAGGGCACGCCCCCACTTGGAGCGGAGCAAGACTAAGGCACGAAGAATTAAGAGGAAAACCGGCCAGCGTTCATTCGTTCACCTATCCGGTTACAGGAAATGTTAGCTGGACCCTTGGAAACCTTGCACCCCAGGCAGCACTTTCATGGGTCAGGACAGCCGGAGCCACGAAGCCCCTCCCCTGGTCCAGCTCTTCCCCCCAGGGTGGGGATCCAGCCAGTCACCAGAACAGACTGGACCCCTGCCCTCAGGAGGCCAGGTCACTGGTCTTGAACTGGCCCAGACTGGTTGTCCGCACCCCCAGATCCTGGCCCATCAACCACGGGGGCACCTGAGGCTCCCACCACAAGCCTTGTCTGCCTGCTCCAGGCTCATGGTCTGTGGGCCCAGGTCACACAGGTGCTGAACATGAGGTACCGAGTTGGAAAGAGAGGTGGGGAGGGGCCTCTGCCTGGAAAGGGGGGGGGGCACTGCCCTGGAGAGGTGTGGGGGGGTCTGCCCCAGAAGGTGGGGGGCATGCCCCTGGAGATGAGGGGGTCACTGCCCCAGGGAGGTGGAGAGGGCACTACTCCAGAAGGTGGAGGGGGGCACTGGGGAGCACTGCCCTGGGAGATGAGGGGGCACTGTCCTGGCAAGGTGGGGGTGTCTTCCCCAGAAGGAGGGGCCGCTGCCCTGGGAGGTGAGAGGGGTGCTGCTCCAGGAGGTGAGGGGGTCACTGCCCTGGGGAGGTGTGAGGTCATTGACTGTGAACGCTCAGGTTGGCTCCTCCAGGCAGGGAGGCAGGGCAGACCTGGCTGGAGCAGAGTAAGTGTTCCGATCATCCCTGGGCATCTAGGGAGAGCCTCAAAGGTCTGTGGTCTGGGTTTTGTTGGCTTGCTCTTCCATTTTGCTGTGGAGGATCCAAGCGTGTCCCTGGGTTGAGAGAGCAGTAAGATGGTCCCAAGCCCCTCTCTCCAGCCCCTCCCCCTCCAAGGGTCCATTCAGGACAGTGTCCACACTTCAGGAAAATGACTCTGGGTGGAAGATGGAAGGAGGGGAGTGTCTAGGGGCCAGAGCAGTGATGGCTATTCCAGTAGAGAGGGGACCCATCTGTGAGGTGTCTGGGGTTGGGGGGTGGTTCAGCAGGAGAGTTTGGGCATGGGTGGGACTGAGGGAGGGGGTCGCGGAATGGAGGGGCAGCCAGGGCTGGAGATCCTCTTCCCCGGGTCGCTCTGCCCTCCCAGGTGCCCCTTTTGCTCTGGCAGCACAGCTGCTCCTCCTGTCGCATCCCAGGGCTGCCCTCGATCACCCCCCTAAAGTGATGTCCACTGCCCTGGGATGACAGCTGTTCACAGGGAACAAGGCCCCAGGAGCTCTGCCTCCACAGGAGAGAGTGCTGCCCTTCAACACGTGGGAGGAGGAAGTCCTTGGCTTTCATGCATCCACTGGACAGGGATCCGTGGAGCCGGAGCTGGGCAGCCTGGGCTCAGGGCGGGGGTGGGGGTGGGGGGCACTACCCAGTCACAGAGAGCACAGCCTGGCCACCTGTAGCACCAGCCCATGTAGGTCGGGACGCGAGGACACACGGGGAGCGGCTGTGCCTTTTGTAAGTCGTACTTTTAAAGTTACCTAAAAATTATTCAGGGTGACAGGATAGTTTACAAAGGAAAAATCATCTATACTCCCATTTTCACGCAACTGTCTCCACCTTTTCAGTTTCATCTTCCAGCATTTCCCTCTATACACACACATATCTATGCACATATGTACACACATACATACACACATCTAAATACATATACTCTGGGCCTCCGGGCTGGAAGGCAACAGGGCTGAGTCGGGATCCGGACACTGATCAAGAGCAGGGATGACGAAGTGTCTGGTGCTGGTTCGAGCCCCGTGTTGGGGGGCGTGAACTTGCTCTCCAGCAACTTCAGCTTCCCGGAGTTGTTCACTCGGAAGGTGGAGGAGCAGTGGCAGAGGCCGGAGGGGCCGCCCAGGCCCACAGCAGCAACCAGAACAGCCAACCACCACCAACAGGCCTGGGGATCCAAAAAGGAAGTGCGGCCGGGGCCCCACACTCAGCTTCGTGGGAACAAACTAGCCCTCAAGACAGGAAGAGCGGGCGTCCCTGGTGGCGCAGTGGATGAGAGTCCACCTGCCAATGCAGGAGGCAGGGGTTCGATCCCTGGTCCAGGAAGACCCCACAGGCCGAGGAGCAGCTATGCCCATATGCCACAACCACTGAGCCCCTGAGGCTGCAGCTACGGAAGCCTGCTCGCCTCAGAGCCCGTGCTCGGCAACAAGAGAAGCCACCACAATGAGAAGCCCGCACACCTCAACCAGAGAGTAGCCCCCGCTCAACGCAACTAGAGAAAGCCTGCGTGCAGCCGCAAAGACCTAGCACAACCAAAAATATAATATAGCAGTGTGTACACGTCAAAAACATTTTTTTTTAATCTGGGAGGAGTAGCCAAGAAGTAGAAGACGGAAGATGAGGTATTAACACGGAGCGGTGAAGCCTGGGCCAAGTGCACGGCAGAGGCAGTAAAGTGCGAAGTCCACCGGTGCACCAGTGTGGCAGCGAGGGTGAGTGATCACCCGGGCGAAGGGACTCCCTCCCTGCCTGCCTGCAGCCTGGTGCAGTGGCAGCCTTCTCCCCCCAAGGACTTATGCACAGGAGGAAACCGCGATGCTCCCTGCAGCTGCGGACAGTTCTCCAGGTCTCTTTCTTACCCTGAGCACTGGCCTCCTGAGACTTCACAGAACAGTGGTTTACTGTCCCCTCCCTTCCCATCACCTCCCTCTGTCTGTCTTCCTCTTCTTGCCCTCTCCTCCCTCCATTTAGCCATCACTAATGGGAAGCAAAGAAGTAAAGAATTTGACTTAGTGGTGGGAAAAATAAATACATACATATAGTATCTTTTGGGGGTGGCGGGGGGCTTCCCTGGTGGCTCAGATGGTAAAGAATCCACCGGCTATACAGGAGACCTGAGTTTGATCCATGGGTTGGGAAGATCCCCTGGAGGAGGGCATGTCAACCCACTCCACTATTCTTGCCTGGAGAATCCCATGGACAGAGGAGCCTGGCAGGCTACAGTCCACAGGGTCGCAAAGAGTCAGACACGACTGAGCGACTAAGCATAGGCATAGTGTCTTTTCATATATATCCTGTCTATCTCTGTATAAATATACACTTTTTAAATGTACATGTCATGTAAAATATCATGTATGAAACGAGATGCCAGTCCAGGTTCAATGCACGATACTGGATGCTTGGGGCTAGTGCACTGGGACGACCCAGAGGGATGGTATGGGGAGGGAGGAGGGAGGAGGGTTCAGGATGGGGAGCACATGTATACCTGTGATGGATTCATTTTGATATTTGGCAAAACTAATACAATTATGTAAAGTTTAAAAATAAAATTTAAAAAAAATGTACATGTATATACAGGTGACCCTTGAAAACATCAATTTAATCCACCTATATGCAGATTTTTTTCAATAAATATATTGGAAAACTTTTTTGGAGATTTTTGACATTTAAAAAAACTAGCAGAACCATGTAGCCTAGAAATAGAAAAAAATAAGGAAAGGGCATGTATGAATGCATAAGTATATATAGGCATATGTACGACATACAAAATACAAATTAACCAACTGCTTATATTATTGGTAAGACTTCTGATCTACAGTTGATCTAAGACTTCTAATCTACAGTAGTAATTAAGTTTTAAGGAAGTCAAAAGCTATGCTCAGACTTTCCACTGAGTTGTTCAAGGATCAACTGTACATAATCTGTAGCTAGTTAGCTGAACAGACAACACTCTAAATACATAGACACACACATTATGTATGTGTATATATATATACATATAAAGAGACAAGGAGGTAGTTTGACAAAGAATGCTGTGCTGTGCTGTGCTGTGCTTAGTCGCTCAGTTGTATCTGACTCTTTGCGACCCCATGGACTGTAGCCCGCCAGGCTCCTCTGTCCATGCAATTTTCTGGGCAAGAATACTGGAGTGGGTTGCCATTTCCTACTTCAGCAGATCTTCTGGACTCTGGGATCAAACTCACATCTCTTGGATCTCGTGCATTGGCAGGCAGATTCTTTACCACTAGCACCACCTGGGAAGCTCTCTCTATATATATATTCCCTGGTGGCTCAGAGGGTAAAGAGTCTGCCTGCATGTGGGAGACCCGGGTTTGATCCCTGGGTAGGGAAGATCCCCTGGAGAAGGAAATGGCAACCCTCTCCAGTATTCTTGCCTGGAGAAACCCCATGGACAGAGGAGCCTGGCAGGCTACAGTCCATGGGGTTGCAAAGAGTCAGCTGCAACTGAGCAACTTCATTTTCACTTTCATTATATATGTGTATGCATAAATTTTATATTTATCAGTCCAGTTCAGTTCAGTCGCTCAGTCATGTCTGACTCTTTGCGACCCCGTGAATTGCAGCACGCCAGGCCTCCCTGTCCATCACCAACTCCCAGAGTTCACTCAAACTCAAGTCCATTGAGTCAGTGATGCCATCCAGCCACCTCATTCTCTGTCGTCCCCTTCTCCTCCTGCCCCCAATCCCTCCCAGCATCAGAGTCTTTTCCAGTGAGTCAACTCTTCGCATGAGGTGGCCAAAGTATTACACTTTTAGCTTCAGCATCAGTCCTTCCAATGAACACCCAGGACTGATCTCCTTTAGAATGGACTGGTTGGATCTCCTTGCAGTCCAAGGGACTCAAGAGTCTTCTCCAACACCACAGTTCAAAAGCATCAATTCTTCGGCACTCAGCTTTCTTCACAGTCCAACTCTCACATCCATACATGACCACAGGAAAAACCATAGCCTTGGCTAGACGGACCTTTGTTGGCAAAGTAATGTCTCTGCTTTTGAATACGCTGTCTAGGTTGGTCGTAACTTTCCTTCCAACGAGTAAGCGTCTTTTAATTTCATGGCTGAAATCACCATCTGCAGTGATTTTGTAGCCCCCCACCCCCCTAAAAAAAAGTCTGACACTGTTTCCACTGTTTCCCCATCTATTTCCCATGAAGTGATGGGACAGGATGCCATGATCTTAGTTTTCTGAATGTTGAGCTTTAAGCCAACTTTTTCACTCTCCTCTTTCATTTTCATCAAGAGGCTTTTTAGTTCCTCTTCACTTTCTGTCATAAGGGTGGTGTCATCTGCATATCTGAGGTTATTGATATTTCTCCTGGCAATCTTGATTCCAGCTTGTGCTTCTTCCAGCCCAGCGTTTCTCATGATGTACTCTTCAGATAAGTTAAATAAGCAGGGTGACAATATACAGCCTTGACATACTCCTTTTCCTATTTGGAACCAGTTTGTTGTTCCATGTCCAGTTCTAACTGTTGCTTCCTGACCCGCATACAGGTTTCTTAAGAGGCAGGTCAGGCGGTCTGGTATTCCCATCTCTTTCAGAATTTTCCACAGTTTATTGTGATCCACCCAGTCAAAGGCTTTGGCATAGTCAATAAAGCAGAAATAGATGTTTTTCTGGATCTCTCTTGCTTTTTCAATGATCCAGCGGATGTTGGCAATTTGATATCTGGTTCCTCTGCCTTTTCTAAAACCAGCTTGAACATCTGGAAGTTCACGGTTCACGTATTGCTGAAGCCTGGCTTGGAGAGTTTTGAGCATTACTTTACTAGCTTGTGAGATGAGTGCGATTGTGCAGTAGTTTGAACATTCTTTGGCATTGCCTTTCTTTGGGATCTGAATGAAAACTGACCTTTTCCAGTCCTGTGGCCACTGCTGAGTTTTCCAAATTTGCTGGCATATTGAATGCAGCACTTTAACAGCATCATCTTTCACGATTTGAAAGAGCTCAACTGGAATTCCATCACCTCCACTAGTTTTGGTCATAGTGATGCTTTCTAAGGCCCACTTGACTTCACATTCCAGGATATCTGGCTCTAGGTCAGTGATCACACCATCGTGATTATCTGGGTCGTGAAGATCTTTTTTGTATATTTCTTGCATGTATTCTTGCCACCCCTTCTTAATATCTTCTGCTTCTGTTAGGTCCATACCATTTCTGTCCATTATTGAGCCCATCTTTGCATGAAATGTTCCCTTGGTATCTCTAATTTTAAATATAATTTAATACACCTCAGTTCACCTACTGGGCTTGTGTTTATCATTCTTATTGTCTGGACAGCATCCCAACCTCTGACATTGTTTCTCCATGGATACTGAACATTTAGTTCATTTTCAGAGTTGGATTCACTCACTCTGAGCACTGACCAGCCTGGGCTCTGTGCAGACCTGCTCCTGGCACACACAGTCTGGAGGGGATGGTCAGAGAGCAAGTGACCAGACAAAGGGGCCTATGCCCTGAAGGTGTGGAGACAAGGCCATGGTGAGAACAAGGGGCTTCCGTGAGACTGGGGTGCATGGTGCTTAGGAGGGGCGTCCTGTAGTGGGTGGTCTCTGTTGGAGGGCTGGAGGGCTTCAGTGGGGCTGCATGGAGTGCATTGCTGTGGACATCTGTTATCCGGTTAGAGCCAGGCTGCAGAAACTGCAGGTGGAAACCAAGTGGCCATCAGAGACCCCCGGGACCTGGGCCCCACTAGCACCTGTCCCCAGGACCCCGTGAGACCCCCACCTTCAGTGCGGCCACTCAGCTCCCAGATGGCCTCCAAGTCCCTAGAGAATCAATGGAGATGAGACAACTGTCCTGGGAGCTCCAGGGTGACATCAGATGATGGAGCTCAGGGCACAGGGGGTGACAGAGGTTGCGTCCAGTCCAGTTCAGCCCACGAGCCAAGAGCTCAGCCCACATGTTTATCTTGAGTCTCACTGTCCAGAGCACTGTCTTCTCCCAAGCCCACCAAGCCCCGATGTGTCCACCTGCACCAGGCTCTTCACCACTTGTTGGCAGTGACCCCTGACCCCGTCCAGGGCCCAGCACAACATGAAATTCAGACTCCTTGTTCACAAATCGTTAACAATTTCTGAACAGTGACAGCTGAGCCTCCAACCAAGGGTGGGTCAGCAAGACCTCTGACAGCCTCGTGTGGATGAAAAGAGCAATGTCGTGGCCAAATCCTGCCCATGTTAAAGAAAAAGGAGCCCATGACACTCGCTAAGGTGCTAAGGGCCTTCCCAAGTGGCGCTAGTGGTAAAGAACCCACCTGCCAAAGTAGGAGACACAAGAGGCAGGTTCGATCCCTGCATCAGGAAGATCCCCTGGAGAGGAAAATGGAAACCTACTCCAGTATTCTTGCCTGGGGAATGCCATGGACAGGGGAGCCTGACGGGCTACAGTCCATGAAGTTGCAGAGTCGGACAGGACTGAAGTGACTTGGCATGCAAGGGACTACTCTTGCGGGGGCGGGGGGACCCCTGCAGTGGGGTTTGCAGGAGGGGAGAGAGGTCGAGCTCAACTCCTAATACAACCTGGAAAGTGGGGGTTTACAGCCAAGGAGCAAGGTGGGGCCAGTGGATGGAGATTTCGAAGAGCAAACACTGGGGCCTGGGGATATGGCTAAGCCCCTTGACAGGGCCCTTACTGAGGGCAGGTGATCAGTATGAAGGCTGAAGAAGAGAAACAGATCAGATGTTCAGAGAGCTCAGAGTCCAAGGGAGGGGGTTCCCCCAAACTGACTTGGACTTGTAAGGATCAAAGACAGAGGCCAAGGTCAGAGGCCAGGATTGTCTGAGCTGCCTGGTCTGTGGCACCTTGTCAAAGTTGCCCAGGAAAGGAGTCCAGGAACAGGATGTACAAATGTAGCCGCTGGCTGGTGCCGCCCACCCGCTGGGCAGACACATGCTGCAGGGGGTTATGTAGCCGGCCGCCACTCACTGCCAGATGAGCAAGACCAACTTCCAGCCCCACAGGAAGATGGACAGGAGCAGCAGATGGACAGCAGCCCCTGAGGAGCAAAGCACAGGGGCTGCAGAAGGGTAGGGCCCACTCCCGACAGTCGTTCTCTCCTGTCCTCTAAGCATAAATCACTGTACGAACACAATGCCACCAACCCAGGCTCCTGACAGCCGGAATGGCCCCTCCCCACCTCCTCCTTCCCACAAGCACACCATGGATGGACAGACAGATGACACTCGGGATTGCTGTGTGCCCCTCACCGCACCCCACCCCCTGCTCAAGTTCTGAGTGACATTTCCTGAACTTGAGGAAAGTGACTCGGGTGCAGTGGAGGCCACCGGGCCACCAATGGGAGCACTAAGCTCCCAAGGGAGGGTGTTCATGGACCTGTCCACAGAGGGATTCTGATGAGGCGGGGGTCTCCAGAGCCCAGGATGAGACCCAGTGGCGGGGGTGCTGCAGTAGGCTGAGAGGAGGGCTGGTCACAGCTGTGCTCAGCAGCCGTGGGGGTCCTTGGAGGATGTGGACAATGATGGGCAGGGTGTCTGTGACATCTGGGTCCACCCTGGTCAGTTCCCTGACATGCCCCTCCACCACTGCCACTGTCCCCATGGTGTCAAACCCACGGTGCCACCCCCACTGGCTTTTGCAGCCTTCATCCAGCCCTGCTTCATCCTATGGGTGGGGGACGGGGCAGGGACAGCAGTTGGGCTCCATGGGGAAGAGACAGCTCTCAGACAAGCAGGGCCCCCCACTAGTCAGAAAGCCCTCGCTCCATCACACCCCTGGTCCATTCCATGCCCCGCCACGGGCCCTGCTCACTCCTCCCCCCATCAGCCACCCAAGCCTGGTCTCTAGTTCCTCCCTCCACTGGGTCTTGCCCTGTCCACAAATGTGATCTGGTCTCCAGCTGGGCCACTCCACATGTGGCCACGGCCTGGCATCACTGTCCACTGCCATCTGTCCCTCTGCTGCCCGCCTAGCCTGGCTGCCCTGGAACAGCTGCCCACTCACTCGTGACACGAGCGTCCTCCTCAGTGGGTCCCTGTTTGAATAAACAACTTCACCCTGTGACCTGGGGCGGTTACCCCCTACAGCGGAGGGTGTCTGCGAGCCCCTCCCCAGCGCTGTCCCAGGTCAGCTACTCCCAGCCCCATCCCCACAGAGGCTGCCTAATGTGTGCCCAGGACAGAGGGGCTCCGGAGGGGCTCAGTGAGCCGCTAGAGCCCCCAAAGTCCAAAGGTTGTGAGTCCTGTGCTGGGACCCCCATTCCTGTTAGATAGGCAGAATGCTCTCTGCCTGCCCAACCCTGGGTGGCGACACAACCCATGAGTCCCAAGTCCACACACATCCACTGCTGCCCCCTACTCACAGGGCACAGCAGGCCTGCGGCCACCCCCTTCCTCCCCAGGGCTCTGAGCCCCATCAGGGCTTCTACCGAGGGGTCCCTGCAGGTGAGGGGTATGACAGCCCTGCCATCTCCTTGCAGCAGCAGTGACCCAGCAGCTGTGCCAGGGCCTGGGGATGAATGTGGCTGAGAACTAGACAGAGTCCCAGGTCCCCAGGGGCTGCTGTAGAGGGGAGACAGAGACCACCAGGAAAGATCTCCGTTCTGACGGGCTCTCTTCCGGTGGCAGGTGTGGTGAGCAGGATAAACACCGTGCTGTCCCCCACAGCCCACAGCACTGCCACCCCTGACCTGGTGTCTGTCCCAGATGCACCGGCTCCCGGTCCCTCCCCCACACACGCTGGCCCACTGGCCCCCTGGCCCTGTCTTGTGTCCTGCTTCTAAGGTCACCCTCCTCTTGTGAACGACCTGCCACCAGAATATCCCCTAGTGCTCAGCCTACAGAAGAGTCACAGTAAGGGTTTCCCGAATAAATGACCCTCTGAATGAAAGAATGAGGAGGTGGCTTTGGAGCTGAGACCTCCAGAGGCCAAGTACCAAGGGGAACCCCGAGCAGAGGGAGCAGCCCGTGCAAAGGCCCTGAGGTGGGGATGGGCTGGGCCCTTTGAGGACAGAGGTGGTAGAAGCAGGCTGGGGGCGGGGGGCAGGCAGAGGTGGGCAGAGCCAGACCAGTGGGGCAGGGGCTGTGCCAGGGGCTCCTGCAGAGGGGGAGCAGAGGGACTCCTGCTCCCAGCGGCATTCTACTACCCTCTTTCTGACACAGCCAGCTCAGCCTGCACGATGGGCACCAGAAACAGACCCTCCAAAACAAACACACTGCACCAGAAGTCACGTCGAGCACACAGAAGTGACTTTACTTTCAGACAGGGTGCTGATCAGCTGAGTGTTGATGGCATGTGGAACATCTCAGATCCTGGCCCTAACCTTCCCCTTGATCCCTTTCAGAGCTGGTGGTCGCAAGTGTGAAGTCTGCTCCGGCAGAGTCCACAGGTGCCTCCCCTCCCCCTTCCATGCTGCCTGCAGCCCAGTCTGGGTCAGCCCAGCATCCAGATCAGGAGGGGAAGGTGGGCGCCTCAGCCAGCGGGCGGGACATGCTCTGGATGGCCCACTGCAGAATGCCATCAAAGGAGTGCTGCGGAAGCAGAGAGTGGGCTCAGTGCCTGGCTGGAGCCTCAGCGGGCAAGTGTGCCTGCCTGGCCCACAACCCATCTGCTCTGGCCTTCAGGGCCGCCTGAGTCATCAACATCTGACCCAGCTGTTCTACTCAGAGGTGAGGATGTTGAGGCCTGAGGCCCCACCGTACACATCCACTCCTCCAAGCATCCCTTATGCCTGGGCATGGCCACCACGGCTGTTTGGCTCCTCGTGGCTTCTTCCCAGGTGACCAGCAGAGCCAGCTCCTTCCCTCCCTCCACCCATCTCTTTGCAGGGCCTGCCTGGTGCTCCAGCAGGACTCGGGGAGCCGTGGGAACACCCAATATTCCAACAGAACAAGGTGATCTGCTCCAGAAGGGCCTGTGCATCTGCCCCTGCCTCCTGGGGCCCTGGGCTCTCTAAAGACACCTGTAGTGTCTGGGACCTGCCTGTGCCCAGCCCATCACATAAGGCAGGGCCTCCATGGTCAGCTGGGATCCCCAAGTGCCACACCAGGGTCCTGAAGAGAACACACGCTGGCCACCTGAGGCCTGGGGGTGGCTGGAGAAATTTGACCTTTCCTAAAAGCCACCTTTTCTTCCCAGTTATTCTAGCTGCTCATCATCAGGTAGAGAAGCCTGCGTTGAGAGCAGTGAGTGAGGGATCTGCAGGGTCCAGAGTGCCCAGCCTCCACCCACACCTGGGGAAAGTCTCGACCTCCATGTCAGGCTTCAGCGGCCCTGGTGCCAGATTCTGCACCACCAGCCCTTCAGGGTCCCAGGCCTGGGACCTCCAGGGAGGCTGGGAAGGGGGCAGCTCCAGGCCCCCTCTGGCTTGTTTGTGCACGGAGGTGCCAGCGCCATCTGGCAGTGGGGGCCCATGGAATGCCATGGGCCCGGAACAGGGGTGCTGACTGCTTCAGAGGCCGTGGAGAAAGGGGAGGAGGGGAGGAGGAGGGGGCTGGGTGACATGTTACCTCACTCAGGAGGGACTCCAGGTCGTCCCTGTGTAGAACCGGCTCATGACCAGCAGAATCATCCCCCGCCTGGATCCCAGAAAGATAGGAGGTCAACCCAACTTCCACACCCCTGCTGGGGTCATCACCACAGAAGCAGGACTCTCTACAGAGGGGGCAGGGCTGGGGGCAGTGGCCATGCCAAGGGAGCGGTTGCTGTGTACTTCTCCAGGTGGGACCCTGGGAACTGAATTCTAACATCCAGCTCCTGGGGGCGGGGCAGAGATGGAGTGGGCATGAGTGAGGTGGGGGCTGCCCACCAAGGGCCCTGCCACCCCTCTGAAGTGGCTGCCCAAGGCCCCGGGGGCCTGCCTGCCTCCACAGTTCTTGGGGAAGGAGCAGCTGGGAGGATTCCTGTCACCAATGAGAATCCTGAGGCCCAGAGAGGAAGGGTCTGATCCCAAGCCAGCCCTTCAGTGACCCAACAGTCATGCGTTCCCTGCCCTGCTCCTGGGTGAGGGGCCAGAGCAGATGAGGCACACTCCCCCATCACAGGTTAGGAGGGGGACAGGCCATACTAAGTGGAACCATAAGACAATGCCGGGTTTGCAGCTGCAAACAGCCACTTGTTCCGGCCCCTGGAGGGGCCACCAGCCTGGTGTGGCTCAGCATGGACAGCAGACGGCTGGGGGTGAGGCGAGACTTCCAGAAGGAACAGGGCACCAGCAGGTGGGGGCCCTCTGTGCCCAGTGTCCCAGAGCCCAGTCACCCACAGAGTGTAAGGAGGGAAGAGATGGAGGCGGGGCTGGGAGGTGGGATGGACCATGGACGGGTAGGACATCACCACCCGGGGACCTCCAAGGGTTCTTCCGGGGCAGGGATGGGGTTAGGAAGTCCCTGCTGGGGTCTGGAGGCTTCTGAACAGGAGAAACTGGTGGTGGTGGGGGGGGATCCCCAGGTTCTGAGGAAGCCCTGGGAAGTAAGTTTCAATGAGGTTAGGGTTACTCCTCCCAAGGTCCCAGGGTCCCAGGCTGCTGGAGGACTGTGGAGATGACACGGGAGGGGGGTGGGGGGGAGTCACACTGCTCACCTCTGTGTGCCTGCTTGCTCATTCCTGGTGGGGAGCCTCCTTCCTGCTCTCCCCGCCCCACCCCCAACCCAGGATGGCGCTCCTGGCAGGGGTTGGGGGGGGTGGGGGTCGGGGGTCAGGGATGAGCTCAGGGAAGCTGGGGGTAGGGTGCTGGGGGTTAGGGGAGCCCTGAGACTGGGTTAATCGTGAGCCAGGCCTGCAACCAACCAATGACTTCACAGCCACTGTTGCTTAGGAGGGTTTCCTTTTTTTTTTTTTAAAGTATTTATTTGGCTGTGTTAGGTCTTAGTTTCCACAGCCAGTCCCCTGACCAGGGATCGAACTCTGGCCACCTGCATTGGGAGCACAGCGTCTTAGCCACTGGACCACCAGGGAATCCCCAGGAGGGTTTCCTTTTTAGGTAGATTTAAGTTAAACAAGAATCGATTTAAATAAAAATATCATACATACATAACCGTCAGGTGGTTTGGTGCTCACTGGGAAGCTGGCCCCCGGGCTTCCCCTGGCGATGTGCCCACCACCCCCAGCCCCCAGCGTCCCTCCCCTCACCTGCGCCCCGGGGCCGACGGCGCCGGCGGTGAGCTTGGGGGTCGCGGGAGCCGGGCGGGCGGGGCTCGCGGCAGGCGCCCCCTCCCCAGGGGCCGGGGCGGTGTCTCCGGAGCAGGCTCTGCAGCGCAGGGCGGCCCTGGCGAGCGGAGGAGAGGCTTCGGGCTGCCCGGTTGGGGCCAGGCTGGGAGCGCCCTCTGGGGACCCAGGTCTCGAAGAGTCTTGGTGGGGGGTGCCGGCCCTCCCCCTCCCCCT
Organism: Bos javanicus; assembly: GCF_032452875.1. Taxonomy (NCBI): domain Eukaryota; kingdom Metazoa; phylum Chordata; class Mammalia; order Artiodactyla; family Bovidae; genus Bos; species Bos javanicus. The sequence goes on along the minus strand of NC_083868.1, from coordinate 144,120,170 downwards.
CCCCCTCCCGAGCCCCGCACTCACCCCGGCCGAGTAGCGCAGCCGGGGAAGTGGCAGCGCCAGTGGAAGGCGGCCGCGCAGTGTGCGCATCGCAGCGCGTCCGCGCCGTCCCCGCACACCCCGCAGCGCGCGCCGGGCACCGGGCCCTGTGGACCGACAGACCACGGCGGGGTGACCGAGGGCCCGGGCGAGGCAGGGGTGGGGTAGGGGGGATGGGGAAGTGGCGGTGGCCTGAGCGTCTCGAGTTCAGGACCGCCCGGACCCCGCCGCGGCCGAACGGCTCGGAGGGGCGCACAGGGTAGGGGAGCGGGTCGAGATCCAGACCAGGAGAGGTCAAGGGCACTCCAGCACCTTTGGGCTGCGGCCTGGAAAACCAGGTGCCCCATCTACATCCTCCTTGGTGGGCCCAGGCCCCCTCCAGGGCTGGTCAAGAAGTCCCCGGAGGCCGGGCTCCAGAGGATGCAGGAGGGACTGGGAGACCTGGGACTACCCAGGTCCCAGGTAGACTGCGAACTACCTGCTTTATTGTTCTGCCCTGGTGGGGTGAATGGGCGTAGAGGGGCGGGGGGGCGGATGGCGCTCGGTTTCAAGAGCAAGGAGAGAATGGTCACCCTGGCTGGAATCCCTCCAGGAACCCCCTTCCCCCCACCCTCTCCCAAGAGCCCCCACCTTGTTCTGGGTAATCTCACAGCCCCCACAACCTCTGCACCTCCCTTCAGCCTCCTCCCACCTGCCCTCCCCATGGCCGGCCTGGCTGCTCCTGAAAGCTCCACACCCACCCTTGTCTGACTCCTACCTCCTTAACCCCCGCGACTGTCCTATTTCAGGTTCGCCTGGCTGCCCCAGTGGACCCTGGGCTCCCTGACCCCAGCACCCCCTCACCTGCTGCCCCTCAGGGCCCACGCACAGTAGGGGGCGCAAGGCAGAGGGGTCGAGCACGGGCAGGGTCGCTACAGAGGGCGGGGCCAGCAGGTGCTTGTAGGTGACCGCAGCATCCGTCCCAGGGGGCAGCCCCGTGGGCAGTGCCCTCGCCTCTTCCCCTGACCTCAGACCCAGGAAGGCCTGGAAGCAGAGGGTCAGCTCTCAGAGGGGCTGCAGGGGGCTTGCCTAGAACCATCTGGGGTTCATGAGCATGGGGAGCCTGGGGCCCACACTGGGTGGGAAAAGTCGAGGCACGGTTCCTGGGTCTGTGGCCCCTGGCCCTCTCCCCACCAGAAGGCAGTGCCCCGTGGCCCTCGGAGGCTGTCAGAGTAAACACTCTGGGGCGCGTGTCACGTCCTTCATGCCTTTGTGGCGACAGAACGCTCACTGCGTTTTGGAGAATGTTATCTGTGATCGAGATGTGTCCCCTGTGTCTGCTGGCAGCTGAGGGCCCAGAATCAGCGTACTGAGCAACCAGTCCTCATAAGGGCCACTTCCCAGTGGGCTGCACCCCCATGGCCCCACAGGAAGAATAAAGTCAGACTGATGGGGCCGGGCCAGCGTAGGGGTGCATGGCTTCATGGCTGGGGCAGGTCCGACCCACAAGAGTGGCCAGGAGGCAGGGAGCAAGTAGACAGAGGGGCCGAGAATGGTCTGGGCATACCGGGGTCTCTGCAGGCAGCTCCTGGGGCCGGGGCTGCTCTGCCCGGGGCAGGTCCCGCTGGGCTGTTGTTCCCTGGACGCAGTTGGAGCACCTCCAGGTCCCGCTGGTCACCGGCCGGGGACATGCAGGGCAGGACAGAGGGGACAGTAGACTCCCATACCGGCAGCGCAGGGGAGGCCTGAGAGCTCCTCCAGGTCACCCACCCTCATGGTCCCCAGAGGGGGAACCCTGGGTGGAGACCAGGGGAAGGGCCTGCCCACTCGTCAGCAGGAGAGCCTGGGGGGCCAGGATCGCTAGCCCTAGTGGGATGGCCTTCACCAGCATGGCACGTCCCCTGAGTGCTTCTCGGACGAGCCCCGAGAAGTCCTGACGCCTGGGAACCGGCAGTGGCCCATGCCTGTGTTGGCTCCCATGGACCCTGCCTAGCAGGCATGACCTCCGAGGCTGGTGCAGGTACACGCTTGGGACCCTCCCCCAATTCCTTGGGGGGACGGTGTCCAGCAGAAAGGGAGCCGGTCAGGGGCAGGAAGGAAGAGAATGGAAGGGCAGTGTTGAGCGGAGCCGAGGGATGACCCCGGCTAGAGATGTGACCTGCTCAAGGTCATGTGATGAGTGGGGCAGGGCCGGGTGGAGAATGCCAACCCCCATGGTCCTCCCCACAGACCGGGCTGCCCTGACCTATGCGAGCTGGTGGCAGAGGGAAGCGCTCTCCCTGTGGGCCAGGACAGGGGGCCTTGCGCCAGGCAGAGGATGGGGAACCCCCTGGCCCTTGGGGAGCAGCTCTATGGCCTCCATACTTCCCAACCTGACTTGGAGCCAGACTCTGCTTAGGATTCGGGGTCAGCTGCTCAGGGGAGCTGACCTCCTTGCCTTGGGTCTCAGGGCCCCATAGGCCAGACTGGAGGGACAGTATGGCCATGCAGGGAGGTGGGGTGGGACGATCCCAGGCCCCAGACCCACCACCCAGAGACCTGAACCAAGGCCCCTCCCGGGCTGGCCTCACCATCCACTGGTCGAGCAATGGGATTTCTGGGCGGGGGGTGGGGGAGGAAGGGGGGGGCAGAGGCTCACCTGGGGATCTCGCTGAGTGGCGGGGTCAGGCAGGCCAGGTGGAAGGCACGGGGGCAGCCATCACAACAGAGCAGTTCCCCGCCATCCCGGCAGGCTGCACACTCGTCCTCATTCTTCTGACAAGAGACACGTGCGTCTGGAAGACCCAGGATGGGGCGGCCCTCCCAGAGACCCCACCCCCACAGTAGTCCCCCAGGGACACCCAAGTCCCCTGGCCCACTCCCAACTGAAATCCTGCCCTGACTGCCTGCTCCCTGGGGTGCCCCACGACCCCACCATCTCTCAGACTCTAGCCCCCAACACCCTCTCTTGGGAAGAGAGAACAGTCTTTAAGAAAGTCTGGCTTCCCATGGGTGCCTGTGCTCCAGGGCCCTGAGGCTGCAGGCCCATCCCCATGCAGCCCCTTCCTCACAGGGCAGTGGAGGGCAGCCCCAGCAGTGTTCCCTTGGCCTTGGGCACCCGATGTCCCCTCCACCTGAGGCTTGCTGGCACCCTTGGCTGGATGCGCCCACCGTGCCTCCTTGGACGTCATCTTCTTTGGAAGTCCCCCTCCCCTGCCTGGGACGACAGGGCCGGACCGATGTGCACAGCAATGAGCACACTGACCATAGTAATACCCCACCCCGGACCCCGCCAGCCTCGGGGCTCCTGGGAGCACCTGGTGGAGGTGTCGGGTTCTAGAGCTGGTTCCACCTTGTTCAGAACCAGTGCGAGGAACCCAAGAGCTTCTGTGGCTTCCAGCAGGGGCCACCGTCCCACCTAAGGGCCCAACTACGAGCGCGGGACAGTGGGCACCTGGGCCCAGGAGGACTCACCTGCTCTGACTTATGTGACTTTTTACACTTGTATATTATCAGGGAAAAAAAAAAAATTAAAATCAAGAACTCCACACTGAGAGCAGAAGTTTGGCTCTCATGCCCCAGTCCCTGGACGAGTGACAGAAACCACCCTCCCTTCTCAGATCCTGGAATGCTCCGGGCTCTACCTGGTGCAGCTGGGGCTCGCTGGGGAGGGCAGGAGGGGCTGGGGCCCTGTCCCGTGGGCCAGCCCTGGAGTCACCTCCAGCCTGTGGGGATATGTGGGCGGGTCAGCAACAGGACAGAGGAGGCAGGAGGGGCCGACCCCAGCCCCCAGCAGAGTCCTGACCCAAGGTGACGCCACTGTCCCTCGAGTGCTGGGGGACGGGACTGAAGGCCAGGCTTCCCCAGGGGTGGTCCCCGCAGTACTTACAGGGGCAGGGGCCTGGGTCCCCTTGGCTCTGACCAGGGTCTTCAGGCTGCTGCTGCGGGTCTTGTTCTTTCCCCCAGTGGGGTCTTCAAACTTGTTGGGTGTGTAAAACTCCCCCCCAACCTGAATGCACTTCTTGGAGCCACCTGGGGGGAGATGGGGGGGCCTGGCAGGGAGGCTGTACATGTGCTGTTCCTCCCCCAACCCCCCCACCCCCAGTCAGCTCTGGGGCCAGGTCCTGGGCACAGCTGGGGTTCTCCGCTGGGGGAAGGAAGCGTGTCTCCCAAATTCACATCCACTTGGAACCTCAGAAGCAACCTTATCTGGAAGTCGGGTCTTTGTAGATGTTAAGATGGGCTCACACTGGACCCTACGTCCAAGGACAGGGTCCTTCTGAGAAGAGAAGGCAGAGACACAGGGAGGAGGCAGAGGCTGGAGTGATGACACCACAAGCCAGGGCACAGGGTTGGGGCGGCCACTCCAGGAGCTGCAGGAGCTGGGAAGATCTGCCGTGGAGCCTTGTGAAGGGGCAAGCGTGGTCCTGCCTGCACGGTGGTTTTGGAGTTGCTTGAAGCCACCCCGTTTGTGGCGATTTGTCACAACAGCCCTAGGAGTCTACTGCAGGGACCATCCCTGGAGCCTGGTGAAACTGGAGCCTGCATCAGCTCCCAGGGTCCTCGAGTGCCCTGTGGGTGCCCAGCACAGGGAGTGGAGGAAGGAGGTGATGCAGTGGTATGTCGGGCAGGGCGGGGGTTGTACTTGTCCCCCTTAGAGTCCAAGAGTACCCCCTGCCCAGACCATCCCCTCCAGAGACAGCAGACCCACTGGGGGAGCAGGGCATGCCAGCTGCCTTGCCCATGTCCCAGCTGCTCCAGAGCCTCCAGGGAGCTTCGTGGGGACGTGGATGCACTGGCAGCCTCTCCCAGTGCCGTCTACCTGACTCAAACACTTGCTGGATAAGGATCCCCTCCACGGCCCCACGGGCTCCTGGGACGTCCCCAGAGGACACAGCCATGGCTCTCTGGACCGAAGTGGACATGGTCTGAATTCCTAGGAAAGTGAGCATCAAAGTGGGCGGGGGTGGGGGGACAGTCATCAGTTGGGTGAAGACCCCTGAGCACAGGCAGTGGGGAGCCAGAGGGGTCTGGGCAACAGAATCCTTCCTTCTTCCCACCCAGGGCAGGCCAGACTCAGACAGACAGACAGCCTGCCTGTCACTGCAGAGATGGCCATGATGTGTGTGTGTGTACGCGTATGTGGTATGGCCTGGTGTATGGTGTGAGCTGGCTGAAGACAGCAGGCAGGAATGAACAGGGACCCTGGGACATGACCCTGGACAGTGCTGGGAGGGGGAAGGGTCCCCAGGGCCTGCCCACAGGTTGGCACCAGCTGGCCCACAGGTTGGCACCAGCCGGCCACGAGAGGTCTCTAGGGTCCCAGTTTGTGTCCAGCCAAGGGACAAGGAGAATTCTCTGGAGGAAGCAGAGTCCAAGCTGGCCCTGACGGTCGGGGCATTTCGGATGGGCACAGGTGGGGTGACTCCAGGCCAGCATGGTCCCAGCTCCCAGGATGGCCCCTGACCCCAGGACCTCGGGCCTGGCTTACCATTGCCCAGCGGGAGGCGCTGTGGTTCTGCATTGCTCTCAGGCTTCTTGGCGGGCTTGGTCTTGGTTTGGGAGCCTGTGTTGGCTGGGTGAGGGGAGAACCGACAGCCTGGCCCTCTTTCCTCTGCTGGGCCAAGGCTGAGGGGCAGGTGGGAGAGCCCCAGCAGGGGACTCCCAGACTCTGGTGGATCCCCTTGCTTTACCCAGCTCTGGTGTCCACATCAGGAAAAAGGAAGAACACCTGTCTGCCTACCCAGGGGGCTCGGGGGCAGCATGGATTGCCAGGCTCACCCATGTCCCTGGAGAGACCTCTGCCAGGCTGGTCAAGTAGGAGGGACAGATGCTCCCGAAGCTGGTTGGGAGGGGGTGGTCAGGGAGGGGTGCGGTCTGGGGGGGTGTGTGTGGAGCTCCGCAGGGGATCTGTGACCCCACCAGCTTCTCAAATGGAGTACCTGGACTGGAGGTGCCCCTTGGGGACGGGGCTGCTGGTGGGGCAGTCCGCGGCTCCTCGAGTGCCTTCCTCTTGGTGGGGGGCCTGGGCAGCAGCACAGTGGCCTTGGGACCAGCCGGGGGCCTCCTCCCCTTCCGGGGCTGGCTGAGGTCCACATCTGCGGGGCACGTGCAGGGCCAAGGGCCGAGCTCAAGCCCAGAACTGACGCCTCGTTCAGGGAAGTGAGGCCTGACCCTTGGTCTCTTAGAACCCAAGATGGTCTAGGCAACGGTCAGGGGCTCCCTAAACACCCCATCCCTCCCCTCTTACAGTCCAGTTGGGGCCCAGAAGCCGACTCCAGCTGCCCCAACCCCTCTGAAGGAGGCCAAGCCGGCCAGGACCCCAGCCCCCGGTGCCCCCCACCTTTGGGGAAGGTGTCCAGGATGGACTGCAGCCGGGCGTATCTCTCCAGGTTGTAGTCCTTGAAAAGAACCCTCCAGAAGTCCAGGATGGCGCCGGTGTCCTGGGTCAGGAGCCACGAGAGGAGCGCGTGGAAGGCCTGTGGACAGCCCTCCTTCTCCTTCAGGCGCAGGGTCTCCTGGAGCAAAGGTGGGAGTGGGGGCCCTGCCCTGCCGCGTCCAGGCCCCACTTCCTGCTACCTCCACCGCGGTCGGAGGGCCAATGCTGACCCCGAGGAAGGCAGCTGTGTCCATCCCCTAGGCTTGGGCAAGTGTGGGGATGGCGTGGGGGTGCTGGGATGACGTGGGGGGCCACCTGGGCTTCATCTTACGGGACTGTGCTCAGTTTAAAGGCGGATTGGGGAGGGCAGGGAGGGTGCTGGGGGCGCAGTAACTTGTCCTGGAGACCACGCCCTCCGCTGGTGGGTGGGGCGTGGTCAGGCTGCCGCGTTAGGAGCTGGGACCCTTTGGCTCTGCGGCTTCGGGGAGCAGAGGGGCGTTGAGGGCGGAGAGTGGGGCGGGGCGGGGGAGGTCCCTATGGAACGCATCTGCAGAGACCCTGCCGGCTCCAGGGACCGGCGTTGGGGCAAGTCTCCCGCGCGTAGCGCCTCTGGGTCGCGGCCCACCTGGAACTTCTCCTCGGGGACCACGTCGTGGTCGGCCAGCGCGTGCAGCAGCGGGAAGGCGCTGTCCACGGCCACCGCGATCTCCGTGCGGTGCAGCCTCAGCAGGCGGCGCAGCGCCGCGTCCCCACCGGCCCGGGTCTCGCCCGCCATCGCGGGGTCCGGGGACGCGGCGCTGGGGGCCCCCTCTCCCCGCCTGGGGTCTTGGGGCCTCAGGGCGCCGCTGGCCTTGTGGGGTGTCCGGGCCGTGTCTGCCTCCTGGTCCTTGCGCTCCGCCTGCGCCGGGGACACCTGGGCGGGCTCACCTGCTCGGGGAGAGGGAGTCCTGACAGCTTCCTCCGGCCTCCTCGGGGCCGGAGTCTGTTATACCTGCGTCTCCTGGGAGAGAGCAAGGGCCGCTCCGCCAATCAGGGCCCAGGCAGCTTCCTCAGGGGCCAGAAACTTCCCCGTGACTGAGTTCCCCAAGGTCCCAGCCACCTGCCAGCGCCCTTGAACACCTCCGGCAGGCTGTTGACTTTTCTTTCCGTTGTAAAGAAGCGTCCAAACTCAATTCCCAAAACGTGGTTCCGGCCAGCATCCCACGGGGCACTGTTCAAATGGGGGAAAGCAGTGCTGGGTGTCCTCCAGCAGCTGCCAGGGGCCAGCGCATGAAGCCTCCAGGGAGCTGAGCCGGGGCAGGGAGTGGGCACTACTGCCTCCGCAGCTGCTGCTCAGAATCCCTAGTCTGGGGCTGTAGGAGGGGTCCAGTGAGGGGTGCTGTCTGATAAGGGGTGCCCTGGGTTATGACTTAGTGTATCAGTGGGTTCAGTGCTGGGCATCACCTGGAGGCTGGGTGATGCGGGACAAGTGTCTCTCCTTCTCTCATCTTTGAAATGGACACTTTCCACTGGGAGTCCCCAGGGTCAATCCATCCTCTACCTCCTCTGGGTGTGTTGGGAAGTAAAGCTTCTAGGAAGGTGACTAACCCCATGGACAGACATATCTGAGCATTAGCCATGGGAGCCCCTGTCTGGCTGGCTCACAGCCGAGGGAGGGGCACCCCAGGGGTCTTCCTAGGGTTGGGGACAGAAGCTTCTGGGGGAAGTGAAGAAGGCTCCCTGGAGAATCACAGCAGGGGTCCCTGGTCCATGAGATGGGAACAGCATACCAGCAATGGGTGGGCAGGGGCAGAGGACCAGGGTGTCCATGGACCCTGAGCCCATGTGGCCCAGGCAGCATGGTCTGGGTGGGGGGCAGGGACATGAGACATGGTGGGAAGGCCCATCCATGTGGTCAGGCTGCAGAGCCCAGGAGGCTTGTGGAGGAAGGCATCCGGCCAAGTTGTGTTAGGGAGAAGAGCTGGACACCTGGGGACAGGTGAGTGGGGGGAAGCCTGGGGTCAGGGCCAGCACGGGGCTGGGACCTGCCACATGGGTCAGAGAGGAGACTCATGACCAGTTGGCTGGTGGTGTCCCCAAGACTTCTCACGTGTGTCAGCCTTCATGTTTTAGACTGAGGTGAGGGTTCAGGGTGGGGGGATTGTGGGGCCCCTTCCTCCTGATGCAGGAGCCCTGCCTTGGTGTTACCACCTCCAGGTCCTGGGCCCTCGGGCTGCTCCAAGCCTGGGGAGGGGGTGTCAGAGGTGAGCGCCAACAGCCTGGGGTCGGGCGCAGGAGGCCATGGTGAGGGCGGAGACTGTTGTCATCTCAGGGGCCAGAACTTGAGGGTGTCTCTCTTGGGCTAGCTGTCCTGTAGAATGTTCTGGAAACTGACCTGGGAGCAGGGCCCTGGTGCTGCCTACCTCAGGGGCACTGAGCCCAGTGGCTGCTGTGGGTGTGGACATGGAGGTGTGGGGCTTGGGTTCCCAGTCCTAAGTTGCCCCCAAATTCACACACAGAGGCTCTGGGATGCCAGGGACCCATGTTTGTGGCTTTGGGGTGATCGGCCCAGAGGGCCTCCCCTTTCAGCATCGTGGTCTTCCATCATCACTTTGCACCTGGTGGATTTTCTCCTTGGGGGGCTGAATGGTCATGGAGGGACACCTTAGCCACAAGCCAACTGTTCAAGGGAAATTTACAAACTGCCAAGAAGACCAAAGTCTTCACTTGACTTTTTAAAGCCCCAACACCCTTGCAGGTGGCTCTGCGTCCTCAGGCTGGCCTGGCAGCTTTGGGCGTTGCCTGGCTGCTGCCTTGGAGGTTAGCACACGGGCTCCTGTAGAGTTTTGGACTTTCCACTGCGCCGGGAGTTTCCACAGCAGCCCCTTACCTGCCAGCAACCCAGAGCGACCTGGAGGCAGCCTGCGCAACCACAGAAGGGCCCAGTGAGGGCCTGTCCTGCCTTCAGCCAGGTCACTGCCCCGGAAGCCTGAGCCTCAGCTCCTCCTCCAGGCAGTGGCCCAGCAACTTGCCTGCCCCCTGGTAGCGCATCTCTGAGGCTCTGTCCTCACCTGTGAGGGACCAAGCTCAGGAGCTCTTCCTACATCTGGGTGATGCTACATAACAGACACCCCAGTGCCACCATGCACCAGCCCTGATCTGAGTACCTGGCACCTGCCCTCACCTAGGAGAAGGCAATGGCACCCCACTCCAGTACTCTTGCCTGGAAAACCCCATGGACGGCGGAGCCTGGTAGGCTGCAGTCCATGGGGTCGCTAAGAGTTGGACATGGCTGAGTGACTTCACTTTCACTTTTCACGTTTACACATTGGAGAAGGAAATGGCAACCCACTCCAATGTTCTTGCCTGGAGAATCCCAGGGACGGGGGAACCTGGTGGGCTTCTGTCTATGGGGTCGTACAGAGTCGGAGATGACTGAAGCAATTTAGCAGCAGCAGCAGCCCTCACCTAATCTCAGAACTGCTTTGTTCAATCAGCATTGTTATCAGCCCCCATTCCATAGACTGGGAGACTGAGGCACAGAGAAGTTAACCAGCTGTGTGCTCAGTCATGTTCACCTCTGTGACCCTGAGGACAGTACCCCACAAGGCTCTTTTGTCCATGGAATTCTCCAGGCAAGAATACTGGAGTGGGCTGCCATGCCCTCCTCCAGGGGATCCTCCCGACCCAGGGATTGATCCCAAGGAATTTGACCAAAGGCATACAACTAGTAGATGGCCTTGGGTGGATGGTGTCCAGCACTCAGGACTCAGCACTCAGGACACTTTTTGGGTGCCCAGGTCATGCCAGGCCCTCCCATTGCCCAAGGAGGAGGAAGTGCTCCCTGTGTGACATGCCCAGAAGTCAGGGAGAAGGAGGTCCCATTGGTGGGATGGGGACAGGAGGGGCTCCTGCCCCTTGGCTGCTTGGCCTTGCCCCTCAAGCAAGCCTGGACACTGCAATCTTCTCCTCTTGTCCCAGACAGAAGCTTCAGTCTGTGTGTGTGTTAGTCGCTCAGTCATGTCTGACTCTTTGAGACCCCATGGACTGTAGCCTACCAGGCTCCTTGGTCCATGAGATTTTCCAGGCAAGAATACTAGAGATGGTTGCCATTTCCTTCTCCAGGGGATCTTCCCAACCCAGGGATCGAACCTGGGTCTCCTGCATTACAGGCAGATTCTTTACCATCTGAGCCACCAGAGAAGTCTGTGTGGCTACCCCAAAAGGGATGGGGTCCCAGAGGTCAGGAATCCTGAGCCGGGATGATCTCAGGGGCCTCAGAATGCCAGCCCAGGCTCAGCTGGAGGATCAGTGCAGGAGGGGCCCTGGGCCTGCTCCCTGAGGACTTCCTGGGTGGTGGGTCTCCTGCTGACTCTCTACCAGGACTTTAGCACCTTCTTGTCCTCCAGCTAGCTGTGTGACCTTGTCTGGGCCTGTCTTCCTGAGAAAAGCTGTTCAACATTGTTACTCGTTACAAAAATGCATATTACAGCCAAGTGAGATACCACTTCACCTCCACAAGGATGGCTAGTATCAAAAACAGACAATAGCAAATGTTAGAGAAGATATGGAGAAACTGGAGCCCTCACACATTCACGGCGGGAGTGTAAAATGGTGCAGCCACTCTGGAAGTACCTTTGGCTTCTCCTTAACGAGTCCAGGGCTTCCCCAGTGGCTCAGATAGTAAAGAATCTGCAATGCATGAGGCATGGATTTGATCCTTGGATCAAGAAGGTCCCCTAGAGAAGGAAATGGCTACCTGCTCCAGTATTCTTGCCTGGAGAATTCCGTGGACAGAGGAGCCTGGTGGGCTACAGTCCTTGGAGTTGCAAAGAGTTGGATGTGACTGAGTAACTAATGCTTTCACTTTCTAATGAGTTCAACATAGCACTACTGTCTGACCCAGAAATTCCACTCCTAGGCGTACACCCAAAAGAGTAAAAAACAGATACTCAAACAAAATGTTGTACACAAATGTTTATAATAGCACTATCCACAACAGCCAAAGTACAGAAACAACCCAGATGTCCATCTACAGAAGAATGGCTAAAGTAGGGTTCATTATACAATAAAATATTACTCAGTTGCAACATGTGTGAACTTTGAGAACGCTACACGAAGTGAAATAAGCCAGACGGAGGAGGCCACCTAGTGTGTGATTTCATGCATGTGAAATACCCAGAAGAGGCAAATTCATAGAGACAGAAAGCAGATTTCCAGGGGGTGAAAGCCGGTAGGGAAAGGTTCTTGCTGAACCTCAAAAAGACGCCAGGATTCTTTGCCTCCAGAGGAGAAGAATTCAATCCAGGGCCAGAGATGAAGCTTGATCGATCAGAGCTTTTGTGTAATAAAGTTAGTAAAGTATAAAGGAGATAGAGAAATCTTCTGACATAGGCATCAGAAGGGGGCAGAAAGAGTACCCCCTTGCTAGTGTTAGCAATGGAGTTATATACTCTCCAATGAATCCAAAGAATATCTGGAGGTTGTAAAGACCTCACCAGACCTACTCCCATAATTTACATTTTAAGATAACAGAATTAGCCAGAAGGTTTAATCCAGAGACTGTCTTCAGGCAGGAAGGTAAGGAGCAGCGGCTGCGCTTTGCTGGAGCAGCCGTGAAGAGATACCCCACGCCCAAGGTAAGAGAAACCCAAGGAAGACGGTGTGGCAAGAGGGCATCAGAGGGCAAACACACTGAAACCATACTCACAGAAAACTAGTCAATCTAATCACACTAGGACCACAGCCTTGTCTAACTCAGTGAAACTAAGCCATGCCCGTGGGGCAACCCAAGACGGGTGGGTCATGGTGGAGAGATCTGACAGAATGTGGTCCACTGGAGAAGGGAATGGCAAACCACTTCAGTATTCTTGCTTTGAGAACCCCATGAACAGTATGAAAAGGCAAAATGATAGGATACTGAAAGAGAAACTCCCCAGGTCAGTAGGTGCCCAATATGCTACTGGAGATCAGTGGAGAAATAACTCCAGAAAGAATGAAGGGATGGAGCCAAAGCAAAAACAATACCCAGCTGTGGATGTGACTGGGGATAGAAGCAAGGTCCAATGCTGTAAAGAGCAATATTGCATAGGAACCTGGAATGTCAAGTCCATGAATCAAGGCAGATTGGACATGGTCAAACAAGAGATGGCAAGAGTGAATGTCGACATTCTAGGAATCAGCGAACTGAAATGTACTGGAATGGGTGAATTTAACTCAGATGACCATTATATCTACTACTGCAGGCAGGAATCCCTCAGAAGAAATGGAGTGGCCATCATGGTCAACAAAAGAGTCTGAAATGCAGTACTTGGATGCAATCTCAAAAACGACAGAATGATCTCTGTTCGTTTCCAAGGCAAACCATTCAATATCACAGTAATCCAAGTCTATGCCCCAACCAGTAATGCTGAAGAAGCTGAAGTTGAACAGTTCTATGAAGACCTACAAGACCTTTTAGAACTAACACCCAAAAAAGATGTCCTTTTCATTATAGGGGACTGGAATGCAAAAGTAGGAAGTCAAGAAACACCTGGAGTAACAGGCAAATTTGGCCTTGGAATACGGAATAAAGCAGGGCAAAGACTAATAGAGTTTTGCCAAGAGAATGCACTGGTCATAGCAGACACCCTCTTCCAACAACACAAGAGAAGACTCTACACAAGGACATCACCAGATGGTCAATACCAAAATCAGATTGATTATATTTTTTGCAGCCAAAGATGGAGAAGCTCTATATAGTCAGCAAAAACAAGACCAGGAACTGACTGTGGCTCAGATCATGAACTCCTTATTGCCAAATTCAGACTTAAATTGGAGAAAGTAAGGAAAACCACTACACCATTCAGGTATGACCTAAATCAAATCCCTTATGATTATACAGTGGAAGTGAGAAATAGATTTAAGGGCCTAGATCTGATAGATAGAGTGCCTGATGATCTATGGAATGAGGTTTGTGACACTGTACAGGAGACAGGGATCAAGACCATCCCCATGGCAAAGAAATGCAAAAAAGCAAAATGGCTGTCTGGGGAGGCCTTACAAATAGCTGTGAAAAGAAGAGAAGCAAAAAGCAAAGGAGAAAAGAAAAGATATAAGCATCTGAATGCAGAGTTCCAAAGAATAGCAAGAAGAGATAAGAAAACCTTCTTCAGCGATCAATGCAAAGAAATAGAGGAAAACAACAGAATAGGAAAGACTAGGGATCTCTTCAAGAAAATTAGAGATAGCAAGGGAACATTTCATGCAAAGATGGGCTCGATAAAGGACAGAAATGGTATGGACCTAACAGAAGCAGAAGATATTAAGAAGAGATGGCAAGAACACACAGAAGAACTGTACAAAAAAGATCTTCATGACCCAGATAATCACGATGGTGTGATCACTGACCTAGAGCCAGACATCCTGGAACGTTAAGTCAAGTGGGCCTTAGAAAGCATCACTATGAACAAAGCTAGTGGAGGTGATGGAATTCCACTTGAGCTATTCCAAATCCTGAAAGATGATGCTGTGAAAGTGCTGCACTCAATATGCCAGCAAATTTGGAAAACTCAGCAATGGCCATAGGACTGGAAAAGGTTAGTTTTCATTCCAATCCCACAGAAAGGCAATGCCAAAGAATGCTCAAATTACCGCACAATTGCACTCATCTCACACGCTAGTAAAGTAATGATCAAAATTCTCCAAGACGGGCTTCAGCAATATGTGAACCGTGAACTTCCTGATGTTCCAGCTGGTTTTAGAAAAGGCAGAGGAACCAGAGATCAAATTGCCAACATCCGCTGGATCATCAAAAAAGCAAGAGAGTTTCAGAAAAACATCTATTTCTGCTTTATTGACTATAACAAGCCTTTGACTGTGTGGATCACAATAAACTGTGGAAGATTCTGAAAGAGATGGGAATACCAGAACACCTGATCTGCCTCTTGAGAAATCTGTATGCAGGTCAGGAAGCAACAGTTAGAACTGGACATGGAACAACAGACTGGTTCCAAATAGGGAAAGGAGTTCGTCAAGGCTGTATATTGTCACCCTGTTTATTTAACTTATATTCAGAGTACATCATGAGAAACGCTGGACTAGAAGAAACACAAGCTGGAATCAAGATTGCCGGGAGAAATATCAATAACCTCAGATATGCAGATGACACCACCTTTATGGCAGAAAGTGAAGAGGAACTAAAAAGCCTCTTGATGAAAATGAAAGAGGAGAGTGAAAAAGTTGGCTTAAAGCTCAACATTCAGAAAACGAAGATCATGGCAGCTGGTTCCACCACTTCATGGGAAATAGATGGGGAAACGGTGGAAACAGTGTCAGACTTTATTTTCCTGGGCTCCAAAATCACTGCAGATGGTGATTTCAGCCATGAAATTAAAAGACGCTTACTCTTTGGAAGGAAAGTTATGACCAACCTAGATAGCATATTCAAAAGCAGAGACATTACTTTGCCAACAAAGGTCCGTCTAGTCAAGGCTATGGTTTTTCCTGTGGTCATGTATGGATGTGAGAGTTGGACTGTGAAGAAGGCTGAGCGCCGAAGAATTGATGCTTTTGAACTGTGGTGTTGGAGAAGACTCTTGAGAGTCCCTTGGACTGCAAGGAGATCCAACCAGTCCATTCTGAAGGAGATCAGCCCCGGGATTTCTTTGGAAGGAATAATGCTAAAGCTGAAACTCCAGTACTTTGGCCACCTCATGCGAAGAGTTGACTCATTGGAAAAGACTCTGATGCTGGGAGAGATTGGGGGCAGGAGGAGAAGGGGACGACAGATGGTGAGATGGCTGGATGGCATCACTGACTCGATGGACGTGAGTCTGAGTGAACTCCGGGAGTTGGTGATGGACAGGGAGGCCTGGCGTGCTGCAATTCATGGGGTCACAAAGAGTCGGACATGACTGAGCGACTGATCTGATCTGAAAGACCAGACCTGCTCCCGTAATTTACATTTTAAGATAACAGGATTAGCCAAAAAAGGTTTAATCCGGAGATTGTCCTCAGGAAGGATACATTATTGTTATATAATCTTAAGGAATGTAGAGGAAAAAAAAGCTTGTCCTTTTCTTCCTCCTTGAGAATTCCAGACCCCTCTCTCCTTGAGGACCCCTAGACTTCTTATCAACCTACCTAGGAAATGACTTTCTTAGTAGGAAGGAAGACTAAAGCTTAATAATATGCAGTTTCTATTTTGGGTGATGAAAAAGTTCTGGAAATAGACAATGGTGATGATTAATACAACACTGTGATATATTATGGAGAAGCTCTATACAGTCAGCAAAAACAAGACCGGGAGCTGATTGTGGCTCAGATCATGAACTCCTTATTGCCAAATTCAGACTTAAATTGAAGAAAGTGGGGGAAACCACTAGACCATTCAGGTACGACCTAAATCAAATCCTTAATGATTATACAGGGGAAGTGACAAATAGATTCAAGGCATTAGATCTGATAGCCAGAGTGCCTGAAGAACTATGGATGGAGGTTCATAACATTGTACAGGAGGCCATGATCAAAACCATCCCCAAGAAAAAGAAACACAAAAAAAGCAAAATGATAGTCTGAGGAGGACTTACAAATAGCTGAGAAAAGAATAGAAGCAAAAGGCAAAAGGAAAGATATATCCATCTCAATTCAGAGTTCCAAAGAATACCAAGGAGAGATAGGAAAGCCTTCCTCAGTGATCAATGCAAAGAAATAGAGGGAAACAATAAAATGGGAAATACTAGGGATCTCTTCAAGAAAATTAGAGATACCAAGGGAACATTTCATGCAAAGATGGGCTTGATAAAGGACAGAAATGGTATGGACCTAACAGAAGCAGAAGATATTAAGAAGAGGTAGCAAGAATACACAGAAGAACTATACAAAAGCCATACATTCTGGAATGTGAAGTCAAGTGGGCCTTAGAGAGCATCACTACAACCAAAGCTAGTGGAGGTGATGGAATTCCACTTGAGCTATTTCAAATCCTGAAAGATGATGCTGTGAAAGCACTGCATCCAATATGCCAGCAAATTTGGAAAACTCAGCAGTGGCCACAGGACTGGAAAAGGTCAGTTTTCATTCCAATCCCAAAGAAAGGCAATGCCAAAGAATGTTCAAACTACTGCACAGTTGCACTCATCTCACATTCTAGTAAAGTAATGCTCAAAATTCTCCAAGCCAGGCTGCAGCAATGAACCATGAATTTCCAGATGTTCAAGCTGGATTTAGAAAAGGCAGAGGAACCAGATATCAAATTGCCAACTTCCGCTGGATCATTGAAAAAGCAAGAGAGTTTCAGAAAAACATCTGTTTCTGCTTTATTTACTATAACAAGCCTTTGACTGTGTGGATCACAATAAACTGTGGAAAATTCTGAAAGAGATGGGAATACCAGACCACCTGACCTGCCTCTTGAGAAATCTATATGCAGGTCAGGAAGCAACAGTTAGAACTGGACATGGAACAACAGACTGGTTCCAAATAGGAAAAGGAGTACATCAAGGCTGTATATTGTCACCCTGCTTGTATTCAGAGTACATCATGAGAAACGCTGGGCTGGAAGAAGCACAAGCTGGAATCAAGATTGCCAGGAGAAATATCAATAACCTCAGATATGCAGATGACACCACCTTTATGGCAGAAAGTGAAGAGGAACTAAAAAGCCTCTTGATGAAACTGAAAGAGGAGAGTGAAAAAGTTGGCTTAAAGCTCAACATTCAGAAAACTAAGATCATGGCATCTGGTCCCATCACTTCATGGGAAATAGATGGGGAAACAGTGGAAACAGTGTCAGACTATTTTTTTTTTTTTGGTGGGGGGGCTCCAAAATCACTGCAGATGGTGATTTCAGCCATGAAATTAAAAGACGCTTACTCCTTGGAAGGAAAGTTATGACCAACCTAGATAGCATATTCAAAAGCAGAGATATTACTTTGCCAACAAAGTTCCGGCTAGTCAAGGCTATGGTTTTTCCTGTGGTCATGTATGGATGTGAGAGTTGGACTGTGAAGAAAGCTGATTGCCAACAAAGGTCCGGCTAGTCAAGGCTATGGTTTTTCCTGTGGTCATGTATGGATGTGAGAGTTGGACTGTGAAGAAAGCTGAGTGCCAAAGAATTGATGCTTTTGAACTGTGGTGTTGGAGAAGACTCTTGAGAGTCCCTTGGACTGCAAGGACATCCAACCAGTCCATCCCAAAGGAGACCAGTCCTGGGTGTTCATTGGAAGGATTGATGCTAAAGCTGAAACTCGAATACTTTGGCCACCTCATTTGACGAGTTGACTCATTGGAAAAGACTCTGATGCTGGGAGGGATTGGGGGCAGGAGGAGAAGGTGACCACAGAGGATGAGATGGCTGGATGGCATCACTGACTCAATGCACATGAGTTTGAATGAACTCTGGGAGTTGGTGATGGACAGGAAGGCCTGGAGTGCTGCAATTCATGGGGTCACAAAGTCGGACAGGACTGAGCGACTGAACTGAACTGAAACTACAGGGAGGGAACACAGCTCCACCCATAGATAGAAAATTGGATTAAAGATTTACTGAGCATGGCCCAGCCCATCAGAATAAGACCCAGATTCCCCCACAGCCAGTTCCTCCCATCAGGAAGCTTCCACAAGCCTCTTATGCTTATCCATCAGAGGGCATACAGAATGAAAACCACAGTCACAGAAAACTAATCAAACTAATCACATGGATAACAGCCTTGTCTAACTCAGTGAAACTATGAGTCATGCCGTATACGGCCACCCGAGATGAATGGGTCATGGTGGAGAGTTCTGACAAAATGTGGTCCACTGGAGAAGGGAATGGCAAACCACTTCAGCTTTCTTGCTTGAGAACCCCATGTACAATATGAAAAGGGAAGAAGATACGACACTGAAAGATGAACTCCCCAGGTTGGTAGGTGCCCGATATGCTATTGGAGAAGAGTGGAGAAATAACTCCAGAAAGAATGAAGAAGCTGACCCAAAGCAAGAACAATGCCCAGTTGTGGATGTGACTGGTGATGGAAGTAAAGTCTGATGCTGTAAAGAGCAATATTGCATAGGAACCTGGAATGTTAGGTCCATCAAGATAAATTAAAAGTGGTTAAGCAGGAGATGGCAAGAGTGAACATTGACATTTTAGGAATCAGTGAACTAAAATGCACCAGAATGGGCGAATTTAATTCAGATGACCATTACATCTAATACTGTGGGCAAGAATCCCTTAGAAGAAATGGAGTAGCCCTCATAGTCAACAAAGTCCAAAATGCATACTTTGGTGCAACCTCAAAAATGATAGAATGATTTCTGTTCTTTTCCAAACCATTCACTATCACAGTAATCCAAGTCTATGACCCAACCACTAATGCTGAAGTTGAACAGTTCTATGAAGACCTACAAGACCTACTAGCTCAGTTCAGTTCAGTTGTTCAGTCATGCCCAACTCTTCTAGACCTTCTGAAGTAACACCAAGAAAAGATGTCCTTTTTGTCATATGGGACTGGAATGCAAATGTAGAAAGTCAAGAGATACCTGGAGTAACAGGCAACTTTGGCTTTGGAGTACAAAATGCAGCAGGGCAAAGGCTAACAGGGTTTTGCCAAGAGAATGCACTGGTCATAGCAAACACTCTCTTCCAACAACAAAGAGACAACTCTACACATGGACATCACCAGACGGTCAATACTAAAATCAGACTGATTATATTCTTTGCAGCCGAAGATGGAGAAGCTCTACACAGTCAGCAGAAACAAGACCAGGAGCTGACCTGTGGCTCTGATCATGAACTCCTTGTTGCCAAATTCAGACTTAAATTGAAGAAAGTAAGGAAAACCACTAGACCATTCAGGTATGACCTAAATCAAATCCCTAACGATTATACAGGAAAAGTGACAAATAGATTCAAGACATTAGATCTGATAGCCAGAGTGCCTGAAGAACTATGGATGGAGGTTCATAACATTGTACAGGAGGCCATGATCAAAACCATCCCCAAGAAAAAGAAACACAAAAAAAGCAAAATGATAGTCTGAGGAGGACTTACAAATAGCTGAGAAAAGAAGAGAAGCAAAAGGCAAAAGGAAAGATATATCCATCTCAATTCAGAGTTCCAAAGAATAGCGAGGAGAGATAAGAAATCCTTCCTCAGTGATCAGTGCAAAGAAATAGAGGGAAACAGTAGAATGGAATAGACTAGAGATCTCTTCAAGAAAATTAGAGATACCAAGGGAACATAAGATGGGCACAGGAAAGGACAGAAATGGCACGGATCTAACAGAAGCAGAAGATATTAAGAAGAGGTGGCGAGAACACACAGAAGAACAGTACAAAAAAGATCTCCATGACCCAGATAACCATGATGGTGTGATCACTCACCTAGAGCTAGACATCCTGGAGTGGGCCTTAGGAAGCATCATTATGAACAAAGTTAGTGAAGATGATGGAATTCCAGTTGAGCTATTTCAAATCCTAAAAGATGATGCTGTGAAAGTGTTGCACTCAATATGCCAACAAATTTGGAAAACTCAGCAGTGGCCACAGGACTGGAAAAAGTCGGTTTTCATTCCAATCCCAAAGAAAGGCAATGCCAAAGAATGTTCAAACTACCACACAATTGCACTCATCTCACATGCTAGCAAGGTAATGCTGAAAATTCTCCAAGCTAGGCTTCAGCAGTAAGTGAACTGAAAACTTCCATCTGGAAGTTTTAGAAAAGGCAGAGGAATCAGAGATCAAATTGCCAACATCCATTGGATTATAGACAAAGCAGAATTCCAGAAAAATATCTACTTCTGCTTCATTGACTATGCTAAAGCCTTTGACTATGTGGATCACAACAAACTGTGGAAAATTCTGAAAGAGATGGGAATACCAGACCACCTTACCTGCCTCCTGAGAAATCTATATGCAGGTCAAGAAGTAGCAGTTAGAACTGGACATGGAACAACAGACTGGTTCCAAATCAGGAAAGGAGTACATCAAGGCTATATATTGTCACCTGCTTACTTAACTTATATGAAGAGTACATCATGTGAAATGCCGGGCTGGATGAAGCACAAGCCGGAATCAAGATTGCCAGGAGATATATACATAACCTCAGATATGCAGATGATGCCACCCTTATGGCAGAAAGCAAAGAGTAACTGAAGAGCCTCTTGATGAAAGTGAAAGAGGAGAGTGAAAAACCTGGCTTAAAATTCAACATTCAAAAAACATGGCATCCAATCCCATCACTTCATGGTAAATAGATGGGGAAACAATGGAAAGAGGACAGACTTTATTTCCTTGGTCTCCAAAATCACTGCAGATGGTGACTGCAGCCATGAAATTAAAAGATGCTTGCTTCTTGGAAAAAAGCTATGACCAACCTAGACAGCATATTAAAAAGCAGAGACATTACTTTGCCAGCAAAGGTCCATCTAGTCAAAGCTATGGTTTTTCCAGTAGTCATGTATGGATGTGAGAGTTGGACTATAAAGAAAGCTGAGCGCTGAAGAATGGATGCTTTTGAGCTGTGATGTTGGAGAAGACTCTTGAGAGTCCCTTGGACTGCACGGAGATCCAACCAGTCAATCCTAAAGGGAGTCAGTCCTGAATATTCATTGGAAGGACTGATGCTGAAGCTGAAGCTCCAATGATGTGAAGAACTGACTCATTGGAAAAGACCCTGATGCTGGGAAAGATTGAAGCAGGAAGGAGAAGGGGATGACAGAGGACGAGATGGATGGCATCACCGACTCGATGGACATGAGTTTGAGCAAGCTCTGGGAGTTGGTGATGGACAGGGAAGCCTGGCATGCTGCAGTCCATGGGGTCACAGAGTTGGACACAACTGAGTGACTGAAGTGAACTGACTGTAACTATTAATATATGATAAATCTTGAGAGCCAGTAGACCAACTCCTCCAATGTATTCTTTTTCAAAACAGTTTTAGCTATTCTCTAGTTTCTTGGATTTTCCATGTAAGTTTTAGAATAATCTTGTCTCTGTCTACAAAATTCTTGCTGGGATGTTGGTAGAAATTACAATTTGGGGGAAACTGATATACTTATTGAGTCTTCCAATTCATGTATGCCTGTTTCTCCATTTATTCAAGACTTCATTAATTTCTTTCATCAGTGTTTTGTAGTTTTAAAAATCTTTCAAAAAATTGTTGTTTCAAATATTCTATACTTGTTTTGTTATATTTACACCTAAGATCTAATTTTTTTGAGCAAGCATACATAATTTTGTGCTTTTAATTTTGGTGTTTCTATATTCATTGTTAGTATTTAGAAATACCAGTGGGCTGTTTTTGTTTTTTTTTTTTTCACGTTTATCTCATGTCCTACAGGCTTGTTGGATTCATTTGTTCTAGGAGTGTTTTGTTTTGTTACCAAATCTACGAAGAAAACTGTGTCATCTGTAAACAGGAACCATTTGATGTCTTCCTTCCCAGGCTGTATGCCTTTTGTTCCCTTTTATTTTGTCTCACTGTCCAGGCCAGAACTTCCAGAACGATGCTGAATAAAAATCAGGAGAGTAGATATCCTTGCCTCGTTCCCAACCCTAGAGGGAAAGCTGTAGGTTATTTATGATGTTCTTTATCATGTTGAGGAAGTCCCTTCCTTTCCTATATTTATGAGAGTTTTTTTTTTTTTTTTTATCATGAATAGGTATTAAGTTTTGTTAAATGCCTTTTTGGCACTGATTGATATGACCAGATAATTTTTCATCATTAGCCTGTTAATATGGCAAATTACATGGATTGATGTTTTTGAATTTTGAACCACCCTTGAATCCCTGGGATAGACTCCACTTGGCCATAGTATATCTTATTGAATCTAATTTTCCAAGATTTTGTTAAGGATTTTGTATTTATATTCACAAAGTATTAATATATTGACCTATAGTTTTCTTTTTGTGACTGTTCGGTTTTGGCATTAGGATGATGTTAACTTCATACAATGAATCAGGGAGTATTCCATCCTTGTTTTTCTGGAAGAGATATGTAGAATTAGTGTTAATACTTTTTAAACTGTTTGATAGAAACCCCAGTGAAACCATCTGAGTCTAGAGGTTTAGGGGAAGGGATAGACTAAGAAGTTAATCTCCTTAATAGTTACAGGCTGTTCCAATCATTTTCTACAGGTAAGTTGTGGCAGGTTGTGCTTTTTTAGGAATTGGTTCATTTCATGTAAGCTGTCAAATTTACAAATGCACAGTTGTTCATAATCTCCCCTCATTTCCCTTTTGATGTCCTTAGGGTCTGTAGTGACACTTTCTGTGTCAGTTTTAAGACTGGAAATTTATGCCTTCTCTCTTTTTTTTGGGTCAGTTTTTCTGGAAGTTTGTTGGTTAAAAAAAAAAAAAAATCCCAAAGAACGAGCTCTTCGTTTCATTGCTTTTCCCTATTATTTTTCCATTTTCAACTTGATTAATTTCTGCTCTTATCTTCACCCTGCTATCCCTTCTGCTTGCTTTGGGTTCATTCTGCTCTCCTTACAGGTTCATGAGGTGGGTGCTTAATTACATCCCTTTTTTCTTCTTCTTTTAAAAAAATAAACATGTAGTCCAACAAAGCCAAGTTTATTGGGTCAGTGAAGCCAGGAAGGACTCTCCGAATAACTACACATCTCCTGACGATGGTGAGAAGGCACGTGGCACAGCTGTTTTCAAGTTTGTGTTAAGCGCACGCTTGTCCAGCCTGTGCCCCCCTGCTCAGGTGGTGTTGCCACGACAGAAGGGTCTAGGGTTTCTTCACGTGCTCCTTTGAATAAAAGGCGTCAGTGAGAGGACAGTGGGCACACCCTACCCTGTATCCCAGGGGTGCGGGTGGGGGCAGGTGTGAGTGTGGCAGGTGAACAAGGGCCAGGCAGACACGCCCAGCTCAGCCCATGCCCAGGCGGCTGGAACACGAAGGAGCCCCGTGAGTGATGTGAATGTGACTCCTTGACCCACAGGAAGCATTTATTTAGCACCTCCTGTGTGCTAGCCAGTGTCCCAGGAGAACAAAACAGCTCAAGCTCCCTGCCCAAGAAGATCCTAGTCTAGTGGGAGGAGACTGACAACCCAGAGAAGAGAAAAGAGGCCTGAATGTGCCAGAGGGGAAAGTGCAGATGAGAAAGCAGGACAGGAAGGAAGAAGGCAGGTAGACTGGGGCTGGGGGTCAGGCTCTGCAGCAACAGGAGGGGAGGCAGCCTGCGAGAAGGACCCTGAACCGAGACCCTGTGGATACGCTCTCTGCGGGCAGGGGCAAAGCCCTGTGGGGGTGCCAGCCTGGCGTTGAGGCCAGTGTGTCTGAGCAGCAGTGCGTGCAGGAGGGAGCAGGGGGAGAGGCAGGTGATGAGAGCCGTGGACTTGAGCCTGGGATTCTGACACCCCTCAGAGTGAAACCAGACTGGGAGGCTCAACAGGAAGTCACCCCAGTGACCAGGGAGCCACGGCGGCCTGGCCCAGGTGGAGGAGGGGCTCATGGTCCGATGCTGGGTATGTCTGGGGATGGATTTG
Organism: Bos javanicus; assembly: GCF_032452875.1. Classification (NCBI taxonomy): domain Eukaryota; kingdom Metazoa; phylum Chordata; class Mammalia; order Artiodactyla; family Bovidae; genus Bos; species Bos javanicus. The sequence continues at coordinate 144,096,355 of NC_083868.1, read as the reverse complement.
CTGAAAGTAGAAAACATTCTTATGGTTGCCAAGGGGATAAGGGGTGGAGGGATAAATTGGGAGATTGGGATTGACATAAACACACTACCATACATAAAATAGATACCTAATAAGAACCTACTGTATAGCACAGGGAACTCTACTCAATACTCTGCAATGGCCAATATGGGAAAAGAATCTAAAAAACAGTGGGTACGTGTACATGTATAACTAATTCATTTTGCTGTACACCTGAAACTAACACAACACTGTAAATCGACAATACTCCAATAAAAATTTTAAAATTAAATACCAAGAGAGAGGCAGAGAGAGAAATGTTGGCTGTGGGTGTGAGATGCAGGGAGGACCCTGGCAATCAAGGGATGCGGTCATCATCAGCTGAGATGAGGGAGCCTTGAGAGGATCAGGCTGGCGGGGGAGCCACGTGATGTAGGACTGAGCATTGGCCCATCACGGGTCACTGATGAGCTTGCTGGCATTAGAGCCCTTTGAGAACTGAGGTGCAGCCCAGGAGAGGAGGCTGTGAGGTACACACCCCAGCAAAGTGTAGCAGCACTGGGGGAAGCCCAACACGTGTGCACCTGGGGAGGGATCCAGCCCAGAGGGGAGTCACATGGGGGAGGAGAGAGGGAGACCTGGAGCCAGCCATGCCCTGGGCAGGCCTGGCTGGTAACACGGCCAGCTCACCACCCACCTCTCAGTCTGGCTCAAGCCTCCAGTTCAAAGTGTGGGCCCTGGAGCATCCGCATTACCTGGGACCTAGAAATGCAGAGTCCCGGGTCTGCAGAGTCAGACACCCTGAGGAGGGTCCAGCAACCTATGGTTCCACAAGGCCTTTGGGAGTGGGAGACAAGGCTGGGTGCTGAAGCTGGAGAGGGGGCTCCAAGCCTGGGAGGGAACAGCCGGGAAAGGCATCAGTGGGGACCCTCTCTCGTCCCAGTCTTAGATCCCTGGTTCTATGAAAGCCACTTTGACATTAGGTAGAAATTCTAGAGCACCCCAGCCATGACGAGATGAGTCTGCTCCTTTCACGGGTGTGCCCTGTTTTGCCTTTCATCAGTTCAGTTGCTCAGTTGTGTCCAACTCTTTGTGACCCCAGGGACTGCAGCACGCCAGGCTTCCCTGTCCGTCACCAACTCCCAGAGCTTGCTCAAACTCATGTCCATTGAGTCAGTGATGCCATCCAACCATCTCATACTCTGTTGTCCCCTTCTCCTCCTGCCTTCAATCTATCCCAGCATCAGGGCCTTTTCTAATGAGTCAGACCTTCCCATCAGGTGGTCAAAGTACCGGAGCTTCAGCTTCAGTATCAGTCCTTCCAATGAATACTCAGGACTGATTTCCCTTAGGATTGACTGGTTTGATCTTCTTGAAGTCCAAGGGACTCTCAAGAGTTTTCTCCAACTCCACAGCTCAAAACCATCCATTCTTCGGTGCTCAGCCTTCTTTATGGTCCAGCTCTCACATCCATACATGACTACTGGAAAAACCATAGCTTTGACTGGACAGACCTTTGTCAGCAAAATAAAGTCTCTGCTTTTTAATATGCTATCTAGGTTGGTCATAGCTTTTCTTCCAAAGAACAAGTATCTTAATTTCATGGCTGGGTTACCATCTGCAGTGATTTTGGAGCCCAAGGAAATAAAGTCTGTCACTGTTTCCATTGTTTCTCATGAATTTAGCACGAAGTAATGGGCCAGATGCCATGATCTTAGTTTTTTGAATGTTGAGCTTTAAGCTAGCTTTTTCACTCTCCTCTTTCAATTTCACCAAGAGGCTCTTTAGTTTCTCTTGCTTTCTGCCATTAGAGTGGTGTCATCTGCATATCTGAGGTTATTGAGATTTCTCCCGGCAATCTTGATTCCAGCTTGTGCATCATCCAGCCTGGCGTTTCACATGAGATATGATTTCTGCTGTGATGTGCACAGATCTGAGTGCCTGTCTGAGCTGGCCGCCTCACTTGCCCCATGTAACTCACACCCTGTCACCAGACAGAACATGTCCATCTCCCCACAAAGCTCCCTGGTGCCACCTCCTGGAAGTAACCTCTGACCTAGTTCAGGTCACTGTGGGTTCATTGTGCCTGTTCTGGAACTTTGTACAAAGGGAGCCATCTGGTCTGAACCCTCCATGGGTTTGACTTCTTTCACTCCAGGTACGTCTGGGCTCCCCTGCGAGGCTGCGAGGACCGATACTCCATTCTGGTACTGCCTGGACCCCTGAGCTAGTTCATCTGCTCACTTGTTGGAGGGCATCTGGGCTAAGGTGAACCTTCTCATCCAAGCCCTTGTTGGGCCAAGGTTTTCATTTCTTGTGTGTAAGTTATTAGCCAGAAGAGGAATTCCTGGGCCTTAGGACACGGTTTTCCAAAGCGACCGCAGCATTTTGTGTTCCCACCAGCAACGCGTGAGGGTTCCAGTTGCTCCACGTCCTCAGAACACCTGCTGGCGTCTGGTTACGACCATTCTGCTGCGTGAGTGGTGGCATCTCACTGCGGCTTTGACTCACGTCTCCCTGATGACCGATGTTCTTGTGTGAATTGCCATCGGCATATCTTCCTGTGCCAACTATCTGTCCAAGCCTCTTGCCTGTTTTAAAAAATTGGTTAGTTTGCATCACTGATTTGTGGAGAAGGCAATGGCAACCCACTCCAGTACTCTTGCCTGGAAAATCCCATGGACGGAGGAGCCTGGTGGGCTTCAGTCCATGAGGTCGCGAAGAGTCAGACATGACTGAGCGACTTCTCTCTTACTTTTCACTTTCATGCACTGGAGAAGGAAATGGCAACCCACTCCAGTGTTCTTGCCTGGAGAATCCCAGGGACGGGGAGCCTGGTGGGCTGCCGTCTATGGGGTCGCACAGAGTAGGACATGACTGAAGTGACTTAGCAGCAGCAGCAGCAGCATTGATTTGTAATTCTTTACATATTCTAGACACAAATTTTTTTCAAACTTTTTATTTTGTATTGGGGTATAGCAGATTAACAACATTGTGATAGTTTCAGGTAAACAGGGAGGGGACTCAGCCATTCATATACATGTATCCATTCTCCCCTAAACTTCTCTCCCATCCAGGCTGCCATATGACATTGAACAGAGTTCTGTGTGCTGTGCAGTAGGCCCTTGGTGATTATCCATTTTAAATATAGCAGTGTAGACACAAATTTTTGTCAGATGTTGCAGAAGTGTTTTGGATATTTTCTCTAAGTCTGTGAGTGGCCATCTCAGATTTTAGAATCTCCTGGCCACAGGCTGCAGCCCTGCCCAGCCCCAACCAGGCCCACCCTCTGCAGGCTCAGGGCCCATTGAGTGGACAAGAGGATGAGCTCCTGCTTTCTGGGGACAAGGGAGCCGGCCAGGGAAGTGCCAATGGCCTGGCACTGGGAAGAGTGTGACCCTGGAGTAACTGGATGGGGACCTGGCCCCCACAGTGCAGGAGCAGAAAGCATGAAGTGAGCTTCCGGGTCAAAGGGCCTGTAGTGAGCACCCCCACACCAGGGTCTTCAGCCTCCCCCTGTGGCCCCAAGTCCCCCAGGCAGATGCAAACCACTCTCTGGCCTTTCTGGGAGTCCGGTGGGTGGGACCCAGGCCCAAGTGGGCAGGGAAAGCGCACTGACACCAGCGTTCTCTGGGGACATCCCTTCTGGAAGGTCCCCAGCAGTTCCTGTCCCCCTGAGTGTGCAGGGAACAAAGCAGAAAGGTCACCTGCTCCAGGGTCAGACGGGAGTCCCCTGTGGATTGCGTGTGAAGGTGAAAGAAGGAAAAGCCCCAAAATGCCCTTCAGTGGAGACCGGCAAGTATCAAGGCCACCCCTCTGTGGACGACCAGACCAGGGGAAGGAGGGGTGAGTCCAGGCCCACACCGTGCTTACCATCTGCTGCAAATAGCAGTGCGGTACGTGCGGGGTGACTCAGTTATTGTGAAGCAAACAAGAGAAGGAAAAAGAAAGGCTCCTCTGGGAGGAGCCTTAGCAGGTGTGAGCTCTGGGCAGGGGGCGGGGGGACAGTGAGAGGGACTCTGGGACTTAATCCATACACTTAAGTATGGTTTGTCTACACAGGTTTGTTTTTACATGAAAAGTAGAAAATAGAATGTCGTGGGAAATATCCACAATACCAATCAAAGTATTAGATAATTGGGAATAAAGATAGTAAGAACTGTGTTGTACCCACATTTCATTTATTTGTATTATTTATTTGCTGGTATCTTTTGTATTAAGGTGTAATTGGCATATATAATATTTTTAAAAGAAGAAAGAAACAGGAAGGTGCACCATGTTCCTGGATTTAATTTCCTAATTGCATTTTAAAAGGCAATTCTTCATATCTACAAAACAGCAGCCGACTCACAGACACTGAGAGGAGACTTGTGGTTGCCAAGGAGGAGGTGGGGTGGGAGAGGGAGGGATCGGGAGGCTGGGGTGAGCAGATGCAAACGGTCCCATATAGACTGGAGAAACAACCGGGACCTACTGTATAGCACAGGCAACTGTATTCAATATCCTAGGATAAGCCATAATGAAAAAGAAAATGAAAAAGAACGTATATAGATAAAGAATATGTACAAAGGATACATATATGGAAAAAGAAATGTATAACGGAATCACTTTGCTCTACAGCAGAAATTAACACAACATTTTAAATCAACTATACTTCAATAAAAAATTGCTTTGAAAAGTGGCCCTTAATCTTGAAAACAAATACAATTCCAATCAAATTACTAAAGGGAGTTTAGAACTTGAGTCTCCTTTTCTTTTGGCACATGAGTGAACCAGAGACAAGACACTTTTGAAGGGGATCAAGCTGCCTAGACAAAACATTAAAAAGCTGCAGAGAGGAGGACAAGGAGGGCTGGTGCTGAGATGCAGATGGCTGGAGTGATGGCAAAGCCCAGAGTGAGACCCAAACGCACCTGCGAATTATGGGTGATAACTGCATTGCCTGGAACACATAGTGGGAGGGACAGATGGACCCCTCGATGAATCTGTCAGACCAGCTAATCAGTGCAAAACTCCTACCAAACACCAAAAATATCCTGAAATAAAATGTTAAAATAGAGATGAATGTTAATATTATCTAATAACGTAAGAAAGATGAATGCTAACATCACTTTGGAGTGGAGAAGACCTTTTTAAGTATGATAGGAAAAATGAAAACCATTACAGAAAACACAAAGATATTTGTGTGTTAAAATATTTTTAAAAATTTAAATCCAATATTGAAGAATCCTTGCATCCCTGGGATAAAGCCCACTTGGTCATGGTGTATGATCTTTTTAATGTGTTGTTGGATTCTGATTGCTAGAATTTTGTTAAGGATTTTTGCATCTATGTTCATCAGTGATATTGGCCTGTAGTTTTCTTTTTTTGTGGGATCTTTGTCAGGTTTTGGTATTAGGGTGATGGTGGCCTCATAGAATGAGTTTGGAAGTTTACCTTCCTCTGCAATTTTCTGGAAGAGTTTGAGCAGGATAGGTGTTAGCTCTTCTCTAAATTTTTGGTAGAATTCAGCTGTGAAGCCGTCTGGACCTGGGCTTTTGTTTGCTGGAAGATTTTTGATTACAGTTTCAATTTCCATGCTTGTGATGGGTCTGTTAAGATTTTCTATTTCTTCCTGGTCCAGTTTTGGAAAGTCATACTTTTCTAAGAATTTGTCCATTTCTTCCACGTTGTCCATTTTATTGGCATATAATTGTTGATAGTAGTCTCTTATGATCTTTTGTATTTCTGTGTTGTCTGTTGTGATCTCTCCATTTTCATTTCTAATTTTACTGATTTGATTTTTCTCCCTTTGTTTCTTGATGAGCCTGGCTAATGGTTTGTCAATTTTATTTATCCTTTCAAAGAACCAGCTTTTGGTTTTGTTGATTTTTGCTATGGTCTCTTTTGTTTCTTTTGCATTTATTTCTGCTCTAATTTTTAAGATTTCTTTCCTTCTACTAACCCTGGGGTTCTTCATTTCTTCCTTTTCTAGTTGCTTTAGGTGTAGAGTTAGGTTATTTATTTGACTTTTTTCTTGTTTCTTGAGGTGTGACAAACAACTAATCTCAAAAATATACAAGCAACTCCTACAGCTCAACTCCAGAAAAATAAATGACCCAATCAAAAAATGGGCCAAAGAACTAAATAGGCATTTCTCCAAAGAAGACATACAGATGGCTAACAAACACATGAAAAGATGCTCAACATCACTCATTATCAGAGAAATGCAAATCAAAACCACTATGAGGTACCATTTCACACCAGTCAGAATGGCTGCGATCCAAAAATCTACAAATAATAAATGCTGGAGAGGGTGTGGAGAAAAGGGAATCCTCTTACACTGTTGGTGGGAATGCAAACTAGTACAGCCATTATGGAGAAGAGTGTGGAGATTCCTTAAAAAACTGGAAATAGAACTGCCTTATGATCCAGCAATCCCACTGCTAGGCATACACACTGAGGAAACCAGAAGGGAAAGAGACACATGTACCCCAATGTTCATCACAGCACTGTTTATAATAGCCAGGACATGGAAGCAACCTAGATGCCCATCAGCAGATGAATGGATAAGAAAGCTGTGGTACATATACACAATGGAGTATTACTCAGCCATTAAAAAGAATACATTTGAATCAGTTCTAATGAGGTGGATGAAACTGGAGCCTATTATACAGAGTGAAGTAAGCCAGAAGGAAAAACACCAATACAGTATACTAATGCATATATATGGAATTTAGAAAGATGGTAACAATAACCCTGTGAACAAGACAGCAAAAGAGACAGTGATGTATAGAACAGTCTTATGGACTCTGTGGGAGAGGGAGAGGGTGGGAAGATTTGGGAGAATGGCATTGAAACATGTAAAATATCATGTATGAAACGAGATGCCAGTCCAGGTTCGATGCACGATACTGGACGCTTGGGGCTAGTGCACTGGGACGACCCAGAGGGATGGTATGGGGAGGGAGGAGGGAGGAGGGTTCAGGATGGGGAACACGTGTATACCTGTGGTGGATTCATTTTGATATTTGGCAAAACTAATACAATTATGTAAAGTTTAAAAATTAAATAAAAATTAAAAAAAATTTAAATCGATAGAGCAAGGTGAAGAAAATATTGGTGACATGTATATGAGGGTTAGCTAAGAGTTAATATCTCTCATACAGAGAGTTCTCAAATCAGTAAGAAAAAGACAAATACTCAAGAGTTTAAAAAGAAAAGAGATTTGACCTTCAAGTTTTATTCCACAGCCCAGTAGCAATAAGGGATTGGACTCTAGCACCATTTCATTGTCTACTTTGGGACTTATTTAAAAATTAATTTTTTTAAATTGGAGAATAATTGCTTTACAATATTGCATTGGTTTCTGCCATACATCAACATGAATCAGTCATAGGTATACATATGCCGCCTCCCTCTTGAGCCTCCCCCGCACCTCCCACCCCATCCCACCCCTCTAGGTTGTCACAGAGCACCAGGTTTGAGCTTCCTGCATCATACAGCAAAGTCCCACTGGTTGTCCATTTTTCATGTGATAAAATGTTTCAGAGCTACTATTTGAAAACTTTGAGACCTTTGGATAGGGGTCTATAAAAACATATAGCCTGTGCACAGAAAACATAACTAGTGTTCTCCATGTAGTGTTTACAAATGTACCATGAGAGGACTATCTTTGTGTAAGTGAGCTTTGAGAAACAGCAGGTTAAACCCAGTAAGCAGGCAGTCACCGTCATGTCCTCAGGGATGCCACCTTGAGTGGGTCTGGACACAGCCTTGCTCCCGAGCCTCCCCGAGGCAGGCGGTGGCTCCAGATGGGGTGCCACTGGGGAGCGGAGGCGCAGGGACTGGGCATCTTAGGGCACCTCGGGCAGCGGCAGGGAAGACGCGCAGTCACAGTTTTGGCCAGGAGAGGGGGATGCCTAGTCACTTTTGGGGGTGGTGGAGGCCCTTGCTTTTGTGCTCACAGCGACTAGGACAGGGTTGCATCTTTTCTGCTCCCCTCATCAGGGCACCGATTGGCGGCCCGAGGCTCTGCTCTGTGTGGCCGCAGGCATCCACCAGGAGCACCAGGAGTCCAAGCTGTTAGGCCGGCCGCGAACCCAACTCTAGTCAAGCTGTCCACGGGTCTCCTCTCTCTGCATATGGAAGGCATCACTAATGGCCAAGACAGGCTTCCCTGGTGGCTCAGACAGTAAACAATCTGCGGGCTATTCAGGGGATGCAGGTTTGATCCCTGAGTCAGGAAGATTCCCTGAAGAAGGGAATGGCAACCTACTCCAGTATTTTTGCCTGGAGAATTCCATGGACAGAGGAGCCTGGCAGGCTACAGCCCATAGGGTCACGAAGAGTCAGACACGACTGAGTGGCTAACACTTTAATGGTTAAGACAACAGCAGGCTGGAAGGTGGAGGAGGGCTACATGAGCACCAGTCTCAGGCCAGCAGCCGGCCCCTTCTCCCACCTTCCAGAAGCGTGCTCACGGGCAGCCTGGGGAACGGGATGGGTCTGGGTCTGGCTATGTGCGACCCCCTGCTTAGAACTTCACAGTTTCCATCACTGCATAAAGGTCTGAGAACCCCTGCAGGATTAAGTCCTGCCCACTTAATCCTCCACTTCCCCCAACCCTGTTTCCACAGAGACTGTTTTCTTCTCAGGACATTTAAAAACACTTATGTGTGAAGTACAAGTTAGAGAATCAGCTTCCGATATGTGACATGACTGCTCCCAGGCCATCTCCCCAGAAACCTGTCTCCCTGAGCCCATTTCCCCAGGAGTTTTGTCTAGTGAAAGCACAAAGGTCTGGGGTCAGCAAGCCCACGCTGTGGTGGGGGGTCAGCGCTGGGCTCTTATCTCCTCCCTCTCATCCAGGCCCATAGTCTGGGAGAGGTGGTCTCTGCTTCTCCTCCTGAATGACCTACGAGTGGCCAGGAGCCCACACCTGGCACCTGAGACAAAGGAGAAGCCCTGAACCCCAGTCCCTGATGGATGCTCACACGACTGTTGCTTCCTTGATGCAGGACAGCAGTCCTGTCGGCAACCGCTGGTCAGCGTGCACTCCAGGAAAGGTGAGGCTACACCTCTCCCAGGCCCCCTCTCTGTTTCACGTGCCTGGAAATCCTCTCCAGATGCCTGCTGTGGGCCCTGAGCCCCTGCTGCTCTGGGGGCCTCGCAGGAGTACAGAAGGACAACACGAGGGCAGCAGGCTGGGGTCCCTCCCTTTTCCCAGGAAATCTGGTCAGTGCCCTGTTACTGGGACAAGATCCCCCCAGGCTGTATGTTCCCCCCTCCACCCCTGCATTTGGACCAGCCTTGGGTGCAGGGCCAAGCCTGACTGGAGTCAGGTGCCATTCAGGATGCCCTTGGGCCCCAAAGCCTCTGAACTAAACTGGGAGCAAGCTGTGGGTCATCCTATCTGGCCAGCACCCAGAGGGTGACCACCAGGCCAGGCAGGACCTACCAACCAGAGGCCCACTGAGGCTTTGAAGGGGGGGGGGCTCCATGCAGGGGTGTCAGCAGCCCCTCACTGCATCCATGCCAGCCTCACAGATATCCTAACTGGGGAAAGCAGGGTGTCAGGCCGCTTGGGCTGGGCTGGGCGAGGCTGGGGCTCACCCAGGAATCTTCAGAACCACCCTAGCAGGGCCCATCCACTGCTGGGTGTGAGGCCATGGGGAGAGGTGCAGCTGGCATGTGGTCCTCTTGCAGATGGAGACCTGTGTTGTGTCCTGCCCTTTGCTCCCACATGCGTGATCTTCAGGCTTCCTGAGGTGTCCACGGGTGAGGACAGTGTGCCCTTGACCAGCAGAGGGGCCTGACGTGTCAAGGTGTGAGGCTGGTGGTGGCCTCAGAGACTGAGCTGGTCACCCAGAGGCCAGCTCCTCTGAGGCCTGTTTCCAATCCACTAGGCTCCCCACTACCCCATGCTCCCCTTCAGATGGCACTGTCTCTGCCAAGCTGCCTCAGGGTGCATGGTACCCTGCTACCCTGAGAGAAAAGCACTTGTACAGGAGTGTCCTGGGGCCCCACCTGTACCTGTCCACACACTCTGGGCGGAACCTTCCTGAAGCCTCTGCTCCACACTGCTAGGTCAGGTGCTCCTGCCCCCAGGATGCCCTCCTTGCTGTTCAGGTCCAACAACAAGAAGTTTGCCCCTTCCACAGAGCTAGAATAGGCCTCTGGAACCCCCACATTCCCCTTCTGCCACAGGAACAACACAGACAGGGCAGAGAGGGGAGCAGGGGTATGTGGCCAGGTGACAGGTCTATACCCCAATCCCTTCTGGCCCTTATAATCTTTTTAAATCTTATGTCCCAGTTTTAAAACTAAAATAAATAAAAGGAGGAGAAAGCAATCAAGACAGTGTACTCAGACATAGGGGAAATTATTTCATCATCATTGTCAGTTTCATCATTCTCTTCCCTCCACTAAAACACAGTCTTAATAAACTCTTTTAGAATAAATATTCTAAAATATTCAGAAATATATGTGCATGTGTTGAAAGAACTAATATTATTAAAATGATAATATTATCCAACATAATCTGTAGATTTGACAAAACCACTATCAAAATTCCAATGGCATGTTTCACAGAAAGGAAAAAAAAAAATCCTAGAATTTGTGTGGAACCACAATGACCCCAAATTGCCAAAGCAATCTGGAGAAAGAAGAACAAAGCTAGAGGTATCACACATCCTAATTTCAAACTATGTTACAAAGCTGCTCTAATTAAAATGGTATGGCACTGACACAAAAACAGACACGTGGCTCAACAGGACAGAATAAAAGCCCGGAAGTAAGTCCACGTATATATGTACAAGTAATTTACGACAAAGAAGCCAGGAATACGCGATGGGGAAAGAACACTCTCTTTAATTAACGGTTCTGGGAAAACTGGACAGTCACATGCAAAAGAACGAAACTGGACCTCTGTCTCACAGCATACCCGAAAATTAACTCAAAACGGATTTAAGGCTTGAACAGATAACCTGAAACCATAAAGCCCTAGAAGAGAATATAGGAGGTAAACCCCTTGACCTGGGTCTTGGCAATGGTTTTCTGGATTTGATGCCAAAATCAAAGGCAATGAAGGCAAAAACAGACAAATGAGACTATATTCACACTAAAAATCTTTACTACAAAAGACAACCATTAACAAAATGAAAAGGCAACATACTGAGGGAGAGAAAATATCTGACAACCATATATCTAATGAAAGCTTAATATCCAAAATATACAAAGAATTTATACAACTCAATAGCAAAACAGAAGACAATTTGATGTACAATCTAGGCAAGGAATCTAAATAGATGTTTTCCAAAGAAGATATATGAAAAAAAAAAAGGGGGGGAAGGGAAGAGGGAAGAATCAGGTTTCTGATATTTTTACATATATTGGGGTGGAAGGGAGATGATGGTGGGAATAAATAAAATTTAATGCTAAAAAAAAAAGAAGAAGATATAAGGATGTTTTCTGTATGTCTTCCAGCAAACAGGTACATGACAATATGCTCTACTTCAGGGAAATGCAAATCAAACCCTCAGCAAGTCAGCACCTCACACCTGTCAGAGTGGCTGTTGTCAAACATGCAAGAATAACAAGTGCTGGCAAGGATGTGGAGAGAAGGAAACCCTTGTGCCCTGTTGTGAGAATGTAAATTGGTGCAGCTGCCAAGGAAAACACTAAGGAGCTGTCTCAAAAAATTAAAAATAGAACTACCACACAATCCAGCAAAACCATTTCTGGGTATGCATCCAACAACAATGAAAACACTGATTTGAGAAGATACCTGCACCCTCATATTCATGGCAGCATTACTTACAATATCCAAGACATAAACGAAAAAGTGCCCATCAGTGGGTGAATGCATCAAGAAAACACACATATATACAATGGAGTGCTACTCTGTCATAAAACAGGAATGAAATTTTGGCATTTGTGACAACATGGATTGACCTTGAGGGCATTATGCTAAGTGAAACAAACCAGACAAAGACAGATACCATATGACCTCACTTACATGTGGGATTAAAAACAAACAAAAAATCCAAACTCACAGATACAGAGAAGGTGGTTGCCAAAGGTGGAGACTGGATAAACGGGTCTGGGTCTCCCACATTGCAGCTTGACACTCTACCCTCTGAGTCACCGCCCAGATAAATGGATGAAGAGGGTCAAAAGGTGTAAACTTTCAGTTAAAGATAAATACCTCACAAATAGAGATATAAACTATTGCATGATGATGACAGTCAATAATGTGTTGTTGTTTAGTTTCTAAGTTGTGTCTGACTGTTTGCAACCCATTAGACTGTAGCCTGCCAAGCTCCTCTGTCCATAGGATTTTCCAGGCAAGAATACTGGAGTGGGTTGTCATTTCCTTCTCAAGGGGATAGTCCCTACTCAGGGATTAAACTCTCATTTCCTGCCCTGGCAGGGGATTCTTTACCTCTGAGCCACCTGGAGAGTTTAGTCAATACAGTGTGGTTAAAAAAGAAAGTATTTTAGAATACTTTGTATCTATAGAAAATCTCGAAGCTAGGACAGAGCTCCCACAAACCCATACCCCTGTGATTAACATCTGGCTTCAGTGTGATACGATTGTAACAATTAGTGAATCACTACTGATACAAGCACAAGCTGGAATCAAGATTGCAGGGGAAAAATATCAATAACCTCAGATATGCTGATGACACCACCCTTATGGCAGAAAGTGAAGAGGAACTAAAAAGCTTCTTGACGAAAGTGAAAGAGAAGAGTGAAAAAGTTGGCTTGAAGCTCAACTTTCAGAAAACTAAGATCATGGCATCCGGTCCCATCACTTCACGGGAAATAGATGGGGAAACAGTGGAAACAGTGTCAGACTTTATTTTGGGGGGCTCCAAAATCACTGCAGATGGTGACTGCAGCCATGAAATTAAAAGACACTTACTCCTTGGAAGGAAAGTTATGACCAACCTAGATAGCATATTCAAAAGCAGAAACATTTCTTTGCCAACATAGTTCCGTCTAGTCAAGGCTATGGTTTTTCCTGTGGTCATGTATGGATATTAGAGTTGGACTGAAGAAAGCTGAGCACCAAAGAATTGATGCTTTTGAACTGTGGTGTTGGAGAAGACTCTTGAGAGTCCCTTGGACTGCAAGGAGATCCAACCAGTCCATTCTGAAGGAGATCAGCCCTGGGATTTCTTTGGAAGGAATGATGCTAAAGCTGAAACTCCAGTACTTTGGCCACCTCATGCGAAGAGTTGACTCATTGGAAAAGACTCTGATGCTGGGAGGGATTGGGGGCAGGAGGAGAAGGGGACAACAGAGGATGAGATGGCTGGATGGCATCACCGACTCGATGGACGTGAGTCTGGGTGAACTCTGGGAGTTGGTGATGGACAGGGAGGCCTGGCGTGCTGCGATTCATGGGGTCGCAAAGAGTCGGTCACAACTGAGTGACTGAACTGAACTGAACTGAACTGATACAGTATTCTTGAGGCTAATGAGCCATAGTTTACTAGGTGTCCTTGGTTTCCTCTAAGGTCGTTTTTCTGTCGCGTTTAGTCTAATCGTCATGCCTCCTTAGGCTCCTCTTGGGTGTGACAGTTTCTCGGATTTTTTCTGATGAGCGACACAGTTGTGAAGAGTCCCAGGCAGGTATGTTGCTATGTTGCAGGCTGTCCCACCCCTGGAATCTTCTGGCACTTCTCTCATGGGTGGCGGCTGAGTCACAGGTGGGGAGGGAGCCCACAGAGGTGACACACCATCCTCGTGTCACCCTATAGGGAGCAGTACTGTCCACTCTGCTGTCAACCTTGACCTTGGCAGGTTTCTCCCTGCAGAGCTACTGCCTGACATCCTGCTGAGCTTTTTAAAGTGTGTTTGTGTGTGTGTATGTGTGTGTGTGTGTGTGTGTGTGTGTATATAAAATTTATTTATTTGGCTACACCAGGTCTTAGTTGGGGCATGTGGGCTCTAGTTCCCTGACCAGGGATAGAACCTGGGTCCTTGCATTGGGAGCCTGGAATCTTAGCGACTGGACCACCAGGGAAGCACTCATTGAACTTTACACAGGTAAGTCAGGCCACCCGGACCACACCCAAGCTGAAAGGAGGGAGCTATGAGCCCTCCCCAGGCCAACTGAGCTTCCTCCCCACTAATTGCCCCTTGGCCCCTCCCACTCCCGACCATTTATCCCACCCAGAACCTTCACCCTCACTAGGCACCACACCCCTTAGATGCTTAAACCCCACTGAACTCCCTCCCAGCCGGTCCTGCCCCCCTGCGCCCACCCCCAGCAGAGAATCCTGAGAGCCCTAAGCCCCGCCCCTGAGTCCCCCACCCCCGCACTCAGGCCCCATCACTGAGCCTCCTCACTCCGCCCCCCTGAACCCTCCTCTCTCACACGTGTCTTCTCATCCCTCCTCACTGTGAGGACTCTCCTGCCCCTCCCCCTCCCCCTCCCGGGACTCCCTAATCCCCCACCCAGCAGGGGCACCCCACAGGAGCCCTCCACCCTTCCACCCAAGACCCAGTGGCACTGAGGGGTCCCCGCCCTCATCCCTGCGTCATCCTGCGCGCCCCCACCCCAGGAGTCCAGCACCCTGGTTTCCTGCTGATTCTGGAAGAAGTCCCTTCCCAGATTCCATGGCCCGTTCCTCCCCGGGGACCCTGAACCTGGAGATCATGGATGGCTCAGACCCTGACCCAGCCCTGCCGCCGGATAGGGAGCAATGGCCCCCGCCCTGTGAAATCCGTGAGGCCCTTTCTTCTTCTCAGGAGCCCCCCTGCCTTCAAGAGTTCTTGGGAGAGACCAAGGCTGGATGGGATCTGGGAGACCCTGGGGCGGCAGGAACATGGGGTGGCTGAGGGGCTCACAGCTGGGGGGACGCAGACGGAGGAGGTGCCACGGAGGACCTCGGGCCCTGTGAGACTCAAGTGGCCCACCTGATGGGCAACCCTTGAATTCCCCCTCGAGGCTGGCACTCACCACCGATATTCCTGCCCCTCAACACCATCCCTGCCCTGGGTTGGGAGGGGTGAGTGTCACTGTGGGAGGTGGGTAGGGGCTGAAGGAGGATTCCAGGATTCCAAGGCTCCGAGACGGAGGCTGGTGGGGCACCTTCTCACTCTCCGCTGTCTGTCCTATCTCTTGGTTTGGTGTCCCCTTGTCTGCTACCCTAGTCCTGGACCCGGAGCCGGAGCACAGTCTGGACATCATCCTAGTGGGTTCCAGCGAACTGTCATCCCCACCATCTCCCGGGCCCCGCAGAGGTGAGGGTTCATTTGAGTACTGGGCCCATCACTTGGGATGCCAACTTCAAGCCTGAACGCTGTCCAGGGTTCCCAACTTCTGGAATAATCATGCCTCACTCAGGAGCAGGAGGGCCCCACTCCAAGCCTCCCCCACCCCAGCGATCAGCTTGGATGTTTAAATGTCAGTGTGAAAGGTCGAGGGGGAGGGTGGTGCTGGCCCTCTGGGTCCTGCGACTTCAAAAGATCGACTTTGAGGCTCGTCTCTTGACCTGTTTGATGTAGGAGACAGGCTGAGGCAGGGACTATGTCTTTTCTTTTCCAGATTTTATTGCATATGAAGTCAAGGTCAACCAGCGAGACATAGAAGGTGAGCATCACACACCTGCCCAGGTGAAGGGATGTGAGCCTGCTCAAGAAGGTTGTCCATCCCTGGAGGAGGGCGGTGGACATGGCTGGTGCCCAGCTTGTATCCCCTCCACCTGCCCTAAAGACCCTGACCCATCATTGAAGGTGTCTTTTAGTATAATCACACATAATGTGCCACCGCCACTACAATCTAATTTGGGGGCATTTTCATCACCTGCACAAGAAACTGGTACCCACAGTAACTCCTTCCTTATCCCTCCCCTCTTTCAACTCTTGGCAACCACAAATCTACTTTTTTTCTCTATGGCTTTGCCTAGCCTGGATCCCCTGCATTTACACATGGATTTTTGGATCAGGCTAGCAATTTCTGCAAAAAAAAGAAAAGAAAAAAAAATCCCAGCTGGAATTTTGAGAGAGATCTGTAGACCAATTTGGGGAGGCTTGCCATTTTAATGGGCTTCCCTGGTAGCTCAGTGGTAAAGAATCTGCCCGCTAATGCAGGAGATGTGGGTTTGATCTGTGGGTTGGGAAGATCCCCTGGAGAAGGAAATGGAAACCCACTCCAGTATTCTTTCTTGCCTGGGAAATCCCATGGACAGAGGAGCCTGGTGGGCTACAGTCTGTGGGGTCTCAAAGAGTCAGACACGACTGAGTGACTGAGGACACACAGCATTTTAACACTCATTAGTCTTCTGATCCACAAACATGGGATGCCCTCCCATCTGAACTTTCTTTCAAGAGCAGTTTGGGGCTTTCAGTGTACAGGTCTTGCACTTTTTCTGTTGTTGCTAAGTCTGTTGCTCTGTCTGGCGCTGTTGTGACGCATGTTGACTGTGGGTTTCTGCCTCAGATGTGTGTATCTGCTGTGGAAGTCTCCAGCTGCACACACAGCACCCTCTGTTTGAGGGGGGTATGTGTGCTCCATGCAAGGTAAGCAGGGAGGTGAGGGTGGCTTCGTGGCAGCCTCAGGGCAGAGTGGGCAGCCTGGCTTTGCCCTCGTCAAGGACAAGTTCCTGGAGTGCCTCTTCCTGTACGACGATGACGGGTACCAGTCTTACTGCTCCATCTGCTGCGCCGGGGAGACGCTGCTCATCTGCGAGAATCCCGACTGCACCCGGTGAGGCCAGGGGCGCGGGGGATCCAGAGTCATGAAGGACTGCTGCCCATAAACCTGGGGAACGCCCATCCTTCTGGGCTCTGCATCCTGGAGTGCAAGGGACTTTCCCACCCCACCTCCCCAAAGGATGACTTTCTCCAAAGCTTTCAATTTCCATCTCAAATGTTTCATTTGCTGAAGAGCCTTGACCTATGGGAGGGGCTTCCCAGGTGGCGCTAGTAGTAAAGAGCCTGCCTGCCTGTGAAAGAGAAGTAAGAGATGCTGGTTCGATCCCTGGGTGGGGAAGAGCCCCTGGAGAAGGGCATGGCAACCCACTCCAGTATACTTGCCTGTAGAATCCCACACACAGAAGAGCCTGGCAGGCTATGATCTGTGGGGTCACAAAGAGTCGGACACGACTGAAGTGACTTAGCACGCATGTACGCTTCACCTATGGGAGGGGGTCTCAAAAGCTGTGTGCTTGTGATTTTTCTTTCTGTTTTTATTGCCAAGGCATAGCTGCTCCCTCGATGGTTAAGTAGGACAGTGACAGGACCCTCACGGGGCCAGAGTCAGGCAGGTGCCTTCGCTCTCCCCTGCTGTGTGCCCACCTGAGCTTTACCTGCAGTCCCTCCCTGCAGCCCTTCTGGGCCATCCTTGTACCCACAGCTCCCAGCCCAGACCTGCCCCCCTGTCCCCTCAGTGGGTGCTCCTGCGCTTGAGTTCATGGGGAGATCTCACCTGCTTTCTTAGATGCTAAAGTTTGGAGGAGGAGAGCAGCTGGCGTAGGGGAGTCTTGAAAATCCGCCATTGTCCACAGGTCCCCCTGTCCTCTGCGGATGACGGGGGCCCTGTGGCTCTAGGTCCCTGAGAGGGACTGACCCCCTCCCTCAGCCACAGCCTTGCCTCCCCACCCTGCTGGCTTTGTCTTTCCACCTGTCTTTTCACTCACTCCAGAACAAGGAGCAGGCTCTCTGCTGCCTACTGGGCCACCGGGGTTTCACCTGGAGACGAGGCAGCGTCATTTCTGCCGCTGTGGTTTTCTGTTTGACTACAGATGCTACTGTTTCGAGTGCGTTGACACCCTGGTTGGCCCTGGGACCTCGGGGAAGGTTCACGCCATGAGCAACTGGGTCTGCTTCCTTTGCCTGCCCTTCCCCCGGAGCGGGCTGCTGCAGAGGAGGAGAAAGTGGCGGACGTGGCTGAAGGCCTTCTATGACCGGGAGGCGGTGAGTGGCAGCTGGAGCTGGAGGATAGAATGGGCGAACGGCCAGCCCTAACTTGGCTCATTTCCTCCGGCGACTGGTTGCAAAATACCCATCCGCTCTGCTTAGGTGATGAAGTTAAAGGCTTCTGAGCAAATGCACTTTTCTCATCTTCCTCTCTGATAGCAGGTCCATTAGGTGTCTGTCTTCCACAAATCCCTTTAGCACAGCAGCTTTGTTTCTCCCAAGCCTGGGAACCAGGCATTTGTAGGAGGTAGGAGAGGGCCCAGCAAACGTGGGCCTCTGAGCTCAGCAAGTGGGAGCAAATGCCTGGGCAGGATCTCCAAGTCCAGCCCGGACAGCTGGCACAGACATGGGTCCTCTATGGAATCAAGGCCGGGGCCATGAGCTAGGCAGGAGTGTGGGCTCATCGCAGTAGTTTGAGGTCTCTTCCTGAAAGATACACCCAAGTCCTAACCTCCAGTACCTGTGAACGTGACCTATTTTGGAAATAAGGTCTTTGCAGACACAGTTTAGAGAAGGATCTTGAGGTGAGGTCATCCTGGATTGGGATGACATGAAATGCAGTGATTGGTGTCATCTACCAGGAAGGAGTGGGATAGAGACACACGGAGGAGGGGTGGGGGCTGAGTGACGGGGCAGGCTGGGCACTGACCGGGGTGGCTTGGAGCCTCAGGTTCCTTCTCTGCTGTTTGAGGCTGGCTGGTTCTGGGGAGTTGCTGCACACCTGGCATTGCTGGGCCAACCATGGGGGCGCGTGGTGGCCCCGCCGCCCTGCACTCCCTGACACTGGATGGAGCAGGTGCATTCAAGGTGCTTTTCTAAACTAGGCACCTGCCCTCCCCATAGAGCCTTCTTCAGGTCCATCTTGTGGCAGAAGCCGCCCATCTCTGTGTAAAAGACCCTGAGCCAGCAAACTGCAGGAGGGGTTTCTCATCCAAGGGGGAAGGGGTAGATACTCTGAACCACTGTTACTGCCCCAGGGGAGCAGGGAGAAGGAAGCATGGCTCCTGCAGCTGCCACAGGGAACCAGGACGTGCGTCCCCAAGTGTCTGTCAGGGCTGCACCTGCACCGGATATGCCCTGCCCTCCCCACGCCCCCAGGAAGCCCAGGACCACCTGCCCTCTCCCATTGCTTAACTTTTTGCCTGCCTTGGGCACCGTCCACCTGCTCCAGTCCTGGGCTCAGGGTCTCCTGGGACCCCCACCCTCCACTGCTTGCAGGCAGCACCCCTGCTCAGGCCTGGTCATCCATCCCCAGCTCAATGTCATGCTCATAGGAGCCAAGAAGCCTCCCAGGGGTCAGGGGCTTGGGAGTGCTTGTTTCCTGGATAGATCCACCGCATCTCTGCCAGCTGGTGCCCTGCATGGGAGGGTGGGTGTTACTGGACACCTTCTCGGCTCCTGTCCTCAGCCTGGCCCCTTCACGCGGAGACATGGGTGCTGGCTCAGGCCTGGCCTGGGAGAGGCCCTGCGCTGGTAGCCTTCAAGGGTGGTGCCGGGTGACTTGGGGCCTGGGTTCAGAGCCTGCAGAGGGGACAGAGAGGGATCCGGTGTGTCCCATGGCCATGGGCGTTCAGAGCGCCCCAGGTCAGAGACTTTTTCCAAGAAATACAGGGAAGTGGTTTCTCTAGGGATAGAGTTATCTCCTTTCACAAGCAGTGAAGTCCCGAGCATCTGCCTCCCCTTTGCTGGAGGTGCAGTTGGCGGTGGAGGGCAAGAGCCTTGGCCTGGGGGATGGGCCAGATCTTCATGAAGGCCTGGGGGTTAGTGCGGTCAAGGAGTGGCCAGCCCCCTCAGCAGGTGTGCAAGGCCAGAAAGAACTTGTCTTGACACTCATGGGCTCTATGATTAGGTAGTCATCAGAATGTTCTGGGTTTTTTTTTTTAAATAAATAGGAGAGTCCCCTTGTGATGTACAAAACTGTGCCTGTGTGGAAGAGAGAGCCCATCCGGGTGCTATCCCTTTTTGGGGACATCAAGAAAGGTGGGTGCAGTGACACCTGAGGACTCATGCTAGAAGAGGGGTCTGCTTGGAGCGACCCCTCCAGGGGGACCCACAGGGGACCCAGGGTGTGTGCAATGAGGGTGGGGGTGCTAAGGTCCCCAGCATCACACTCACTGCGTGTCTGGGACTGGGGGCCGTTTCTAGGAGGCGAGGGGTGTGCTGTGCAGGAGCACCTGGGGCTCCTTCCTTCAGCTGGGCTGCCTTGGAAAGAAAATTCGCATAGCAAGACGGTGGGTGTGAAATGCCACACTGAGGGCCGTAGGGCCAGCTCTCTGCTAGGACAGCCCTGCCCAGAGCCACTGAGCCTCACACACCTCCACGCACCTGGCCCCCTTACCTGCCCCACCCCTTGCCGGGCCCGCTGCACCCTCCGTCTCTACCCAGACGCCCCCATCACCCAGGCGGTCACATGCTGCATTCTAGCCTTGCCTGGGTGTCCTGCCCCTGCGGACCCCAAGCAGACCCCCACCTGCCGGTACGTTTGGAAATCCTGTGGACTCTTGTGGGCTCAGCAGATGTAACAGGAATCAGTGAAAATACGTCTGTTAGTCTCTGGCCAAGTGGAATGGGGCCATCTGCCCTGCTCCTGGCGTTCGCCAAGTGCCTGGTAGTATAGTCACAGTGGCCCCGTGCACATCCGTGTTAAGGATCTGGGGGCCGAGACACACAGAGCGGGCATGGCTTCCCCTGAAGGAACCCAGGAGTCACTGCCCACAGCCACTCAGCCTTCCAGGCCCTGCCCAGACAGTGTGTTATTAATTCGCAAGGTCCTTTCTGGGCTCACCTTCCAGTGCCTCAGATGCACGCTCTCCTGCAGCCCAGCCCTGTCTCCCAGCCTGACCGGGTGACGTCAGCATGCATCGCCACCGCCCAGTGGTTCCCTAACCCAGAGAGTGGCACTGCAGCCTGTAGCACTGGTTATGCAACACGTGGCTTGACTTTGTGAAATCAGTGCTTACTCACCCCGTCATGTTGCTGGAATGATAAAGTCTGCTCGCCATATGATAGCAGTACTTTCTGATCAGCCGTTGGCCTTTGATTCCACGTCGGGTCAAAATCCAACGCCAGCCCTCTGTGTCCTCTCGGCTCCCCACCCAGAGCTGACGAGTCTGGGCTTTTTGGAAGATGGTTCTAAGCCGGGAAGATTGAAACATTTGGATGACGTCACCAACATAGTGAGGAGGGACGTAAGTACTGCTGGCTCCTCCAGGTCCCCGGTGAGGGCAGACTCAGCTCCTCCAGGCCCCTGGTGAGAGCAGACTGGAGGGAAGGGGACAGGGGACTGGGCAGAAAGGGGGGGAGGGGAAGCCCCCTGCAGGGCTGACCTTGGGGGGGTCTCACGGGGATCACCCCCACAACGGGGGAGATGAGAGAGGCAACTTTGTGGCCCCCACACTGTCCCTGCTGTCCTGAATGTGGCCTGGGAAGGAGGGCCTAAAAGTGACTCAGCCAGCTCTGTCAAGAGCGTCCTGTGGTGGGAAAGGGATGGAAAGCCTCTTCCAGGGGCCTCTGCAGGAGGATCTGGGCCCTTGCCCGAGGCCCACACAGCCCCTCACATCGGGATTAAAGCCCACTGTCCCTAGAGCCCAGCCACTCCAGGCACAGGGCCTGAGGGGCCAGAGCGCTGGCCATTGCAGGCAGCAACAAGGAAACGGCCAGCGTAGGGAGTCCACTCTGCCCCCAGGGTGCCAGTCAGAGCCTTACAGCTCTACTCCCCCCATCTTGGTCTGACCCAAGGGTGTGGCCAGGGGCCAGCCCTCCTCTCTGGCTGAGCCTGGGGACTCCCCCACCACTGGTCCATCCCCCTGGGGTCTGCCCTGCCTTGAAGCCCAGAACGGTCTTCTCGCCCCACTGGCCCCATCAGATGTCCCGCCAGGGAGCGTTTCTAGAGCATTCTGGTCATCACGCTCATCCTAGGCTCCCCAGGCAGGGTCCTCCCTTGAAGGGCAGGATGGTCCAGGCAGGGCTGGACAGTGATACGAGGCCTCCCCCCTCAAGCCACAGAGCTGCAAGACAGAGCAGACTTGGAGGGGCTCTTGCTGGTGTGTGGAGGGTCTAGATCCCTCCCATGATGAGGTCTGAGTCTTGGTGGTGACAGTGACTCCCATGTGTGTCGTCATCGCTCGGTCCCGCCAGCGTCCAGTCCTTTTCATGAGGATTGTGACCCAGGCCTTCCTGTAGTGCCACCACCCTGGAGACGGGGCATCCGGCTGCCACTCGCTCCCACGTCTGCACGGCGACATCTGGCTGTGCATGTCTGTGGGTCTCAGGGGATTCAGAGTGCTCGCTGGCAGATTCTTGGGGAGAACAAGGAAGACCTTGCTTCCTTCACGGCATTTTCTGGGTCATCACAGCAGCCACCAGCCTGCAGACCCTGGCCCCCCAGCTCAGGCTCACCTCCTCTAGCCCCCTTGCCTCCGCCCCATCCAGACACCCCTCTGTACTCATCCCAGTCTGCAGCCTGCAGTAGAGCCCCTGGATAGAGCCCCTGCTATAGAGCACCAGGAGTGCACCTGGTCAGGGGCAGGGGCAGAGGCAGAGCTGGCTGCAGCAGGGCATGTGAGGCTGCGAGGTGGGGAGCTGATGTCTGGTACGGGCTTCTGTCCACTGGTTTGGTGAGGGTCCAGGGAAGCCAAGTCTGCTCAGGATGGGTTGCTGTCACAGAACCAGGCATCCAGTGTTTGGGTCTCATTTATTTTGTTTTTAAGAATAACTTGGGCCAGTATCTCTAACCGGGGCCCTTGGTCACGTGGGAGGGGCACTTGAGCCCCTGGTGGTGAAAACACATCCTCCACTCAGGAGGAGTTGGGGGGCCTTGGGGTGGGGGTGTTGCTGCAGCGACAGGAGCAGCTCATGCTCCCACCGTCTGTTGACCCATCAGGGGCTCGATGTGTATTTTCCAGCAACACAGGAAATACGCATGAATCTGGGGGCCCAAGTGTCAACCTCCCGGGAGGGTCTTTGGGGGCACAAAGGAATCATGCTGCTCAGATTCCCAGGGCTGCCTCCTCCAGATGGAGGAAGTGAGGTTCCCCACACCCCCTGACTTACAGAGGTGGGTCTGACCCAGTGGGTTTCACTGCCCCGCCACCCCTTCCATGAGGGTCAGCCTGAATCACATGATTAGACAAACGAGGTGCCCAACCCAGGGGACCACTTGGCCCTCCTGAGCCGCCCCTGTCCTCCTGCAGATAGATGAGTGGGGCCCCTTCGACCTCACCTATGGCTCCACGCCCACCCTGGGCCACACCTGCGACCACCCCCCGGGTAAGAAACTGCCATCTGCTGGGACTCCAGGGCCTCTTGTCCCCCATCCCCTCCCACATACCCAGCACTCTTCAGGGAGGGCAGGAATTGCAAATTGTCTGCAACTTAAAAAAAAAAAAAAAAAGCTTTGCTGGGGCATCAGAGACAGGTATCAGTGTCCGTATTCAGTGAGCACGTCCTGGTGGGTCTTGTGTACCCTGTGAAGCCATCACCACAACCACAGCATGAGCGGGTCTGTCACCTCAGGGCGGCCTGGCGCCCCTCCTACCCCGTCCGCTCGGCTGTGTCCCTCAGGGGCGGTACCCAGCCCCTCGCACCTGTCCTGTCTTGGTGTCAGGCACATCTGGGCCCTCCAGGCTGTTGCGGGGCAGGCGGCCGCAACGCAGCCGAGGTCTCCCCTCCCAACTCCCATCGGAGCCCCGCCCTCCTGTCCCGGGCCCCTCCCAGTGGGTGGAGCCCAGACACACCTGCCCGCCCCCTCCACAGGGTGGTACGTGTACCAGTTCCACCGCATCCTGCAGTACGCGAGGCCCCTGCCTGGCAGCCCCCAGCCCTTCTTCTGGATGTTCGTGGACAACCTGGTGCTGACGGAGGAGGACCTGGACGTGGCCACTCGATTCCTGGAGGTACGTGCAGGTCGGGCCTCTGCAGGGGACACTAAGGTCCCTTGGTGGGGGCACCACTCAGGTCCCGGCCCTGAGGACTGGTTTCTCAGAATTCACGGAGCCCGCGAGGGCTGTCGTACCACTAAGCCCCAACGGTGCCTTCTCAATGCTTTGCTCTGGATTCAGGAAGCTGCCACTGGGGGCCATGTCTTTCTCCCCCCACCCAGCTCCATCTGCACACATGCACGCACACACACGTGCACACACTCACACTCACACCCATCCTGGGGAACCAACAGCCTTGCTCTTTCTGTCCTCAGGCCCAAGTCCTGGCCTTTAGGCCACTTCTGGACTCATTGACCTTCTGTCCAGGCCTGACCCCGCCCATCCTTCCCAGCTCATTTTGCCCCCCACACAGGGCAGCCCCAGGCCAGGCTGGGTGTCCCCTCATCTTAGGACGTGCCCCTGCTGTGTTCCGGTGTTTATAAATTGACAACAAATGTCTCCCAGCCACCTGCTCCCACCACTCCCACTGCATTTGTCTTTAGGTCCCTCGTCACCTCCAGGACATCTCCACAAACTTGCAAATCTGCCCACAGGCTTTTCTCACTCAGCTGTTACCCTGGAAATCCTTCTGTTGGGAAAGTGCCTTTCTCCTTCTTTGTTTTAATTTATGTGTTTTGGTTTTGTTCTATTTGTATGGACATAAAAAATTGCCTTCAACCTGTTTCCGCGAACACACAGTTGGGTGGTTTCTAATCTCTCGCTCTTAAAAACATTGCTACGAGGCAGGGATGTGAGGGGGGACGTCAGTGGGGGTGGATTCCGGAACAGAGGTTTCGGGGTCCATGTGCTGTTTTCAGAGATGCTGCCCCCCACCCCAGGATGTCTGCATAGCCCCTCTGACGGCAGAGCCGCTCTTTCCCCTGCCCGCCCACAGGGTGTCCCCAGCTCTCTACCTTCCTTCCTTGGCTCCACGTGTCCTGCTCTTCTTTCCTCCTATGCAGTTGGGATTTTTCCATTCTGTATCTTACTGGTTTTGATTTGTATTCAAGAAACTATCGATCTATCTAGATTGATCTAGCTCCTGTCACCTTATTGGACTGCTTTGTGGATGACAGTGGTTTGCAGTTGATTCAGGGAGACTCCTAGGTGTTTGAGCAGATGATCTGCAAACTGTGACAGTTTTTTCTTTCTGATTCTGTACCTCGAATTTCGCTGTTCTCGCATTTCTCTGGTTTCACGCTGGATCACAGTAGTGGCAGGACATGCCTGCCTGGCTCCTAACTTTCACGGAAATGTTCCCAGTGTTTCTCTCCTAGGCTGATGCTGATTTTGAGGTCACAGTTGATAAGCTTCAGTATCTTAAGGAAATTTCTAGTCATTTCCCTTGATTTCTGTTTTTGATCCATTTTAATTATGAATAATTGTTGGATTCTGTCAAATGTTCTTTTTTATGTTCGTGGAGATAATTGAATTTATTCTTTAGATCTGTTGTAAAAGTGTTAGTCGCTCAGTTGTGTCCAACTCTTTGGACCATAGCCTGCCAGGCTCCTCTGCCCATGGGATTTTCCAGGCAAGCATACTAGAGTGGGTTGCCATTTCCTTCTCCAGGGGATCTTCCAGACCCAGGGATCAAACCTGGGTCTCTCGAATTGCAGGCAGATTCTTTACTGTCTGAACCACCGGGGAAGCCCTTTATACAACAGAGTATGCTAATAGATTTTCTAGTGGTCGTCTTTGCATTCCTGAACTCACCCACTCAGTCGTGTGTGAGGCTCTTTTGAAGGATTGCTGAATTCCAGTGAACAGCATTTCATGTAGGATTTTTGCTTTGACAAGTGCAAGAGAGGTGTGTGTGAGGTTTTTATTGGCTTTGTGCTATTTTTATTGGTTTGGATGCCAATGTTAAGCTTGCTTTGTACAAATATTTAAAGATTTGACAACGGTGAAATTGTCTGGATTGGTCATTGTCGCCCAGGTTTTAAACGGGAGCAATTCTTCTGTAGAAACTAATCTGTTAAGATTTTCAGTCTTTCCTGAGATCACTTTGGTAAGTTATGTTTTCCCAGAATGCCATCCATTTAAGTGAAGTTTAAAATCATTTTCATAGAGTTGAGCAAACTGTCCTCATGATTCTCTTACTTTCTTCTGCCATCTGTGGTTATTCCTCCTTTTTAGGGAACCTGGAATTTTAAAATACTGGCATGGTACCACATACGAGCAGTCAGAACCAGGCTTGTAAGGTTCCTTGATTATTGACAAGTCTATGAATATGTGATCCTGAGTCCAGCCAAAGCCAGTCTCCAAACCTGGGCGGCAGCTGTCAGCAGACGTGGGGGACAGCAAAGATGCTGGCTCTTGACCGTTTTGGGAGCACATTTGGTTGCTCGGAATCAGTCCCGAATCGAAAGTAGGCAGGAGAGAGAACTCACCGTGTGTCCTGTGACTGCTCCCACTTTGCTGTAGATCCACATTTCTGCTGATGGCAGGGAACAACTAGACGTCCAGACACAGGACTGCCTGTCTCTGCCCTATACCTGACGGTACATCCCGCTGTGAGCTCTCCTCCCCGCCAGGGGTGTGGACACGGGAGAGGCTGACATGTCCAGAAAGGTTCTGCCACCCCGACTGAGTCTGAGGAGGTGGAGTCCAGGCCTCTGGGGTACATGTTGGGCATTGGATGGTCTCTCGGTCCCGTTTCTCCTGCCATGGCTCCTCCAGCCCCTCTTCCCCTGACCTTTCGAGGGAGACTGTGGCCCCAGGATCCAGGTGCTCCCTTGGATCACGAGGCATCAACCTTTTTGGAAGTCTGCTGTCTGCCCGCAAAGCTTCTTATCTGCCGGAGATGACACAGCTCTTGGCTCAGAGATCAAGGAATTCTTTGTCCTTCACGGAATCCACCTCTGCTGTGGAGCAGACGGGGAGTCCCTGGGCATGTGACCTTTGGAAATGAAAAATCTGCCGGTTAAAAGGTCTAAAATAGTAACTCAGTTTTATCCTTATAAGGTGATTTATAAGAAAACAGACGTGCCATGTGAACAGTGTCGACTGGGAGACAGCTTCCGTCCAGGAGGGCTGAGACCGCTCTGGGCGCAGACAGGGCGCCCACGGTGGCTGAGGCCTGTGGGTGCCCCCAGCTCACAGCCCGTGTTCCCATCCCTCAGACTGACCCGGTGACCATCCAGGATGTCCGCGGCAGGACCGTCCAGAACGCTGTGCACGTGTGGAGCAACATCCCCGCTGTGAAGAGGTACTCCCTGTGCACGTGAGGGCCCTGGAGGCCTGGAAGCACACCGGCTGTGGGCCCGTCACCAGGGAACCCAGGGCAGCTGAGGGAGCCGTGCCCAGGCAGCCTCTGTGGCCAGCTTGGGGCACCCCACAAATTCTGGACAAGCTCAAGGGCAGCAGCCCCCCTTTCCACTTCAGGGACCTCCTCCCCGCTTTCACACTGGTCCTTTCTGAGAAATTCACCTCTGGACGAACTCCTGGATGTGAGCCACCCGGCATGTGTGCCCCAGTCCTCTGTCCCCAAGCTCCGGGCACCTGCCTCACGCTGCACACCCCCAAACCCATGTGAACATACCCAGTCTCTCATAAGCTCACACTCGTCATACACACACAGAGCACACACTCACACAGGCCCACATTCTCACTCATGTTTCGCCATGCACTTTTGGGCCACACTGAGCTGCTTCTAGCCCCTCAGACAGGTCTGCTTAGGGCCTTCACACACAAGCACATGCACACACACACACACACACACACACACACACACACATGTGCTCATGAAGACACACACAGCCCCTCTCTGCTCCCGGAACATCCTCAGCACTGTTGATCCCCAGGAATAGCCCCTCACTGCCCCTGTACACCCCTAGCCCTGGCCCAGCCACCCCACTGCTCCAGGGACACTGCCCTCCCCTCCTGACCCTGCCGCATGCCCTCCCCGGGCCTTAAAGGAGAAGGCTATCTCTTCCCCCAAACCTCATGCATCTGGCCTTTGCCCTTGTCTTGCCTGCATCTTCCAGGGCAGTAAGTCATGTGCCCTCCTCTTGACAGTTTCTGGAAACTTCTCTTTGCCACTTCCCACGCCAGCCTTCTCTCTGCTCACATTGTGGTGCCCACCAGGCCCCCACCCAGGACTATAGTGGGGGGAGGTGGGCAGTAAGGTGGAGCAGGTTCCTAAAACACTGTCTTTTTGAAGACTTGAGGGTCGCCCAGCCTCGTCTACGGCATCTGCCCCCACTTCTGGCCCCTGGAGGGAGGTGGTGGGGCCTGGGGCACACCTGGGCCCCAGAAGCACAGTGGGTGCTTCCTCTCAGACCCGTGTTGCCTCAGTAGCGAGCAAGACCTGCCTCACTGGATGTAGGGAACTCTGCCCAGGTGACGGGCAGCTGCCTCTGGACAGCCCCAGACTCCCTTGGACTGTGGAGCTGCAGATGGAGAGGGTGAGCTAGGGTGGTCTTCACCCCCAGAGTGAGCTGGAAAATGTTCCCCAAGTCCAGTGAGGTGCCCAGCACCACGTCCAGGAGCCTTGAGTCCTTGGGGTGCATCACATGGTGAGCGGGGTCCCTGTTGAGTGGCTTCTGGCCAGGCGGTCCAGGGCCTGCAGGTGGCCGCGGTCAGCTCGGGAGCAGCCGGACCCACGAGGAGGCCACGGAATGCTGCTGGGCCAGCCTTGCCCCCGATCCACTCCCCCGTCTCTGTGGGTCTGCTCCGTGGTGGCCTCTCCACACCCAAACCGGGACTTGCTGGGCTGGGCCAGTAGTCTGTCCTTGGGAACCATCTCCAGGGATGGCTCCTCCCTGGGGGAGGTGGGAGGTGTGGGGGCCATTGTTCCCTACTCCCCAACACACCTGTCACCACCTCCCCCCTCTGGGTGAGACACTCACAGAGGGTGGGGGCTCTTATAAGCGTGTTTATCTCAGAGACCTCAGGGAGCCTGCCCAGGCTGTCCCCCTGGCTTCCAGGGTGTCTGTGGGTTCCTGGGTGGGCACTGAGCCCCTTTCTCCTTCACAGCAGGCACTCGGCTCTGGTGTCCCAGGAGGAACTCTCCCTACTGGCTCAGGACAGGCAGCGAGTGAAGTCCCCTGCCCAGGGCCCGGCCACGCTGGTGAAGAATTGCTTTCTCCCCCTGAGAGAGTATTTCAAGTATTTTTCAACAGAACTCACTTCCTCTTTATGAATGAGTCATATACCATGAAAAAAAAAAAAAAAAGACATTTCCTAGAACAAAGGCAACTTTCCTTACATTGTCTCTATTTTCCTTTTCAAATTATTATTTTATTTGCTTAACTTCGGGTTTCCCGTGGTTGCTAAAGACCCACCATCACCCTTTGGATCTGGTGGTCCTGCCCGCACTGTGACCTTTGGTGGGAGGAGGTGAAGCCCAGGGTCTAACGGTTGATGAGACCCAGATGTTGTCATGCACCTTGTGCTGCCGAAAGCATTTCTGTCCAGTTGAGAAGTTACAAATATATTTATTATGATCATTACAGGTCCTTTCCTGGTGTTTTTGTGTGTGGTGCTAGGTGCTAAGTCGCTCAGTCATGTCTGACTCTTTGTGACCCTATGGACTGTAGCCTGCCGGGCTCCCCTGTCCATGGGCTTCTCCAGGCAAGAATACTGGAGCAGGTTGCCATGTCCTTCTTCAAGAGATCTTCCCGACCCAGGGATCAAACCCACGTCTCTTATGTCTCCTGCATTGGCAGGTGGGTTCTTTACCACTAGGGCCACCTTATCCTGTAGGACGTGGGACGTGTGTGTAAGATGAGCAGGACACGTGGCTATAAGCCCCGCTACACCTGTGTTATTCTTACATGTAGCCGATGCCTTCATAACTGCCGTGTGCCGTGTGGTTAAAACCACCCATCCTGGTGAGAGGCACATGAAACATCCCAAACCTTTGTAAAGCGTGGAATATCTGCTTGGTCAGCAAAGGGAGGACAGGCTGAAGGGAAGGAGTGGAGGCCAAGGCCAGGTCCACTCATGAAGCGTGTGACCTCTGTCCTCCTTAACCCAGAAGGACTTGCTTGTGGAGGCAGGGTCCCCGTCTGCCCTGGGCTCTGGTGAGGACTTTGCAGTCCTGACACAGCTGGCTCCAAACCACATGTGATAAACCCACAAGGGATCTTTCCAGACTAACCAGAAAACCCCCCAAAGAGACCTAGACTCAGATAAGCATGCAGGTTCCGCTTGTCCTGGGCGTCACCCTGTGACTGGGGGCGTGCTCGGGATCAGCTGGTGCTGATCAGCTCGGGATCAAGCTGGTGGTTTTTGGAAGAAAGGGGGAGGGTTAAAACTGAACTTCTGAAGGGTGTTTTTAAAGTATTTTGAAATAGAATGGAAGTTGTGATGGTTAATTTCAGTGTTGACTTGGCTATAGCACCCAGACATTTGTTCAGATGTTAACCTGGAGGTTTCTGTGAAAGGATTTCTGGGTAGGTTGGCAAACTGGTGGACTTTGAGTAAAGCAGGCAACCCTTCACAAGGCAGGTGGGCGCTGAGGTCTGAATGTCTGTGACCCATAATTCACCTGTTGATCCTAACCCAAGTTGGCCTCCAAGGTGATGGTGTTAGGAGGTGGGGCCTTTGAGAGGTGACCCTAAGACGGGATTAGTGAAGTGAAGTTGCTCAGTGATGTACAACTCTTTGAGACCCTATGGACTGCAGCTTGCCAAGCTCCTCCATCCATGGGATTTTCCAGGCAAGAAAACTAGATTGAGTTGCCATTTCCTTCTCCAGGGGATCTTCCTGACCCAAGGATCCAACTCAGGTCTCTTGCATTGCAAGCAGACTCTTCTCAGTCTGAGCTACCAGGGAATCCCTCAAGATGGGGTTAGTGCCCTTACAAAAGAGGTCCCAGGGAGCTCTCTCACCCACCCCTGCCTGTGTGACCGAGAAGTGTGTGACCAGGGAAAGGGCCCTCACCTGACCCTGCAGGCACCTGATCCACCAGTTCCAGCCCCAGCACTCCGAGCAGGATGTTTCTGTTGTTTGCAAGCTGCCCAGTATGTGGGATTTCACCATAGTGGCCCCAGCATACTGGGACAGGGGGCGACTCCTGAGCCATCAAAGGCCTAACCTCCCCTGAGCAAGAAGGCTGGCCAGCTCACCCTGCAGATTCAGGGTTCATCAGCCCTTCATAATTACAGGAGTCAATTCCTTGAAATCAATTTTTTTCTCTCTCTCTACACACACACACACACACACACACACACACACACACACACACACACACAGCCCTAGCTGATACAGACATCCTCATCTTCATGAAGACCTTCTCTCCAAGCTGGCAGGACAGTCCTGAACTCTGATGTCACAGGTCTCCTGTCCAGGGGCTAAAGATTTGTAATGAAACTAAGCTCACGCAGCCCCAGAAAACACGGAGGGCCAGTGGGGACAGGAGCCTCGGGCACAGGTGAGACCCTTGGGGAGGCCAAGCTCTGGGTCCAGGCCAGGACAGGTCTGGTGACAGCTGTTTGCCAGCAGGCTGACTCCAGCTGCTTCCACCCAAGGCAGCCGGTGCTGAGAGAGCTGACCTGCCGGTGTCTGCTCTCCTTCACCTGCTGCCAGGCAGGGGCCCAAAGCCTCTCAAAGCAGCTTTACATCTTTGGCTTTTTCTCAAACACCTTGAAATTCTAAAACTATTTAATCCCAACTACAGGGGCCCCTTGTGACCCCCTGTGGTCAGCTGAACAATGACCCCCAAAAGATGTCCCTGTCCTAAAGCCCAGAACCTGTGAATATCAACTTATATGGCAAAAGGGGACTTGGCCGAGGTGAGGAGGGGGAGGCAGGGAGATTAGGGTGAATTTTGTGTGATCCCGAAGGTCCTGGTCAGGGGAGGCAGAGGAGACCTGATCCTGTTCAGAGGACAAGTCCGTGGCCCCGGGGGCAGAGCGAGCTGGAAGCTTAATGGGCCTGGAGCCCCTCAAGGATGGCTGGTTCGGGCAACCAGCCCCCAGAACTGGATAGGAGGCTGCATTTCTATTGTTTTATGCCCCCACTTGGTGGAAGTGGGGTCCTGCTTCCGAATCTGCCCCCAGAGCCTCGGATCCTTGGATCCTTCTTGGTTCCTATGCATAGACAACCTTCTGGGGGCTTCTCTCTCCAACCCCTGACTCCCACCCCGATTGCCTGAGAAGCAGTCACAGTGAAGGGAAGAGAGGAGAACCTTGCCTCACCCACAGGAAGCCTCCCGAGGGCCGTTTGTATGTGTCCACTTGCCTTGAAACCCTCCGTGAGTAACCCACGTGGGAGTCTTGCTGTGTATGCTGTATATGTATTCATTCACGATGACCTCACATCAAGGCTATTCCCACCTCACAAATGGGAATCACAGGCACAGCAGGGTTAAGTAACTTGCTGAACATCACTCTGCTCCTGAGGAGCACTTGCCAGTCTGAGGTTCCTGGGACTGGTCTTCTGCCCACTCCAGGGGTGCCCGGGCCCCACTGCCCTGAGAAGCTTGGGTGCCCCCTTCCAACCTGGCTACACTCCCTACCCTTGTCTGCCTGCTCAACCAACAGCACGTTCCTTGGGCCTGGGGTCCCCACACTCTGGTGGGCCTGGCAGCAACACTTGGTCTCCTGGGGTCTGGCATGGAGGGCTGCCAGAGCCTGGCACCAATGCCCAGAAGCTGCCAACTCGAGGGTGTCAGCCCCTTGAAGCCCACCGCGTTTCCTCCTCCGCAGCCCTGGGGCAGTAACCGGGAGGCACTGAAGGCTGCACTCCAGACACCGACTGGGCACCTTCGCTTCCCAGGTCCACGTGAGACGGCACCCTCCGAGGGAGACTTTAACCGAGGGGGGCTCGACCTGGTACTCTCCAACAATCTGAGGTTGCAAGGGGGTCCACCGCTCCCGCTCCCGCTCCCTGCGGGTAGAGGCGGCATCCTACCGGGAGCCAGGTCGGGGGAGGAGAACCCAGCCTTCAGCCAGTCAGTGCAGCGCAGCCCTCCGCCTGTCCAATCAGAGAGAACCCCGGGATTTGCGGGCCGGGCTGGACCCGGGAAGGTGAGGAGCAGCGCCGCAGACGGTCCCTTGTCTCTTCCTCCTCACCCGCGGGTGATGCTGGGGCTGGCTCTCGGCAAACGCTGTCCTCCTTTACCAGCTGTTGGGGGAGAGGATCAAAGGCCACCGATATCATGCCCCCTCCAGCCCCACTAGGCCTGACGAGGTGCTCACTCCCATCATCAAGTGTCCCCGCTAAGTGTGTTGTAGATGCAGCGCTGTTTTTCTGGCTCTGGCAATGGGAAGCGTCCTGAGTCCCCGTTTCTGATTTGATCCATGCCCACGGCCAGCTCTCCTGGCCAAATCTTACCTTTCCTCCTGGCTCCCATTTCCAGCCCCTTCAGGACGTCCCCCACCCAGGTTCAGACTGTCTGTGCCCTCACTGGACACCTGACCAGGAGCCCTGACCAGGACCCCTGTCCCTTCTTTGCTCCTGATCACAGAAAAGGGAGGGTAAATCAGAGTTGATGGATTAAAAAACAAAAAAAAAAAAAAAAGAAAAGGGAGGGTAAATCCTCCTTGGCCTCTTTAAATCCTCCACCCCAGTCTCCCAGCCTGACCTGGGAGGAGTGAAGCCCCTGGGCTTTAGGCCTGCAGGCCTCTCTCCCTGGCCATCTGCAATCCCCACCCTCTCATCCCACCTCCCAGCCCATCTCTTTTACTTCTTTGTCTTGTTTGTTCTTGTCTCCAGAGAAGTGATGGTTTCTACCAAGCGGAGATTCTCTTATTTTAAGTTGTTATCGTTAGTGCTCACACAGGCCGTGGTGGGTGGGCACTAAACCTTGGTTGAAAGAGTGATAGCGTGCAGGAGATGGCTGGGGCCAGGGGAGCCCCCTTGGTTCTGCCCTCACCTTACACCCTCCCTCTCCTACCCCCCTCCAAAGGCAAGTCTCAGCATCTCCATCAGCCAGGGCAGCAGCACACACCCCTCCTGCCTGCTCCACCCAAGACATGACCCTCCGGACCTGAGGCAGGTGCCTAGGAGCTCAGGTCCTTCCAGAGATGCCCAGCAGAGAGGGCACCTGTTCCCTCGTGACTCCATCCCCTCACCTCATTGGCACCTGCTTGCCCTGTGTGGAAGGAGGGAGGGGGAGCACTGACTCAGCTGGGACTCCCAGAGAGAGGCCAAGTTGACTGGGAGGGGTGAGGAAGGAATAAACATAGTGTTTGTCCTTAGCGTGGGGCTCTGGGGCTCCCCCAGTGTTACCAGACCAGAAAACAAGAGCATCAAGTCCCACAGGCTTGGAGGAGCAAAGACTGAACAACTTTCCACAAGGTGGGCTTCTCAGAGCCTTTAATGTGTAAATATGCAAAGTCTTTAATTCAGACTTAAATTGAAAAAAGTAGGGAAAACCACTAAACCATTCAGGTATGACCTAAATCAAATCCCTTACAATTATACAGTGGAAATGACAAATAATTCAAGGGATTAGATCTGCTATATAGAGTGCTTGAAGAACTATGGATGGAGGTTCATAACATTGTACAGGAAACCAAGATGAAAACCATCCCCAAGAAAAAAAAATGCAAAAAGGTAAAATGGCTGTCTGAGGAGGTCTTATAAATAGCTGAGAAAAGAAGAGAAGTGAAAGGCAACAAGGAGAGATAAGAAACCCTTTCTAAATGATCAATGCAAAGAAATAGAGGAAAGCAATAGAATGGGAAAGACTAGAGATCTCTTCAAGAAAATTAAAGATAGCAAGGAAACATTTCATGTAAGATGGGCTTAATAAAGAACAGAAAGGGTATGAATCTAACAGAAGCAGAAGATATTAAGAAGAGGTGGCAAGATATTAAGAAGAACAATACAAGAAAGATCTTAATGACCCAAATAACCACCATCAATTACCTAGAACCAGACATCCTGGAGTGTGAAGTCAAGTGGGCCTCAGGTAGCATTACTATGAACAAAGCTAGTGGAGGTGATGGAATTCCAGCTGAGCTCTTTCAAATCCTAAAAGATGACGCTGTGAAAGTGCTGCACTCAGTATGCCAGCAAACTTGGAAAACTCAGCAGTGGCCACAGGACTGGAAAAGGTCAGTTTTCATTCCAATCCCAAAGAAAGGCAATGCCAAAGAATGTTCAAACTACCACACAATTGCACTCATCTCACATGCTAGCAAAACAATGCTCAAAATTCTCCAAGCCAGGCTTCAGCAGTACGTGAACTGAGACTTCCAGATGTTCAAGCTGGATTTAGAAAAGGCAGAGGAACCAGAGTTCAAATTGCCAACATCCATAGAAGCAAGAGAATTCCAGAAAAACACCTATTTCTGCTTCATTGACTATGCTAAATAAAACCTTTGGCTGTGTGTATCACAAAAAACTGTGGAAAATTCTTCAAGAGATTGGAATACCATACTACCTTACCTGCCTCCTGAGAAATCTGTGTGCAGGTCAAGAAGCAAGAGTTAGAACTGGACATGGAACAACAGACTGGTTCCAAATTGAGAAAGGAGTATGACAAGACTGTATACTGTCACCCTGCTTATTTGACTTCTATGCAGAAAGATGCACAGAACTTCTATGCAGTTCACGTACTGCTGAAGCCTGGCTTGGAGAATTTTGAGCATTGTTTTGCTAGCATGTGAGATGAGTGCAATTGTGTGGTAGTTTGAACATTCTTTGGCATTGCCTTTCTTTGGGATTGGAATGAAAACTGACCTTTTCCAGTCCTGTGGCCACTGCTGAGTTTTCCAAGTGAAATGCCAAGCTGAATAGCACACAAGTTGGAATCAAGATTTCTGGGGGAAATATCAATAACCTCAGATATACAGATGACACCACCTTTACAGCAGAAAGTGAAAAGGAACTAAAGAGCCTCTTGATGAAAGTGAGAGCTGGCTGAAAACTCAACATTCAAAAAACTAAGATCATGGCATCTGGTCCCATCACTTCATGGCAAATAGATGGGGAAACAATGAGAGACTTATTTCCCTGGGCTCCAAAATCACTGCAGATGGTGACTGCAGCCATGAAATTAAAAGATGCTTGCTTCTTGGAAGAAAAGCTATGACAAACCTAGACAGCATATTAAAAAGCAGAGACATTGCTTTACAGACAAAGGTCTGTATAGTCAAAGCTATGGTTTTTCCAGTAGTCGTGTATGGATGTGAGAGTTGGACCATAAAGAAAGCTGAGTGCTGAAGAATTGATGCTTTTGAACTGTGGAGTTGAAGAAGACTCTTGAGAATCCCTTGGACAGCAAGTGTATAAAACCAGTCAATTCTAAAGGAAATCAGTCCTGAATATTCATTGGAAGGACAGGTGGTGAAGCTGAAGCTCCAATACTTTGACCACCTGATGGGAAGCGCTGACTCAATAGAAAAGACCCCGATGCTGGGAAAGATTGAAGGCAGGAGGAGAAGGGGACGACAAATGATGAGATGGTTAGATGCCATCACCAACTCGATGGACATGAGTTTGAGCAAGCTCCAGGGGTTGGTGATGGACAGGTAAGCCTGGTGTGCTACAGTCCATGGGATCGCAAAGGGTCGGACAAGACTGAGTGACTGAACTGAACTGAGTGCTGCGGCAGGAGGCCCAGGATGGAGGAAGGACAGAGGAGCCAGACTGGGCGGCGGGGCAGGGGGTGACCTAGGACTGGACTGGAAGACGGGGCCTGCCAGCCTGCCTTCCGCCTTCCGGCCACTCATTCATTCGTTCCTGAACAGTCGTGGAGTTCTCACGTCACCTAGCCCTGGAGGAACTGACTGGGTTCCTAGAGGGGGAAGGAGGGCGGGAGACTGACACCCAGCCCGCCCAGCCAGGCTCTCAGGGCGCAGGGGTGGGGCGGCCGGCGTGCGCCGGCGGAAGCTGGGCGCTTGGGGGCGCGGACGTTCTGTGCGACTTTGGGGGACAGCATTTAGCCTCCCTTCAGCCAGGCAAGTACTCCCGCAGCGGCCTTCGCCGCCCTCCTCCATGGGGCCTTCCCTGTCCTCAACTTGCCGGGTCTGGAGCCCCCGGCCTGCTACCCTCGGGGCCAGACGTGCACCCTTGCCTGGGAAGGGCTTAACTTTCGTGAGTCAGTGTCCACGCTTCGGTTCCCACAGCTCCCGGCCGAGGCAGTGGGAGGGGCCAGGGGCGGGGCCAGGGGCGGGGCCAGGCTGATCTCTGCCCGGCTCTCAGCCCACTACCCGCTCAGGGCCCAGAGCCTCCGAGGCGCGGCGGGAGCTTGGCTGGTGTTGGCCGGCCGCTCCGAGGGCTCCCGCGGCCCGAGGTCGCCCGTGCTCGGAGTTTTCCCGCCGCCCGAGACCTCCCTCTGGCTGCGGTCTCTAGCGCCCCGAGATCTCCGGGGCGGGCCGGGGTCTCCGCCCCCACCATGCGGCCGAGGAGGTGAGTGTGTGCGCGGCCGCGTCCTGTAGGTTCGCGGGACGGAGCGGAGGCGCGGCGCGGACGCGCGGCGCCGGGAAGCGAAGTTATCTCCGGGGACCAGTAGCCTGGCGGGGCAGCGGAGGCGGGGCGGCCTCGGGCTGGGCCGCGGCAGGTGCGGTTACGTGCGGGCGGGAGGGCGGCGAAGGACGGTGGCCTTGCGCGGGTGTATGCTCGGGCCGGGTCCCCGCCGAGGGAGGGAGAGCGGAGAGCTGAGAAGACGCAGCGACCCACGCTCACTTCCCCCCTTTTCCTCCCCTGTCCCAGCGGTTACCCAGAGGAAAGAAGGGCGTGACCGCGCTGTGCCAAAGTCGCTCATTTACTTCCAGTGCGGGCTGGTGCCCACCGCCCCCGACGCCTGGATTGCCCCCCACTATCCGCCCTCTGCTCCCAACTCCCCCTCCACTTTTGGCCAAAACGCTGCCTTCAGGGAAGTCTTAGGGTAGGCAGCCTGTGCCCCCACTTGATGAGATGGTGCGGTACCCCATCCCCAGGTGTCCTATCACACAACTCAGAAGCCCCCCCTTCTTCCCCCCTCCTTCCACCCCCTTCCCCACTCCGTCCCGTCGGTCCCACCACTTAGTCTCCCTAGTTAGAAATGCAGGTAAAGATTATTCCCTCAAGAAAGGAAAATAAAAGTACTGGGATGTCACAGCCACCAGCCACCCTGCCCCTGAGTGTGCACTTTCTCCTATCTGACCCAGGGAGCTGTGGGCTGGGGCAGGGGCAGGGAGGCGACAGGTGAGGGGGTGGGAGCGGGGGCGGGCACAGCTGGGGCGTGCAGGGCGCAGAGGCTCCCAGACTGAAGGTGCCCGGAGCCTGGGAGCGCTGAGACACATCTGCTGGCCCCCAGGGCTGAGCTGCCCACAGGCTGGGTGGAGCCACCAGCTCTGGTTCCTGAATGACTGTTCCTTCAGAAGGTTGTCCTGGGGCTGCTCTGACCTTCCCTTGAGGCAAGCATCTTACATCCTGTCTTTCAAATTTCAAATGCTGGGAAAGTGTTTTTTTTTCTGATTTTATACAGTTTCTTGGACCCCATCCATGCGAAGCCACACTATCAAGGGTCTGGTGACCCCTCTCAATACCCTTTATCTCACTCTCAAAATTGCTGTGAGGGGCGTTCTGTTAATACAGAGCTGGTCCCTGGCAGGGGCTTGCTGTGCTTGGCAGGGAGGTTGCGGTCCTGGCTCCTCTCCCTGAGTTCCTGGCTGCCCCAGGGACCCTGGGCTGATGGGCTGGCTGGTTGTGGATGTATTCCCATTTGGATGATGTGTGTAACCGGCTCTTGCCTAGTCTGGAAGAAGCGGGACTCACCTGGCTTTCTGGTTGTTTCTTCCCAGTCCTGGATTGTTCCTGCTGCTGCTCTGGGGCCTGCAAGCCGGTAAGTGCAGGAGGCGCTCTTGGGGAGGCTTCCAAGCCCTTCAGCGCTGAGCAGTAGAACCTGGGGCGGAGGCAGGTGTCAGTGGGGCCCTCCTCACAGGCCTGCCTGTTTTTCCAGGGGTCCTTATGAGAAAGCTGGGCCCCCAAGCCTGAGGTAATGTGTAGGACTGACAGCCACTAAGGGGAGCGCTCCACCAGCCCCCAAGGTTTTGTTTTGTTTCATGTTTGGGGCAAGCACAGTGCAGTTCCCCCCAAGTGTTTCAGAACCTCCACTTCCCAGAGGAGCCAGCAGCTGGGCTTCCTGTTTCTTGCAGCCCCTGTGCTCCCCAAAGCCACCAGCATCCAGGAGAGCATGAAATGGGGTGCAGCACCACAGTGGAGATCGAGGCCTTGTCCGGCCCTCCAGCCCACAGAGGAACGGGCCAGGGCGCGTGGCCACTCTCCCTGCTGGCATTCCTATGGCTGGAACACCCCAGAGCCTCGCTGGGCCTGCACTGATGCAGCACAAGCAGTATCACAGTGATACTGAGAAGCTTATGCTTTCTTTGAAAACGTCTAAATTTTTTTTTAAACCTTTTTATTTTTAATTTGTTATAAAAATCCCAAGAAGTAGCAGAAACTGTGAGGAGCAGTCCCAGTGCCCCAGGGCCTGATCCTCCCAAGGCTGGTCTTCCACTTGATCACAGGAAACCAGCCCTGGCCCTCCACTGGAGCTGTTCACCGCCAGGGTCCGAATGTTTACAATACTTTGGGTTCCCTGTGTGCTTCTTATTAACATATTCCTTTCCTACTGAGATGAATCACAATTGGAGTTTGAGTCTTGCAACTCAGCAGCTCCCCCCTCCACCCCCCATAGGGTGACGTCAAAGTTGGGGGTCAGGTGCAGAAGATGATTTCTGTTCTCTGTGGGTGGTTGCAGAGAGTCAAGAAGAAGTCCGAGCGATGGTGGGCAGCGATGTCCAGCTCCGCTGCATTTACCCTGAAAAAAACAGCTTCGATTTAAACGACCTTTACGTTTACTGGCAAATCAGCATGGCGGGCAAAGGGAATGTCGACTCCGTGGTGACCTACCACCTGTCCGGAAACAGCTCTGCCAGCCACGGTGACAACCACTACAAGGACCGGGCTCGGCTGTCCTTGGACAGCATGAAGCAGGGCGACTTCTCTCTGCACCTGCGCAATGTCACCCCCCAGGATGAGCAGAAGTTCAACTGCCTGGTGTTTCGGAAGTCCTTGGAATTAAAAAAGATTTTGGAAGTTGCGGTCACGCTGCACGTGGCAGGTAAGACAGAGGAAGCGGCCAAGCTGATTTCATCCCAGCCTTATGTCCAGGAAGAAGTGTCAGTAAGTGACAGCCGTTTCCTGTGGCTCTTTCACCTGTGTGTTCCCTTAAAGAAAACCCCGATCCCTCTGTGGTCTGGTGTTTAACTGTGTGTACAGCTAAAGGCAGCAAAGATCATTCAACTCCTGAGACTGTTTTCCAGTATCCGAGGCTGCCTGCTTCCATATGGGAGCTCCCCATCTTGCTGTCTTTGCTTTGAACTCTCCAGCTCAACCCAGTCTAGACTCTTTTACATAATTCACTTATTTTATTTTCAGCTGCACTAGGTCTTCATTGCTGCACGCGAGCTTTCTGTAGTTGTGGCAAACAGAGGGTCCTCTCTAGTTGTGCTGTGCGGCCTCTCATTGTGGCGGCTTCTCTTGTGGAGCATGGGTTCCAGGGCATGTGGGCCCAGTAGCTGCAGCTCAGTGATGGGCTCAGTAGTTGAGGCTCCAAGCTCAACAGCACAGGCTTAGTAGTTGCGATTCACAGGCTACGTTGCTGTGCAGCATGTGGGATCCTCCGTGATCAGGGATCAAACCTGCGTCTCCTGGAATGGCAGGCAGATTCTTTACCACTGAGCCACCAAGGAAGCCTCTCAAACTAGGTTTTTTTATGAAATAAGAAACCAGTGCTGTAAGGTACTAAATGAGGTCAGGAGAGTCAGAAAATGAAAGCGTCTCCAGCAGGCTGCTCAGGGCATCCTTCAGTGGACACGGGGGATCGCCAGCTGTCTGTGTCACTAGACTCAAATGAGGCCAACCCCATTGGGGCAGGAAGTGGGCACTGCTCACTGCTCACCAGACTCAGCAGCCTCCTTATTGACCTGGGGGTGGCTCCTGGGCAGAACGGAGCCTGTGCTGCTGACAAGACCACAGTTTTGGTCCTGCCCCTGCTCCAGCATCACGGGCTCAATGGCTGCCTCCCCCCTGCCCTGGCCCTTGGCATGTGTCCCCCCTTTTCTGACCTTCAGGACCTGGCACCCCTCAGCCCATGTCTCTCCCTGCAGCAAACTACAGCATGCCCGTGGTCAGTGGCCCATCCCAGGACGAGGAGCTCACCTTCACGTGCACGTCTACCAACGGCTACCCGCGGCCAAATGTGTACTGGATCAACAAGACGGACAACAGCGTGCTGGACAGCGCCCTGCAGAATAACACGGTGTCCCTGAACGCGCGGGGCCTGTATGATGTGGTCAGTGTCCTGAGAATCGGGCGAACCCCCCATGTCAACGTGGGCTGCTGCATTGAGAATGTGCTGCTACACCAGAACCTGACGAGCGGCCAGACAGGTGAGGTCCCAGGGGACCCCACGGGGCTGCATGCTGACCCCAACCCAAGGCCGGGCCGGGGGTGACTGGGCAGGAGACAAAGCCCCTGTGAGGAGACTGGGCAGCGGCGTCAGAGGCGGGGCAGGGAGGGCAGGTGAGAGCGTCACCATGCTGAGGGCAGGAGCTGGCTTGTGCTCAGGGGTCAGTTTTGGTGACCCATTTCACAGATGGGGGACTGAGGCTCTGAAAATCTCAAAAGCCACAGAAAGAGGCAGCAGAAGCACTGGGATGGAAGCCCCATCCAGCATGGCTCCCTTCCACACTCTTTGGACATATGCCCCCTAAGAAGCCAGAACAACTCTACCAGCGGGTCCAGCTGGGCCCAGCCACTGCCCAAGGCCCCCCGTAAAAGGGTGCAGGCGGGTGACTCCTTTGTAAAAGCCATAGGCTCTCTGGGTCTGTGAGTCCCTGTTAGCAGGGTTGAGATGCTGGGGAAGGAGGGCGGGAGCTGGGGGATGGGGTCCAGACCTGCCTGGTACCAAGAGCATCCTGGTTGCCGGGAGTGTCTGGCCCGGGCATTCTCCTGGAATACAGATGCAGCCCTGTGGCTCAGCAGTCACAGTCCTCTGGCTGCACTAAAGGCCTCCTCTGACTCTGCGTCCCAGCAGGATAGTTGGAGGCAGAGGAGGGGGGATGGGAGGAGAGCAGGAGGGTCTCCTGGGGTCGTGGTCTCAGCCTGGCTGCTCCGGGAACAACTGGGAACCCCTGTGCCCCCTCATCACGTGCCCACTCTCTGAATCAGCACCTCTGGAATGTGTTGAAAAGCTTCTGGGTGGTTCTAAGGCACATGGGGGGCCTCGCCACTGTCTGGTTTGTAGCTTCTCCGGGTTTGGGAAACATGGGGCACTTGTCACAAGCTGCCTGGGGAGGGTGTTGCCTGTCAGCCCCTGAGAACCACTCCCCAAGAGGCACCATGGTGGGGCACTGGGACAGGGGGCTGGCCCCCTCGTGCACTTCCAACAGATTCGGAGTGGTGCAGCCGCCGTGGAAAACGGTCTGCTGGTTCCTTAAAAAACTAAACACAGGATCAGCAGTGACCCAGCAGGTCCACACACCTGGGTGTGTGGCCAAGGGCTCTGGAAGCGAGACTCAGACAAATACTTGTATGTGAATGTTCACAGCAGCTTATTCACAGTAACCAAAAGGTGGGGACGCCCAGGAGTCCGTAGGTGGACAGAGGGGTGAGCACAGAGTGTCCATCCACAAGGTATAGCGTCACTCAGCCACGAAAAGGAGCAAAGTTCTGAGGTTGCTGCAGCACGGGTGAGCAAATGATGCTCAGTGGGAGAAGCCAGACGGAACAGTCCTCATAGCTTATGGCTCCACTGGTACAAAATGTCCGGAATAGGTAAACCCAAACAGACTAATCTAATGTAGATTAGAGTTTGCTGGGGACGGGGAGGGGGAAGGGCTTCCCAGGCGGTGCAGTGGTAATGCAGGAGACCCAAAAGACTTGGGTTCGATCCCTGGGTCGGAAAGATCCCCTGGAGAAGGGAATGGCAACCCACTCCAGTATTCTTGCCTGGAGAATTTCATGGACAGAGGAGCCTGCAGGCTATAGTCCACAGGGTTGCAAAAAGTCAGACACAACTTAGTGACTGAACATGCACGCATGCCCGGGATAGGGGGTGGGAGTGACTGCTGGGGGGCAGAGGGTTTCCCTTTGTGGCATGAAAAGTTCTGGAATCAGATAACAGTCATGGCTGCATGAACTTGTGAATTAGTAAAGGCCACTGAATGGTTATAAAATGGTTCATTTTGTTATGTAAATTTCACCATTTTTTTTTTAAGCCAGCAATTAAGCTAGAAAGAATTAAAGTTTAAAAAGCCAGGAAGACTTATGCTTCCTTCCACTCCATCCCCAGGTGTGAACCTCTAGGAAGCACTGGGGTTACAGGTCTCACCAGTGGGCTGAGGAGAAGGGGCATCCCAAGAAGAGATGAAGGCTTACCTGGAAGAGGAAATCTTTGTCTCCGTCACCTTTATAGCTTAAAAACCATCAAGTGCCTCTAGGAAGTCTTGTTGGATCAGTGCTTCTCTTAGCGCCCAGTCCTTCAGGATGAAAAAAACCCCCCTTTCCTCCCTGTCTATAAGCCCTGCGTGATTTTCCTCTCCTGCAGAAACGTTCA
This sequence comes from Bos javanicus, assembly GCF_032452875.1. Taxonomy (NCBI): domain Eukaryota; kingdom Metazoa; phylum Chordata; class Mammalia; order Artiodactyla; family Bovidae; genus Bos; species Bos javanicus. The sequence continues at coordinate 144,053,023 of NC_083868.1, read as the reverse complement.
CGGGAACCAAGGACAGCATCACAGAGGACCCAGTCGATGGCAGCCACAGCGGGAAACACCAGCAGGTTCTTAGCGTCCTTGCCGTGCTGGCCGTGATCGTGCTCCTGGCTCTCGCCACAGGCTGGCTGTGCAGGAGCAGGTGTCCACCCAAAAGCTACACAGGTATGGGGACACCTGTGCCGTGGACAGCACACTTTTGTGTTGTTGGGATGTGGGGCTGCCTTTCCCAAGATGTTTACAAGCTCTGAGAGGTGTCGCTTTCATGGGACACGCAGTGTAACCACACTAACGAGAGTGAACGTAGTAGCTGCAGCACGCTCCTGGGTGTGATCTCAGCCTCCAAGATCCTGACACTGCCCGCCCCGGAAGGGAAGGCCAGTCTCCTAGGTTTGGGGGAGGATGGAGGACTCTACTAATGTGGAAGTCAGGTCGCAGTGCCCCTGTGGAGGCTGAGCTGCCTTCCAGTCCCTTCAAGGCCTTCTGTCCAGTTCTGGCCAAACTCAGACAGATACAGAAAGTCTGGGGTTTGGCTACGTGAAACGAAGCAGGGCTCACAGTGGGAGCGGGAAAGCCAAGAGTGTGGGCCCTGGAAGCACCCAGGGGTCAGCGAGAGGGGCTGACGGCTGACCTGGGCCCAGCACAGTCTCCCCAGGTCAGCCTGGAGGTGGAGGTCAGCGGGCATCCCCAGAGGTCCTATTAACAGAGTCAGGACCCGCTGAGACCCCCCAGAGAGTAAGGAAGGGGAGCGCTGTTGGACTCAGGACCCAACTCATGGTGGGAGGCCCGCCTGACGAGAGGGGTTTCCACCTGTGGCCCTGGGGTGTGCCCCTGGCTGCCAGCTTCCACCTCTTAGAGACGTCACCTAGCGCCCTGGAACCGAGGCCGTGAAAGCCCCCAAGCCTCTCCAGGTGCTTCCCACCTGACCTCCTACAAAGTCTCGTCCTGGGACTCAGGGTGGCCTGCAAAGCCCCTCACCCGAGCAGGAAGCCAGAGGAGGGTTGAGTGGAGGGGGTACTGAGCATGGGGCCCTTGGGGTCTTCAGAGAGGCCTTGCTTCACTACCCCACCCTGAGCATTTATGCTTAATTCCCGCAGGTGCCCAGGTTGCAAGGCCAGAGCTAGCTCTCGCAGGTGAGTTTGCCGGGAGGGAAGGAGACGCGTGGAGGAAGCTCGGGTCACTCAGGCAGGGTGGCTGGGTGCTTGGCTCTCTGCACGAGCATGGCTCAATGCCCAGGGAGTAGGTGCTTTCAGTGCACAGCTGGTGAAACCCCAAATGGAGGCCTTCTCTCCTGGCATGCTGCCCTGTCCTCTGCTGACTCTGGGACTTTCCAAATGTTCGCAGGAGCAGAGAGGCTGGAGCATGATGCCCCTGCTCCACACCCTGTCTCCGTTCCCCTGGTCTCCCTCCATCACAGCCCTCGGGGTGGGGCTCTCCAGCAAGTCCAGACCCTTTGTACAGACGAGCACCTCACAGTTCCCACGCAAACGTCACGTGGCTCCTGCCCCGCTCTGGGAAAGTATCACACACAGGGCCTTGGGTTTCGGTTTCCCACTGATAGGTGCCTCGGGCTGCCAGGGCCTTTGGGGTCCCGCCAGCCAGCTCCATGCCTGAAGCCAGTGGCCTCACCTCTCTGAACCCCATTCCCCCTCAACCGCCCTTGAGAAGGGTTGTCAGGGGAGGGTGAGCACAACCCACACGACGTGCCTGCCCACCTGTTCACCCAGGTGATTCCCGGCCCGCGGCTGCCTGGTACCGCAGCAGATTCACTCCGGAGGCCTGTCCCCGAGGCCCATCCTGGAGGATGCGGGACGCAGCTTGCTGAGGAATCCGGGCCCGCAGACCTGAGAGTCCAGTGTGCACTGCCTGTGCCGTTCTCACAGTGCTTTCACCGTGCTGGGCCCTGAGAAGACTAGTCTCTGCCACCGAAATGAGTGGACTCCAGGCTCACGCCCTCTCTCCTCTTTCCTTCCAAGAGCACGTGTGATGAGGGACCCCCCAGGACGAGGCCAGGGCTCCCAGGAGATGCCGCCAGCTGGGACGTCGGATGGCAGCTCAAGAACTGACTCGGACAGCCCGGGCAGAGTGGACCATCTCCGCCAGAAGCTCGGGACTGCATGGACACTGGCCTCCTGGCATTGGGGGAACATGAAAGGCACCCTTGAAAGGACCACGCTGATCCCGGGAGCACGTGCCAGCTGCTGCCCTGATCCCAGTGAACCTTTCAAAAGTTTGGCATGGTGGCTCCCCAGGGCTACACATGCCTCCAAGTAGGTGGGCCCCCCACCTTTGCCACCAAACACAGAACAAGAGAAGGGCCATGACAGCTCCTTCCTGCCACCAGCTCCGGACCCGACTCGCTGTGGGATGAACTCCTGAAGCTGGAGGAAGAATGTCTGCTCCAGGAAGAGGTGTGCGAGAGCCCTCTCTTCCAGATGACCCGTGCTGGGCAATGGTCGCTCCAGACGCAACAGCCACTCCCTGGGTCTGCGTGTGAGGCTCCCACCCCACTTCCAGCCCAATGGCCCCGTGTCTGTGTGTGTGTCCTGAAGCACAAAACAGGAAACACTGGAAAGCCCCCCTGAATTCACATCTCTCCAGGATGCTGACTGGGAGGAAAACCCAACCTCCTTTGTTTTGGTCAGAAGCTAGTTTTCCCTCCTCAAAAGCACGTGGAATTTTAGGAGAAGCTCTGTGCTGGGCGGAGCAGCTGGACAGGGCAGCCAAGGGCTTGGACTCTACGGCAGGGGACACCTGGGCAGGTCTGGGACGAGCATTTCCAGTGGACACCAGTGTGGACAGGTGACCGTCATGGTCCTTCACTGTGGGGCCATGAGTGGACAGAGGGTGACCTCCCGGCCACGGCAGCTTTTCTTCAAACACAGCAGACATTTCCTCAAATCTCGCTGGGCAGCCCCTGCTAGCCTCTCACCATTGCCTGTGCCCCCACCTGCCTCCCCTGAGAAACTGCAGGGTCATGGCAGCAACCTTGCCTCAACCAGGGGGTCCCTGGAGCCCACCAGGCCCACTGAGTGACCGGAGTGGAGCCATGGCCAAGTCCGGGGGCAGGCAGCCTGATGCCCTGCCCCCGCCAGGTGGTTTCCATGTTAATTCCGGGACTGCATCCAGCAGTTCAGTGTTCCCAGCAGGTTCTGTGACGGAGTCTGCCAGGTTGCCTGGTGGGCGCCTCCCCCGCGCCACAGGAAATGGGCCTGTCGCCCTGTGGTTATTCAGCACCAACGGGCATGTGAGACCTGCACCTCCCAGACCCAGACTTGCAGCAAACTCAACAAGGCGGCTTGGCGTGGATTCTAAGCCAACAGTGTTTCAAGAATCCTGCGTGTGTTTGTACCAAAAGCCCTCACATGGCCTGTACGTGAGTGTGATGTGGGATCCACACAGACTTTTAACATGAAAGCATTAGAAGGCATGTGTGGTTCCTCAGAGAATGACAGAAAGGTGACTCACGGCATCTCGAGCAAGAAGCCGGAGCGGCAGGTGGGGCCGGGCAGGTGGGAGCAACCGAGTGGATACGGGCAGATGGGCGTGGCCCGTCCACAGTGACTGTGCTGTGACGCCAGGACAGGGACCCAGGAGGGCTGCTCCACCACCCTGCCGGAGGCCTGGCCAGCAGACCCTGAGCAGCCCCTGGCTGGAGGGGTAGGGAGGGGGCATCTCAGCCTGGCAGGATGGTGCAGCTGCAGGGAGACCGAGCCTGGTTCCAGGTTTCCAATCAAAAGCAGTTTCATTCTTGGGGAAGCGGCAGGGCTGGCTCTCTGGCTCAGGTCCACTTGACACCCTGGCCCGGGAGGGCCCCTAGGGACTCTCTCCCACTTGCTTGTGGGCTCTGCCTTGGCCCTGGCCTTCCCGAAGCTGAGGCCACGCCCTCCAGGCTCCGTGCCAAAGTCATCATCTTCTGGCTGGGCTCCGACCGACCCTCCTGGCTGCCTCCGGGCCTCTGGGGCCACAGCAGTGCCCTCTCTGTCCAGCTCGCACAGGTCACCCCGGCCAGTTCACCCTGGGGCCTCTGCTTGTGTCTTAAGCTGTATTATGGATAGCATGTGAGTGCCGAGTTTTGACATTTTTGGAAGCCTGGTTCCAGAGAATATAAGCTATTGGCATGCCTGGGTCCAGACACTTTGGTCAGCATGCGGACCAACTCAGTCCACTTGGCCAGTCCTGACTGCGGTGGGGGACCCGGCCCCTGCCCTTCCAGAGTGGCCCCATCTCCCGGGGGACATGGGTCAGTGTGGAGGCATTTGGTCACTCTTGGGGGTTCCTACTGATGGTGGGGGGGTACTTCTCAACGTCCCACACAGATGGGGTCCTGCCCAGAGGTCAGTAGCCAAGACCGAGGATCCCCATGTCACCTTTCCTCGCAGGGCAGGACAGCAGAGCTGCTGTCGGGGTCCCCACCTGCATGGGGTACAGGAGAGGTGACTGATGGTTCACATTCCAGGTCAGGGGCTGGGCACAAGTCCGGTGCTGGCATTGCCGTGGGTGGAGGCCACAGGCTGCAGGAGTCTGGTCTCTGGGAGCCTGTGGCCCCTGCCCCCTCTTCCCTGCACAGAGCGGATGTGCAGTGAACACCTGTCAGGGAGGTGGAGCCCGCTGATAGGGGGAGGCTCGTTGAGAGGGCAGAGGGCAAAAGGGAAGCTGCGTGACCAGCACACCCCAGTTTCCTTTCCCACAAAGCAGGCAGCTGGAGCCTGGTTCTGCCTCCCCAGGCCCTGCAGCTTGCACGCTCTCCGTGACTGCAGCTCCCACCCTGGGAAGGGCAGCCTTGGCATTGGAGACCCTCAGGAGAGGGCCACCCTGCTCTGCCAGTGCCCATGAGGCCCGGGTGCTGTGACACTGGCTGCTGGTTGGGCCGGAAGCTGGCAGGCGGCTCAGGACAATGCCTGCGCCGCGGCCGAACAGGCATATCCTGTCTGCATCTCCTTCCAAGTCCCGGCTTCTCAGAAAGGGGGCTTCTCAGAAAGAGGCCGTTTCCAGTCAGAAGGCGCTCACCTGGGACCATTCCGTCCTTGGTGACTGGCGCCCGTGCCCACGCTGGCCCAGCCCAAAGATAGTCCCCCCAGCGTGGTCTGCCCTGTGTTCCCCACTCTCATCAGGCCCACCGGCCACTGCTAACCGCCCGTCTGCTGCATTCCTGAATGTTCTCCAGCCCTGACTCAGCACCCGCCCCCGCCACAATCCCCAGCTGCCCAGGGCTCCTTCCTGACTCCCAAGTCCCATGGGGAGAGCCTCCTTCGTTACTAGTAAACACGGCATACTTTCCTCGAATCCGTGTTGATTCTGCCGTCATCAGGGAGAAGTGAGAAACAGGGGCAGGGTAGGGCAGCTCCAGTGGGGTGAGGGTGTGGGGAAGGCTGGACCTTGTCCAGGGGCTTTAATGTCAGGAATTCAGAGGCTTGTGTCAGTGACCCCCGGGCTCAGCCTGAGCTCCTGGGAGGGGGTTTCTGCCACTGCTGCTGTTGGGAGGGCACAGTGCACACTTCCTGGGGGGTGGGGGGTGGGGGCTTGGGTCCCCACGAGACCCCCATGAACAGGCCCCAATGCCCAGGAGCTGTGCAGGCCCTGGCCAGCCACCCCGTGTCAGGAACAGAACCTCGGCCACACCACCTTCCAAGTCTCCTAAGGACTCGGATAGATCTGGGTCTTGGTGGTGTGACCCTAAGGGCAGGGTGTGCCCCAGGCAGTAACTGGCCAGGATCCTCCTCTCCTCTGCCGCCCACCCTCCTCACCGTGCTCCAGTCCCCACACCCTCACAGTGTCCTGGAGCCTGAGCTCACCCCGCCCCCGCCCCCTGAGGGCGATTCATCCCCAGGTTGCACGTGCTGAGGCTGCTGGGAGTGGGCCGACCAGGAAGGGGGGAACTGCCACACCGGGGCCCAGGCTGGGGGAGGGAGTGGTCTCCCCAAGGCAGGGGGCTGCAATCAGAGAGGCAGGGGAGGACCCGGGGCATAGCCGGTCCACAGAAGGAGAGGGTCTGGAGGGAGCGGCTGTAGTTCAGGTACCCCATGCACTTCCCCATGGGCTCCCAGCAGATCCAGGGCAGGACCCCTCACCCAAATCCAGAAAGTGACACCGCGGTTTGGCTAAAATGCAGCCTGAGAGGGCTTCTGGGCCCAGACCCAGGGGCCCCGACAGGCAGGACCTCTGTGCGGGGTCTGCCTCCTCTGGGGCAAGGGACTCACCCAAGCTGTGAGGCTGCGAGCTCCTGGGAGGGGCCCCAGGCGTCTTGAACAGCAAATGTCCGCTCTCTCTGGGTCTAGAGGCCAAAGTCCAAGATGAAGGTGTGGGCAGGACTGGTTCTCTGACCTCTCTGTGTCTCCTGCAGCTTCTGGAGCCTGCAGGTGACCCTGGCACAGCCCACAGCCCTGTCTCTGGCACTCTCCTCTCCTTACATGGACACAGGTCACTGCATTAAGGGCCACCCTACCCAGGGTGACCCCATCTTCACTAGTGACATCAGCTGAGACCGTTTCCCATTGAGGTTCCCTGACATGAATTTGGGGGACCCTGTGCGACTCCAGGGAAGATACCCTGGGGGAGGGCACAGCAACCTTCTCCAATATTCTCGCCTGGAATGTCCCATGGACAGAGGAGCCTGACGGACTACAGTCCATGGGGTCACAGAACCAGACACCACTGAGGCAACTGCTCATTTCCAAGCAACTCACTACAGCTCTCAGGAGGAGGAGGGAGAAAGATGGAGTAATGGGGAGGGGACCCCAGGGGGGTTGGGAGAGGGCAGAGACTGAGCAGAGGGGAGGGCTGAGGTCCAACCCAGTGGCGGCCGCCCTTTCCCCCTGTGATGACCGTACCCAGTATGGCCCTCTTCACGCCTCCCCTGCAAGGAGCACCTGCAGGAGCTGGGCCCAGTGGGTGAACACCGGCCCCCACTCTTGTGCCGATCAGAGTTCTGTCCCTGCAGGAGTGCCTCGTGGGTGCCACAGGGGGTCTTGCAAGTCGCTCTGCAGGGCGCTATCTCTGGTTCCCCGTGTCCTCCTCACCAAGATCCCCATCCTGGCCGGTGTCCAGCTCTGGACCTCAGGTCAGCCTGCAGTCAGCACTGAGCCCATAGGGCAGCTAAAGAGGCCATGCAGCCTGGGGAGAGACAGGCCCCCACCTTGTTCTGAGCCTTCCCTGGGACCCGTGCCCCCTGCCCGCTGGGTCAGAGCCTTTTGGAGGTGTGGGCAGCACCCCTCCCCGAGTACGTGCACTCAGACATGGCCTGCTACAAGGGATGCTGGGAATCAGAGTCTTGGGTCTCAGGAGGCCATGTGGACTGGGCCAAGGCTGGAAGCCAAGCTGGCAAGGGGGTCCTTGGAAGGAGAAGCAGCTGACCCTGGAGGAGGGACAGGACAGACACAGCTGTGGCCAAGGCTGCAGGGGAGGGGCCGTGAGAGCAACAGGGCTCAGGCTCAGGAGGACGAGGTCCAGCAGATTCCATTTATCCCTGAATACCAGGCACCACCTCCTCATTGTCTCCCACCCCTCCCCACTTGGCCAGGCCCAGGGTCACTGCAGACCGCCCACCCTACAAGGCCTGGTGGGGAGGCCAGCCCCTACGCTGACTTAGGTGGAAACACCAGCACTGGAATTTTCACTCCAGATGCCAAATCCAAGAGGCTTCACAGCCACACTTCAGTTTTTTAAGGTAAAAATTACTTAAAAAATGAAAACCAAAACCACTTCCTAAAAAACAGGAGTGGATGGGAAATGCCAAGCCTGGACTCTAACCAAGTTCAGTTGCTCAGTCGTGTCTGATTCTCTGCGACCCCATGGACTGCAGCACACCAGGGTTCCCTGTCTATCACCAACTCCCGGAACTAGGGTTTTTCAGTTTGTTCCTTGGAAGAAAAGCTATGACCAACCTAGACAGCATATTAAAAAACAAAGACATTACTTTGCCAACAAAGATCTGTCTAGTCAAAGCTATGGTTTTTCCAGTGGTCATGTATGGATGTGAGAGTTGGACTATAAAGAAAGCTGAGCACTGAAGAATTGATACTTTTTGAACTGTGGTGTTGGAGAAGACTCTTGAGAGTCGCTTGGACTGCAAGGAGATCCAACCAGTCCGTCCTAAAGGAAATCAGTCCTGAATATTCATTGGAAGGACTCTAACCAAATGTTCACTCAATTGCGAGTGAAGCATGGCGGGCTTGGGGGTGCGGTGTCAGGAGGCACAGCTAGCGTCCAGGAGAGGCTGGCCTCGCAGAGCACACCGGGGCTGGTGTGTCCAGACCTGGACGACATGGAGGACCCCCGCCCTCACCAACGGCTCGAGGGCCGCTCCCGCAGGACTGGGACAGCCTGGCATGACGCAGGACAGAGCACCGCATGGCCAGCGCACAGGAAGGCACAGGTCCCGACGGCTCAGCCGCCCGGGCGCCTCGCACCTGAGTCGCCAGGGACTTTCCACCTCTGCCCTCAACCCCTGGACACGCAGGGCTGTGTGCACGGAGGCGTGAAGCACCTGACCCGCAGAGCCGTTTTCCGTTTACACCCGTGTCTGCGAGCATCCTCTTAGAACCTTCTACTTTAGTTAACCGATTGGGTTCCCTGTTTATCTTCCAATGAAACCTCCACATTAGAAAATGAAACTTTGTTCCTGGGAGTCTAAGCAGACCCACCCCCCAACCCCTGCCCTGCCCCATTTGGGAAGGAAGAGGCTTCATGTCACCATGGATTTCGTGGATAGATCCCCAGGGCTTGAGGCAGGTGGGAAAAGTCACTGATGGGGATTAAGGGGTTGGGCTGGCCAGGGTCAGGGGTTGATGACGGGAAAACCTGAAGTTTAGCTTTGGAGGACAATAAAATCTCCCCAGCTTTCAAGGGCTATTTATAAACCTTTATTTAATGATGGGATAAACCCGGGAATCCCTCACCTTCTGTAACAGAATAAAGCCAAAAGTAGAACTGTGACAAAGGGCACGGAAAAAGCTGTCAACTACAAAAACCCAGGTCTGGAAAAGGCTCCTGGCTGTAGATGAGAGGCCCACGGTCGGGGGCACCCCACAGCCAGAGGGAAGCCCCAGGGCAGAAGGACACCCAAGGTCAGAGGGGACCCACCAGGCACTGAGGACAGGGTGACTCTGGACACAGAATCAGAATGAGTGACTGTGACTTCAGCAGGACATTCCTGGAAGGACTCTGTGGAGCAGCTGCTCACCAGTGCCCTGGCCTGGCAGTGCATTTGCTGCTGTTTTTCTCAGGGACAGTGGTCCTGTCCATGGGGGGAGTGGGTGCCATGAGGGTGTCTGCTCCGGGCAGGGCCTGGGCTCTGCGGTTGACTGGTGGGGGGTCACGAGGGTGGCTCTGCACCCGCTTTAACCATCGGGCACACCTGCAGGAGCCAGAGGCATCCCTGATCATCACGGACCCACAGGCTGGGAGAATCGCAGTAAAGCTCAGCTGGGGTAGAGGCGAAGCAAAGAACTCGATTAAGATCACCTCCCAAACTTCCTGTCTGCCTTCAGGGCCTAAAAAAGGAAGTAAAACTTGTGTCGTCAAGAAGCCAAGTCAGAAAGAAGCCTCTTACGCTTTCAGGGCTCCCGAAGCAAGCCTGGCACTCCTCCCAGAGCCAGGAGGACGGCGGGCCTGGTTCCCCCCAGGTGTGAGGGCCCCTAGGAGGCCACGGTGCTGGGCTGGGGCTGAGATGGGTCGGCCAGGCCCCTCCAAGGGGGATGGTGCCGTGCTCTGCCTCACCCCGACATCCTCCACACCCCATCCTCCCCCGCACCCACCACCCCCGCCCACAGCTCTGTGAGGACCAAGGAGAGAGGGCTTGCAATGTTCGGGGAAGGGACAGGATGCAGTTAGGATGCTAGATCTGCTTTTGTGACTGTCGGGGTGGCCTGCCTATGGGGGACAGGATTGTCAGATACTGGAGCGGGGGAGAAGGAGCCTGTCCATCCCAGGGCCCAGCTGTCCTTGGGATAGGCTGTGATAGCCCCCAGCCTGGGGGAGGGACCTCCAGGCCCAGCCACAGAGGCAGATCCTCTGGTCAGAGCTGGAGGTGGCCTGTCTGCCAGGTAGGCTCAGTCACACAGGTGTGGCTCAGTGCTGCCCGAATCCCATGCCCAGACCTGCCAGTTCCAGCTCTAAGCTGCCTAGCTCCCCCTTGACATCGCTCCCGGGGGCTTCCTAGGGAGGGTGCAAGGTGTCTGATGAGGAGGTGGACCATGAGATTGGGGGAAGGGGTGGCTCGTTCTTCCCAGACCCCCACTGAGGTCCTTCAGAGGAGGTGGATCTGGCCCAAGGGACTGCCCATCAGGACATGCACCCTGGAATGCTCCAGGGTCCACCCCTCAAGCCTCAAGGTCCCGGGAGCCCTGGGCATGTTGGCAGGGGTGGGTCAGTGATCAACTCAGATGTATGTCCCTAGGCAGGTAGGTCAGGGAGGCACGTACGGGTACGAAAGAGACACAGAGATGAAGGTGTAGAGGGAAACGACAGGGGACAGAAGGGGTGATTAGATGCATAAACAGACTAGGTCTCTCCATTTTCAGCGGGGGGAGCTGTGCCTCAGAGCCTGCAGGATCTTGGTCCTCCGACCAGGGATCCAGCCCATTCCCTGCAGTGGAAGTCCTAACCTCTGGACCGCCAGGGAATTCCCTACACACGTTTAAATTGTTTGTGTCAAATTCCAAAACCCCTGCAGTTTTTTTCTGAAACAATTCCAGACTAGCTAGACTCCCTCCACTAGACTCTCGAGCTGACCTCCTGGTCTCACCACGTAAAGAAGAGATCGAGGTGGTACCCAGGTGGCTCAGTGGTAAAGAATCTGCCTGCCAAAGGAGGAGATCGGGCTCCTTTGCTCAGACAAGAGCACACAGGAGGAGCCCCAGGCCGTGGGACCATGCAGAAGGAGCTCTTCCCTCCCCATGGGTTCAGCCCATAGGGGTGAGGGTGGGGGTGGGCAGGAGAGCAGAAGGTCAGGCTGCTGCCCAGCTCCCTCCTGAGAGGGCAGGCTGCCTGGAGTCCAGACCTCCGTGAGGGCGGTGGCCACTCTGCAGGTGCACACCCGCTGGGCAGAGCCGGTCACGCTCGGTCACCCGTGTACACCACCCCCGGCCTGTGTCTTCCTAAAGCCACGCTGTGACTCGCGAGCATTTGCATGGCCGGAAGTCACTGCTTCCTAACAACATCGTCACGCGGTGGGACACGCGTGATTGCCACTTCCCGGGGGGAGGGGCTGACCGTGACCCACTGCCCATCTCAGCGCGGACGGCAGAATCTTCCAAGGCCAGATTCCAGTCTCCTCCTGCTGTGCCCAAGATGCCCCTGCCCCACCACCTGGGCTGCTGGGTGTCCCCCAGCGCTTAGATCTCAGGTGCACACCCCGGGTTCTGTTAGGGCTTGTCTGGGAGTGTTCAGCAAAGTTCCAGAGTGGGCCGATTGTACTGGAGGGCCTGGGCTGGGAATCCTGCAGCTGGTGTCTGAGGAGCCTGGCCCTGGGATGGGGGAATGGGGTTGGTCACGGCCACGGCCGCAGAACAAGCTCATGTCTCCTGATTTTACAGAAAGAAGACAAAACCCAGGGGGTTATGACCAAGGCAGTGACTGAGTTGGGCCCAGGACCATGGCTGCCCGCGGTTCAGACAGGCAAGGCGCTTGGGACACAAAGACGAAGGCGGGCTCACCCACAAGCCAAGGCTGCACACTTGAGCCTGTACATGCCTTTCTCCTGAAGCTGGACCCTCTGGGCAGTGGACCCCAGGCAGTGGGAAACAGCCACTAAATATTCAGGAAATTTGCAGCCCGTCTCACAGGGTTGGTAACGTGCGCACACGGGAAGGCTCGGTTGGGGTAGGTTCCCTCTTCTCTGGTGCCTGCTGTATGCTCAGGACCCTCCCCAAATGATCCAGGTCCTTGCATTTTTTGTCCTAACATCCTACCCAGTGAAGTTCTGCTCTGTCCTTAAAAATCCCCAGTACAAGCCGGCCAAGGGCACTTTCCCTAAGTAACAGTCCTGGGCGAGGAGCCCATCATTTACTCCCCAAATCTGGGAACAAAGGTCGGTGTATTTTCTTTGTTAATGACTGTTGAGTGACTGCTTGTCACAGGACCCCGTCTGAACACAGACCCTTGCTCACAGCCTCTCCCCGGGAAGTCCCCAGAGATGGCGTTCTTTGCTCAAGAAATAGTCCTCAGCCCCTGGACATCACTTTCGTGGCTTGCTATGCAGCAGATCCTTTTGATAAAGGGAATTTCCATCTGTTCGTTAAAAACACTTTTTTTAACGGCCTCTATTTTTAACACTGAGGTTTCTCAGCTGAGGTCCCACGTCTGTCTGGTGGGGTCTGCAATCCCAGACATTTCCCTTCTCAGGCAGCTGGTCCCCTACAGCGCTGTGCACGCCAGACAGGCACTGGTTCTGTTCACTTACTTGTCCATCCAGCGGTCACTGATTCCACCCCCACCCCCGCCCCTACCCCCAGGAGGGGTGTGCTCACAGAGAGCCAGGTGGGGGTTGGGAACTGGCAGGCATCAGGTCACAGGTGAGACGCACAGAAGTCAGGTGAGCATGATGACATGGAGAAGGCAGGGCTCTTGGGGGAATAAGAGGAGGGGGATCGGGGGGACACTGTCTTCACGTTCTGCAGAGGTTTCGGAGGGGTTGACATGTGTCCAAACCTATCCTCTGTCTCCATCACTCATTCACTCATTCTGGGCCCCCTGACATTCAGGTCCCCCACCGAGGAGCAGTGACCCCCTGAGAGGTGACAGTTATCAATCATCTAAAGGGGTGACCCGGGCTGATGGAGAAACCAGGGATGTTCTTCTCATGGTGGTTGGCGAGGCCTGTGGAGAGGGGTCTTTGGAGAGGTAGGCAGCAGCCCTGGGGCTGCTCTTGCCCAAGGGTTAGCAGGGGCCCCACTGACCCCTTCCCCAAGATAAAGGATGTTGGGTCTTGTCTGGAGGCTGGTGAGTTTCTTTTGAGAAATTGGTTCGTGCTGATGGGGATGCTCAGTCATGGATGTGGAGAACACTCCTGCCCCCCACCTCGTGCTCCCAGTGGCAAACACTCCTGCCCCCATCTCCACGCTCCCAGTTCCTGTCCTGTCTCTGAACCCTAAGCCCACCACCCATGGAGGGCTGTCCCTGCCATAGGGACAGGTAGGGACATGCAGAGTCCTGTGTCATCCAGTCACCAGACTGGAAACATCACATTGTCCGTTCATCCTCACTCTGTGTTGTTGCCCCACCCCAGCATGATCTGTCTGCAGGGGCTCCAAATCTTGGGAATTCTGGCACTAGTGGGTGGGGCGAGGGCTGCATAAGTATCCTGAGGGTGCTGCAGGGCGAGCAGGGTGCCTGCCCTCTCCTGACACCCTGGCCCGCCGCTGGAAGGGTCTCAGATCTCAGGTCCCTAGCCCTGGAGAGGCTTGCCCGCTGCCTCCGCTGCCTCCGAGAGGGTTAGGGTTAACCTGGTTAATGACTGCTGGCGGGGGCGGGCTGTTAGCACAGCTCTGAGTCAGTGATGGAGGGAGGAGGGAGCTCTGAGCCTCTCCAGGCTGCTCAGGAGCTTGGGGAACCTTCTTCCAGACTCTGCTCCCAGGGGGTGACTCATGACATGGCTGATGCCCCTGTGCTTCAGAAACAGAAAAGCCTGGAAATGACCCAACAGTGTGCCCCTGGCTTTCAGAAGTCCCAGTGGCCACCTCAGATGTCCATGTGAAAGTAGTGTGGTCCTTCTCCGCAGTTCTTATCCCCCTCAGGGCCCTGTTCTGTGGCCCTGACCCCCACACCCAGACCCTGCTCTGTGGTCCTGACATCCCCCCAGGGCCTGGCTCACTCTGTGGTTCTGACCCTAGCCACAGGGCCCTGCTCCATAGTGATGGACAGCCTAGACCTTTACCCTCTGATCTGGAGGCCCATGAGAAAGCAAGATTCAGAATAAGGGGCCCAGGATGACCCCTTCAGAACAGTCCCCCCGTGGGCCCAGGGGATTTGCACCCATGGGAGCAGATGGGAGGGATGTGTGGATAAACGCCCTTGAGGGACATGGTCCAGGTCAGACCCCAAGCCCGGGCCTTCATCCCTGCCTCCCGGGCCCAGCTTCACACGTCTTCCAGCCACACAGCTATGAGTATGTCTGCTAAGTCCCTTCAGTTGTGTCCAACTCTTTTTCGACCCCATGAACTGTAGCTCACCAGACCCTCCTGTCCATGGGATTCTCCAGGCAAGAATGCTGAAGTGGGTTGCTATGCCTTTCTCCAGAGGATCTTCCCAACCCAGGGAATGAACCCGAGTTTCCTGCGTCTCCTGCACTGCAGGTGAATTCTTTACCACTGAACCACCTATGTTATGAGCCCCCATCCCAAACCTGCAGGGCTCCGTCCCCCTGCACACTCAGCTCCCAGGCCCCATCTCCCATCAGGGCCTTTCCCACGGCTCCAGAGGGGTCTGACATGATGGGAGGAAGAACAGCCATTTGGGCCCCATGGTCACCCAGGCCTGGTGCCCCTGCAGAGCTCTGACTGATCTGGGCTGTACCCAATGACAGGGGCGCTGACGCCTTTGCCCTCTGTGGTCTCCTTGGAGGCTATGTATCCCAGGAGGGAGGGCAGGAGGCCCCCATAGGGGCTGGGAGCTGTGTCTGCAGGGGAAGAGGAGGCACACTCGGACAGCGGGCCCACAGTGGGGGTTGCAAAGAGAGAACAGTGGGGCCCTGGAGGGGACATGCTACCGGGCCATCACGGCACAGACTGGGCAACAGACACAAGACAGACCCAGTCTGAGGAATTCAGCAAGCTCTTGTCCTGAGCAGGCCTCACACTCTGCAGCCTGGACCTCTGGGGCCTTGTCACTCTGTCCTGGGCCTTGAGGGGTGCCGAGGGGCATCCTGACCCTGTGCATAGCTCACCAGCAGTGGCGGCCTGGCAGTGACATCCGAAAATGTCTGCAGACATTGCAGGTCAAAGTCACACCAGGGGAGAACTCTGGTATCTACAGACAGAGCCAGATCCCCCAACAACGACCATGTCTGAGCCGCCTGCCCCCGAGAGTCAGAGTCAGTGGTCAGGCCCCTGGTGGGGGTGATGCTGGTTGCTCCCTGCATGGAGCAGACACACCGTCTCCCCGATCCAGTGACATGATCGGGGACAAGCACACAGTGAGTGAAGGAGTGGAAGAAGAAGGAACAGAGGGAGCAGAGGAAATGCTGTGTCACTCCGTCCCCCGCCTCCTTGCCTGGCAGGTGAGGTCGCCATCCGCTTCGGAAAACCCCTCCAGTAAAACCTAGGGCAAGAGCAGGTGTGGGTTCATGCTCGGGAGGAACCGGAAACAAGGGTGACGCATTCACGCTTGGGTAGCCATCTGTGGACGGTGGTGGAGCGAGAGGACTGTTCTCTGCTCCGGTGGGGTGCTCAGAGCCTGGTGCCCGGGGTGCTGTGCTGGACAGCCAAGTCCCCAGGCCTGCAGCTGGGGCGTGAGTGGGGCGAGCCCAGAATAGAGCCAGCCTCAGGAGTGGGCAGAGGTCACCTGCAGGTCCCCATGGCCCACAGAGCCATCCTGAGCCCAGCCTGCCACCGACGCCCACTGGAGTTAGGCTTACCGCCTTTATTGTTGCTGTGCCTTTATGGATTTCAACAACCTGGGCTGGGGAGCTGGCACGTGGGTGGGAGGGGCAGAAGGAGGGGAGCAGATGCAGCCAGGCGAGGGTGCAGGTGGAAGTGGTTGGAGGCGGCTGTGGCCTGCTCGGCCTGGGCTGACCGGCTGCAGCGGCCCCATGCTGCCACGGAAGCAGCCCAGGGGACACAGACCCCCGGGTTCTGGCCGGGAACACAGACCTGCCATCAGCCCTCACCCTGATGCAGCCCGAGGACCCTCCTCCCCAACCTCACCTGCCAGGTTGCCTGGTCAGGAGGCCAGCCCGTCCCACCAAGCCAGCTCGTGATGCCTGTCTTGGCCGGTTCCTGAGGCTCTCATGTGTTTCCTCTTCAGGGCCCCACATCCGGGGCCTCACCAGACCCTAGCAGACCTGCTTGGGGGTCCTGTCCTTCTGGTTCCAAAGCTGATGTGCTTTCTAGGGTTCGAGCCACTTTTTCTTAGCTTTTTATTTTCTTCACTTGCAAGGGAATCATAGGGCAGATGCTCAGAATAGCCAAGAGATTCATTTTACAACCAGAAGCTTCTATTTTGCCATCCTAAAATCACTCATATGAGAAGATAATCCTCAAAAAGAGGTAAAATCAGGACTCTTGAGCAGTTAAAAAATGAAAGCATATTAAAGATTTTATTGAACTCAATTTAGTGAGGGAGCTGGTAAGATGTTCCAGCCAATTCAGAGGAAGGTGAAAAAGCATCAGTTTTGCTAAATCGCTAAGTCGCGTCAGTCGTGTCCGACTCTGTGCGACCCCAGAGACGGCAGCCCACCAGGCTCCGCCATCCCTGGGATTCTCCAGGCAAGAACACTGGAGTGGGTTGCCATTTCCTTCTCCAATGCATGAAAGTGAAAGTGAAGTCGCTCAGTTGTGTCCGACCGTCAGCGACCCCATGGACTGCAGCCTTCCAGGCTTCTCCATCCATGGGATTTTCCAGGCAAGAGTACTGGAAAGCATCAGTTTACAGGGAGTGAAAGAGAGAATAGAGCTGGGTGGTCCACAGGTGTGGCTGAGGGAAGTCGATTGGCTCTGACTGGTCGTTGGTGGTTCTCTGGTGCAAGATCAGAAGCTTAAACAGCGGAGGCTCCCTCTCTCTTGGTTCCAGAGACCAGAGTCCTGTTAAGGTGTCACGGGTCAATTTCTACTGAAGGCTCCTCCCCTCTTCCAGCATCTGATGGTTACCATGGTTACCTGGCATCCCTTGCCCTATAAATACTCCAGTCTCTGGTTCCACCTCCCCGTGGCTTCCTCCTCTGTGTTGACGGGCGTCAAATCTCCTTTCCTTTCTCTTAGAAGGACCTCAGTGGTAGCACATAGCTTCAGTCGTGTCCAACTCCGTACAACCCCATGGAATTTAGCCCACCAGACTTCTCCATCCATGGGATTCCCCAGACAAGAATACTGGAATGGGTTGCCAAGCCCTCCTCTGGGGAATCTTCCTGACCCAGAGATCAAACCCAGGTCTCCTGCACTGCAGGCAGATTCTTTACCGACTAAGCCAGCAGTTATCTGATTTTACAGCGTGTGGAAGTGCTCAGAGGCAGTAAGAGAGTATATCTAGGAACCCCAGAGAAGTCCTTGCCCCTTGTCTCTGAACATTGTTGTTGTTCAGTCGCTCAGTCGTGTTCGACTCTGTGACCCCATGGACTGCAGCACACCAAGCTTCCCTGTCCTTCACCATCTCCTGGAGCTTGTTCAAACTCACATTCACTGAGTCACTGATGCCATCCAACCATCTCATCCTCTGTCGTCCCCTTCTCCTCCCGCCTTCAATCTTTCCCAGCATCAGAGTCTTTTCCAATGAGTCAGCTCATATCAGGTGGCCAAAGTACTGGAGCTTCAGCTTCAGCATCAGTCCTTCCAATGAATATTCACGACTGATTTCCTTTAGGATGGACTGGTTTGATCCCCTTGCAGTTGAAGGAACTCTCAAGAGTTTTCTCCAACACCACAGTTCAAAAGCCTCAGTTCTTCAGTACTCAGCCTTCTTTATGATCCAGCTTGTTCTAATTTCCTTTCACTTGATTCTCAGAAATGATTTCTAGGCTCCCAGAAGGACTGCTGCTGCTGCTGCTAAGTCGCTTCAGTCGTGTCCGACTCTGTGCGACCCCAGAGACAGCAGCCCACCAGGCTCCGCCATCCCTGGGATTCTCCAGGCAAGAACACTGGAGTGGGTTGCCATTTCCTTCTCCAATGCATGAAAGTGAAAAGTGAAAGTGAAGTCGCTCAGTCGTGTCCGACTGTTAGCGACCCCATGGACTGCAGCCCATCAGGCTCCTCCATCCATGGGATTTTCCAGGCAAGAGTACTGGAGTGGGGTGCCATTGCCTTCTCCCCCAGAAGGACAGGTGGGTCTTTCTATGTCCTTTGGGCATCAGGGGCCTGGGGGACCTGATAAGCTGTGATGCGGACAGGGGGTCTGAGGGGCTGGGGAACCCACTTTGAAAACCCAAACCACCGCCATTGCAGCCCTGATCTTCCTCCCTGCCCCCCTCCCCACAGGGCCTTCAGTAGGCAGAGGGCACCTGCCTCGGGGTCTTTGCCCCTCTCTGCTTCCTCTCCTCAGGGGTCTCAGGCACATCTCCCTCACTTTAGTTGTTTGGACTCAGAGAGGCCCACTTACTCTCCCCCACAGCACCCAGGGCCATTGGCTCTGCGCTGGCCTCAGGCCCAAGTTCCGAGACTCTGTCCTCTCCACCCTGAGTCCCCAGCGCCTAGAAGAGTGCCTGTCCCATAGCCATCACCATGAATACCCGTCAAAGTTTGAGGGGCCACCCTTTCTCTCAGCCTGGGAGGAGGAGAGGCCCCCTCCCTACCTCCCCTACCTCCATCCTGGGTCCATCTCAAAGGCAGGACCGCCTGGCCTCCTGCCCCTTCCAGGCCGGCCAGCTCACCCTGGTGAGCAAACCACTGCCCACCTATCCCTCTGAGGTGTCTTCTGAGGGCTGCTCTGCACCAGCCTGGGGGCGCAGGAGGCAGACAGGACAAAGTCTCTGGCCTCCTGCAGTGGCCCACCACTCCCCTCCTCCAGGGAAACCCCTCAAACATCGGGGCTCTGGGAACAGAAGCAGGTGCAGACAATACCTGCAGGACCTTAGCCAGAGGGAGGGTGAGCTTCTGGGAGCATCCGATGCATGAATGGATGTGCAGGAACCCAGGGGGTCTGGGTGGAGGTTGGGGAGGGCAGGAGGAGGAGGGGAGTGGACGGCCTTGGGAGACAGGCAGGATGAAGCCCCTGTCAGCAGGTGGGCAGGGGGCAGCAGCCCAGGGGTGGAGCCACCACAGGTAGAGGAGGAGCTAGGGAGGACCTGCCCACACTTAGAGGTGGGGAGGAGGGTCTGCAAGGGTCAGCGCAGGGCAGGGCTGGCCAAGAGAGCGACCTCTTCCTCCCTGTGCTCAGCGTGTATTATGTGCAGCCTGCCTGGCTCCCTGGAAGAGGGACCTGCTTGAGTGTTCCTCAGCTGTGGACTCATCCTGCTCTTTCTTCTTCCTGACATGTCCTAGTGTTTTGAAAATCCTCTCTAATTTTGGCCTCCTGTGCTGTGGGGAGCAGGTTTATCCAATTTTGCCAAAGTGTTAAGGGAACCCAGGGCACAGCCCCAAGGGACAGGAGACACTCAGTGGACCTGGGCAGAACCCACCTCCCCGCCAGGGATCTTCACTCCCAGACCCTTGCCCTGCCAGGCTCCCAAGGTGGGCTGTAGCGGGCAGGGAGATGACAGTCCTGGCCTGGGGGCAGGTGGCTGTCTCAGGAGCAAAATGAACTTGGGACACAGTCTGTCTGCATTCTGGAAGTTAGAGGCCCCCAACATGAGGTCAGTACATCCCCCCCAGATGAAAAGGAACATCTCTTTCTTGCAGAGAGAAGACAACCAAGGGTCACCTGGTGGCATAAAGGAGTGACCAAGATAAAGAGAGAAATAAGGATGCTGAGGGCAACAGGTTAAGTCATGGAAGGAGGAGGACTTAGCACAGTAGAGCATCCCTGCCATTCACATCCTGAGGAGACCCTGCCTCTGCAAACCAGGACCGAGTACAAGAAAATCTTCTAAAATATTCATATAAAAGCACTACTGAAAATTCTAGAAGTTAATAAAGAGATAAAGATGAGGAAGTCTCTCTGAAAGCAGAAAAAGCAGACAGGACTTTTGACCTCCTCAACTGTAAGAGAATAAGTTTCTGTTGTGTTAAGCCACCTGGTTTGTGGACTTTGTTTCAGTACCCACAGGGAACTAACACACATGACATAATGGAAAGCAGAAAGAAAAAAAAATGAGGATAGGATTAAAACAGTATGGAGAAAAAAAGAAAGGACAGGAGACAGGGAGGATCCATAGAAGGGGTCAGATGCATGACGATCAAAAATTCTAGGGAGAGAAACCAGAGAAAATGGGAGTGAGGAAATTGTCAGAGATGTAAGAGTAGAGTTTCTCCAACTGAAGGAATATGAGTTTTCAGGTGGCAAGAATCCCCTTGGGTGTCCAAAAAATGAATAATAACCATAAACCTCCATTATATGCATGATTGTGAATTTTAGAATTTCAAGGGGGAAAGAAGATCCTGAAAGATTTTCATGAAACAGAATACAAGTCACCCACAGAAAGCAAAGATGGACTGTCTGCAGCTCGAGATGCTGGAAGGCAGCTGGGAGGTTCCTCCAGATGCTGGCAGGAGTTATCCTTGCTGAGAATTTGCTCACTGACCAAACTAACCATCAAGTGTGAGAGTGGATGAAGCTGTTTTTAGGTATGTACTGCCCGTGCACCCTTTGGTAGGTTACTCCTTGAGGATATATGTCAACAAAATGAAGAGACAAATCAAGAAAGAAGACACAGGTCCCTAAAACAGTCTTTCCAACTTATGAGGACAGTGTTGGGGAGTTAAAGATGGCCTTTTCAGCAGGTCTGGAGAGCAGCTAGCCCGACATGGAGCAGGCTGGGGGAGCTGGAAGGAAATCCCTGGGGAGTAATAGGGTACCCAAGAGGCTGGGTGGTGTCCCCTAGAGAGATGTATATAAGTCCTAAACTCTGGTACGTGAAACTGTGACTTTATTTGAAAATAGGGCCTTTGCAGATATGATTGAATTAAGTGCTCAGACGGTAAAAAATCTGCCTGCAGTGCAGAAGACCTGGGTTCAATCCCTGGGTCAGGAAGATCCATTGGAGAAAGGAATGGCAACCCACTCCAGTATTCTTGCCTGGAGAATCCTATGGACAGAGAACCCGGTGGGCTTAAGTCTGTGGGGTCGCAAAGAGTCAGACACAACTGAATGACTAACACTTACAAAAAGAGGAGAGAGAGACACAGAGAGGATGTCATGTGACCATGAAGGCAGAGATTGAGGTGATGTGGCTTCAAGCCAAGTAATTCCAAGAACTGTCAGCAACTGTCAGAAGCTGCAAGAGGCAAGGAAGATTCCTCCCCAGAGCCTTCACAGAGGGAGCACAGTGCTTCCAACACCTTGATCTTGGACTTTTGACCTCCTCAACTGTAAGAGAATAAGTTTCTGTTTAAACCACCTGGTTTGTGGACTTTGTTTCAGTAGCCACAGGGAACTAACACACATGACATAATGGAAAGCAGAAAAAAAAAAATGAGGATAGGATTAAAACAGTATGGGGGAAAAAATAAAGGCATGTAAAAAGGCCAGGAAAATCATAAAGCAGTATGAGAAAAGATCATACTACACCACTGGCTTTTGCTATAAGCAACAGTTATCCAGTAAAATAACATAAACACTGTTTATTGATCAAAAATCATGACATTGAGAGGATGAAGAGAGAAATTCAGGTGCAAAAGGGCTAAGATACAACCATTCAGAGCAGGAAGCCCACAAATCAGTCTAAAATGATGAACTAAGGAGTAATCCAAATCCAAGGCAATGCCAAAGAATGCACAATTGCACTCATCTCACATGCTAGTAAAGTAATTCTCAAAATTCTCCAAGCCAGGCTTCAGCAATACGTGAACTGTGAACTTCCTGATGTTCAAGCTGGTTTTAGAAAAGGCAGAGGAACCAGAGATCAAACTGCCAACATCCACTGGATCATGGAAAAAGCAAGAGAGTTCCAGAAAAACATCTATTTCTGCTTTATTGACTATGCCAAAGCCTTTGACTTGATCACAATAAACTGTGGGAAATTCTTCAAGGGATGGGAATACCAGACCGCCTGACCTGCCTCTTGAGAGACTTATATGCAGGTCAGGAAGCAGCAGTTAGAACTGGGCACGGAACAACAGACTGGTTCCAAATAGGAAAAGGAGTATGTCAAGGCTGTATATTGTCACCCTGCTTATTTAACTTCTATGCAGAGTACATCATGAGAAACGCTGGACTGGAAGAAACACAAGCTGGAATCAAAATTGCTGGGAGAAATATCAATAACCTCAGATATGCAGATGACACCACCCTTATGGTAGAAAGTGAAGAGGAACTAAAAAGCCTCTTGATGAAAGTGAAAGAGAAGAGTGAAAATGTTGGCTTAAAGCTCAACATTCAGAAAACGAAGATCATGGCATCCGGTCCCATTACTTCATGGGAAATAGATGGGGAAACAGTGGAAACAGTGTCAGACTTTATTTTTGGAGCTCCAAAATCACTGCAGATGGCGACTGCAGCCATGAAATTAAAAGACGCTTACTCCTTGGAAGGAACATTATAACCAACCTAGATAGCATATTCAAAAGCAGAGACATTACTTTGCCAACAAAGGTCCGTCTAGTCAAGGCTATGGTTTTTCCTGTGGTCATGTATGGATGTGAGAGTTGGACTGTGAAGAAGGCTGAATGCCGAAGAATTGATGCTTTTGAACTGTGGTGTTGGAGAAGACTTTTGAGAGTCCCTTGGACTGCAAGGAGATCCAACCAGCCCATTCTAAAGGAGATCAGCCCTGGGATTTCTTTGGAAGGAATGATGCTAAAGCTGAAACTCCAGTACTTTGGCCACCTCATGCGAAGAGTTGACTCATTGGAAAAGACTCTGATGCTGGGAGGGATTGGAGGCAGGAGGAGAAGGGGACGACAGAGGATGAGATGGCTGGATGGCATCACCAACTCGATGGACGTGAGTCTGAGTGAACTCCAGGAGTTGGTGATGGACAGGGAGGCCTGGTGTGCTGTGATTCATGGGGTTGCAAAGAGTTGGACACGACTGACTGAACTGACTGAGCAACTGAACTGAACTGAACTGAAGGAGTAATCCTGTGAACCCAGGTTCCCCTCTCTGCTGTGACGGTGGCTTCCCTTCTCCCCTCCTCTCCTCATCCTATTGATTGGCAGGGTGGGCAGTGCATGGCTGACTCTCTGGGAGGTTGTGAAGCCAGGGAAGGCTGGCGTGCTGCAGTCCTTGGGGTGGCAAAGAGTCGGACATGACTGAGCAACTGAACTGAAAAGCATGTACATGGATTCTTCTTGACAGAGACATTTTATAGAAAATAAAAAAGATGGTTGGTGATTGCTGTTAGATTAAGTTTTAAATAAAAAGGTGTTAGTTGCTCAGTCGTGTCTAACTCTTTGCAACCCCATGGACTGTAGCCCACCAGACTCCTCTGTCCATGGGATTCTCCAGGCAAGAATACTGGAGTGGGTTCCTATTTCTTTCTCCAAGGGATCTTCCCAACCCAGGGATCAAACCCAGGTCTCCTGCATTGTAGGCAGATTCTTTACCATCTGAACCACCAAGGAAGCCTGAGTTTTAATAAATTTGAACATAAAAGCCTCCACGAAGTTGAGGGTCCTTCAGTTCCAGGAGAAACCGATGATTCGGATGGAGTGAGTCTGACTTCTCAGAAGGGGTCTCCAGCCCATCAGAACCACCCAGAAATGTGCCCAAGCACTTGGTCAGGAACTCCAGGCTCTCCCTAGAAGAGACCCAAAGGTCATCTCACAAAGTAACTTTCTGCCCCAGACCAGGTCTGGGAGCATCTTCTTTCTCAACAGTCTATGTGAGATTTTGATATTTGTTTTAGAAACCAACATAGATGAACTTCTTTTTTCTTGTAAGAAGCAGCAGGAATGGTAACAATTAAACCCAGTCTCACCACAAAGAACAGCATTCCAAGGGGATTTCATATTTTGAAAAAAAAAGTAGACCTCTTGTTTACTTTGCTTCATCCCACAAACAACCTCAGCCCTTGGTGCTGACGGAATCACTCCCAGCTGTGCTTGTGCTGCTGGCCCGTCCCAGGGGCACCTCAGTAATGGGGGTCTTGCAAAGTTTAGAAAGAATGAGAATGTGATGTATCTGGGTGCCTCTTCCAGGGGTCAACTCCAGTGGCCCAGACTCAGGGTGCAAAGCAGCCTGTGTTGTGCTGGTTTCATTTTGGGGGGCTCCCCAAACCTCAGTGTTGTGGGGACAGATGGGAAGGAAAGTGAAGTTTCTCCCCTTCCCATCCCCCCGCCCTGACTGGCCCCAGCCTCTGCCTGGAGTGACCCGGACCGCCACAGCAGAAGCCAGCTGGGGCCCATCTTCCTGGGACACTTGGAAGCCAGCTGCCCGGGTCTGGATAGATGTTTTATGCTGCGATCGTCGGCAAGAACACAATGATGAAACCTCCCTAACAAGGCAACTAAAATGAAAGTCATCTGACTCTCTTAAGTGGCAAAATAAACATCAGTGTCAACATTCTGGACCAAGGCCACTCTGTTTATTAAGATGTATTTGCAGCTGTTTATTATTATTAAATAATTATGTCTCATTTTTAATTTGGCTTTTCTTAAATGTAGTCTTGTTATGCGAGTTTCTGTTAACCACTACACAAGTGTCTACATTCTCATGTGCTTAATCAGGTTCTCTGGGTATTTTGATAACAAGAGTATATTAGCTTCCTAATAAATTGCCACCACTAAGTGGCTTAAGACAACAGGAATTTATCATCTTGCAGATATGGGGGTCAGAAGTCGACCTCGCTGGGCTGAATGGATGTGTGGAGGGGTGGCATGCCTCCTGGGTGGGGGGCACAGGGGACAGTCATTTCCTGCCTTTTCCAGCTCCCTGAGGCTCCTGCAATCCTTGGCGTGTGATTTCCTTCTCCATCCGTAAAGAAGCAGCATCACACCCACTGCCCTCCCTGGCCTCTGCTCCCATCACCACTTCTCTCTCTGACCTCTCTGCCTCCTTGTATGAATAATCTCCCTTCTCAAGACCCTTCATTTAACCCCATCTGCCAGCTGCTCTTGCCCTGAAAGAACAGTCACAGGTTCTGCATGCTAGGATGTGGGCGCCTCTGGGTACTTCAACTAGATTCTGTGCAAGTTTGCAGCAAGGCTGTCCAGTTAAATAGGACAGTATTTGAAGATGGAAAAACACAAAGAACAGCAGAGATGACCTCAGAGAAGAATGAGATGTGGTCTCTCAGGGAGCCAGTCCCAGTGGGGGAGGGGTGGGAACACGGAGTGTCTTTTTACAGTCCACATTTTAGTAAATGCAGTTATTATAAAATAATACTTCTTCACTTTCAAAGAAAAGAATGCTATGGCCCCTTCCCCCAGGACGCTGGCAGTTGGAGGAGACGCGCCTGCCTGTGCTGCACTGAGCTCCAGGGGACCGTGCGGTGCAGGAGGTGGTGCTAGGGCCAGGTGAGCGGTGGGACAAGGGGCCAGGGCCGAGGGGGCTCTCTTGGCTGATGGCCTTCAAACTGGTGGCACGAAAGTGTCAAACACTTTCCCAGGGAGACAGGGAGGGGACCAGCTGCTGAAGCTTTGATGTCCCTGTGCTCCCTCCCAGAGTCCTCTGGTGTCACTGATGGCCTGCACATGTCCCCAAGGGCTCTGGGGCATTTCCGAGGCCCACAGTGAGGGGGCTGGAGGGGAAGAGATGCTCTGGGCCTCCCAACTGTGGTCAAGAAGCCAGGCCATTGGGGGACCCCCAACACCAGCTCCCCAAGCTCAGAGGTGCCCACCTTCTTGACTGCTCTCAACGCCCCTCTGAGGGTGTAACACAGGTGTGGGGAGGAGTAGTTCCCAGACACTGATGGTTCAGGCCAAGGCTCTGACCTGCAGTGGCTGCAGCTTTTCTCCACGCCACCTTAAGCGGAAGCAGCATGTCCTCATTCCGCCAACAGAGCGAGCTGCCTCCAGCACACCCCCACCACTGCAGGCAAAAGCTGACCTCAGGGCTGATGGAGCCGGGCGTGCTGAGTCCACCGGGTTCTTGTTTGATAACTGAGGCCATGGAGTCAGTTCACTGCCAGCGCACACATGGCTGTACACACACGCACGTGCACACGTGTACTCATTCATGGGCTCTCACACACACACCTAAACCCGACACTTCCTCACACATGTACACGCACATGCACACTCATTCATGGGCTCACACACACACCTCACCAGGATCACCAGCCCCCCTTCACAGACAGCCCACCCTCTAACCACGTGTGACCTCGAATTACTGAGACACGGTGACAAGACAGAGCATGCAGGCTCTCTGTGTTCACGATCCATTGAGGAGCAAGTTCAGCCTCCGTGACACTCGTCCTGGTTCGCACTGCACACGCTGGGACTCGTCTAAAAGAATGACCTCACTACTATTGTCTCAGCGTCGATTTCCGCAATATGTCAGACTCTCCCACTTAAACTTCTGTTGTTCTGCTACTAAGCCATATCTGACTCTTTGCGACCCCGTGGACTGCAGCATACCAGGCTTCCCTGTCCTTCACTATCTCCTAGAGTTTGCTCAAACTCATGGCCATGGAGTCAGCGATGCCATCCATCACTTTCTCTGTCATCCCCTTCTCTTCCTGCCTTCAATCTTTCCCAGCATCAGGGTCTTTTCCAGTGAGTCAGCTCTTTGCATCAGGTGGCCAAAGGATTGGAGCTTCAGCATCCTTCCAGAGAATAGTCAGGACTTATTTCCTTTAGGGTTGATTGGTTTCATCTGCTTGCTCTCGAAGGAACTCTCAAGAGTCTTCTCCAACACCACCACTTAAACTAAGGATGTGAGATTTTAGTTGTGAGAGACTGAAGTTACACATGGGTCATGGCCAGACCACATAAAAGGTGAAACTCTGACCCACAACCTGCAGCCACCTGCCCGACGACAGAACTGCCATATCCAGGACCAGCCGGGCGGCCTGTGAATCACAGCGGCTCAGGACCAGACCGCTGTCATCTGTGTGCCCAGGAACCAAAACAACAACCAGTTACCATCAGCTGAGAACAGATAGGACTTGGCCAGTGACCGCCAGCTTCCCCAACTCCTCTCCCTGCTTCCAGCTCAGGAGCAATGGTGTGCTCCTGAGCCAAACACCCGGCCTCTGGATGCCCCCTCCCCCTATACCCTTGGCCTGCCCAGGCTCCCAGGTGCCCCCTCCCACCACCAGGCCGCCCCTCCACTGCCTGCCTGACCACAAGTCCCTGCTCAACACATTGGATGAAAGCCCTCTGGTTTGGGTGGTCGTTGACTTAAAAACGTACAGGGGGCCACAAGATTTCTCAAGATTCTTTTAGGGTTTGTGAACTGGTCTGGGAAAGAGGGGGAGGGGCAGTGCCAGCTGGGAAGGGGCCTGGAGGACTGAGACCATGTGGGTGAGGGCAGCAGGGTGGGGGGCAGCACTGGACAACTGGGGGCAGGTGAGCAGCAGCTCCATGGACACCCTGGTCAATCTCAGCACGCAAATGTTACCCCGTGTGTGCTGTCGGGGACCGAGGGGCTCAGAGAAGAAGGTGAAAGGTCGGTGTCTGCAGAGAATCTGCTGGCTGCTGATGGGCCCAAACCTCCCTGTGGACACAGGCGGCAGCCGCCTGCTGAGATGGGGGCTTGTGTCTCACTTTATAGCCCCCAGGCTCACTTTAGGCAGGCCAGGCAGGTGTCCAGTCCCCAGGGAAGCAGGTGCCTGAGGTTTAACCCAGCCTCACTTTAGGCAGGCCAGGCAGGTATCCAGTCCCCAGGGAACCAGGTGCCTGAGGTTTAACCCAAGGCAAGTCTGTGTTTTACCTGGTCAGACTCCAGTCCAGGCTGGCTGCTCCATGTAGCCCTTCAGGGACCCAGGCTCTGTGCCTCTCAAGGCTCTGCCCTCCTCCCACCCAGGCGGAGGAGGAGCTGGGGGTTCAGGCCAGAACATTCTTTAGGGCCAGGCGGGGGCTGCACTGGTCACTTCTGCCCAAATGCCACCAGCCTGCACTCAGGCCTACTCCTGACCGTTCCGGAGGCTGGGGCGGGGATCAGCTCTGTTCCCAGAACAGGAGGACCAGCCTCAAGCATGTGGAGGCCATGAGGGTCACAGGTGAGACGGAGGACACTCTTCCGCCTCCATACCTGCCGCCTGGAGCTTCCTCCAGTCGGGGCTCAGATGCCTCGTTGCCTCCAGAACCGCCTCCCAAGTGTTCTCACAGGTCATCTGAGTTGGATTCTGCGTCTTCTCTGTTCACCACGTCACTGAACACTCCTAGTTTATTTCATGGCCTCTGTCATGTGAGGTGTCCATATCCTCTCTCAAAATAAATTTAGCATCTCAAATTCTACCCTTAGCTTTTCTTTCCTTTGACCTATTGTATTAGTCAGCATTTCTGCAGTAACAAACAGCCCCAGTAGCTCAGAGGCTTACAGCACCAAACGTGTGTTTCTGGCTGACTTTACCTTATGTGAAGACTGAGTCCACAGCAGCAGACGGTTTGGCTAGCTCCATGCCACCGCTTGTTCCAGGATCACCTGGGTCCTCTTTTCTCATTGAGGATGAGAGCAAGGGGGGAGGAACTGAACATGTGGATGATTTTGGCTCAGCTGTGCACACATCCTCTGGCCACGGCAAGTCATGTGGTCAACTCCATGTCTGTGGTGTCAGGGAAGCCCGGCAGGCAGGGGAACACTGACCACTGTGGGTGAGTGGTCACCAGCCATGTTCCCCCATCCACCTTCCTTCAAGCCATGTCCACATCCCCCACAGCAGGGGGTGTTGGTCACCCCTCCCTGCCTGCTGCCCAGCAGAAAATCACCAATGGGATGCACGATATCAGACCAAGGAGCAGAATGGGGACAGACAGGGACAGGGGAGGTGAAGTCCCAAGTAAGAATGTCTGGCCACACCATGTGCTGCAGGACTGAACTGGGCTGGGCCAGTGAGGACCCACCTGGAGGGACTCACTGTGGATGTACAGCTGGGCCTGTCCCACCACCCAAGAATTGGGTCCACGTGGAACCCCCTGAACCGGCCACTGGTCCAGCTGTGTGGCTAAGCCCCTGGGACACAGAGATCCCATTAGGAGATGAGGGGGACCCCTTGCGCCAAGGAAGTCCAGTCTCCAGACCCCACGGACTGCAGCACGCTGGGCCTCTCTGTCCTTCACCATCTCCCAGAGCTTGCTCAAATTCATGTCCATTGATTCAGTGATGCCATACAACCATCTCATCCTCTGTTGTCCCCTTCTCCTCCTGCCTTCAATCTTTCCCAGCATCAGGGTCTTTTCCAATGAGTCAGCTCTTCGCATCAGGGGACCAAATTTTTGGAGCTTCAACTTTAGCATCAGTCCTTCCAATGAATATTCAGGGTTGGTTTTCTTTAGGATCGACTGGTTTGATCTCCTTGCAGTCCAAGGGACTCTCAAGAATCTTCTCCAACACCACAGTTCAAAAGCATCAGTTCTTTGGTGCTCAGCCTTCTTTATGCTCCAAGTCTCACATCCATACTGACTACTGGAAAAACCATAGCTTCAACTACACGGACATTTTGCTGGTAATGTCTCTGCTTTTTAATACGCTGTGACATCACAGCAAATGTTGAGGGAGAGGCCCTTTCAGCCTCTTTCATGTCCAGGGAGGCAGGGGTTCCTCCCATTACAGAGGCTCCCTCCCTGGCCTCTCCTGGCCCCCAGACAACAGAAGGTGCCCGCCCCCACCCCCGGGATCCTCAGACAGTGCTCCAGCCTAGAGTACAGCAAGTTGTGCCTCATGTAGCCATCCTAGGTAACAAACGAGACCAAGAATGACCTGTTATCAGGAGATCAGTGACCTGAACAGACAGCCCAGCATGGACTGGCCCGGGTGTGCAGCCAGGCGAGGAGAGGAGCGTCAGCAGGTCCAGGGGACTGACTGGCGGGAGTCTCATGGCAAAGAGACACCCAAGTCTTTGAGGAGGAAGAGAAAACAGAAACATCATTTAGAAGCTGCTGGTGGGCTTTCTGGCTCATCAAGCCTTGGCCATCGTACCTGCACAGTGAGCTGCCTGTGACTCTCAGCCCTTCTTAACAAACCACTTCCCTCTCCCTCTGCTACTGGCTCAGGAGGAGCTAGGCAGAAGGGGACCATGTGGCAGCCACAGGGAGAACAAGGCCAGAATCCACACTCAGCCTTCCCACGGTCATGGAGTAAGCTAGGAGCTGATCCAGCGGCAAGATGCTGTCTGATTTCCGTCTGTGTGTGCATGTTTACTGTTTTTGGCTGAGATTCATCAAGTGGTGTGGGAGGTCTGGGTCCATTTCTCTGTTTACTTGCAAACCCAAGCCAAGATTGAGCAACTGGTCTTAATCAACGTTCCCTCTGTACCAGCCCCACAACCTGTCAGAAACATAGCCAGAGGCAACACAAAACTAGAATTCAGGAGAGTCTCCAGTGAAAAAGCGTGGCTAAACATCCTGAAGAAGTCAGTGACACACACGCAAGAGTGAAGTGCACCCTCACCTCATACCATATATACACAAACGATCTCAAACCAAACCAAACCCCTAAACGCAGGATGAAAGCTACGAAACTCCCAAATGAAGCCAGAGGAAAAGCTTCATGACACTGAACTGGTTTCTTACCTTCATGACAACGGTTTCTGGGATCTGACATCAGAGGCACAGAGCAACAAAAGAAAAAAATAGAGAAATCAGACTACATCAAAATTAAAAACTCTTGCGCATCCAAGGACAGAAGTGAAAAGGCAAAACACAGAACGAAAGAGATATTTGCAAATCACACATCTGATAAGGGACTACTATTCAAAACATACAAAGAACTTCTAAAACAACAAGAAACCCCAAAGAACTCTGGTTTAAAAATGGGCAAAGGACTTGAATAGAAATTCCAACAAAGAATATTAAAAAAATTGACAATAAGCACCTGAAAAGATGCTCAGTATCACTAATTACTTGGAAACGCAAATCAAAAGCACACAAGAGCTATCACTGTGTCCCCATTAGGACAGCTACTACTAAAAACACAGCAAACAAAACAAAAACAAAGTGTGGGCGAGGATGTGGAGAAAGTGGAACCTTTGTGCTCTATTGGCGAGAATGTGAAACGGTGCAGCTGCCGTGCAACAATGTGGTGATTCTTCAAAATGTTAAAGAATTACCATTACCGTATCATCCAGCAATTTCCACTCTGGGTTTATATCCAGAAGACATGAAAGCAGAGACTTGAATAAATATTTGCACAACCAAGTCCTTAGCAGGTTATTTACAATAGCAAAAGATGGAAGGTAAACAAACCACACACACATCAGTGGGGGATGGATAAACTGAACATGGTCCATCCACACAGAAAAGGAAGGAGGTTCTGACACATGCTACAACGTGGCTTAAAACTCAACATTTGAAAAACTAAGATCATGGCATCCGATCCGATCACTTCATGGCAAACAGGTGGGGAAACAGTGAAAACAGTGACAGACTTTACTTCCTTGGGCTCCAAAATCACTGCAGATGGTGGCTGCAGCCATGAAATTAAAAGACGCTTGCTTCTTAGAAGAAAAGCTACGCCCAACCTAGACAGCACATTAAAAAGCAGAGACATTACTTTGCCAACAAAGTCTGTCTAGTCAAAGCTTTGTTTTTTCCAGTAGTCATGTATGGTGGTGAGAGTTGGACCATAAAGAAGGCTGAGCGCCGAAGAATTGATGCTTTTGAGCTGTGGTGTTGGAGAAGACTCTTGAGAGTCCCTCGGACTGCAAGGGGACCAAATTAGCCAATCGTAAAGGAAATCAACTCTGAATATTCACTGGAAGGACTGATGCTGAACTGAAGCTCCAGTATTTTGGGCCACCTGATGCAAAGAGCCGATTCATTAGAAAAGACCCAGATGATGGAAAAGATTGAGGGCAAGAGGAGAAGGGGACAACAGAGGATGAGATGGTTGGATGGCATCACCGACTCAATGGACATGAGTTTGAGCAAGCTCTGGGAGATGGTGATGGACAGGGAAGCCTGGCGTGCTGCAGTCCATGGGGTTGCAAAGAGTCAAACATGACTGAACAACTGAACAACAACAAACAATGTGGATGAACCTTGAGGACATGATGCTCAGGGA
This sequence comes from Bos javanicus, assembly GCF_032452875.1. Taxonomy (NCBI): domain Eukaryota; kingdom Metazoa; phylum Chordata; class Mammalia; order Artiodactyla; family Bovidae; genus Bos; species Bos javanicus. Next base: position 144,021,181 of record NC_083868.1, on the reverse strand, counting down.
CACAGGACAAACACAGAAGGGACACATACTGCATGATCCACTTACTTGAGGTTCCTAGAGAAGTCAGATCCACGGAGATAGAGAGTGGTTGCCAGGGATGGGGGCAAATTATTTAATAGGTATAGGTTAAGTTTTGCAACAGGAAAAAGTCCTGGAGATGGACAATGATGGTGGTTACATAACAGTGCAAATGTACTTATTGTCACTGAAGGGCACATTCAAAATGGTTAAAATGGTGAATTTCATATAGTATATATGGGCTTCTCTAGTAGCTCAGACAGTAAAGCATCCGGTGCAATGCAGGAGACCCAGGTTTGATCCCTGGGTCAGGAAGATCCCTTGGGGGAAGGAAATGGCAGCCCACTCCAGTATTCTTGCCTGGAGGATTCCATGAACAGAGGAGCCTGGTGGGCTACAGTCCATGGGGTCACAAAAAGTCAGAACGACTGAGTGACTAACACACATAAGACACACACACATATGTTGTATATATTGTATCATAATTTTTAAAAATAAAGAAGCTTAACACAATTACATATATATTTTGTTAATAAAACATTAAACTTTACCGGTCATTAAATTCTTTATAGATGTATCAGTTAGCATTAAGCTATAATGTATTGAAACAACAAAAAATTTAATAGAAATAATGCACTATATCAATGTTTTTGTATTAGTTATCTTTAAAATCAAGTTTAGGAATGATCTATTATTTCTATTAAAGTTGTGATTTTTAAGCTGAGAGCATTCATTTAAGCATGGGAAACAGCATTAGAATGTGTATGTGAGCTTGATTTGTTACAAGCTTAATTTATTACATAAATAAGAGTGATTTAAGTGTTTGAGAGGTTTGGTGTATTTGCATGGAAATGCTTCTTGGCAGTGCTTAAAAAGAGAAAGGAATGCTTTCAATTACAATAGAACTTAAGACTTTAAGGGGAATTTGACCTTAATAAAAAGTGACGAATAACAATGAGTGTTTAAAAGGCGTGAACTAAGCACTGGGAAGCCTGGAGATTACCCAAGCCTTGGGTCCTGAACTTGATCAACCTGTTTTCAAACAATAAGATAGTATCTGGTGAAGACTGTTCCCAACTGGTGTGAGTAGGAATGGCATTTCCTGATTAAGAAGGCAACCCTGAGAATAATACCCTTCTCACGTCTCCCTATCCGGAGGAGGCAATGGCACCCCACTCCAGTACTCTTGCCTGGAAAATCCCATGGGTGGAGGAGCCTGGTAGGCTGCAGTCCATGGGGTCGCTACGAGTCGGACACGACTGAGCGACTTCACTTTCACTTTCATGCATTGGAGAAGGAAATGGCAACCCACTCCAGTGTTCTCGCCTGGAGAATCCCAGGGACAGGGGAGCCTGGTGAGCTGCTGTCTATGGGGTCGCACAGAGTCGTCGGACACGACTGAAGCAACTTAGCAGTGTCAGGCGAGTGTATGCTCCTCAGTTTTTGTCTAGTCACAACAAAGATTTGGAGTGATGGATATTAAAGCCCCCTCGGCGTGTCACAGCTCTTGGCTCTTGGACAGACCATGTTATAGCTCTCAAGTCTCAAATGGACCGTGTTATAGCTCTTAGACAAATCAGTGTTACAGCTGTGTTACAGTTCTATTTTATTTAGAAGATAGCAGGAAAATCCATCTTCAAGACGTGAGGGCATGTCGATCCAAAGATGCGAAGAGAAGAGCGCCCCAGCGTGCGGGGTGCGGGGTTGGGGGAGAGAGCCCTTTAGTTCCTCTTTTTATATGTCCCCCCAACCCCCGGGCCTGTCCTATGTAAATTGGGCCAGCCAGGAGTGTTGTTTGTTTTTCCTGAGGTCCTCACTCCGCTCCTCGGACCTCCTTTGTTCTATTTTCGCGGGCTTTTCCCTTCCTTGTCTTTTAGCCACCGCCCTTTTGGACTCCTTTTCCCTATTCTGCCTACCTAATAACAGCAGCATGTCTCCCTAAAATGTCTGTTATTGCCACCGTCGTTTGCTTCCAGAGTGAGAGTGTCCTATCTCTCAGCACAGCCATGTGACAACCTGATATAACCCAGATGGACCCCGGCCACTGCCTGGCCCCTGCCCAGTGGTGGTAGAAGTGTGGGCAGGGAATAGGGGCTGGGCAGCAAGACCTGGGCTGTAACGAAGGCAGTCAAGCCCATTCCAAGAACATACACAGGAAATGGTTGCCTTTCTAGTAAAATAGAAATTGCCAAATTCAGTCCTAGAAGAATTGTGACATTTATAAAGTCCAACTTCCACAGAAGAAATTTAAAAAGTGAATAAAGTGAACAAAGCTAGTGGAGGTAATGGAATTCCAGCTGAGTTATTTAAAATCCTAAAAGATGATATTGCTGCAAAAATGCTGCACTCAATATGCCAACAAATTAGGAAAACTCAGCAAAGGACACAGGACTGGAAAAAGTCAGTTTTCATTCCAATCCCAAAGAACAGGAATGCCAAAGAATCTTCAAACTACCACACAATGCATTCATTTCACATGGTAGCAAAGTAATGCTCAAAATCCTTCAAGCTAAGCTTCAACAGTACATGAACCAAGAACTTCCAGATGTTCAAGCTGGATTTAGAAAAGGCAGAGGAATCAGAAATCAAATTACCAACATCTGTAGGATCATTAAAAAAGCAAGAGAGTTCCAGAAAAACATCTACTTCATTGACTACACTAAAGCCTTTGACAGTGTGGGTCACAGCAAACTGTAGAAAATTCTTCAAGAGATGGGAAGATCAGACCACCTTACCTGCCTCCTGAGAAATCTGTATCCAGGCAAGAAGCAACAGTTAGAACCAAACGTGGAACAACCGACTGGTTCCAAATTGGGAAAGTAGTATGACAAGGCTGATATTGTCACCCTGCTTATTTAACTTACATGCAGAGTATGTCATGCGAAGTGCCAAGCTGGATGAGTCACAAGGTGGAATCAAGACTGCCAGGAGAAATATCAATAACCTCAGGTAAGCAAATGACACCACCCTTATGGCAGAAAGGGAAGAAGAACCAAAGAGCCTCTTGATGAAAGGGAAAGAGGAGAGTGAAAAAGCTGGCTTAAAGCTCAACATTCAGAAAACTAAGATCATGGCATCCATTCCCATCACTTTATGGCAAATAGATGGGAAACAATGGAAACAGTGAGAGACTTTATTTTCTTGGGCTCCAAAATCACTGCAGATGGTGACTGCAGGCATGAAATGAAATGTTTGCTGCTTGGAAGAAAAGCTATGACCAACCTAGACAGTGTATCGAAAAGCAGATACATCACTTTGCAAACAAAGGTCCATCTAGTCAAATCTATGGTTTTTCCAGTAGTCATGCATGGATGTGAGGGTTGAACCATATAAAAGCTAAGGGCTGAAGAACTGATGCTTTTGAATTGTGGTGCTGGGAAGATGCCTGAGAGTCCTTCGGACTGCAAGGAGATCAAATCAGTCAATCCTAAAGGAAATTAATATTTCTGAATATGCTGGAAGGACTGATGCTGAAGCTAAAGCTCCAATACTTTGGTCACCTGATGCAAAAAGTCAACTCATTGGAAAAGGCCCTGATGCTGGGAAAGATTGAGGGCAGTGTAAAGCGAGTGCAGAGAAAAAGAGAACGAGCTGGGGAGTCGGACAAGAAAAGGGAAATTTATTAGAGGGAAAAGAGAGGGTGACTGGCCCTTAAGGAGAACCAGCATCCTCCCTTTCTAAGAGGGTCTTTCTTATACCTCACTAATGAAAAATTCTCTGAAGGGATGATTAATTTTTAGCCTATAGTTGAGTCCTGCAGTCATGTAGCCGGAGATCTGGAATCTGGTGGTCTTGTAGCTTTGAGAAGGTAGGTGCCAGTGAGAAAACAGAATGTCGGTTGGGCAATTTGGTCATTCTCAAATTTCACTGTGATTTTATTCTTGGTTTGTGAGGTCAACATAATGAGCCATCTTAACAATGTGGGCCCTATCAGTCAGGACGATAAGGAAGTGACAGAGGACGAGATGGTTGGATGGCATCACAGACTCAATGGACATGAGTTTGAGCAAGCTCTGGGAGTTGGTGAAGGACAGGGAAGCCTGGCGTGCTGTAGTCCATGGGGTCACAAAGAGATACGACCGAGCAACTGAACAAAAACAACGGAGTGAGATTAGTTAGTTCAGGGACTGAGGCTGGATTCATCTGGGGGACTCAACCATGTCTGGCCAAGTGCTCCTCTCAGACTTGCCAGCAAAGATTGTGAGGTCATCTGGGCACATGGCCAGCGCGAGGATGAGCACAGTGGCCTGCTCTTGGAGAGCATGCCAGCACCCTGCCTGCGGGGTTTTTTGTGGACAGAGGGGCTGGTCCCACCTGTGACGCCTGGACTGAGCCACCCCCAATCTGAGAACATGTCACCCTCAGTCCAGGTGTCATGGGTGAGTGGCTGTAGCCACAGCTTCATACTCCTGAGGGAGGGGTCTGATGGGCCTCCTGGGCCCGGCACCCACCCTGGGCAGAGGTCAGTGCCAAGCTGTCCATGGACAAGAGTTCAGGCAGGAGATGGGCAGGTCGCAGAGACCGCCCATACCCGCTCACTCTCCCTGCCCCTCCAAGGAGGCCAGCAAGCAGCCGGCCAGGCAGACTGGGCTGACAGCACATCGGCCACGTTTGTGCTGGGGCCTCCATGGGGATGGAGGGGTTTACATCCTTGTGTGGCCCACACAGCCACAGTGCAAATAAGCAAAGCAGCTCTTCTTAGCCTTCCCACTCTCCTGCTAGAGGGGTGCCGTGACTGCCTGGAAGTTACCGATGGGGAAATGGAGGCAGGGAGTGGTTAGAGAGCTTGCCCATGGCCAGATATCTCGCCAGCAGGTGAGCAGACTCCGTTTGGACTCTTGGCCCCTCACCTGCCTGTGTTAGTGTGATGGGTGAGGACCACACAGTGCATTTGGGGAGGACCACCGCGTCCCTGGGCCAAGGCTCACTGACGCACCTTCACCTGCGTGTCTGTGGGAGCTGGCCTCTCCTGGGCCCGTGGGGCGGGAGTGCTGGGTGGGCAAGGAGCCTGTGTCTGGGGGCTGCCCCCTCTTCAGGTCCCGAAGTCCTGGGGCAAGTGGCTGGGGACAGACAGGTGTGAGCGGTTTAGGGGCACTTGGGGCGCTGTTCCAGTTCCCCCCAGGCTCGCCTGGCTGGGGGCAAAGGCCTCCAAAAGGCAGACACACCTCGTGGCCCGTGGAGCCACCTGAGCACAGCGCTGGCTGAAACCTAGGCACAGTCAGCCTGCAGGTGCAGAGCCTCATCCGGGTCTTCTGACGCTTGTGCCAACTGGTTGTTTCAAAGGATGCTGACAGTAATTGGGGGAGAGGCGTCTGGGGCCCCAGAGCCCCTGGTGTGAAGTCTGAGCCACAAGGGCAGCCAGGACCCGGGTGGGGACCTCAGCACTCTGGGCACAGGCAACTGAGCAGGAAGCTCATGGTGGGGCCAGGCAGCAAAGCCCTTCCCAGACCCACCAGGGACAGCTCCTGGAGAGGATGGGCTGGGTCTGTGCCCGTGGGGCCAGAAGGCTGGGCACAGGCTGCCCAATGGAGCAGGGTGCAGGCCATGCAGAGGACCTTCTGCCGCAAGTAGAAGATGGAGCTTGCAGAGCCTGGTCCACATCAGGCTTCAGTCCATATGAGAGAGAACCATGGAATTTCCCAGGGCCTCTCCTCCACTCTGCCCCCAGCAGCTGCAGACACCACCCACGAAGTGACCACAGGAACCAGGAACGCAGCCGCCAGAGGCAAAGGGAGGAGAGTCAGGAAGACCCACTCCCACTGTGTCGGGGGAATCTCCAGCCTCTGTGAGGAGTAAAAGGAAAAATAAAACTAGCACAGAACCGTTCATTGTTCTGTTTCGTGAACTCAGGAAAGGGCAGCACCTACTTGGGAAAGAAATTCCAAAGGAAGGATAATACGTCCAGGCTGCTTTTTTCACTCCATTTAAGAAAATTTCCATGTAGGAAATAAGGGCTGAGATACAGATGAAACAGACTGAAATTGAGCGGAAATTGGTGGGTAGACAGACGTCCACTGAGATGAGAGCAGATGATGTAGGGGAAGAGTGTGGAATGAAAACATGGTCTTGGGACTTCCCTGGTGGTTCAGTGGCTGGGACTCTGTGTTCCTGATGCAGGGGCCCCGGTTCAGTCCCTGGTCAGGGAACTGAATCCCATGTGTCGCAACTAAAGACTCCATGTGCTGCAGCTGAGACCTGGCGGAGCCAAATGCATCTTTAAAAAAAAAAAAAAAAACTCTTAAAAGTCACAATAATAAGTTGAAAGGACACTCAAAGACAAAAGCTCGAGCCTCGCCAAGTGCTTTTCCATAGGAAGGAATATAACAAACAGAAAAAAGACAATAATCAAAGATACAATAGAAGAAAGTTTCTTAAACTGAAGGCCAAAAACAAAAAGTCTCATTGGGTACCAGCCCAAAGTAATGGCAGTCTGGTGAAAAACTTCCAAGTATAAAACCTCAGACAAGCGCACACAAAGACACTCAGAGTAGTCCAGGGAGTTGTGTACAAGTGCCAGGCAAGTACAGCCTTGATGCCAGGCAAGTACAGCCTTGATGCCACGGCTGCAAACCCTGACTTCTGTATCTAGCCAAGTCACTGTGGGGGTGACCTTCTACATGTGTGCAGGCAACAGAAAAAAAAGTTCTCAGGTACAAGGGGCTCAAAAATTGTACTAAGAACATTCCATCCCTGAAAAGCCAACTCAAAAAACTATTCAGGCAAACAAGAGGTGACTCAGAATAAAGATCCTACAAACAGAGAAAGCCAGGTTGGAAGGGGTGAACGGGGGAATCAAGGTGGTTGAAGATGGAGTGAAGTTCAAGTAGAATCTATGAATAAAATCCAAAAATTACAGACGAACTATTGCTAAAGCTAAAACCTTCAGCTTGCAAGGAATGGTGGTTCTTTGGGGTCTCTCTTCATAGCAGACAAGTTTAGCATGGTAGGTAGCCCCTGGGAGAGGTGTGCATGCTGTGACGTTCACAGCCAGCACCAGAGTCTCAGGGTCCCCTGCCCACCCAGAGCCCTTTGGCACAGGTCACAGAAGAGGCACACCAGCCCCATCCCACCCCGATAACTCGCACCCTTAGCCTAAGCACCTCCTTCCTTCCAGGTCCCTCCACACCTTCCTGTGGATTTCCAACTTCTTGTAACATTCAGTCTACCCATTTCTCTTGTGTCTGAGTCAGGGTTCTTCAGAGAAACAGAACCAATAGGGGATATATCCATATCCATATTGGTATATAGCTATGGAGAGAGAGGAAGAGAGGAAACTATTTCCAGCAATTGGCTCATGTGCTTGTAGAGGCTGTGTGCTTAGTCATTCAGTCACGTCTGACTCTTTGCAACCCCATGGACTATAGCCCGCCAGGCTCCTCTGTCCATGGGATTCTTCAGGCAATACTGGAGTGGGTAGCCATTCCCTTCTCGAGGGGATCTTCCTGACCCAGGGATTGAGTCTCCGACATTGCAGGCAGATTCTTTAATATCTCAGCCACCAGGGAAGCCTGAGTGTGTCGGCTGGCAAGTGCAAAGTCTGCAGGGCAGGCTGGCGTCCTGGGAAGAGTTGCTGCTGCAGCTCGAGTCCGAAGGCCGTCTGGAGGCAGAGTTCCTTCCTCCTCACGGGACCTCAGTTGTGCTTTCTCTTACAGCCTTCCACTGATTAGATGAGGCCCACCCATGTTTTGGAGGGCGATCTGCTTTACTCAAAGTCTACTGATTTAATGTTAATCTCATCTTTAGAAAAAAAAAAAAAACCTTCATGGCAATATCCAGATGTGTTTGACCAAATACCTGAGTATTGTGGCCCAGTCAAGTTGACACACAAAATTAATCATCCCTTGTCAATCATTTAAAAATTACATTTTGGGAGAAACTATAAGGAGAGGCAAATATCCTCCTTTTTAAAGAGTGAATCACCTAATCTTCCCTCACACAACATGAATTATTTCTACCATATATGTGCATATTTATTTTTATACTTCAAAAACAAACTTTTATTCTCAGTTAGTTACATAGGTGAGGGACCTCTAACGGCATTAGTCTCACCAGTAATAATATTAGCACATTTTCTTTCTACTTACTTTATTAACAATGAAGAATCTTCCAGTAAACCACAGATCCCGTGCCATTCCTCCCCAAAATCTCTGTTTGCCTCTCTTAAAAACACAAATATTTCTCCCCTAAACAAATATCATCACCACCATCACAAAATCAGGACAAATTTTTTCGTAATGTCCAACCCCCGGTTCATGCTCTGATTTCTCAGACTGCCCCCAAATCTCCTCCACAGCTGGCCTCTCTCAAAGAGGACTGAATCCAGACTGCACATGGTTTGTTCCGGCCCCGGCTGTGGCGTTCCCAGACCACACGCCGTTTCCACAACACGGACACGCAGACCTGGGCTGGCGTCCTGCAGAGCATCCACTCCTGGACGTGTCTGGTGGCTGCTTGTCTTGTCATTCCGGCAGCTGGAAGTTCGCTCTGAAGGCCCATTAGACTTGAGTTAATTGTTTGGGCAACAGTGCCCTGTAGCTGATGTCTGTGGACTTGCATCACAGGAAGAGACGTGAAATCCCGGCATCACCCTGTCGTGGAGCCAAGACTGACTCAGGTTCAGGCTTCAGCCAGCGACGCTGGCTCACCCAGCAGAGCAGCCACAGCACCTGGCCCACCTGCCCGCCCATCTAGAGACCACTCGCAGCCACTGTTCAAGAGCCCACGGGGCCATCTCGAAGCAGCAAGGCAGGTTCACGTGGAAGCTGGGGGGCTGCTGCCACCCTTGCTGTTGCCAGCTCTGTTGCGGTGGCCCCCCCAGCCGTGGAGTGGGCAGCCCAGCTCCCGTGCGAGTGCAGCTGCTGGGCCTTGGCCCCACCCGGGTGAGCAGGACGGGGCACCACGGCCAGGGGCGCTTTTGTTGTTCAGTCACTCAGTCGTGTTCGACTCTTTGCGACCTCATGGACTGAAGCACGCCAGGCTTCCCATCTGCCAGAGTTTGTTTAAACTCGTGTCCATTGATTAGCTGATGGAATCCACTGAGGGCCCCAGCGCCTCACGGGGCCCCCACTCCCATACCTCGTGACCGTGTGGGCCCAGTAAGAGCTTCTTTCACTGAATTACTTTTTGGAAAGGAGCCTGCTCCTGTGGGGACGGCTATGACCCAGCAGGGACTTGCATCCGTGGCCTGTTTCTCCAGGCGCCTGCTCCTGCCCCTAGCTTTCCCCACACAGCCCTCTTCATGTGACCATATCCATCCTGCCCTGGGGTCATGGAGCAGCAGCTCCAAACTCACCCCCCGAGGCCAGCACAGCCTGTCTGCATCCACCCAGCCTATGGAGGGAGGTGGACAGAGACCCTTCCCCCGGTGGGGGTTGGAGAGAACCACCAGGCTCTACAGGCTGGGCCACCCCAGGAACCAAATGCTTCTCCTGGGAGAAAGGCCTGACTTTCAGCACCTGCCTCTGTCCACAGCATGAACACTCCCCCCGGCAGGCTGGGTGAGAGCCAGGTCCAACAGCTGTCCAGGGACCGGGGCCCCCGGAGACCTCGCAGGCTGAAAGCAGAGACCACATCCAGGGAGATGTGGACACACGGCCCCTGAAAGCTGACCTCCCCTCTTCACAGTGTGACTGTTGGCTAGGTTTTGCTCACCCACTTCTCTGTAACAATACCCCAAACTCAGTCTACTTAACTCATGGGTGAAATGTGGCAGGGCTCCCTGTGACCAGTCCGACCCTTCTCCATGGGCACCAATGGGTGACACCAGGAGGCTGGGGCTGGAATCCCCTGCAGACTGAGCTCAGACCTGGGGGAATGGGCTGCCAGCTGCCAGATGCACCCAGGAGATGCCACATCAGATGGTACACACTCTGCACCAGGGCTGGAGGACGGCTGCTCAGACCAGGGGTGGGGTCCTGCCCCAGGAAGTGGGTGGGTGCTCTCGGCTGGACTCAAGGCCCTTAGTCTTTCTGTCCAAATTGCACAGGTCATGCCAGCCGCATGTGTAACCAGGATGTGTGGCTATTGATGACCAGGCTGCTGCCCTCGATTAACTGATGGCATTCGACAGAGGCAGGCTCAGGGGCCTCCTGGGGCCTGAGCTTGGCCATCAGAATTCTCATGCCAAACCTGATCCAGAAGCAGGCTGTCTGGGTGGTACATGTGCAGAGGGTGGCCCCGGCCCGGGCTCTTCCCGCCTCCTCGCCGACCCCAGAGTCCTGTGAGGCCTCCCCCCATGCTGTGCAGAAAGAGCCTCCACTGCCTACACGGAAGAGCCCTGAGGGGTGCCCACTGCTTCTCAATAAAATGGGGGTGGGGGGAGAAGCCTGAGGGGTACAGTAGATGTGGTTCAAAAGGGGGAAAAGCAGAAAGATGCTCATGCAACCAGACTCTGCTGCCAAGATGCAGCAGCACAGAGGCACCAAATCAGGAGCAGCGACACAGAAGAGGAGAAGCTGGGAGCCTCCCACTTCCCCAGGAGCCCTCGTGGAGCCCCAGCTCCCCCAGGACCACACTACCCACAAGCCTCGGTCTGCAGGGCCATACCTGTGTGCATCCCAGGCTCCTGGAGGCCACTTGGGCCTTGCCCTCCTCGAAGGGCAGGGGGCAGATGTTGGGGGTTGCAGGGCCCACATGGGCTGATTACCAGCTAACTCCTGCTCTGCCCTGCCCAGCGGCTTTGTCGCGGCTGGACACACCGCCAGCACTATTCTGCAGCCCAGGGGTCTGTGAGAGACTGCACAGGCTGCAGTGCACGCACACACAAGCACATACACACTTGCACATACAATACAGACACTCACAGATAGAAGTGCGCGCGCGCGCGCACGCACACACACACACACACACACACACACACACAGAGTCTCGAGCACAGCAATTGTGGGCAGAGCCACAGTCTGACCAGGTCAGCATGGAGCTCAGCTGGGGAGGACAGGGGGACCTGTCAGCCCCGAGTCCGTGGTGGGATCAGATAGTGCCCATGAGGAGGGGGTGACACGGGGCTTGGTTCTAGACGTGCTGCTCATGGGCATGGACAGCGGCCCAGCACCACAGAAGCGTGACCCCAGGCCTCCGAGCTCACCTGCAATTTCACAGGCCTCCGTGACTCGGGTGCAGTCACTCCCGAGAAGTTCTGGAAGGATGGGACTCAGGCTGAAAGGATAGCAAGACGACCCCAGTGCTCTGTCTGCATTGGGGGTCTCAACCCCACACCGCCCCTGTGACCGTGGACACTTGGCAAAGAGGTTGGAGCCTGTGATTTCATCATGAACCCCTGACCACCCCAGGGGAGGATCAAGGGGTCCTGGGGACACACCCTCTGAGAGCAGAGAGCTGTCCCCACTGGAGTCGACGAGCCGGAGCTGCCTGGGAGAGCGAGGGCCACCAGGAGAGGACCTAGGACATCATCCAGGCCAGAGAGCAGTCTCCACCCAACAGCCAGCAAGAAAACAGGGCTCTCGGCCTTGCTACTGCAGGGCCCTGCGTTCTGCCCACAGCGCAGTGAGCGTGGAAGAAGCCCTGTGCCCCGACTCAGCCCTGCCAGCATGGGCCTTGATGGTGACCTTGAGCAGGACCCAGGCCCACCGGCTGCACTTCCAACCTAAAGACCGAGCTGACAAGTGCTGACGGGATCTCCCGTGTACTTATTTCTTTTTATTGTGGTAAAGTACACACCACAAGAAATTTACAGTTTTATCTCTACATCCAGCGGTACTAAGTACTTCACAGAACTGCATGACCATTGCTTCTGTCCCAGAACCGCATCTTCCCAGGCATACTGGGTGGACAGACCCCAAGTTCAAATCTTTGAAGACGTGCTTGGAGAAAGTGTGAGCCCCGGTCAGAAGCCAGAAGAGCCACGGGAAGCCCCAGCCTGGCCCCTGGGGCGGCTCATTTCCTCCCAGGCAAGCCCCACTCTGTTTACTTTCTCTAAGCTGCCTTCCCACTGGGGAAACTCCATGCCCAGCACATGGAGACCAGCTTCCAGGAGAACATTCCACCCCCTGCAAGCTGGGGTGCGGCGAGGAAGTGGGCGAGTACTCTTCCGGGTGCTACCTGGTGGGAAAGAGGAAGGCATCTGTCCACTCTTGACCCTGGGCGCTGGGACAGTGGGCCCCCTTCCTCCGGACTTCCTGGCATCCCGCTGGCACCTGCAGCCTGGGATTTCTGCAGGAGAGTGGTGGGAGGGGTTGGTTTGCACGTGGCCCCCTAGGCAGCCCCTCTGCACAACCATGGCAGGTTTGTTCAAGGCAAGAAATCTGCAAGAGGCTGCCTCCCTGTCCTCTCCCAGCCCCATTGCCTCAGTTATGTCTGGTCTCCTGGTCCCACAGCAGGATCCAAAGGTAGCACCTCTCTGAGTGGACGTGAACACACACGCACGCAAGTGCACAGGCTCCTACGTGTAAATGCACACGGGCCTCAGTCCAGGGGTCAGGAGGGCCCAGGCACCTTCTGGAGGCCACCTTCCTCCCCAGGAGCAGACAGGCATGGGGTGGACAGGGTGTCTCGGTTTCTCTTTTGACCTGAGCATGGCACGTCAAAAGAGGAGCTGAGACTCCTGTCCTCACGTCTTCTTTCTGCCCAGCAAAGTAATTGGAAATTACTTTGGAATAACTCCCCCTCCAGTCCCCCAGCTTCAGCTTTTTTATTTAGAAGTATTCCTTTTTGCAGGAAGCCCACATGCAGGCAGGACGGGCCTGGCTGAGTGTGGGCGCCTCTTCTGGTGGTTTCCACAGAGGACACTGTGAGCGGACAGATGCCCAGTCACTCCACCAGGGCTTAGGAAACTGCGTGCCACTCACACACCCGCAGAGAGCCCGTGTGCCCAGCATGGAAGACACGCTGGACATGAGCACATGATGCATGAACCAGGTCCCATGTACAAAGACACATCTGTTCCCGTGAGGTCATGTCACAAACATGGACATGTGCAGCCTCAGGACACACCTTCCCACAGTTGTTGGGCTGCATGGCATGCTTTCTGATGCACTTTGTGGGGAATTTGGAAAGTACAGAAGAACTCGGAGAAGAACCCGAAAACCACCCAATTTGTGGCCAGCCACCACCAGCCATCAGCGTTCCCGCCCAGGCTCAGAGAGATCTTTAAGTCACTGAGGGCAGGGGGGGAGGGTGAGGTCATATCAAATGACATGACCAAGTGTCCCACAGTGCCAGTGAGGACGGAAGCCTGTTTAATACAACAGGACATCCATGCTCACATCCGGCCCCTGATCTGCTCCAGCAGCAGAGCGAGCATACAGCCGGCACGGGTGGGGGTCCCTGACTGAGGAGTGGGGCAGGCGAAGTCCCTGGAGGGTGGGGACAGGTGTAGGATTGTGGCTGGTGGCCCTCTCTGTGGCTGACGGTGGGGATGGGCTGGGGCTGGTAGCTGGCAGTTCAGTTGCTTGCTCTAAGGGAAGGTCCCTCCTGAAGTCCTGGACCCCCGTCCTCATCCCAAAGTCCTGCTGCTCCAGGAACAGCTTTCCAGACCCCAGGGTGCATCTTCAGGACTCTTGGGTGGGGTTCCGTCAGGACAGCTGGCCAATCCCCTAGAGGCTTGGCCCCTCCCTGACTGCCTCGGAGAAGGAACAAGAAAGCATTGCCCGAAACCACCCTCTCGCTCAGACTTGGGCGCCAGCCAGCATGGAGTCCTGGTGGAAAGGGCTCCCCGCCAGTCGGAACCCTCTGCCTCCCCAGCCTGTTCACCTAGCAGCTCTCTCCATCAGACTGTGACCCCAGGACTGCACATGCTCCTGGCCCACCGGCAGCCCCCAGGAGTCCCGCATCCAGGTCATATGTCCCAGGCTTTCTGGCTCACAACTCCCTTCACTATTTTGCCACTTTTAATAAAGACATGAGTTTAGGGTTTCCTGGTAGCTCAGATGGTGAAGTGTCTGCCTGCAATGCAGGAGACCTGGGTTCAATTCCTGGGTCGGGAAGATCCCCTGGAGAAGGAAATGGCAATCCACTCCAGCAATCTTGCCTGGAAAATCCCGTGGACGGAGGAGCCTAAGAGGCTACAGTCCATGGGGATGCAAAGAGTTGGACACGACTGAGTGACTTCACTTTTAGGGTTTAAAAAAGGTTAATTTTCTATCTGTAGCTTATTACAGATTTAATAGATTGAAAGTGAAAGCCATAGTCGCTCGTCATGTCCAACTTTGTGAGGCATGGACTGCAGCCCGCCAGGCTCCTCTGTCCATGGGAGTCTCCAGGCAAGGATACTGGAGTGGGTTGTCATTCGTTTCTCCAGGGAATCTTCCTGACCCACGGACTGACATGGATCTCCTGCATTGCAGGCAGATTCTTGACTATCTGAGCCACCAGGGAAGCCCCAATAAAGTTTAAACTAAATATAAAAAAGACCAAAGTCAACCTCCACTCATCCAGTCATTTATATCAGCTTTGTAAGAAGAACACACATTTTTCTGAGTGACAACATGTTTAATGCACCGCAAGTGCTTGATCTGGGAGTAACCCTGCACTAGAACATAGATGACATCTAGCTTCCTGTCCTGGCCGCAGGCCCGGGCACACCATCCTCGGAGGGGACTGTCACAGGGAAGTCAGCTGCCAGCTTTCATCACATCCAAGCCGTCTCCAGGTGAAGAGCTCGATGCTGCAGGCAGCTTGGGTATGCTTCTTGTCAGAAAGGAGGGCAGGACTTCTGGCCCAGAAAGCAGCCCGTGGACCACACCAGGCATGGACCCACGGCACTGGCTCTGGTTCATGGGCAGCCAGGTGCGTGGCGGGAACCTCAACCTGCCGAACCACCCAGTTCCCGGGGCCTATTGACTACAGGTGAAAGCGAGAGCCATCCTGAGCCCACAGCCTCTGCAAGGAAGGAGGTAGAAACACCCAATGCTTCTCAGTGAGGCTGGATGTGTGTGATACACACATCCTATAAAGCGGAGTTGGACACAGATCCCAGGACTGAACCACCTGGAGAGAGGGGCCCGAGGCCCTGTGGGGTCGGGGTTGGGCAGGGGGACGCAGGCAAGAACTCGACCTCCAGCCACTTTGGGGCATATGGGGATCCTCAGATTGCCGGGAGCCGGCATATTGCATATTGAGTGCATATTGCATATTGAGTGCAGCACTTTCCACAGCATCATCTTTCAGGACCTGGAATAGCTCAACTGGAATTCTATCACTGCCGGGAGCCAGCGTGAGGAACTCCACCCATGGCAAAGGTCATGAGGAAGGAGGCTCGGCATACGCAAAGGCGGGATCGAGCCTCAGGAGTCCCCCTGGAAATTCTTGAGCATCTACCCCCAAAACCAGAGTCTGCCTACTTTCTGCTTTGTGCTCTCACCTACACCTCTGACTTTACGGGGGGCTGTCCCCCACTACCTCTCTCTGAAAAAGAGTTAGCTTACAGCTCCAGTTAATAATTCCTGGGTGTGACAGTGTTTCAACCTACAAACTCCTTTGGAAATCCTCTAGCCTGCCTGAATAGGTTTTTCCGGCCACATGTGATTGTTCAGAGCCTCCCAACTGTGAGAGGCATGAGATGTTCTAAACTGTCTAAATACAGAGTCCTTTGAGCAGTTAAAAGATTGATTAGAAATTGTATTGGTGAAGGGTTTTTCACTTGTTGGGCCAATGTTTGCTGCTAAGTCTCCATATCCCTTACCTGCTGTGTCCCTGGCAGTGTATTGATTGATATAACGGGTGTATAGAAATGTAAGTAGTAGCCTCAATGTTTGTAACCTTGGACCCTTGAGTTAATTCTTTTCTTGATTGAGCCCACCACACCTTTGCCCTATAGGAATGCAACTTTATCTAATGCTTTTGGAGGGTGGCTCCTGACTTTGGAATAATCACCTTTAGAGAAAAATAAGTTTCTTAAAATGTTAGCAGGCCTCCTGGCCAGAAGATGAAGTAAATCACCTGAACTTTTGCATATGATAAGTTTGAAAGCCTGGCTTCGATTAGGATCAGGAACTGCTGTCCTTACATGACTCTACCCCTTCCCCCATTATCCTCTATGCATAACTTAAGGTGTAAAAACTACTTTGGAAAATAAAGTGCGGGCCTTTTTCACCGAAACTTGGTCTCCCCATGTCGCTCTCTCTCTCACTCTGGCTGAGTCTCCATCTGGAGCGCGGAACCCACCATGTTTACTAATTATGCCTGGGCTTCTAAGATCCGACCGGGGAGGCCTCAGTGTCTCCTCTCCTTCGGGAGAACGGAAGGATGGCTGCGGCCTACGTAAGTGGTGCAAACTTCTTGTCTTGAAGTTTTATTGGTCTCCCGCGTAAACCAAGCTACTCAGCCTCTTTTCTCCACTGAATTTCCTCACTGAGCTATCCTCATTCTATTACTCTTTATATCTTTGATAAATATTTAAATAAATAGGTCGCCTATGCCGTCTCTCCTTCAAATACCCTGGATCAGCCGGGGCTGGACCCCGGCACCAGATGGCCTGTCTTCTGTCCCAGTTCCTCAGCAGGTTGGTCCTTTTACAGAAATCAGGCAGATGCTGCCCTAGGAACGACAGGCCCCTGTCCTGGCCCCGCAGGAATGCAGCCCCCAAGGAGGCTGGCCGTCCCAGTAAGTCATGCCCACTGCCCCCTGGACCCGCCCCTTCCTAGCCACGCCTCCAGGATGGTACAGCGCTGCTGCCTGGCTGCCTTCATCCAGGGACACGATGGCCACTACCCCGGGCCAGGGCATCCGACCTGCCTGCCAGTCTACCCCCACCTTTCCAGTTGCAAGATGTGGTGTGGACGCTGGGCACCCTGCTGCTGGGCGAGTGGGGAGCAGCAGGCACTCCCCACAGCAGGAAAGTGCCAGGGGCCCTGGGCACAGGAGCCATGGGGCCTTATGGATGGAGCCCCAGGGGACTGAAGGCTGAAGTTTCTACTGGAGGCCTGGCCAGATGGAGGTGCCATCCTGTTCCTCGATGTCAGGAGAGAGGAGCCCAGGCTGCTAGCTTGGCCTCTAAACATGTCCCCCTTTTAACAACTGCCTTCTAGCTTCACTGACTCCAAGCTCCAGTTCAGGGACTCCCCAGTCCTGCAGCGACATCGCGTTCAGTACAAGGGCTCCCGGCCAGCTGGGAGCTGAGGAGGTGGGCAGGGTGCCAGGGAACATAGCTGGCAGGAGTGCCTGCCCCGCCCACCCAGTGCCATGTCCGCCTGAGGCTCTGGGAGAGGGCTCACTTCCTCCCACTGGCTGTCTCAGGGTCCGGCTCCCACGTGAAGGAACGAAACGTCAGGGCAAGTCCCCCGGCTACTTCCCAGGAAAGTCCCAACCGAGTCCCACTCCCTCGACACTTTCAGGGCTTATTTTAGCCCAGGAGGAAAGGGGATTTCTCTCTCCTGTGTCTGATAGGCATTCTGGGCCCCTCATATGTCCCAACCCGGCCCTGACAGTCACCAGGTCCTGCTGCAGCCACGGGGCCTGAAGCTTCCAGGAGGCTGATGAGGCTGCACCCACACAGGTCATGAGGAGACCCCAGGCCAGTGCCCATTGCACCCAAAGGATTGGGGAACAGATTATCCCCCAGGCCAGTGCCCACCACACCCCCAGGACTAAAGACAGACATACCCCCAGGCCAGTGCCTACCACAATCCCCAGGACGGGAGAACAGACCTCTCCCCCAAGCCAGCCCCCACAGCACCCCCAGGACTGGGGACAGACTACTCCCCAGTCCAGCACCCATCACACCCCTCAGGACTAGGGGACAGCCACACCCCCACGCCAGCACCTGACACACCCCCGGGCTGAGGACAGACTACCCCCCAGGCCAGTGCCCACCACATTCCCCCAGGACTGGGGACAGACCACCCCGCCAGGCCAGCACCCATCACACCCCCAGGACTGGGGACAGACCACCCCGCCAGGCCAGCACCCATCACACCCCCAGGACTGGGGACAGACCACCCCGCCAGGCCAGCACCCATCACACCCCCAGGACTGGGGACAGACCACCCCGCCAGGCCAGCACCCATCACACCCCCAGGACTGGGGACAGACCATCCCCAGACCATCACTCACTGCATCCAGGCCTGGGGGCACTAAGAGCACCATCACAAGCTGCTTCCCCTCAGCAGCTCACATCACGCCCTTCCAGGCCTTCCTTGGGGCACAGATTCTGCAACCACCTGATTAGGGATCCCCCGCTCAAGCAGGGTCGCGGTCCCTTCCCACTGACGGGGCTCTGGCTGCAGTTACGAGTCGGGTGAGAGGAGGAGAACCTCCTCTCAGCAGGGTGTCCCATGGTACAGAAGTGTGGGGCCCTGGTGACCCTGGTGGGGGACAGTGGCCCGGAGGAGGTGGACACAGCTACAGGAGACGTGCTCAGGCCCTCCTCCCTCTCACCCACCGGTGACCTTGACCTCACAGGGCCTCCTGGGCCTCAGTGTGCCCCCTTGAGCTGCCTGGTCCCAGCCCTTATTCCAGCCTTCCAAGAACTGGACCACCCACACTCGCCACGGTCCTGACACCCTGCCCCTCTGGTCTTTGTTCTCTCCCCACAAGCCTGAGGGGTCTGAACTGTTGATCACTGACTTTTACCCAAGCCCAGACACGTGTCCACTCTCTGCTAGCTCCTCCCTGGGCCTGGGGTAAGTGCAACTTGGAAAGGAGCCCTCCAAGCGAGAGGAATAGCCTATGCAAAGGCCCCGGGGCAGAGGTGCCTGAAGACAGCAGAGCAGCTGAGCTCGGAGAGGTCAGGCATCAGGGCGGGCCTGGTGCAGCCTGGTGAGCCAGCACTCAGGGTGTGAGCTGGGGGAGTGGGGCCCGACTCCCACCCCTCTGACCCGGGCGGGGCTCCCCCAGGATACTGGCCAGCCAGCCCTCTCTCATGCCGCCAGCTGACCTGGTGACTCCACTTTCACCTGGGGTTTCCCCGCGTGTGTCTCTGTGGCAGGGAGCCTGGCCAGGAAAGTCCCAGACCACAGGCGACAAGGGAAAGTAGGCTCCAGGCCAGACTGGGCAAGGCCAGGCCAGTGGTGCCTGGAGGACTCCTGAGGGCCAGAATTCAGGCTCCAGTTCCTCCGAGGGGCCGTGGGGACCCCAAAGTGCCTGCAAGGAGACCCCTGTCAGGCCTTGGCCTATGCCCGCACCAGCCTCTCGGTCTCTGCTCTGCCCTCAGCCTTGAGGCCACAGCCAGATGTGGGTGTGGTCCACAGACCTCAAGGCCTGTGAGCTGGTTGCCCTCTGGGAAGTGACCCCGATGCTGGGGAGTGGGGGTGGCCAAGAGCAGGGGTGCGGTGGGTGCGGGGTCTGGAGGATGAGGACCCCAACCTCAGGTAGAGGGGGCAGGTTCAAATGCGCAGGGCTGGGCGGCCACAGCAGGAGGGCTCTGGGCTCAGTGCAGGACATGGTGGAGGAGATCTGAGAATCCGGAGTGGAAGGAGCCCCGAGAGGACATGACAGGGTGGAGGGGTGGCTGGGGACGTGCGGAAGTGCTCTCATGCCAGGAGGTCCTGCCCCTTCCAGTGCAGCCCCAGAGGTCAGAGGTCAAGCACGTGGACAGCGGCTGGGCTGTGAGGAGGGGTTCCAGGGCTGCAATAACGGGGCACAGTAGGGGTCATGCCCCATTAGAGAGGGACAGTGGGGGTGTCCTCGGCTTGAGCTGCCCGCCTCTTCCCAGGGTGCAAGAGCATGCGCAGACAGTGAGGGGGGCCCCCAGAGGTACTGTGTTCCCACTGGGGTTCCTGGGAAGCAGGTGGCCAGTGGAGGTCACAGTCCTGAAAGTAGGGAGGAGAGGCCCCCACCCGCTGAGGGAGATAGCCCAGGCCTCACCATCACCCCTAAATGCCATGGTCAGCGTGTACCCTGAGTCCCTCTCGTCCTCATTTGTCCTTCTCTGTCCCTGCTCTGGGGACCAGGGTCCCCTGAGAGTGTACAGCCCACAGGGAGCACATGTGTGTTCTCCCGAAGGGACCCCACTAACCAGAGCCCACTCAATGATGGACCTCGCTCCACCATGCCAGTCTCAGCACCCTCTCCTCCCGGTCCTGGGACAGCTGGCGTCCTGTCTTATCCCCTGCGGCGTGCCTCCAGGGTTTGTGCCCCCGCCTACTCAGGCCGGCCCTCCCCCATGGCGGCCAGCTCTCTCCTAATCCTTCTCCAGGAAAAACTCCAAGCCTGGGCTCCCATCTGTGGACGGACAGGCTGTGCGTCTCCCTGGGCCCTGATGACAGCTCCCGTCTGTGGACGGGCGGGCTGTGCATCTCCCTGGGCCCTGATGTTGCCTTGGCTGTGCCTTGTCAAGAACCTAGCCCCTGTCACCCTAGAACCAGTGGCCCCACTGACCATTACTGGCCCACCCTCTGCTCCTTATCTTGACCATCCAGGCCCTCCTAAGGCAGCCAGGCGACCCTCTGGAAGCCATTTCCGGCATCCCTCTCCTCTGACTCCCGGGGGCGTGCCAAAGGCACCGGCAGCCCGTTTATGTCTGTTGACAGTCCTGTGCTGCTGCCTGAACATGCACCCCCGCCCAGGACAGCTCTCACCCCTGTTGTCCCTCCAGCCTGTGTCCTTGGTTCCATCTGCACACCGCTCCGTCCTCTGTGCTTTGTGGCCTGGGGTGAGCCGCCCAACTCTCTGGGCCTCAACTTCCTCACCTGTGAAATGGGGGGAATAAGGAGCTGCTTCCTGAGGTGCTTGGGGGTTGTGGGGGGCCAGGTGGGCTCTGCAGGCGAGAGGCATGGATGCATCCAGCTGTGGACCCTGGCACGTGAGGACGTGGCCAGGCCAGCGAGGAGTGGACTCCGTGGGGTGGGTCAGGGTTCGCTCACATCCAAACGTGAGCACCCTTGCCACAGGGCTGGCATCCTGTTGTGGGCAGTGATGTGAGATACTGGCCACGTTTGGATGTGAGCAAACCCTGACCCACCCCACGGAGTCCACTCCCTGCTGGCCTGGCCACGTCCTCACGTGCCAGGGTCCACAGCTGGATGCATCCATGCCTCTCGCCTGCAGAGCCCACCTGGCCCCCCACAACCCCCAAGCACCTCAGGAAGCAGCTCCTTATTCCCCCCATTTCACAGGTGGGGAAGTTGAGGCCCAGAGAGTTAGGCGGCTCACCCCAGGCCACAAAGCACAGAGGACAGAGCTCGTTCAGAGAGAAGGGGCCCTGCCCACGCCCACGGCAGCCACACCTCAGGCCTGCGGCGCCTGACAGCCTCACCGGTGGGGAAGCCCCTGGAGGGAGCGTGCAGCTGCAAGGACAGGGCTCTAGCACCGGCCTGCCCCTGCTGACATCCTAAAACACTTGAAACTTCAAAACAGTTTCAAGAATGGAAGAAGTCTGTGTGCAGAGCACTGCTTTGGGTATTTGAGGAAATGGGGTTGAATGTCACACTTTCTCCAGATTGGCAGCATCTCCGTCCGGGGAAGTCAGTGCAGGCGGCTCGGAGCCCTGGCCTCAGGAAGCCGCCAGTCAGGGCCTGCGTTGAGCCCCAAGGACCACGAGGAAACCCGCACCTTCCTCGGAGCCAGAGATGGAGGCCGAGATGTGAAACCCAGGTCTCGTGAGATAATGCAACTGACTCATATCATGAAGTTCTTAGAAACCGAGAGTTTCAGGGCAAGGAGGAGGTGGCACAGACAAGCCACCGCACAGCCGAGCCTCCCGACGTCGCGTAAGCGGCGACGCTGCCGTGCGTGTCCAGCTGTGTGTGTGTGTTTACTCTGCGCTCCGTATCCTAGCTAGCTTGATGGAATGACCTAGAGAAGGGACACCTGAGGCCACTGATTGCGCCTGGGCCTCGGTCTCAAATCCCCCTCCCTTCAGAAAGAAACCAGGAAGGAGGTGGGTGCGAACCCACGAAGGGGGCTAGGAGGCACTTGCCACTGGGACCGTGGGTTGGGGGGAGGCCAGTGGCCACACTACGGACACTTTGAGTGTCAAACAGAATAACGGCTGTGATCCACTGAAACACTTTGAATGAGTAAAAATCCATAAATCCAGAGAGATACTTTTTAAAAACTCTAAGGCTAAATCTAAACGAAAAAAGCGAGAGACTAGAGACAGAGGGAAAGGAGACTGGACAGTGGGGAGGTGACAGCACCCCCACCCCTACCCCGTGGGACAGAGGCAGAGGCCACCAGGTGAAGGGTCCCCGGGGACCAGCTATCTCCTGGAATGAAGTGGGGTCCCCGGTGTCTTAGGAGTTGCCCGGGGTGTGGGCCTGCCTGCGGAAAGGACACAGGCGCCCCTTGTCAGCTGCCCTAGCAGAGGAGCAAGCTCTTGGCGGCACTCGCTGCAAGGACCTGGCCAGAGGTGTCTGAGCTGGAGCTCGGCAGCTTCCAGGCCGGGGGTCCTCACCCTGAGGCTGCTGAGCTCTGGGGGGACAGCTCTGTGTGCTGGGGGCTGCCCTGCACGGTGCAGGGTGTTGAACCGTGCTGCCATCCCTGGGAGTGACAGCCCCGAAGGTCTCTGGGTGTTGGTGACTATCTCCTGGGGGCAAAGTTAAGGATGACCACTCTGGACCCTGGTTTCCTCCAGGTTACCAGGCAAGGGATTTGTGGGCAAGCCAGAGACTGCAGGGGACAGTGAGACGGATCCAGAGTGTGGACTGACTGCAGCCAAGTAGTGTCATCAACGAGAAAGTGTGGCCCAAGGCAGGCTGTGACCTGGAGCGCAGGCTGGTGGGCATCTGGGAGACAGGGGCAGGGCGGGTGATGGGGGTGGGCGGTGAGGAGCTACGGATGTCCTGAGGGCAGAGAGGTCATTGTGGTGACCTCTCCTTATCCCAGAAGTTGGCTCAGGGATCCAGTGTCCAAACGTCTACAACTCACTTTACGTGGAACATCCAAGAACAACATACACGCTGATGTCAGAAGAGGTGGAGTGAGCTCGCTAAGTGCTTTCCTGGGATAGAGGATGTGGGTGGGGTCCTCAAACTTCCTAGACACTTGGCAGTTTTCATCACACACCCCCATTGAGATGACTGTGATGTAGAAACAAAGAAACAGGAACACAAGTGTTGGTGACGACGAGCGTGTAAAGTGGTGCAACTGCCGTGGTGCAACCACAGGATGGTGGTTCCTCAAAAAGTGAAAAATAGAATTTCCATATGACTCACTTCTAGGTATAGACACCAAGGAATTGAAAGCAGGGCCTCAAACAGGTATTTTGAGATATATCAGTACATCTGTGTTCATAGCAGCATTACTCACAACTGCTAACGGGTGGACACCACTCCAGGGCCCGTGGGTGGATGGATGGACGGACAAAACGTGGTCCATCTACACAAGGTCCATCTGCCAGCCTTGAAAAGGAAGGAGGTTCTACACATGGGTGAACTTTGAGGACACGATGCTCAGTGACCCCAGCCAGACACAAGACGAATACTGTGATCCACTTACCTGAGGCTCCTAGAGGGGTCAGATCCAGAGACAGGAAGTAGATGGTGCGGGCCAGGGGCTGGGGTACGGGAGGGGGAGTGAGTGTTTCCTGGGGACAGAGGTTCAGTTTGGAAGATGGGAAGTCCTGGAGATGATGGCGGGAACACTTGCACGACACCACGAGTGTACTTAATGGTTATGGCGACAAGTTCTACATTCTATATATTTTCCTACAGTTTAAAGAAGGAAATACTGGTTTCAAAACACGTTTTCACAACAAAGCACTGGAGAAAACTTCCCTCGGACCCCAGGGTCCTTTCTGGAGAGAAGGCCCGCTCACGTCAGCCCTGCTCGGTGTCTGCAGCTGGTGAGTGGGAGGCGGGGGCTGGGAGAGAGGGGAACAGGGCCCTGGCAGCTCCAGTCGCTGGGCCACTGCGGGGGAGGAGGTGGACTTCCGCTCTATCTTCCTGAGTCTGACAACTGCCCACTCAGTGGTCCTGAAATTCAGGCCTCCCCACTGCCCACCAACCTCTAGCACTTCCCCAATATTTCCTGAGACCGCAGCCTGACACCCTGCTCTGAGGGAAGCCGGCACTGTGGCTGGAACACGCGCAGCTGGCTGCCCCCACCTGGGGGTTCTGGGATTTCTCCCCACTTGCTCCAGGGGCAGCTTCCTCGTCTACCCGTGTCCTGTAGCCCACACTGTTCACCCTTCACTTGTCCCAAACCCGGAGGGGCCTGTGGGGCTGAGCAGGAGGCAATCGTGGGACCAGGAACTGGCTCCCATCTGCAGCCACCCCTGGGCACCTGGGGAGAATGTGGGGGGTCACCGGGCAAACACTCTAATCGGCATCACAGCCCCCCAGCCTCCAGGTGAGCCCCCCACATGGCTGCTCTCTTGGTCCAGGCTGGCCTCCTCCTGGAAGTGGGGGTACCCTCCTGAGGTTGGGGAGAAGTTTTCATAAAGCAGCTCAGCCGGGGTCACCCGCCCCACCCACTTGCCCCCCTGACCTCATCCCTGTTCCAGAGGGACGTCCCCTCCCTTGTGGAGGCGACCCCTGCAGATGACCAAATGGCACTCCCTGGGGCTGGAGGTGGACAGGGAGGAGTCAGGCTGTGGCTGGGCTGGTGTTGGCTGGAGGCTAGGGGTCAGGGATGAGAGGGCACCCAGTGCCAAGGAGGGTGCCCAGATACACAGGGACCTGGGACAGTTGGGCGTGGGGGAGGAGATTATCAGAACAGGCCAACACAGCGCTGGACCTGGGAACTGGGGTCCTGGCCCCCCTCCCCTGGCTGGTGGAGACCATGCCCCACGGCCTCAGCCCGGGGCCCTACTACAGGGAGGCCAGGGGTCCTGGGAGGGGGCAGCCCTGAGGCTGGTGCTGCAGGGCAGTCTGGCCACCAGCTTCTCCTTGGTCAGGCTGTCGCACCATAGAGACGGCATTGGTGTGACCCCTGGGGTCCTTCCAAAACCCTTCAGACTGGGGGCGTTTCCCTGCCTCTGGGTCTTCCTCAGGTCACTGTGGGCAGGTGGACAGATGGAGCAGCAGCCACCCCTGTGCTGAGTGGGTGCCTGAGGCCACCGGCTCTGAGCCCAGGCGTGGGGGTGGGGGTGGGGGACACGCCAGGGTGTGGTGCCACCTCCCTGCACCACTAGGGTCTCCTCCGCGGTGGTGACTCCGGGCTGAAATGCGGACGCTCAGTACCCATACCTGAAGCTCCATGTGATGGCCGCTCCGAGGGTCAGGGTCAGGCCACTGCTCTCACCAGCTGGGCTCCCCCAGCGTCTGGCCCTGGACAGCACTTGGTCAGGCGCCTGTTTCGCAACAGAGGATAGCCTGAGGTCCAAGTTCAACAGCCTGGGCAGGCGGGAGGTCTGGACTGAGGTCAGTGAGAGGAACCGACTGGGAGGGGAGGGGATGGCTCCCTGGGCAGTGGGGTCCGAGGCTGAGGCCCGCCTGGGGCAGACAGGGTCTGTCCCTACTCAGACAGTGATCACACTGAAAACCCCAGCTGACACCCTGCCTGGCGGATAGGCCCCCACACGGCACCCCTGCTCTTCCTCAGGCCTCTCCTGACCTAGGACCCCATGGACCCCAGGAGAGGAAGCTGACTTGGGAGCCGCCCACCTTGCTGACCGCCGCGGGCACCCACCTCCTTCTCAGACCTGAGTCTCGGTTTCCAGGTCAGGTCCTAGCCTTCCTGTGCCCCGGGGCTGTGCTCCGCCCAGAGTCATGTCCCTTTCGCTGGTGCTAGAACACATAGGGAGGGCCCCTGCCTGCCCCTGGGAATGCTCATGGCTCTTCTGGGGACACTGCCCTCCTGGTGCCGACAGGCACCCTCCATCGTCAGTGTCAGGACTGGGGGCTGCTGGGCATGGGGTTCCCAGCCGGGCTGTGAAGGGGGGGGATCCCAGGGAGCTGTTAACATCTGCTGCCCAGCACACACCCCATCAATCCAACCAGGGCAGTGAGCGCGGATCCTCCAGGGCATGGGGAAGCTCCCAGCAGCGTCAGAGGTGCTGCTGGGGGCGGGGAGGTGGGGGGGGGGGGGTCTCTGGTTTTGTTTCTGAGAAACTCACCCAGAACCAGTGGGAAGCCCAGTCTGGCTGCCCAGATGCTGAGTCTGCTTTTCAGCAGGAGGCCGAGGATTCCGTGCCCAGCCGCGGGTTCGGTGGGCTGCTTGCTGAGAACCTGGGGATCACCTTGAGGGAGCGGCCACGTCCACTCTAAGAAAGGCAGCCCCCACCCTCATTCGCCATCGTATCAGCTCCCTGGAGCTGCCGTAAGCACAGACATGGGGCCTTCAGGCAACAGAGATCCAGCCCCTCACGTTCCAAGGTCAGGGTTGGAAACCCAGGTGTCTGCAGGGTTGTCCCCTCCTGGAGACTCAGGGAGGCCCTGCTCCAGCCTGGCCTCCAGCTCCAGGGGCCCCGCACGTCCTCCACTCGCAGCCACGTCATGCCATCACTACACAGCCTCCTCCTCTGGCCGTGTTTCCTGTAGGGACACCTGTCCCTGGACTTAGGACTGACCCTGGTAACCAGGACCATCTCATCTCAGGATCCTCAATGTAATCAACCTTTGCAAAGACCTCGCTTCCAGGAAAGGGGTCCAGGTGGAAGCATCTTTGGGGCGGGCATGATTCAACCCTCTATAGGATCTGGACCAGTATACTCCTTCCCAGAAAAGCAGCCGTGTCCAGACCGCATCCACATGTGCTCTGCAGACCAGCACCTTGGGGATGCAGGGTCCTGGACAGCACCCCCAGCAGGACTGCAGACAAGGGGTGGGGGTGTTGTTTATGATGCCAACGCCTTTAGTCCAGGTCCCAGGAAGGAGTTCCTCAGGGCAGGGCTCCACAGCATGACTGGAGCAAGACACAAGCAGAGAAGGTTGGTGGGGTCAGTGGGGTCATCCCCCGTCCTCCGTCACCCCTGGGGCTCCAGGAGGCCCTCGGGAGTGAGCTGGAAACCAGGGCCAGCTGCTGGGCTCAGGACAGAAGCCTAGGAAAAGACTCGGGGTTGGAGGCACCTGGGAACCCAGGCTGGGCAGCGGTTACTTAAACCCAGAGCCCTGGCCCAGTCTGGAGGGAGCTTCAGAGGGAGGAAGCCGTGTGACAACTCTTAACATGAGGAGACACTCAGGGCCTCGGCTCAGCCTGAGTACTGGGGTGACAGAGGGGGCTGGCTGCTCGGAGATCCCGGTGCTGGGGGTGAGTAAGTGATCAGATGGCTCAGGGGACAAGAGGGTGAGGTGTCACATATAGAGGGCGGGGCTGGAGGGGTCCCAGTGGGGAGGGAGGTGCACAGAGGAGCCTTACTGGTGCATCTGCCCCAGGCTCTAGGTCAGCATGAAGAGGAAGGAACACGTCTGGCCCGGGGCAAAAGCTGTGGCTGGATGGTGGCAGGGGGGGTTGGGAACAAGGGGTGGAGATACCAGGAGAGGAGAGAGGGTGAGGGGGGAGCATGGTGGCGGGCCAGGGGGCCAAACCTTCCTTTCCATGTCCTTCCCACGATTTGCCGAAGGTTCCAGTAGAAAGTCTCAGGGGAGGAGGTGACCTTGAGGGCCAGGCTGGGGGCAGCCAGCGGACCCCCAGAGCCCCAAGCTCCACACATGTTCTGACCTGCCTGGAGCCTGTGGTGACAGGGGGCCAGGAGCGGGGCCCTGGCCCACGGTCCTGGGCAGCCCCACCTGCCCTTGGATCCTGCCTGGAAGCTCCGCCTTCACCTCCTGACCCACTGCCCGCTCACCTGCATGTGCAGACAACGTCGAGTGCGCTCCGAACACGGCTCCTCTCAGACCAACTACACACACAGCGGGGCCTCCACCTGCCAGCCAGCGACCCGTGAGCCCCGGGCCAGGCTGTGGGGCTGCCATTCCCTCCTCCAGGGGATCTTCCCAACAGGAATCGAATCAGGTCTCCCGCCTTCCCTGAGCCACTAGGGAAGCCTCTGAGGATGCCCAGCACAAGCCAGGGCCACATGCATAGCGGAGGGACCTAACACGGGATTCCTGGGAGAAGGGCGTCTCTGCAGCAGCCCCAGGGGAGGCCTGGGGACCCTCCTGCCCAGCCCGAGGACACCCAGCCCCTCTACCAGGACCCCAGCGGCCCCGGTCCTGGCCCGTCACGTTGGGAACGTCCCTTGAAGAGCAGCTCCCGCCATGGGAACCTCCTCCACTGCAGCTCAGCTGTGCATGTTCACAACCTCGGTCCTGTAACCCGCTTCTGAGAAAATACTCTGAGGAAAAAGCCTTAGAGGCCAAACTGTTCTTGCCAATGTTATTTCCATCAGGAAAAATCGCAAACAACCCCAACGTGGGTCACAGTAATGGGGAGAGGAGGGAGTTTTATGTAAAGGCCCCATGGAGAAAACACCACGGCCACTTGGAGGACCCAGGTCCCGGCAGGGATGTCGGAAAGGCCATGAGACCCAGGGCTTGTCAAACTGGCTGCAGGGTGCACGTGAGTGTGCGTGCCCAAAACACACCAAACACGACATGCGGCTGCTTCGGGGCCCCTCCCCCGCATGACACCACCGCAGAGGCAACTCAGCAGCCAGAGGAGCCCCTGGACAGCCCTCCCTCAGCTTCCCACACTGACGGCACGGCGGGCCCTGCTTTGTCGGTCCAGGGGTAACTAAAGGCTTTTCCAAGGGAAGGGCCGCCTCCATGTCCACCAGGGCAGAGGGCGGCATGGCCACCTCTGAAGAGGCACCGGCCTCAGCTGTGCTGCCCACTGTCCCCCTCCACCCTGCTCAGCCTCCGGGAGCCCCAGGGGGACAGCAGACCCACATCGTGTGTCAGGCGAGCCCCTTGTCAGCACAGCAGCCTTGAGCCAGTGAGGGGGTAGCCCCAGGTCAGGGCTGGGGGCTCATAGGGTGCTGGTGTGTGCTCTGGTTTCCTGTTGGCTTTACTGGGATTTCTGGGGAAGAAGGCAGGGTCCACCGAGTCAGACCCTCCCAGAAGCACCCCAAGATGCAGGTAACACATGAACTGGGCATCGGCCTGCTGGGACCAAGGGCCAGGTGGGGATGCCCTGCTGCCTGTCCTCGCTCAGGAGCCCGTAGGACTGAGCCCCAGTGAGCACAGCACGGACCTGAGGGGCTGGGTTTTAAGCTCTAAGGTGACTCACTTGGCAAGGACTGACCTTTCAGAGCCATCCAGCGCCTCCATGAAAGCTGGTGCCTGAACAGAACTCCCCCCACCCCACCCCACCCACAAAACCCCCACGGGCTCCAGAAACCAACTTCCTCCTCCAAACGGAGCTGAAGTCTGTGCCACTGGCTGCCACCTGCCCAGCTCCAGGCCTGTGCCAGCCCCGCCCTGCAGAAGCAGTCAGGCAGGTAAAGGGACAAGGAGGTCCCGCCCAGGACATCACAGGCCCAGAGCTGGTGGGGGACAACGCCACTCTCACAGATCCTCTCCCAGCTCCTCCGTCCTTCTGTGCCTCATCCCAGCCTGCCCATGGCAGGCACTCGGCGCAGTGGGCTCCAGGAGCCAGTTCTGAAGCCCCTACCCAGGCAGAGGCACCTGGGAACCTGTGTCCTGGGCCTGATGGACGGGGCAGGGGTAACAGGAGCCTGCCCACCTTGCCGGTTGGAATCTCGAAGCTAACTCACCCTCTAGGGCCCAGGATCCACCTTGAACCTGCCATGCTTGCCCCCCAACCTGTCTGCCCATGTTCACACCCCTCCTCCACAACCCCCTTGACCCCCGCCCCAGGCAGCTTCTACAGCACTGGTCTGAGGCAGCCCATAGGAGCCCTGGCTCAGAAGAAGGAGTCCCTGTGGGCACCATGGAGTCAGGTCCCAGCCCTGGGGCACCAGAAGAGGGTGGGCTCTGGGGACAAAGTGGCTGTCAGGACTTCCTCAGACCCCCTCAGTGCTGGGGCCCCGCTGCTGTCCTCACAGACCGGCGGAGAGAGGCAGACAGGCTCGGGGCACGGCCGAGGCTTCAGCACTGCTGGGAAGAGCTGGGGTCTGACACCCAAGTGGCCTCTTAATTTTTCCTCTGAGCGTGTCCAGATCCAAAACCCATGTCCACCTTGAGCCGACAAGTCTCCCAGGCAGGTGGGCGGGCCGCTGCCAGGTGGCATCCGGGGCGACGAGGGAGGGTACCTGGAACTGACTCTGCTGGTGGCCTTATGGCATCAGGATTGTCCTTGTCAACCACAGAACCATCTGCTTTAATACAGCTAAAATGGTAACAGATAAAAACAATCTGTGGTCAACCCGGAAAGTCCATGGGCCAGGAGTGGGGTGGGGAAGTGGGGGCCAGTGCCCTCATCCTGGGCTGTGTCGGGGCCAGCTGTGGGTAGGGGCCCTGCAAGCCTGTTCACCCTGTCCAAGAGGGTCCACCCAGAATGAGCCCTGCTGTCAGATGGGCACTGCCTGACCCCAGGTGGTCAACCGCCTCACTTTCAGCCTCTGTACTGACTTTAAAAAAAGATGGCTTTATGAGTTGACTGGTGTCCTCCAAAATCTGTATGTTGGAGCCCCGGTCCCCAGCACTGGAAATGTGACGATGTGTGGAGGTAAGGCCTCCAGAGACGTGACTGTGTTATAGGGAGGTCACCGGAGTGGGTGCAATTCAACGTGGCTGGTGTCCTTATGATCAGGGAAGATCAGATATAGACAAGGGACAAGCATGGGAGACACGGGGCGGGGACGGCTGTCACATGCTCAGGAGGAGGCATCAGAGGGATCCTGCTGACGCCTTGGTCTCAGGCCTCCAGTCTCGACTGAGAAAGAACAAACTTCTGCTGTGAAAGCCGCCCTGTCCATGGTGTCGGATACGACAGCCTGAGAGGACTGGGTTCCAAGCTTCCCCGAATGACCTCAGTCCCTGTAAGCTCTGGTGTCATCCCCAAGTCACGGACAGGCCTTTCGGGCTGAGGGCCCTGCATCCCTGCAGGACCCCAGCCAGGGCCACCAAACCCACAGTGGACGTGGAGACTTCCGGCGGCAAGTCTCAGGGAACTTGCTGTTTGGGGCCAGATCAGAGAACCATGAGACATTTGATGAGAAATATTTTAGTACTTCTGCTATTTGACCTCAGCCCAAACAAGGAAGTGCAGGGATGCATGCCACGGAGACAGAAAGTAAAGATAACATTTTCAAAAGGAGCCACAGGTTATGATGTCTGAATTCCATAAATTCTTCCCGAGCCCCACAGTGTGTTCCTGGGCCTCAGCCCCTTCGGGAATGCCCTTCTGGAGCCAAGAGGTCAGGCTGCACATGTGGGGGGGCTGGAGGTGGGGCCTGAGGGGCTGCAGCGTTGACCAGAAAGGCCAGGGCGGCCGCTGTCTCCACGTGGGAATCGTGGGCAGGGATCAGCAGTGGAGCTCCAAACTGAGCACTGCGAGGCCCCAAGGCCCACAGTCCCCAGGCCAAGGCAGGAGGCTGGGCCCTGTGGGCTGAGTCAGGCCCCACCACCTCAGGAGTAAATCACTGACCTCTGCCTTTAAAAGCAGCGCCCCTCCCCCGTCCAACCCTGTGTTGTCAGGACATTCCTGGCTTCCTGTTTCAGCACACCAACCCCCTGAGTCACCCTCCCCTCCAGGCAGAGGTGGGGACCCACACAGCCAGGCCCTCAGGAGCTGCGAAAGCCTTTCTTGGGGGTGGGACCCTGGGCTGCTGTTGTCATAGCAACAGGGGCAGCTGGGCCCTGAGGTCAGAAGTGACATCCCACCCGTTCCCCACACAAGGTTCTGCGGCCCCTGGCAGTGAAGTTCAGGGCTCAAGTGACTGAGTGGTGGTTGTTTTCTTATGGCTGCAGTGGTTTTCTAAGAAGGTAACTCATGCTATGTAATAATAACAAAAATAATAATTATTGTTTATGCAAACTGGCACTCCCTGCAGTGGTTTTCTAAGAAGGTAACTCATGCTATGTAATAATAACAAAAATAATAATTATTGTTTATGCAAACTGGCATCTCCCTGGCATCCATGCACACATTAATGCACACAACACACACACCAACACACGTATATGTACCAGCACCACACACAGAACCACACATGCCTATTTGTCTGTGCACACTCACATGACACACCAACATGCATGTACACGCCTATCTGCACACACTTGTGTGCATATACCCTATACACACATGCACATACTTGTACACATATACCCTATACATGCATGCACACACTTGTGCACATGTATGTACACACTCAACCACACACAGCCCAAGTCCTCAAAAGCCCCCATGAGCAGGCGCTGTCACCTCCATTTCTCTGTGGCCTCAGCAGTCATGAGATTTGCCTGTGGTCACGCAGGAGAAGGGATGAAGATGCAGACCAAACACTATTCTTTGCCCAGCAGTGCCCTGGGTTGGGGGGTGGGGTGCTGCTGGTGGTCACAGGACTCATGTGCCCACAGCACACAGAGGCCAGCACGGACCTCCCTCTGGCATTGGGCATAGGGCTCACATGCCCACAGGACAGAGAGGCCAGCAAGGACCTCCCTCTGGCAGCTCCAGTGGACGTGGAGCACCTGGACTCCTCCAGCACTCAAGCTCATGCCAAACGTCTACCCTCCTGGAAATCCAAAACACCCAACCTCTGTTTCCTGAGGACGGGCGTGGGGCCACTGGACCTGACCGCAGAGCTTCCAGGGAGCCGGGCCTGCCTCGCTGGGGAGGCCTGTTCTGGAAACACCTGTTGCCCCCCGGGGAGCTCCAGTCCACACATAGAAGAGCCCCCAGCACACACAACCCCTTGGGCATTTATTCCCTGTGAGACTGTTCTGGTTCTCTCTTGGATGAACAATGGCTTTGGATTTTTACATCTGTGACTCCTGAAGCCCCTCACCACTCCTTTCACTGTGGACTCACCAAGCAACCCGGCTGCAGGGCCCTCTGCCCAGTGAGCCCCCTTCTCCAGATCCTTGGAGCCCAGGCCTGCAGGCATGCATATGGCATAACTGGTTGGGGGGACTCTGGTGAGCTGGGCCAGCGCTGGGTCAGTGTGACCCTCAGGACTTGAGCTGCTAACTCAAGACCCTCCCCAGTAGGGTGGTCAAGGGCACAGGAGTCCCTGGTATAAGGAGACACCAGCCACACAGGGCTGATGAGGAAAAGGGACTTGACCATTGGCAACTTCACCTGAGGCCAGCTCACTCCCAGAATCCTCCAGGGCAAGCTCAGGAACCCCTCCCCTGTGTAAGCCCGTGTGTGTGGGTCTCGGTTTTGGAATGATGCATTCTGAATCCTTATGCCCCACTTTTGAAATTCATCTTCAATTCACATCAAGGCAGAATTTACTTAGCTATTAAAAGGCCGGGGGAGGGGGGTGCTTCCCTGGTGGTCCAGTGGTTTGTTCAGTTCAGTTCAGTTGCTCTGTCATGTCTGACTCTTTGCAACCCCATGAACTGCAGCACACCACACTTCCCTGTCCATCACCAACTCCCGGAGTTTGTTCAGACTCATGTCCATCAAGCTGGTAACGCCATCCAACCATTTAATCCTCTGTCATCCCCTTCTCTTCCTGCTTTTAATTTTTCCCAG
Source organism: Bos javanicus (assembly GCF_032452875.1). Classification (NCBI taxonomy): domain Eukaryota; kingdom Metazoa; phylum Chordata; class Mammalia; order Artiodactyla; family Bovidae; genus Bos; species Bos javanicus. The sequence continues at coordinate 143,987,839 of NC_083868.1, read as the reverse complement.
CATCAGGGTCTTTTCCAGTAAGTCAGTTCTTCACATCAGGTGGCCAAAGTATTGGAGCTTCAGCTTCAGCATCAGTCCTTCCAATGAATATTCAGGACTGACTTCCTTTAGGATTGACTGGTTTGATCTCCTTGCAAACCAAGGGACTCAAGAGTCTTCTCCAACACCACAGTTCAAAAGCATCAATCCTTCAGCACTCAGCTTTCTTTATGGTCCAACTCTCACATCCATACATGACAATTGGAAAAACCATAGCTTTGACTAGATGGACCTTTGTCAGCAAAATAATGGCTCTGCTTTTTAATATGCTGTCTAGGTTGGTCATAGCTTTTCTTCCAAGAAGCAAGCATCTTTTAATTTCATGGCTGCAGTCACCATCTGCAGTGATTTTGGAGCCCAAGAAAATAAAGTCTGTCACTGTTTCCATTGTTTCCCCATCTATTTGCCATGAAGTGATGGGACCAGATGCCATGATCTTCATTTTTTGAATGTTGAGTTTTAAGCCAGCTTTTTAATTCTCCTCTTTCACTTTCATCAAGAAGCTCTTTAGTTCCTCTTCACTTTATACCATAAGGATGGTCATCTGCATATCTGAGGTTATCGATGTTTCTCTTGGCAATCTTGATTCCAGCCTGTGCTTCATGCAGCCCAGCATTTCTCATGATGTACTCTGCATATAAATTAAACAAGCAGGGTGACAATATACAGCCTTGATGTACTCTTTTCCCAATATGGAACCAGTCTGTTGTTCCATGTCCAGTTCTAACTGTTGCTTCCTGACCTGCATATAGGTTTCTCAAGAGGCAGGTCAGGTGGTCTGGTATTCCCATCTCTTGAAAAATTTTCCAGTTTGTTGTGATCCACAGTAAAAGGCTTTAGCATACTCAATAAAGCAGAAGTAGATGTTTTTCTGGAACTCTCTTGCTTTTTGTATTATCCAACAAATACTGGCAATTTGATCTCTGGTTCCTCTGCCTTTTCTCAATCCAGCTTGAACATCTGGAAGTTATCAGTTCACGTACTGTTGAAGCCTAGCTTGGAGAATTTTGAGCATTACTTTGCTAGTGTGTGAGATGAGTGCAACTGTGCAATAGTTTGAACATTCTTTGGCATTGCCTTTCTTTGGGATTGGATTGAAAACTGACCTTTTCCAGTCAACCTTTTCCAGTAACAACCACTGAGTTTTCCAAATTTGTTGGCATTATGAGTGCAGCACTTGAATAGCATCGTCTCTTAGGATTTGAAACAGCTCAGCTGTACACACAATGTACAGCACAAACATTTCTGCTCTACAAAGATACGATCAGGAGAATGAGAAAAGCCACTGCTGCTGCTGCTGCTAAGTCGCTTCAGTCGTGTCCGACTCTGTGCGACGCCATGGACTGCAGCCTACCAGGCTTCTCCGTCCATGGGATTCTCCAGGCAAGAACACTGGAGTGGGTTACCATTTCCTTCTCCAATGCATGGAAGTGGAAAGTGAAAGTGAAGTCGCTCAGTCGTGTCTGACTCTTAGCGACCCCATGGACTGCACTAGGAATCCATGGGATTTTCTGGGCAACAGTACTGGAGTAGGGTGCCACTGCCTTCTCCCGAGAAAAGCCACAGACTGAGATAATTACAGAAGACATATCTGAGAAAGGGCTGCTATCCAAAACATACCAATTCTTAAAACATAACACAAAGTAAATGAACAACAGATTTTTAAGTGGACAAGAGATCTGAAAACATACCTCACTGCACACGTGGCAAACGAGCCTATGAAGAGATTCGCCACGTCACGCATCATCAGGAGGAAAACGGAAACAGTGGCTCTTGTGGGGCCGAAAGCCCACACGTGACACACCCAAGGCCAGGGAGGGCGCGGTGCCCTCCCTCACTGCTGGAGGGCGTGCAGAACGCCACAGCCATCGTGAGGGACACACTGAGGTCTCTTTCAAACTGAAATATTCCCACCGTACAATCCAGCGGTTGTGCTCCTGGGGGTTTACCCAAAGGAGCTAAAAACTGTGTCCACACAAAAAACCTGCACACACACATCTACAGCAGCTTTTTTTTCACAACTGCCAAAACTTGGGAGCAAACAAGATGCCCTTCAGGTGGTAAAGGGATAAACAACAGGTCCATTCTGACCATGGAGTATCGTTTCAGCACCAAGAAGAAATGAGCCACCAAGTCAAGGCCTAGAGGAACCTTAACGAATACAGTACGTGAAAGAAGCCGGTCTGAAAAGGCTACAGACTGCTTCCAACTGCACAGCATTCTGGAAAAGGCCCAACTCTGGAGACAGTAAGATCAGAGGCTGCCAGGAGAAGGCTGGGAGGGCTGCCCAGGTGGAGCTGTTTTAGAGCAAACCCATCTGTATGACACCACCATGGTATCACTGTCATTACACATGTCATGGTATCACACGTCATCACACGTGCATCTCGACACACAGGCCGTCCACCACCAGGAGTGACCCCCGGGCACACTGTGGACTCGGGCGGGCGGGGCATCAGTGCAGGCCTCTCAGCTGTAGCAGCTGCACATCTGGTGGGGTTGCTGACAGAGGGGGAGGTTGTGTGCATGGGAGGTGGGAACCCTGTACCTTCCCATCAACCTTCCTGCAAACTAAAGACTGAGATGAAAAATAAATCTGTGTAAGACAAACAGAGAACCATGTTATCACAGGAAGTTCTGCAGGAAGAGGAAGCTGCGGAAAAGCAGGTCTGTCAAGCGGAGGGGCCACGGGGCAGGCCTGGGGCAGGCTGAGGGCAGCACCAGGGCCTCCATGTGAGCCCCACCCCGGCCAGCAAGCTGCGCAGCTTCCGGTGCCCACTAGTAAGCTCACAGCCTGGTCCAGGGGAGACCGAGGAGCAGTCCAGTGTCTTCTCTTTCGGAGCTCTGAGTCCTTGTGGACAGGACCACTGACAAGCCAGTGATGAGAACATGCATATTCGTGTGCACAGGCATGTACACGTGGGCGTGCGCACACACACACACACACGGGTCACAAACCAAGAGTGCAAGGCAGCAAACCAGGGGGCACCACCTCAGCCAGACAGCAGGCAAGTCCTCAGCAGGGCGACACTGGGCAGGGAGCTGAGGGCCGAGGGGCTGGTAGTCCAGAAGCAGGCTCTCCAGGTAGAAGGGACTGGAGGCGTGGTGAGGAGGTGCCCACGAAGGGGCCCAGACAGGGGGACAGGGAGAGACGGCGGGGGCCAGGAGGGCCTTGGGGAGAAATGACAAGCCCTGCCCTTGGGGTGCGGGAGGAAGCGGCTTGGGGAGGCTGCCCACCGGGCGGGGTCAACCCTGGAGCCAGCACCAGGCCTGAGGATGGCTCTGCAGCGCCCCTGGTGGCCGCCTCCTGTCAAGAAGCCTCCAGGGACCCGCAGCTCTGCCGCACCAGCGCCTCCCACCATCAGTGCCACGCTGTCCTTGACCCCAGGCCCCCTGCTGGGCCCCTGCATGCCACTCCTGCCAGGACCGCTCTTCACACACAGCCACCTGCTCTCTCTGCCGTCAACCCTGCTCAGATGGTGACCGTCCCCTCCCTGGCGGCCCTCTTGCCGCACATACCCCTGCCCCTTGCACCCCAGCCGGGGACACTGCCTGGCATGAGGCAAGCACTCAGTCCTTGTCAACTGGACTCGTGCCTGGACTCCCTCTGGCTCTGGTTTGCTGGTCCCTCCAGGGCTTCTAAATGTCTCAGATGTATTTCCAGAGCCACGTTCTTCGCTGGTCTTGCTGCCTGACCTAGGCCCCTAGTTGAGGACCTCTCCTACAGCTGGAACCACGGCTAAACAGGCAGATGCACAGCCCACACGACAGCGTGATGGCTGGCACCTGGACCTGACACCCACGTGCTTTGTGTGGAAGAGTCCAGCGCAGACAACGAGGAACCACATGACAACACCCAGTGACCACACCAACGTCCTTGGGGGGCTTTCTCATGAGCTCTTCCTGCCCTCCCTGGTCACCTGCACTCTGGGCAGTTCACGGCAGGTGGCAGCAGAGGAGAAACCCAGGGGCCCCACCCCTTGGACACCGAAGCTCCACAGCCCACAGCCTCGCCCCCAGTCGTGGGATGAACCCGAGCAAGCAGGGCCCCTGGTGGCTTCGTGGTGATGGTTCTCAGGCCGCCACACCACGCTGCTCCGTGGGCATGGCCCCGGGATTTCTGGAAGAGAAGGATGGAATGCAGAGCAGAGAGTTCCAGACCAACCACTGACCTAACACGGACGCAGAGTAACAGCAGACCCAGGTTTCAGCGGAAGCACAGGAGAACGTGACTTCCTTCCTGGGGAGGAAGCTCTTCCTCAGGACAGAAACGCAGGCAGCAAGGGGAGATGCACGCCTGACTCTGCACTGTGCGACGTGCATACGCAGGCACTCACGGGCACACACACATTTGTAGTGAAATGGTCCATAAACAAGCTCCGTAGGAGGAGTTGTCACCCTCAGCTCCCTGACCTCCGCAGGCCCTGCGAGCCCTCTGCAGCTGCCTGGGGCAGGACAGTCCTGGCCAGCCAGGCTGGTGGCCCCAAGGGGGCCCAGGGGCTTGTGTCCCAGGGGACCCAGCCTTGTGGGAGGACGACAGGCAACCAGAGAACGAGTTCTCGGGGAGGAAAGAACGGCGGACACGAGACACGGGGGTGCTGAGGGGACTGGGCAGGCATGGACTCAGGCTCCACCGAGCCTTCCGCAGGCCCCTGCCCCACCCACGCTACCCGAGAACCCAGACAGCCGCTAGGGGGCGCGTTGTACCTGATGTGGGGTGGGGGGCCTGTCCAGGCCCCTGCCCAGGCCACCCAGACACAGCTCAGTGTGGACTGGGTCCAGCAGCCTTCTCGGGACCAGGCGGGGACGTGGCGGCACTGAGCGGCGGTCCCTAAGGACAGGCGGGCAGGGCTGTGCTGTCATGAGCGGAGCCCTGGGCTCTGTCCCAGGACAGACACCACCCTCACTCAGAGGAGGGTGCCAGCCGGCACAGCTCACACTTCATGGCTCCGCCCTCACGTCCCGGTCCCCTTGCCCCCCTGCTCAGGGCACCACCCCCAGTGCCCACCCTTCCTTCCTGAAAGGAGCAGACCTGAGCCCAAGGTGAGGCGCTCACGCGGGCCGCCCCTCATTTGCGGGCTCAGGCCTGGACGGGGCGTCCTTATCTGTTTTGGATACAAGTTTACCCTCCCAGGCGATGGCCTGCTGCTCTAGAAAAGCTGCAGGTCATTCTAATCAGGACACGTCTACTCCAGGTGAGAGAATCTTTAATTACCGATGAGATGGTATTTTGGTTTTCTAAATATGAGATTTGTAAGCTTCAAAAATGTTTCTTCCAAACGCTACATAAGGTGCCCTGAAGTGAGCCTGACCTCAGCCTGGCGTCGCCTCAACTGCTGCTTGTGCTGAAGAGCAGACTCGAGCTGAAGCCTGAGCCTGCAGAGCAAGTAGCCAGCACTCCTCAGAGGGTGGGCCCTGCCGCCCCTCCCTCCTTGCTGGGGGAATCTCTCACGTCAGCCTCCCAGCCGCGAGTGTGTGAGAAGCGGCCTCCTTACAAAGACGATGCCTACATGTTTAAGCAAAGTCAGCCCCTGCAGGGTCCCAGGCCGGCGGGAGGGTGGCCGTGCGGGGAGCTGGGCGGGCCTGTGCTGAGGCTTCAGCGGCCAGCGAGCTCCAGCACCTTCCGCACCATGGCGCCGATGCCGTCGTGGATATGGTGGAGGGCGGTGTCGCACATGAAGGCTGGGGTTGTGACCACCTTGTTCTTCTGGTCCACGTGAGCCTCGTGCACACAGGTTATGGAAAAACACCCGCAGGCAGGACCAGGATGATCTGGTGTCCAGCGCCACCCCGTGCCCCCAGAAGTGCATCCCCCCTCGCCCTGCAACAGCACCTGGAAGGGGCTTCTGGCACTGACTGCGCTGCTTCAGCAAAGACCCGAGACCAGCCAGCGAGCTGCTGAGACTCCACGAACAGAGCGCTGCTTCCTGACCTGCATCCCAGTGGCAAGCCAGAGGGGCCAGCTGCAGGGCATCTCCACACCACACAGCCACCCCCACCCCCACCCCTGCCATGAGCCCAAGACCGTCTCCTTGACCCACCCACGAAGCCCGAGTCTGAGGTGCGCTGAGGTCAGCGGGCACCACTGCGGGGGCATGGGAACAAAGCCACTGTGCAGGAGAGCCATCAGCCTCTCTGCCACACCCATCACTCAGGTGCCCTGGGCACCCACGCCCTGCAGTGCCCCAGAGCAGCCCCGAGGGGCCGGAGGGGGTCCCCACGCCACGCAGGCTGTTGGAAGGATATGGTCACGTCCATGACACAGTGCTTGGCACCCAGAGCTTTGATGACCTCCGCGGTCCCGGCATGTGGCCACTTGCCGCCTTCCTCCTGCTCATGGCCCACAGTGACCTCGACGCCTCTGAGCACTTTGGCCGCGAGCACGGGAGCGATGCAGCACAAGCTGAAAGGGGACGAGAAGGGGTCAGCTCAGGACCACACGTGGCTGCCCGGCCCGGGGCACAGTGAGGCACCTGGGGAACACAGTGAGCCTCAGAAAGGAGCGTGACCCCTGTGCTGTGGGCTCTGCCGGCTCCGAGGGCTGCAGTCTGACCCCAACCCCGGGCTGCCCGCGTGACTGACACCTGCGGAGCGTGGGGCAGTGGAGGGCCCGGCGCCAGGCTGGGGAGCCTTGGGGGGCAGTCAGCTGAGGCCCTGGCTGCCACACGTGCACCAGGCGCCCGGCAGCGTCCCATGTCCCGGGGAGCAGACCATACATGGGAGCACTGTCTCTGGCCAAGGCTTTCAGCCGGTTTGTCACACAGCGCAGAGAAGCCGTACAGTACTGACCGGCTCCAACCCGACCTCCTTCTCTGGAGAGAGAGCAGGGCCTGGGGAACGTGGTCCAACCAGCAGCCTCGCCTGGCCTGTTGAGGGGAGGCGAGGGCCCTGTCCTAGCAGCAGGCCAAGCCCACCCCTGCCCCCCAGAGCAGGCTGTCCCCAGAGGCGCCCAGCAGGTTCATGGGGACACCTGCCACGTGGGTGCCTGCTCTGAGGTCCTGCTCTTCATCAGGGGGCTTCCAACTGGCAGCTCCTGAGCCCCTGGATCAGCAAACACTGAGGCCCACGGGAGCCAGCCAGGGCTGCACCAGTGCCCTGCTCCCCAAGACAGCACGCGTGACACCTGCCACAGCAGCTCCGGGCCTGGCCAGCCCCACTCCCCTGGGGCCCAAATGCCCCCAAGGGGCTCTGCCCCACCTCCCCACCTGTTCATCTGGTCCTGAGCTGACCTTAAGACCAAGCGTGCACTCCCTGTCATAAAACGTCATAAGAATGTAATCTTCACACTCACTAATTGGTACCCCAGCATCTGGGAACAAGAGAAATCCCTGCTGCCTGGACCAGGTGAGCGTCATCGGAACCAGCGCCCTGGGGGCCTGTCGTGTCACCAGGTCACAGGCACCTAACTCAGCAGGCGATGCCGAGGTGCAGGCTTCCAGGGGTTCCTGCAGTGCGGGGATGAATGCAGAGGCCTGGCACAAAGCTGGCTGCACCCCTACACCGTCCGTAATCCTGACGAGCAGGCCGAGGAGTGATGGGCAGGCGGCTTGGAAGCAGGATGTGAGGAGCCCTGACCTAGAAAGGGCATTCGCTCACGGTCAAACGACATGGCCACTCACAGAAAGAAACGGGCGAGCTGCTGTAGGAGGCCCCGAACAGAGCTGCCCAGAGTGACCTGGCAGCCAGCACAGGGCCATGTCCCCACCCTGCGCCTCCCCCCGGCTCCCATGCAGCTTGGCTGAGGCATCTGCTCACTGGAGCAGGAGTGCCCACTGGGAGGTGGAGGAGCGCCTGCCGGGAGGTGGTCAGTCTGCTGGGGACCCGTCCTGTTCGTCGTGCCATCGAATTCTTAAGAGGAAGAGCGCAAGGCCCTGCCTCAGCGAGGCACCAGGGCTGATCAGCTGGGCTCTGCAATTGCTCGGCACCGCCTTCCACGGGCAGTCAGAGCATCCAGGGTCTGGGGCAGAGGTGTTGTACGGGCACATGCCCTCTAGAGCTATGGCCGCTGGCGCAGCGGAATGTGTGTCCTGGACGTTGAACCCTTGGTAGGCTGTCCTCTCCAGCCTCCGTGCTTCCTCCAGACTGAGCACTCTATACCTCCTTCTCCAGTTGGCCGAGATAAAGCAGCAAGCAGCTGTGTGATGGAGGACTGGCAAATCTTGCTTTCAATGCGTTTGTGCACCACTGTGCTCCTGGGAGGACTTCCCCAGTCAGGGATGATCCCATCCCACGCGACCCATGCGCTCCAGCACCACTGTCTCAATAAAGCAGAACCAAGGAGCCCCCTGGGGATGCTCGTGAACAGGACAGCCTGACGAGCAAGTCTGATGATGACATGGCCATTTCTTGTCCCTGAGAGCCTCCTGGTGTGAGTTATAGCCAGTCTGTTGGGACCAGGACCGAAGACCAAGGACCGGGCGGTGAGGAGTGGCTGGCCCTGAGTGTCGGCCCAGTGTGCGACCGCCACAGGACCTAGTCCCCAAAGCAGCTCAGCTGTGTCACAGGGGCCAGCATGGTGCTCAGGGTGACTGTGGCTCCAAGAAGGACAGGCCAGCTAGCCTAGGGCCAGAGCAGGACCAGGGAACCTTCTAGACATGGACAGACTCACCCTCTCCCCTCTCTGTTATGTCACCCAGAAACACTAATGCAACCACACAACTTCAGAATTCTCAGAGCTGGAAGGCTTTGTGAACTCACACAAAATCCCCTGAGTTACGGTGAGTAAAGGTCCAAAAGTTTCCAAAACCACACAGCTCCAAGCCCAGCTCCTGGCTGGGGGACCCAGCATGGCCACGCCGCGGGCTCCACCACGGCCCTCCCACCACCCGGCTATGGCCGGCCCTCCCAGCCGCACCTACCCAATGGGCTTTCCAGCCTGGTGGAACTCCTTAAGCACGCGCTCTACGTCTCTGTTGACCTTGCAGGTGCCCCCATCCACGGCAAATGTGCTCCTGCCACGAGAAGAGGACTCCTCAGACCTCGGGGCTCCACCTCCGCCGGCCTGGGGAGCACCCCCTCCTGGATCCGGAGTGCTTCGTCAGCTTCTCAGCAGCTGAAGAAGTGACATGTGTGCACACACGTGTGGGTGCTCAGCCGTCTGCTCGGTCAGCCCCGGAGCAGCAGCAAGTGCCACTGGTCTGAAACCCATGACGGAGCCTGCGTATCACTAACAGGGATGAGAGTCAAGTCAAACATGACCCGTCTTCTTCACAGGACAAGAGCACCGAGGGTCTGGATCGTCCCCCTCCAGCAGGTGGGCTCAGACCTGGCGACGCCACAGCAGTCTCTGCCACGAGCCCCCTCTGCCAGGCTCATGTGGTCAAGGCCTCTGCCCTGGTAGGCTCTCAGGCTGTGTGGGAGCCTCAAAACGGGTCGGACTTTACACTTTAACCAAATGCACATCAGCTAAACCCCCACCAGTGATGAAGAGTCCCGGAGTCTCATCAGCCCGTCACTACATGATGGGATCTGCATGTACGGCACCTGTTAAGGGACAAGTCGCAGCTTTAACTGAAAAATACAAGGTGCAGAACAAGAGGCTACCATCTTACTGGATTTTTAAGACACGTGTGTAAATCTCGTGGAAAACAGAGTTGGCAACGGTGCTGGAGAGGGGTCCTGGGGTCCCCTGCTGGAAGAACTGGGGTTCCACAGGGAATGGGTCACACTGAGCTCGCCTGCTGCCCCATGTGTATTGCACAGACCACTGGCAAGGAGCTGGCCTTTCTTCTGGAAAGGTCAGACAGAGCTCCCCAGGGTCTGTGAGCTCAGACAAGGATGCTGACCCGAGGCCCCGCTTCCTCACGACTGCTAAGTCACCTGAGGCAGGTCGTGAGCCACACCAGGGACACAACCCCAACCCCCTCCCCAGCACACACACAAGGACACACTGGTGCCGCTGCCCTCAGACTGGGCAGGGTCTAGGGACTGGGGCAGGCTCTGTGAATCCAGGCATTCTTCAGAGATGGAAGCCTGGTGCCACCAGGGGGACAAGCCCAGCTGACGCAGACGAGACCTACTACCTCCTGCCAAGAGGCTTGGGAGCACAGAGACGGTGGAGAGCACCCCAAGGCTCGCCGTGAGAGAGGCAGTGGACACGAGGTGTAGCAGGAGTGCGAAGGAAGGACTGTGGAAACTGCTGGGAATGTGGAGAGAGGAGGCTCTCCAGGGACGTCCGCGAGCAGAGAGGAGCCTGGAGGGGAAGGGCCGAGGGCAGGGATAGACTCGGAACAGAAGCACCTCTGCTCTCGCTTCTGGGGGCACAGCACCCGGGCACAGCGCCAACTGGGAGGCCATCGTGCTGCAGCAGAACCACCACAAGTGAACGGCTCAACGGAGGAGAATGCTGGTGTTGGGCACAACGCACCGCGCTGGAGCCCCAGAGCCGCGGGCACAGCTGTCTGGTGCCTCCTGGCACAGCCCCAGCTGCAGCGAGCCCCTCTGTCATGGGAGCAGCAGCCCTACGCAAGGCGGAAGGGATGTGCTGGGCCCGAGAGGCCAGCGTAAGAGGACTTCCATGAAATGTGGAGAAGAGAGTTAAAGGAACGGAGAACAGAAAGAGGACCTGAAAGCCAAAACACGTCACGGCTGCGGTCATGATGGCCTCCCGGCTCGAGGCCCAGTTACCCTCTGGTTCCCCACGGGGCAGAAAGAACAGGGTGCCCGGCCTCATCAGGACCGTGCTCCAAATGGCCCCACTGGGAAGGAAGGGCCATGGCCCCACTGCAAGGTCCACAGGAGGGCGGGTGTCTGCGGGGAACAGCTCCAGGGAGCGGCCTCCCAACTCCACGCCTGATGCCCTGGTCCGGGAGCCTCCTCCCTCTGGGGTCCCCTGTCCTGGGGCAGCTACATCATCACTGTCCCCCCACAGCTGCTCCTGTCACCATCGTGTTCCCACCCAACGCCCCGAGGGAAAAGGAGGAGAGCCCAAGCAGCAACACATACAGGTTTTTGGCAGCCCCGAAGCCCCCGGGGAAGATGGCCGCATCGTGGTTGACGGCAGTGAGCTTGGCCAGGTCAGTGATCTTGCCTCGCGCAATCCTCGCCGACTCAGTCAGAACGTTCCTAGGGAAGAGCAGAGGCCCCAAAGGGCCAGTGCGGACAGTCCATCCCTCAGCATGGATGGGGGCGGGGTGGAGCTGCCATGACCAAGAGGACCCGTCAGGCCACACGGTGACAGGGACCACTCAGTCTCCAGACCCTGTCAAATGGTGCTCAGAACCACTACACCTGGTCACTCAGACACCAGCGTCAGGCAGGGCCACCAGGTGGCGCTCAGTGAAGAGAGCAGATGGGACGGAACTGTGGGCAGAGTGTTAAGAGGTGACTTTGAGGGAACTTCTTCCCGCCCTGTGGGCAGCCCAGGGCCAGGGTCCTCACCTGGGGCCCTCAATCCCAGGAGAGGGCACCACGCTTCCTTCCCACCACCCTGTCCCTCACTGTCCACACCCTGGCCTGAGGGCACCTGGGAAACACAGCCTCCAGGGGCCATCACCCCATAGCCCAGGCAGGACGGAATCCGAGAGCAGGGCTGCACGCCCTCAGAACAGAAACGCTGGTAGGAGTTGCTCACAGATATCTGGGGCCCAGGTGGGTGGATGAGGTTCAAGGCCAAAGGAACACACACGCCTTCGGTCAGAGGCAGGTATGAGAGCTCACTGCAGAGACCCACCTTCACTGTTTCTGTAGTGCAAGAAGCGAGAACACCCCGAGGCCCGCGACAAGCCCAGGACCACTGCTGTGAAGTCCACCTGAACACGGACTCGGCTCACAGCTAAGACGAAGCAACTGTGGGTGGGCTCTCGGGGAGTTTCAACCCGCCCCGTCCTCACTGAGGGATGAGGCAGAGGGCTCGTACCTGGTCTCGCCCTCGGAAGGCTGTCCCTTGATGTGGTCAATCACGTGCATCTGAGGGACATCAGGGGCGAAGATCTGGACCTCGGCACCCCCGCGGCTCAAGTGGACCAGGATCCTGCATGGGGGGAATCAGACCAGACTGACCTGTGCCCAGCCCAACCTTTCCTGCCCACAGGTGTTTGTAAACACAGGGTTTCAGCTGACTGATAGGTGCACACTCCTCACACAGCTTAAGTCTCCTTGGTCTGAAAATAGCTATAGCTGGCTCGCGAACAACCCAAACGCCCTCCATGTGAGTCGCCGTCACTGACCTGGAGGAGACCAGCCAGTGCCCAAGCTCCTTCTACAAACCAGGGTGTGGGGACGGGCGACCAGCTGTGGTCACTGCCTGGATGTCTGGGTTCCCAGGCGGCCTCTGGGCACTTGTCCTCCCACAGGCCAGCTCGAGGGTTTGAGGAGGGCTTCTGGTGGTCCTGGTCCCCTCAACCTTCCCCTCATGGGGGTGGGAGGCAGGAAGACACGCAGGCATCCTGGGAGCTGCTGATGATAGCAGCGTTGCCCAGGGCTGCTTGGTGCCAGCCCAAGCCCAAACACTGGCTTGTGATCCATCCCTGGCAGGGCTGTCACCACCCCCTTCCAGGGAAGGAGGTGGCATGAGAGCATGACCTCAAGAGAGATCACAGCCATCTCCTGGTAGGGCTGGGAATCCCTGGATCTGGTCTCCACTCCTCAGACCTCGTGTACATTCGACCCATGAAATTCACTCCCTGTCCAGCCAACACCAGCACACGCTGGCCACCCACAATGGGAGGGCTCAGTGCACACACCAGCGTCAGGGTCCTCTGGGGCCAGTGAGGTCCCAGGCTTGGGGTGTTCTCTAACCACTACCTAACTCTCCCGTCCAACTAACTTTGAATCTCACAGCCTCTTCAGTCCTGCTCACAGTAACTTCTCAAATAAATGAAAAGCCAAAATATAAACTACTTGGTAACAACTGACAGGCTACACCAGTAACACCTGTCTACAGTGAGGTCATTGCTGCTGCTGAGTCACGTCAGTCGTGTCCGACTCTGTGCGACCCCATAGACGGCAGTCCACCAGGCTCCCATCCCTGGGATTCTCCAGGCAAGAATACTGGAGTGGGTTGCCATTTCCTTCTCCAATGCATGAAAGTGAAAAGTGAAAGTGAAGTCGCTAAGTCATGTCCGACTCTTCCCGACCCCATGGATTGCAGCCCACCAGGCTCCTCCAGCCATGGGACTTCCAAGGCAAGAGTACTGGAGTGGGTTGCCATTGCCTTCTCCAACAGTGAGGTCACTGCACCACCCTTAACAATCACGCTGTAAACACGGGATGGAGCTTGATCTCCAAAACACAGAATCTTGTGATTCCAACGTGTGTAACACAGGGGTGTGGAAAAACAGGAGGGGAGAGGGTGTTTACTGCTGGGTGACAACATCAGAGGTGACGCTAAAAAGCTTATTTTTTGCCTCCCTGTATTTCACATGCATGATTTCAAACGTTTTCCTTCGCGTCCACCATGGTCTCTGCCTTTCTAACCAGCAGGAAGGTTTCTCCAGACGGTTCAGGAAAAGGGGGACCGGCCCTCCCGAGGGTGAGCCGCCCGGGGGCTTACGATGAGGCCTCGTGGAGCTCGGTTCCATCATAGACCCCGCATCCAGACAGCACCTGCGGGGATGGAGGGCCGGTCACCAGGGTCAAGGGGTCCGCCGGGCGGCCGACCGCCTCCAACGTGGGTAAAGGACGACTTCGGGGGCGGGGAAGGGCTGGATAGCCGAGGGAGGGCGTGGGTGCAGAGGAGCCGACCGCGGGCAGAGACGGTGGGAAGGCGGACCTTGGCGCTCGGCCCCCACGGCCCCAGGTTCCAATCTCCCCAGGTGCCCGCGTCCGCTCACCACTGCAACCCTGGGCCCGGGGCGCGGCGCGGAGGCGTGGAAGGCCGCGCGCGAGGAGGGCGCCGGTCCGCCGAAGGGCAGCGGCCACAGGCCGGGACGCGGCGCGAACCCGGGGGTCACCGCCAGCCTTGCCGCCGCCAGAGCCCTGAACGCCGCCATGCTGCGCAAGAACAGGGTCACAGGTCACGGTGGGCGGGGCCGCGCCTGCGCAGTAGCCCGGGAGTCGGGCTCCGCCCCGCGAGCGCAGGTGGTCCCAAGTGGTCTGCGCGGTCTCGAGCGCTGTCGCCGCTCCGCGCCGGTTTTCCCGGGGCGGGACGACGCAGGGTCGCAGCCCCCGAGAAATAACGTGCTGAGATACCGGTTCCGGAAAGTTAACTTCAGTGTCGCCATAAGGCCTCAACCTGACTGGCGTCACCGAGTGGCTGGCGCCCGCTTGTCCAGCTCTCATCCACGGCCCCCTTTCCGGTTCGCTGAGTTGGGACGGAGTGAGGGTCCCGACTTCAGCGGCCTGGCGACCTTACCCCACCCCGTCCCACCCCCGCCCCGCCCCGCCCCCGCCGCCGTTCCCCGCCCCCCACCCCCCGCCGTTCTTCCAGTTTCCATTGACCGGGTTGTGCAAGGGGAAGGTCAGGTAGAGGCCAGGTCTTTGCGGAGAAAGGGCTTTATCCCACGGGGCCAGGCAAGGACCAGGGGGTGAAGCTCAGATGTGTATACCTGAGGGCTTCGAAAGGGCAAGGGAAGGGTAGGATTGATGGAAAGTAGCACCCAATTGCTAGGGTGTCCTGGGTTGCGGATAACGGCAGATCCGAGCTCTGTAGGGAGGCATTTCAGTACATCGTTAAGGGAACTGTCTAGTGGTGTGTGGGCTTTCCTAGTGGCTCAGTGGTACACAATCTGCCTGACAATGAGGGAGACATGGGTTCAATCACTGGTCAGGGAGGATCCCATTTGTCAGGGAGAAAAGTAAGCCCGCGTGCCTGAACTACCAAGCCTGCCTGCCTAGAGCTGGTGTTCTGCAGTAAGACAAGCCACCGCAGTGAGAAGCCTGCGCGCAAGGAGGAGTGGCCCCGCTTGCCACTAGAGAAAGCCCGCATGCAGTGCAGACCCAGCGCCGCCAAAAATATATACGCAAAAATCTTTTAAAACGACGAGAACTGTATAGCCGCATGTAAGGGGAAGTCAAATTAACACAGGAATTTTGTTTCAGGAGTGATGTTGGGGTAGCCTCTAGAGAAGGTCAAGGTTACATTACTCAGTCCTCTTTTGATTATTAGTCCGGGAGCCTGACCCCTAGATGGGCGTGGGAAGACAGACCCTACACCGCTCTTCACCGCCTGCTGCTGTAGTGGCTTTTGACAGTGATTCAGAGTGTTTGTGTCCCAATCTTGGTGGGTGACAACCACCAGCAGGGAGAGGGGAGAAAAAGGTCTGTCTGAATTCTTTTCAGGACCACGGGGATAGCTTACAGATGTGTCTGTGTCTGAACATACATAACCATCCATGTGTTTATTTTATAGCTTAAGACCCAATGATGGAAGAGGATCTGATAGATATTTTATTTACAAAAGAAAGGATTCCTCTGGAGGTAGCACACACGTTTCACAAGCAGATAGAAGGGCACCGCAAGGTGACACACGGTCCCGACCGACAAGCAAGGACCTGCCTGCTGCTCTTCCCGGTAACAGTCCAGTGATCCTGGCCACACCTCTGGAGACCTGCAGGCTGGGGCCTGTGTCCCGACCCTGGAGGCCGTCACTGCTGAGAGGCCAGGCGCCTGGCTGTGGTCTGGACCACCCTCATGGTGACCCTTCCTGATGGGCCTTGCGGGATGGAGTCCTCCTTGGAGCTGGCAAGCAGGTCTGACAGGTCTCCCTGGGAAGCCCATCCAGGCCCAGCCCTGGGGCTCCCAGGCCGTCTCCAAACTCAGAGTCCAGCAGATGCTCCCTGCTCCAACCCTGTGCAGGGAGATGGGGCTGGTGGCCAGGCTACCTGCCCAGCTCACCTGTTTGCTGGCATGGAGGTGCCAGCACGACAGTCACACCCAGGATACATTACAAACACTTTAAATTCAGAGATCAGCCTTAATACCTGTGTTTTAGAAATACATGTCTTTTTCATCCCTAAAATTATCAAAACTTTATATTAAAAATATAAAAATCCTCATACAAAGTTCGTGTCCACACACGTTGGCCCACTAGTCTCTCTGCAAGGTGTTTTCAGCAGCAGCTGCTCCCGGGCCTGAGTGCTGAGCCGTGCCCGCCGGGAACCCGACCCCGCGGCGGTGTTTGGTGCCTGCCGCGGAGCGAGTCCCAGTGCTGGGGCTCTGGCTCTCGGGTCAGCTGCCCCCCGTGGTGGTGGCCCCTCCTCGCCCAGCGTCCCGACCAGAGCCGTGGGGTGCGGCCCTAGGCCAGCGGCGCGTCTGCGTGCCCAGGCCCTCCCCCGAGCAGGTGCAGACTGTCGTCGTCGTCGTCCTCGGACGCGCCTGCCTCCTCCTCGCTGCCCGGCAGCTCTGAGGGCCGCTTCAGGCCCCGCTGCTTCGAGACGGCCAGCGCATACTGCAGGTTGTAGCGGTTCCAGTCGCAGCTGTGAGGACACATGGGACTCGAGTCAGTGGGACTGACGCGGGGCCTTTGAGGCCAGGTCTGACAATGTGGGGAGCAGCCCTGGCTGGACCAGCTGGCGACAGTGAAAGCCCCGCCCCCGCCCCCGGAGACGTCACGTACAGTTTGGAGACATCGTCCAAGTGGCGCTGGATGCTCTTCTGAAGGAACTGAACGGCTGGCAGCAGCGTCCCTACACTGGAAAAAGACGTTCCTCAGCACGGGCCGCCACCCGAGGCCCCTGGGACCCGCTCCACGCTGTCCCTGGGTAAAGACTGCTGCCCCCACCCCGACCAGCAGCCCCAGTGACGGGAGTCCACGGTGAGTGGGCAGGGTGTACCTGGACTTCAACTTCTGTCCGTGCACCATGAGCAGTTTCTGAGTCCATATGAGGTAGAATTCTAGATGGCGAGATACTTCAAAGGATGAAGCTAAAAATTCCAGCACCTTCTCCACGTACAAGTCGGGCAGGGAGGAGCTTACGACCTCGACTGTGAGGGATGGACAGGCGCACTCAGCCCGCAAAGACCCCGTCAGGAGAGACGTGCTCACAGCTTGTGGCTTCTGCACGTGCAGAACCGGCCAGCACGTGTGAACGCAGGCCCCCAGCCCCCCCGCTCCTCCGGCCCAGGCTCACTCTCGTCCCAGGGCACCGCCTCCAGGGTCTCCTGCAGCAGCTTCCTCTCGTTGAGCCGGAAGGCTAGGAGGATGGCCCTGGTGAAGTCCCGCTGGCGCAGCGCCGCCCGGATCCGCACAGGGGTGACGCTGGTGTCCAGCTCAAACGGGTCAAAGAGCATCTGGGCATCCAGGGAGTAAATGAGGAGCCCCTCGGTGGTGGTGGCCGCCCAGCAGCGCCCTGCAACGAAAAGCAGACTTGAGAAAGGCTTCCTGAACGTTTTTTCCACTTCCCCCCTTTTTTGAAGAACAGGTCCTGAACACATCTGGGACCCCGAGTGCAAGTGTAGGGGGAGCCTGGGGATGCTGGACCCTCAGGAAGGGGTGCCTGGCCTCTGCTATGGCCCCTGTGAACCCCAGCCACTGAGACCCTGTCCTGTTCTGCCCCTGCCGGACACACCAGGGGTGGGGGCGGGCGGGGGATGAGGCCCAAGGATGACAGCACTGTGGGGGGGTGGGGGAGCCGCCTGTCTCCGTGGCCCCACGCCAGGCATGTCTGCAGCCACAGCTGCCCTCCAGCAAGGACACAGACGACATCTGACCCCAGGGGGACTGCGGTGCCCAGAGCTGGCCCTGGGAGCAGGGTGACAGGCCCAGAAGCCCATTGGGACCAAGCCCACCTCTCCCACCCTGATGACCCAAAGCCCAGGGCTCACCGGTGGGGGAGAAGCGGAGCGAAGTCACCCTGATCTCAGGTTTGAAGTGCCGGGAGCTCATGTCACCTGGGAACAGAGATCCCCCTACTCACAGGGCTGCACACACCTCAGCACCCCCTACAAAGGGAGGCCCACGCTGCAGGGCCTCAGGTACTGCTTCACGGGTGCCAGCGGCCTCCAGAGGCAAACCCGCAGTGTAGACACTCCCGTGGGCTAGGGCCCAGCCTAGAGCAGCCCCCCTGCTCCTAGGGAAAGCCCCGCCCAGCCCAGGGCTGCCAGGCAGCGGGTTTCAGGGCCCGCACTCCTGACACAAGGCTTCCTCTCTGGCCACATGGGGGCAGGTACTAGGAGCAAGGCACAGGGCTGGGCACCAGCCAGACGTCCAGCTGCTCACAGAGGGGGCACCCAGGCCAGGTTCCTGGACATCAGTCGCTATAGCCTCGACAAGGGAGCAAAGTGGCTATCACCCAGGAAAACGGCCAGGGAGCAGGACGGCCTGCCACGGCCTGGCTGCAGGACACGAGAGAACCCCCTGCTCACCTTTCTTCACGCCTGGCAACGGTATGGCGACCCCGCCCTCCTCCGCAGCATCTTGGTCAATGAGCGCCAGGTTGCCGAACTCCGTCATTTTCCTTCGGTTCAAAAATTCCTGAAGGGCGAAACCCAGACGTCCCACTGTGGGAGGTGGGAAGGGTGCACTCATCTGCCCCACCTCCCCCTGTATCACCAACATGGGGCCCAATCCTGCCTGGAACCCAAACGGGACACAGGGAGCCCGAGACAAGACAGCCCGGGGCCCACAGTCAGGCCTGAAGAGGGTGGGTTCTTGTAACTCAGCGTCTGAAGAGGGTGCGCGTGGCCTGCGAGGGCGGTGCACGTGGGGAGCCTCTGCTGCCACTTGCCTTGGCCTGTCCTGGGACAATGAGGACACCCCGGCCCTGACAGCTCGGAGGGGTGGGCTGCGGCTGCACAGATTAGCCCCTCACCCGGCACGAGGCCAGGACAGGTGAACCCAGGCAAGCACGCCTGTCTGGAGGGTCCCCAGGTTGCCTGTGGGGCCAGGGTGTGAGGAGGCCTCCAGGTGAGGCCGGACAGCTCTGGGGACCACGGAGCCCTGCAGCAGCCCCGGACCTCACTCACCTCCATGGCGTCCAGTGACAGGTTGCAGGAGATCTCGAACTTCTTCCTGAGAATCTGCTCCCTGACGTGATAGATGCACACGAACTTGGACATCCCTCCCGCCAGGATGCTCTGGCCATCCGCGGAGTAGCAGAGAGTGGTGAAGGCCCTGGGCAGAGGGCATGCAGGCTTAGTCACCACCCAGAGGGCAAATGGCACGCGCCCCTGCCCCCTCCAGGGCTCCAGCCCAAACCCTGCAGCCCCATCACCCGGCTCCCTGGGGGGACCACGACCCCTGGAGGAGGTCAAGGACCGCGGCGCTGCGTCAGGGCGCTTCCAACTGAAGTCAGCACGGAGATGGGTCAGTCCACCCACTACCCCCACAGCGGCTGCGGACAGGACCAGAGCTCAGGCCTGCGCTGCCCTGGCTGGCTCCCAGAACTTGAGACTGCAACCTGGGGTTTGGCAAAGGATTCTTAGATATGACACAAAGAGCTCAAGTGACCAAAAGAAAACAAGTGGGCCTTTGTCACAATTAAAAACTTTTGTGCTTCACATTAACATCCTCGAGAGAAGTGGAGACAAGCCACAGAGGGAGGAGGTACCTGCAGATAGTGTATTTGATGCGGCCTCGTATCTCGAGTCTGCAGAGAGCCCTTGCAACTCGGCACCACAGACATGCACCCATTAACACAGCCCACACACGATGGCCTGTCAGCCGACGAGCAGACGCCCAGAACACCAGTGCATGGGAGACGCCAAGCCCAGGCATGGCTACACCACCCCGCCGCCCGGCCCCCCCAGCGCAGCTGTGACTGTAAATCAGAGTAAAGAGCACTGCTTATGATATGAGGAGACCAGAAGCCCCTGCCCTGGACGGGTGTAAATGGTACAGGCTCTTTGAAAAACGGCCAGCGGGGCAGTAGACTGCCACGGATGCACCCCTAGACCTGATAACAGGACCCACAAACACTCATCCTCAGGGTGTGAGAACATGGACACCTGTTAACCCACATGAACCCTAGGACAACCCGCTCCCTCTGGGGTCCCAGCCGGGGAGCCCCCAGGCTCCGGGACACACCCCGCTGGGCACTCACTTCCCCTTGGCTGAGTGCTTGGCGGTGATCTTGTCCAGCTCCTTCCGGCCTGTCTTGAGGTCGTGCCTGCCCTCGATGGAGCCCGTCTGCACCGCGTTCTCGGGGTCCCAGAAGGTGATCTGTGAGTTCAGTGTGGCCACGGCCAGCTCGGCACCATCAGGGCGAAAGGTCACAGCCAGAGCTAAGAAGAGATGTGTAATCAGGGCTGGGGAAAACCCTGGGCTCCAGCCATTGGGCCACTCTGCCCTGCCCTCATCCTGGCACCCTGAGGGTCTGGGGGCTGCAGGACCCACACAAGCATGACCGAGCCGGGCAGCCTGGTGACAGAGTCTGGGCAGGAGGTGCCATGTGGAGGCCGTGGGCAGGCTAGAAACAGACCTGCTGGAGGCAGGGTCAGTACAGGCCCCAAGAAGACGCAGGGCCCACAGCTAAAAGCCTGGATCAGGTCCATGTGGGGCAGCAGGAAGCCATGACCACCACAGAGACTGAGAACCCCAGGGCTGATGACTGGGTTCTGTGAAGGCTGGGCCCAGGCAGGCGGCGGGGTAGGGCCTCGCTCCCAGGAACAGGAGGGAAGCCAGCTGCAGCAGGGCCCTCGCTCGCTCGCTCTGCTGCGGAGCCTGATGCCAAGCCACACGACTGGGCTGCCAACCCCAACAGCCCACGAAACTCTGGGGCCGCCAGTCCTGACAGCACATGCGCTTGGGACCCTGGGTTTATCCAAGCACGTGACTAAGACCAGGCCTTCCCCTGGGTGCCACTCACCGTCAGAGGTGAGGGCCAGCGTCTCTGTGGTCCTCCAGCTGTCCGCCATGTCCCACAGACGCACTGTCCTGTCCCAGGAGGCGCTGGCCAGGACTGACTTCATGGGGTTAAAACACAGTCCGCTGATGGGCCCCTCGTGGCCGGACAAAACCTGTGGCCATTCAGAAGAGAGCTCTGAGGACCTGAGACCCTCGGGGTCCCTCCACCCCGGGGCCGGACTCGCCTGCTGGATGCTGGTGTGCAGAGGCCACGGCCCCTGGGCTGGGGGTGAGGGAACCCCACCTTGGTTGGGCCAGGGAGTGGAGACTGCCAGGAAATGCATGTAAATGGTGCCACCTGTGCTGGACATGACCCGTCCCCCACTCCTCTCGCGTCAGTAAGGCCCCCTCCCCACACCCTGGCCCCTCCCAGACTTGCGGCCCTTACATCAAGGAGCCGGCCCGTCTGCATGGACCAGATGAAGACCTCGAAAGAGTCCTGTGCCCCAGCAGAGACGATCTCCCCGCTCGAGTCCACAGCCACGCAGGAGAACTGGGTGGGGCGTGGGGATGTGAAGGTGCGGAAGTTCCGGTACCTGTGGGAGGACGGCCCAGTTGGAACAGTTCCGGGGCCACATGCCCTCACCCATGTCTTCCCGACAAGCCCCGACCCCTTGACCTTGGCCTGAAGAGCCAAGGTCCCCACAGGAAGTCACCTGTGAAGATCAAAGGCGCGCACAGTCCCGTCCATGGAGGAGGTCACGATGACGTAGCCAGTGGTGGTGAAGGTCACGCCGGTGACCCCACTTGAGTGCTCCGTGAAAGTGACAAAGCAGAAGCCACTGAGGGTGTTCCACACCTTGACCTGTGCGGAGAGGCCACGGCTCAGGACAGCCCAGGTGGGTGCCCTAGTGAGTGAGGACTGGGGGCTGCGGGGGGGCCTCCCATGTCAGAGCAGCTGCTGGCAGCACGGACCCGAGCCACATATGGAAAATCAAGTCAGGAAGGGAAACAGACGCTACAAGGCTCTTCGTTCCCACCCTGGTGAGCCTGTGAACAGCTTCTCAGGAGCCCGGGTGGGGCCTTGCTATCGGGGCCAGACCACCAGTGCAGTACCCCCCGGCCGGTCAGCAGAACAGAGACAGGAGGGGGATCCCCCCAACCCCGGATGGGATGCAGCCGGCCCACCTTGCCATCGTCCCCGCCGGTCACGATGTACTGCCCGTCGGGGGAGTAGGCCAGGGACACCATGCTGTTGAAGTGGCCCTGCTGCTTGAGCACGTAGGACTCGCTCTGCCACTCCCACACCAGCAGCTGGCCCAGGCCTGCGGGGCGCACAGGACCGCTCGTGACCCCCGTTTCCCGTCCGGGCCTGAACACGGGGACCCAGAGCGGAGATGCCAGCCTCCCACATCGCCTCCAGAGGCCGGGGCCACAGACTAAGAGTTCCAGGTGGCAACGGGACTCAGGACTCAGAGGAGCCTTTGTTCTCAAGGTTTCATCGGCTGCTTCTTCACAGTGAGCCAGCAGCCTGCCAGCCTGGCCCCGGAGCCTCGGGAGCAAGGTGGGGCAGGGCAGGCTTCCCGGGGAGGAGGAGCTCCACTCGGGTCACCTCACAAACCCAGGCACCAACCTGAGCACCCAAAGGCGATCCAGTCCCCAGAGCTGTTGATGGCGACGGACGCAACCCTCTGATCTGAGATGCTGGGGAGACACACGGGACCCGGTCAGCACAGCAAGGCCTCCGTCCCCACCCCAGGGTGGCTGCACGAGCCAGGACGGGCCAGGTCTCCTGGCTGGCAGCACCCACCTCCTCCCCACCCGGTTACTGTTTACTTCACTCGGAACAACAGAAAACCCAGAGCTTCTGCACCCTGTGTTCAAAAACTCGGAGCTTTTGTGGCTTCATGAAACCAACACTTCGATTTCCTCCACATTCCAAAGATACAGGTGGGAAAACGAAAACGGAAGATAAGAACATGACCCACATACACCTCCGTGTGACTGGGGGTGGGAGCGGCACATCTGAGATGGAGGGTGGCACAGCTCCCCAAGCCCCTCAACCCAGGACAGAGGTGGGTACAGGTGTTCTGGGAAGCCAACCATGCAGCCGGTCAGGCCTCCTGATCCCTCCATGGCCTCAGTCCTGGCCTCCTGATCCCTCCATGGCCTCAGTCCTGACAGGCATGGTGTGGCTTCCACCCACCCTGCCCGCCTGGCAGATGGAGAGCACAAATGTACACACAACTGCACACATAAGTACATGACTGCACACACAGGCACATGACTGTACACACGTGTGGACACGACCGCACACACAGGTACACGATCGCATACACACATAGGTACACGACCACACACACAGGTATATGACCACACACACAGGTACACGACTGCATACATACACAGGTACACGACCGCACACACAAGTATATGACCGCACACACAGGTACACGATTGCATACACACACAGGTACACGGCTGCACACACAGGCACATGACTGTACACACGTGTGTACACAACAGCACACACAGATACACGACCGCACACATAGGTACACGATCACATACACACATAGGTACACGACTGCACACAGATATATGACCACACACACAGGTACATGATTGCATACACACACAGGTACACGACCGCGCACACACAGGTACACGACGGCATACACACACAGGTACACGACGGCATACACACACAGGTACACGACCGCACACACACATGTATACAACTGCCCACACACAGCAGAGGCGCTGACCTCAGCGAGTGGATAAGGTTGAACTCTGGGAGCTCGTGAAGGTGGAAGATTCCAGAAGCAAAACCAGTGACCAAGAGGTGGACCTTCTTATGATATGCAGCAGCCGTCAGATTGTTAAAATCGCCTTCTTTGTTGAAAAAGTACCTAAACAGACAGGAACACAAGAACTGTTGGAGAAGGACCAGAGAGCCCGGCTGGTCCCACACCCTCACCCCAGCCTCCTCCCCGGCCCCCCGGGGCAGGTGGAGACCCAGCCCCCGAGGGCAGGCAGGGGACAGCAGGTTGGTGCTGCCCCGCAGTGCCCCAGGTCCTCACCCCCCGCCCCGGTGCAGGACAGGCACCTACTTGGCCACCCGCGAGTATTTCACTTTCCCCTGCTGCTCCTCGGCGGCCGGCGTGGCCTTCCCGCGGATGGTGGTCTCGTTCTCTGCCCCCTCCTCCTCCTGCTCCTCCTCCCTCTGCAGCAGGTCTGCCTTCCAGCCTGTGGGGGCCTTCAGCCTCAGGCCCTCAGGAAGGGTGTCGCACTGCCACACGCACAGGGCACCATCCTGGCTGAGCGTGTACAGCTGCAGAGGAAGACGTGTGAGCCCAGGTGGTTTCCCCAACCCCCAGCCCACACCCACCTGGGCTGCGGGGACGAGAACATGGCCCGGTGCTGCCGAAGCCTGCCTGGCCCCCAGGGCTCCCACGTCCCCAGGGGAGGGGCTGCGACGGGGACATACGTCCAGGCTGCTGGCCTCGAAGAAGCAGGCCACGATGGCATCCTTGTGTCCCCCCAGCGCGTAGTAGATGAGGTTGTCCCAGCGCTCGGCCCCAAACACCCATGTGGACATGTCTCTGCTCCCGACTGCAAAGCACCTGGGGACAGGGGGTCACAGCTCGGCCTGGGTTCGCGGGTGTCCACCTTCCACAGCGTCCCGGGGCACAGGGGTGACGCCCAAGGTCGGCTCGGGTCTGCATCTGCCCTGGGCGGGGCCAGGGTCCACCTGTGCTTCTCCCAGGGCCAGGAGTCTCACTGCACGTGTGTTGCTGCCCCTCATTGCAAAACGGTCTCTCCCCTTGGCCCAGGGGAGCCCAAGGACCACTGAGCCCAACGGAGGGCTGCCTGGGGGATCCTGTGCCTCCCATCTCCCTGACCCCAATCAGAGCCAACTGTGCTCTTGGCAGGAGGAGAGCCAGGTGTGGGCCCAGGCCATGCAAAAGGGCACGACCTCTTGGCTGTGGCAGCCCACAGCCCACCAGCGTCTCCCACGGACACACTGTGAGCCTGGGGCTGTTCCTGCACTGCAGCCCAGAGAATGTGGGAAGAGTTGGCCTGCCTACAAAGTGGCAGCCACCTCCAGCCACACCCCCCTTCCCTGCCCCCACCCCCCGAACGCAGGGCAGCAGACACAGCCCCAGGACGCCTTTGAGGACAGCTGGGGGAGAGCACTGCCCGGGCAGCCCGACTGGGAGGTACTGCCAGCGCTCCCGCTGCCCACGGCCACCCTGGAAGCTGGGCCACAAGGCGCTGGCTCGGGCGGCCTTCACCCTGGGCCATGCTTCGCGCTGCTCTCCAGTGACCAGGGCCAGGCAGACCTGACTCAGACTCAAGAGCCAGGCCTGCATCCAACCCACACGAGAGGCTTGTGAGAGGCCATTTGAAAAAGAGCCGGGGATGTGACAAGTCACCCCACGTGATGAGACACTTCACAGGTGCCCCTTCAGGCCCCTCCTATGTCCAGTGCCCCTGCCTCACCGGGAGTCGTCCGTCCAGTCAATGCATGTGGTCTCATCGTATGGCCCAAAGTAGGTTTTGTCCAGGACGAATGCGTTGAATTCCCGCTTCCTCCCAGGGGCGTGGTACACCTGAGCAATGTTGCCTTTCGTGACGACGAATTTCCTGCCGTAGAAACGGTGTCGTCAACATCCGACACCAGGGCAGGTCCTGGGCCGAGGCCGGCTTCCCACAGGAGGCAAACCTGGGTGGGGCCCTGACCCTCACCTGCCTCTCACGGACCCCAGTCCCCTCTCCTCTGGGTGGACAGTCGGGGAAGAAGCAGACAGACTCTAGGTCACGCCACACTTCTGCCCCTTCAGGCCCTCCCACCAGCCTGGGAGGTGGTCGCCAAGGTCAGGGCAAACTCGGACAGCCCCGGCCCAGCACACCCTCTACTGCGTTTCAGAGTGTGGACACGGAGCCGGGGCTCACAGCTGACCACTGGAGCGCCTCCTCCCCAACACGGCCAGGCTGGCCCAGGTGTGAGCAACCCAAGATCGAGCCCCCTTTCCTGCAGTCCAAGAACAGGCCAGGTCTGGCCCCATCGTCCTCATGGTGGACATTGAGGCCAGGGGCCCATGCCACCCAACACCATGGCTCCCTCAGGGCTCAGGGGCCGTCTGTGGCTCGGATCGTGGGCCATCCGAGCCCACCACATGAGTAATGCAGCTCCACGGCTCCCACCCTGCCCGCAGATGCGTACCTGCCATCGGGGGAGAAGGAGACGCTGTGCACGGCACCCTTGAAGTGGAAGTGGTGCAGCACAGACCTGCAGACCAGGCTGACCAGCAGCGCATCGCCCCCTGTGGGAAGGGAGAGCAGACCGAGGCCCCACACGTGGCACGCACGCACCAGGCCTTGAAGGCAGGCCCTGGGCCCTGCGGTGTGGGCAGCACACCGCCAGGGAGGATGCCTCATATGCCCACCCGAGGCCCACCCAGGCCCAGACACAGAAGCAGCCGAGGCAGTGGAGGGACTGTGTGGGCCTCGACCCCCAAGGGTCTCAGTGTTGGCCTCTAGTCATCTGGACACTACCACACCTGCCCCCAGTCAAGGCGGTTACCTTCGTCAACAATGATGGCCAGGCGGCCGTCCGGGGACAGCCCCACACACTTGATGTTGTAGCGAGTGGCCAGGGGCAGGGTGTTGGACTTGTTGCTGGGAGACAAAAACCAGAGCTGAGTCACTATGCTCGTGTCGTCGGGCGGGGGGTGGGGGCAGGCCAGCCTGCACCAGCAGCCCTCACCCCTGCACAAAACACATAAAAACCTTACAAATGGGTTTTGAACATGTCAGTTCTGCTTCTAGGGCCTCATACCAAGAGGACCTGCAAATATACAGTCAGGAAACCAGAAATGACCGAGCTGCCCAATAAGAGGGTAAGCCCAGGGATAGCACGCCCAGTAAGGCCTTCTGCAGGAATGAAAAAATGTAGAGTCATGGAAAACTAAGTAAAGATACATGACCCCTGGATCACATTCTAATTCTGTCCTTTATCATATCACTTTCCAGTTCTTCTTCAGCAGCCACAGGGCCTCGACCTTGGAGTGCCCCTGCCACACATCACTTAAACAGTTGACACCAGCAATGACCTGCCAGGAACTGGCCCGGGGTGCACCCTGCACTTCAGGAAACAACTCACAAGCAAGGCAGGTACTATGGCCCCATCTTATAGATGAAAAAACTGAGGCCTGCAGAGATCCAAGCAGCCTCTGCAACAGGAGGGTCTCACCCAGGCCACACACATCTGAGAAGACAGGAACAGAGCCACGTGCGTGCTCAGTGGAGACAGAGTGAACCTGAGCAGGCTGGCCAGGCAGCAGTCCAGGGCTGGTCCCATGCCCAGGCATCCTCTACCAGATGTTTCAGCCAAGTGATACAACCTCAATACACAAGGTCCAGCGGAGAGGATAGAAGGGAGAAACCGGGACCCCTACAGCCAGTCCCGCTGCTGACCCATTGGCACTATGTGAATCTGCAGGCCCCTCTTGAGCTTTAGTAAAAGTAAAAGGTGTGCTTTAGACAGGTGAGGAAAAAGCTGTTTTTACTTGCAAACCACAAGCATCACTATTGCTAAGATCATTTTAGCATACTTACTTTTTCAAGTCGAACACAGTAACTCTGTTTCCCACAGGGCTGATAACTGAATTCCCATCACAGGTAAAACTTAAGTTTCCACACCGATAGACTGTCCCCAGCAAATTTGAAAACTGAAAAGAAAACAAAACTGTCTTTATAATATAAAGAAAACACAATTCTTGGAAACGACAAAGCGAGGCTTCTGGTCAAGGAGATGGTGCAGACTCTCACAGGCTCCCTGATTATTCCCAGGGTCCCTCAAGCCACCCCCCTCCTCCCAGGACAGTTTCTGGGCACCTCTCAGTCCGGCCCCGAGCAAGAGAGAATACATAAACCCAGTCCCCAGGGGCTCTGAGCTTCCACTGGGGTGGACAAAGGGCAGGGTCAGCGCAAGGAAGCCTCCAGATAGGAGGCGTCTGCTGGAGGGAGGGGAGGACAGGACTCGTGGTGCAGGAAGAGAACTGCTGCGGAACAGCCTCCCGACTGCATGTGGGGTTCAAGGCTTCCTGAACAGGGTAACCTGCTGGCAGCCCATCCGTTCAATCATTCATTCAACCATCAACCACCTGCAGGTCCCATGACCCGCGTGTGGGCCACTGAGACGGGAGGGATCACCAAGGAGCATCTGGAGCTGCAGGCAGGCAGGGCCCTGGGAACCCCAGGAGGCTACGGGGGACTGGAGAGCCGAGGATGAAGGGCACACCGAGAGGAGCTGGATGGGGAAGGTTGGGTTCACAGTGGGGGAGCATTCTGAGCAGGACGACCAGATTGGGTAGGGGCAGCCTGGGTGTGGGGTGGACCTGAGGAAGCTCCCGCTGAGGCTAGGGCCAGGCCAAGCCTTGGACGTGAGGAGCTGGGACCTGACAGAGAGAGAAAGGCTGGAAACGACGAACCTGCGGAAGAACAGCCTTCAGGGCAGTGGCAGCAGCAGGCAGGGCCGCGCAAACGCTCACGGCTCCAGACACACAGGTGGCCCGCTGTGCCAAGGGGACCGAGACGCGGGGAAGATGCAGAAGCGCGTCCAGTGAGCTCGGCACCCAGGTCCCGCCCTCTGCCCCCGCGTCCTCCCCACGTCTCTAGCTGCGGAGCCTGGGAACCAGGACTTCCGTCCGGGCTGGCCTCCGCTGCCCAGCTCGGATCTCGGCGTGACCCTTCCTTAGCGCTCCTGCTCTTTTCGTCCGCGCGAGCCGCTCGGTCCTAGTTGGGGCTCTGCAGCCCCAGGCCGCTCTCTCAGGCTGCCGGGTGAGGAACCGGTCGGTGGTGCCTGACCCAGTCAACCCAGGCTCGGTTCCCGGACCCCGAGGGAACAGTCTCGAGAAGCGACTCCATCCGGACCCCGAATTAAGAACCCCTCACCACCCCTGGCCCGCGCTCACCCTGTATGCGAACTTCATCCCGGCAGCCACACGTGTTGCTTGCAGTCTCTGCGCCCCGCCCCTCGGCCCGCAGCAAGCACTTCCGGGGTGGGAGCGCGGCCATGCCCCACAGCGCCCCCTCGAGGCCTGGAGGAGCGGCGCAGCCCGAGGTGGGGTCCCAGCCGGCCGACCCCGCCCCAAGGGTGGTTTCCTGGCTGCCGGTCCAGCCCCGGAGGCGAAGCCCCACCCACCGGCCCCTCCCCCAAGCGAGGGTTCTTTGCAGCCAGCGCGGTCCCAAGGCGCAGCCCCAGCCCCCGCCCGCTCCGCACCCCACAGGTCAGGCTCAGGTCCTCTTGGGCTTGGGGTGGCTTGCCCGGCTGCTTTGACAAACCATCCCAGCACTATGGATGATTAGATCGTCCGATTCCACGTTTACTTGTTTAAAAGCTCTAGGTTATTAAGTGGGGGGCAAAACAGCAAGACTAAGTAAATGGAAAACCTTTTCCGAAGAAAAGAAATTGTATTAGTGAAGATACCAAATGTGACAGAGGCAGCTACCTTATCAGACTGTTGTTCAAGGGGCTAAGTGGTGTCCAACTGTCTGCAACCCAATGGACTGCAGCCTGCTAGGCTCCTCTGTCCTCCACTATCGCCCAGAAAATGCTCAAAATCACGTCCATTGAGTCGGTGATGCTATCTAACCGACTCTTCCTCCGCCACCCCTTCTCCTGCCCTCAACCTTTCCCAGCATTAGGGTCTTTTCCATGAGTCAGCTCTTCACAAAAGGAGTTCAAAACCCTGGAGTTTCAGCTTCAGCGTCAGTCCTTCCAATGAATATTCAGGGTTGATTTCCTTTAGGATTGACTGCATTGATCTCTTTGAAGTCTAAGATGTCAAACTGTAGGATGGCAAATATGTCTACAAAAAAACCTCAAAAACTCTCTAGACTCAGATGTCTTACTTCTAGTGTGCTATTGAGCAGTAAGGGGCTTCCCTGGTGGCTCAGCAGTAAACAATCTACCTGCCACTACAGGAGACACAGGTTCCATCCCTGAGTCCGGAAGATCTCCTAGAGGAGAAAATGGCAACCCACTCTAGTATTCCTCCCTGAAAAATCCCATGGACAGAGGGGCCTGTCAGGTTATATAGTCCATGGGGTCGCAAGAGTCAGGAAAGACCTAGCCACTAAACAACAACAACTGGGCAGTAAGTTGTGAAAAACAATCCCTAATGTTACCCCCCCAAATAATTAATGTTTAGTAGTCAGGAACAAGGATTAGGGAAAGAAAACAAGAATATTCGTTTTTACACACTCAATTTTCACACGCCACAGGATAAGAATGAAGTCCAAAACAGCAGGTTTCTTCTTAAAATGTGTATTTTCAGAATTATAATGCTTACATTTTAAACAGTCTTAATACAATGGCTTTAGTCTAACAATATATTACAGAATAATGTGAAAAATGACTTTCATAGTAATCTATGAAAAT
Organism: Bos javanicus; assembly: GCF_032452875.1. Classification (NCBI taxonomy): domain Eukaryota; kingdom Metazoa; phylum Chordata; class Mammalia; order Artiodactyla; family Bovidae; genus Bos; species Bos javanicus. The sequence goes on along the minus strand of NC_083868.1, from coordinate 143,957,687 downwards.
GGAGTTAATACCTGCAGTATCAAAGTCACCAACTTGTCACCTTTTCCAGCCACGGAACGCCAGCAAACCATCTTGACCACACTCTCAGGTCTTACAGCCTGGTGCACAGGGTGAATACATTTAGAGAAAGGGGCATTTTCATGAAAAGTCAAATTTTAAAATCACATAGGATTTCTTTTAAAGATTACAATTGACAATAAAACATTTAGATCAGGTTAGTTTGTTGTTTTATAAAAAGTAGTACAAGTTTTCATTTCATATACACACCTGGAGTGTTTTAACTTCATTTTGTAACTCAGTTTTATTTTAAACACTACTAGAATTGACCAGAAGCCTGTGTGTCTTTTCTCCGCCAACTCTGGGATACCCAGCCCCATCACCTAAGACCAGGATGGGAACCTGGCCCATGAGAGGCTGAGCTGATGATGGAGTTGCAGGTAGAAGTCATTTTCAGATTAAATACAAGAATTCCCACATTAAGAGTTATAATTTTTCCAGTCATAGGAGACCCTATGAAATTCACCAAAATTATAACTTATTTCCTTTTCCATTGGCTAGTATTTACATCTTCCACAGATATTTGTAAAATGGCTGCATACCGCTTCTTAGGATGCACATTTCCGGCTTTACAGTTGTTTAACGGCTGCTTCATTTTTACCTACAAAACCAGCTTGTCTCAAACACATAAGCCTTATTTTAAACACAACAAAAATTCAGTTACAGCCGTTTAGACTAAAAAAAAAAGTTTTAGGTGACATTCTTCATTTATGTTAAAAACAACAACAACAGAGGTACCCATGTAACTTAGATTGCAAAAGATCTTCTTGGGTAATCAACAAGGAAAAAATAAACCTGTGATAAATTTCATGTCATTCAATTTTCAGACATAAGAAACCACCATAAACATTTTGTACTTCCACTTCATTTTTTCCCTTCTGAATATGTATGTAATTAAGAGAATTTCATAGTGGAATCAGAACCCAGGGCAAAAGTCAACTGGGTATCGGGAAGCACAGACCCACATCCCCCTCTGGAAGGTCACACATGGAGGAGGGTGCTGCCCTGGACTCTTGAGGCTCACCATGCAGATCGGTGAGAGGCTTTTCCAACACTGGCGGATCTGCAGGGCAATCACCAATTTTTACAATAAAGCAAACTCGGGTTAGAAACTGTTAACTACCATTAGATTCTGAACTTCTAATTTGCTTAGTTTATTAGCTTTAAACTGCACACAAGGAAGGTAAATTTCTGAAAAATTTAATTAAATGTACCAGTATTTATCTTCTTTGTACATTTCTCCAATTTCTATAATGAAAACCAGGGGAGCAAGGATCACCACCTTTATTTGTTAAATAAGCCGGAAGACCATATACTGAAGAGACTGTGATGCTCTGCTCTCTGTTCATTTTGCCCTGTGCCTTCTTGCCCTCAGGCCACCAGGAGGTGACAGCCAGGGGCAGTGGTGGCTGCAGAAGCCTCCTTTTTCTCTAAGGCTCACACATCTGAGGTTATTCGTGAGGGCCCACCCTCTGCTGGACCGACTACACTCACTTGCATTAATCTGGTCAGGTTCAATTCCAAGCACACTTTCCTAATGAATTAAGAGTTCTCTATTTCATATGTACAAAAATACATCGCTTTGGAGAGCTGGAAAAGGTTTAATACATACAACACTTATTTACAAGCTGTGACTTTCACACCAATAAAAACAAACACACATTTATTTTGTCCTTGATTTTTGGTGCAACTTATACATAAACATCAGTTAGTATGTACTTTTAAAAATAATAAATCAACCATATGTACAATTAAATGTACAACCTAAAGCAAATTAACCCATTTGTATGGTATGACTGCCATGTAGCAGGCAGGAGAATAATAGTCCAAGACTCTTGCCCTCATACAACCAGACTAGAAATATGCTGAGAAGACCCCTCTAATCGTCATTTAAATGGAACCTCTTAATTTCTGAGATTTAAGGTGCAAAAGAAAAATACTGATTATACAGAAACAATTACATGTAAAGACTCAAAAGGAGAGAGAAAAACACAACATATTAACCCCCACATATAAAATGATAATTAAAATAAATATATATTTAATTCCAAGTGCCTATGATACCTAATCCACATGGGGGGAGAGGGGAGGAAGGGCTCCAGAAACATTTATGCCTAAATCATCTCAGTGCCGAGTGGTTTCTCATGCCCTGGCCTAGTCTTTAAGTACCTTTAAAATGGCTCCAGCTGTCAGATGCTCCAGGCCCTCCCAGTCTGACGTCCCAAGGCACAGAAGGGGTTTTTATTCCCTCCTCACCCCCATCCCTCTGCCCAGAGAGGGAGTTATTCTAGAAAAGCGCGACTAGATGACCTGGGGTAAAGAGCTGTGCTTTCCTCCTGAGGAGACACACAAGCCCACCTGGCCCAGAAACTGGGCAGCCATGTGGCAGAAAGGCATACGCGCCACTAACAAGCCCACAGGGCCTCTGTGTGTCCACCTGAAAGACATTTGGGCTTCAGGTGAAGACTGGTAGATGACAGACTGCTCAGACGAGTGGGCTCCAGAAAGCTCTCCAGGGAGCAGGGAGGAGGAGGGAGGCGGCGGGGCTCTGGGCAAACCTGGAGGACATCAGGGGGCAGGGGGAGGAAGTTAACGGCCTCTGACACCCCGGGTGACATGAACAACCAGCTGAGCACGGGGACTTCTCTGACACTCCCACGGCCAGGCAGAGTCACACAAGGCAGGCTAGAGCGAGGAGGCTGCCATTGAGTCAGGATCCTTCCGGCGCACACACGCCTGGCCCGGGGACTGTGTGAGCCCTGTGCGTCATGTGACGCTGACTTCGAGGACGTGGTCGTCTTTGCTGGGGATGACCAGGACCTGCGTGCCCGCACTCGAGTTGAAGGCCTGGCCGGGGGGCAGTGCTCGGAGCCGGGGCATCGGCAGGCCTTTGTGCTCGCTGCTGGCAGCTGAGTGCACACTGCCCCTGCTCTTGACGCTGCCGCTGTCCAGCTGGTCATCCACGTGCTTGTCCACCGACAGGCTGTCATTTTCTATCCAGCTATCTGCAAAACGAACAGGAAGTGAGACAGAGGCTACCCTGCGGTGGCCTCTCCCCACCCCGGGGAGCTGCTCGCCTCCCAAGCCGCCCTTCAAGGCACAAGGATGTCAACAGCCGCCACGCCTTTGGAGAGATGCCAGTACACAGGTCCCAGGTGGATCATCCTCGGGAGCAGAGGCCCAGGACGAGTGACCCTGACCAAGTGTTTGGTATTAGAGCACCCCGGTTCCGAGTGTGGGGCTGTTGAGCAGCATGGAGCTGCCACACACCCCGCACCGAGGGCGTGCTGCGTCCGTTACCCAACAGGGTCCCTACCCGCGTCCAGCTGTGAGGACTGTGCAGAGTGGTGGGGGAGGTACTTGAATAGCCTGACGTCGGGGAGCGGCAGGTAGCCTGCAAAGAGCGGCATCACCTCCATGTGGACTCGGTGCGTGGCCTGGGCCGTCACGGGCATGGAGATGACTCCGGAGCTCTTCCCGCACACTGCCCAGTTGCTGCTGTTGTCCACAACTGAAACAGAGAGGGAAAGCGCCATGTTTACCCAGAAAGGGCCTCCAGGGTTCACACCAAAGAAGAGGCGGCCAGTCCACGCTCGAGTGAAGTCCAGAAGTGGGGGTTTGTCCCATATCTTGGTGCCCTGGAGCTGCATCTCAAAGTAGAACACCTCTGACTGAGAAAGGAAGGTAGAGGCTGGCTACACGGGGGAAGATGGCTTCTTTCTCCTCACGTTCGTAAGTGAGCAGAGTCAACGCTGCCTTGAAAGCCCCTTGAAAATGCGGTGTAACCTCCCACCCAGCACCACGGAGGCAGCATCAGGAGTGAGGATGGAGTTGGGCGCGGGTTCCTCCATTACGCGTGGTACTGACCAGCGCATCTGATCCCAGCTCTGCCGCTCACATCAGCCCCCAATGGTTTGGGGAAAAACGGTACACACGAAGCACGGAGCTCCTCTTCGGGAACCACGGGGAGGCCACACACACAGCAGGCGCTGCTAGGGATGCTGAGAGACCGTGACTGTGATGTAACTCAGTGCGAGTCAAACGCTGGACTGAGCAATCACCCACGGGCAAGGAGGGCAGGATCCTCGTTGGCTCAACAAAGGCCGATGAGGAAGCAGGGGCAGCAGAGGGCAAGCTGCCCGCAGCTGAGGCCGTGCAGAGGCCACAGCAGCACGGGGAAGGGCACACTGAGCAGCGGCTCACAGAGCTGGTCCTCAGGGCGCACGAGGGCCCCTGGCCCTGCCTCACTGTGCTGGTGCGCCCTCTGGCAGGAAGCCCGCAGCCTGAGTGCTGGCCGGGCCACTGGCTCTCAGAGCAGAGGCACCGTGTTTCCCACCGCTACAGACTGAAGAGAAGAAACTGCTGCTGTCAGTTACGGATGATCTGCACGTAATAGTCAAAATCTAATCAATTCAGCCCTTTCGTACACGTCGTTTTTTTAACTTTAACTCTGAGATGATTACACACTCACAAGAAGTTGCAAAATAGTAGTAGTGAGAGGTCCATGCACCCACCACCCGGCCTCCTGTGCCAGGGGACACAGTCCCAGGCCCAGCACAGGTCACCAGGCACTGGGCTGGCAGCCCTCGGAGGCGAGCTCCTCAGCGTCAGGTATTCAGCAGATACCTTCTTAAAAATCAGTGGCACAAGCCTGGTGCTTGGAAGAGGCTGCCCGTGGTACAGTTCAAAACTGACCAAAACTCAGCATTCTGGGAAACGTGCATTTGCCACTGTGAGCTTGGTAGAGTCCCAACTCAGAGTGCGGTGATGAGCCCAGAACTAGTGTGAACGCACAACTGTTCGGAAAATAGTTCTTTCTCAAGAGCACTATCATTAATGGCTTTCCTAATATCTTAAAAAAAGTAAATGAAGACTTGCCTCCCTAAGCATTTTTAGAGCATAAAGGGCCTGACACCAAAACCTGAGAATCTTAGAGAAGCAGCCCAGGCCCCAGAAGAGGAGGGCTATCGAGGGGCGTCTGGGAGGCGGCAAGGAGGAGGGGCCAGGGTCTGGGTAGAGGGGTGAAAGGGGTGAAAGGAGGCTGGAGGGAGAGGGCGGGAGCGTGAGCACAGGATGCCTGGCCTGCTGAGCGAGGGGGCCTTGACTCACAGGCAGAGGACAGAGCAGCTCCAGGCATCACTGTGCCCCAGCCCCGAGCCCCACAGCTCCTCCAACACCTCTCAGAGCAACAGCTCTGCAGTAACCACGTTCAACACCCTGTGAGTCCAGGGCCACACCATACAGTGGGACATTCAAACATTCTTTCAACTCTAGAATGTTCTCTCTTCAGATGAGGAGCACTGCACGTTGTGAACGACAGGGCCGAGCACAACAGTCAGGGCCAAGAAGCCTCCGGACCCACCTTCATACATCAGCTTTGTTGAAAAATACTCGTCGGATTCTGTCAGGGCTTCATCCTTATCCACCTCCAGGAGGTCCGAGAGCCGCGTGATGGACACGTCCAGGGAGCAGAGTGAGCCCGTCCTACAGTGCTCCGTGCCCGGAGGGGGCGATATCTCCGCTCTCACATTGTACAAGGTCTGGGCCAGAAAGGAGAGAGGGCAAAGGAGACAGTCAACAATCTGAGCAGACAGCTCTCTGAGGCCGTCATGGTGCTGCCTGCAGACTCGAAATTTCGAGAATGGACCAGAGGAGCAGCTGTGTGTTGGCGCCCTCTGACCGACTGAGTCCCTGTGGAGACATGTCCTCGGGAAGCCCCACCCTGAGAACCTTAAACTCTTCTTAACGTGAACATGGTCAAGCCTCTCAGGAGGAGGGAGGCTGGCCCGGTGACTCCGCACAGGCCTGTCACCAGTGTCGCGCTTCACGAGCCTCCTCTCCCCACCAACACACACTGACTTATCTGCCGGGGCTACTGTAAAGCAGGCTCTGGACCTGCCATGTCACCCTGGACACTTCAGATGCGTCACTAAAAGACACAACGCATTACCACAACCAGTAAAATGAACAGAGTTCCTTGGAACTACCCCACAGTAAGTCCATCCTGAACCTTCTCCACGATGTTCCATCTCTGTGACCTCCCTACCTGACAGTCACACCTGCTCACACTTGCTCACCACCCAGGACAAAGGCCCCAAACCCACACAGGGGATGAGAGCCTGCCCCTCCACGTGCTGGCAGCCCCACTGCCACAGGAGAGGTGAACGGCCACACCAGCAGGGCGGAGGGAAGAGGCCCGGCCGGGGAAGCCCACGGCTGGAGCCCAGCTGTAACAAAGGATAGAGTCCTGACACGCTCCCCAAGATGAACGAATGCTGGAAACATCACATCATATCAAAGCCGTCAGTCTCGAGACGATCACACTGAATGCGACTGTCCTTGCACAGGCAAGGCTCAGGCACCCTGCTCTAGAGCGGGGTAGCTCAGGGCTGCGAACAGGAGGGGGGCGTGTGAATGGGCACAGGCTTTCCTCTTGGAAGAATGAATACGATCGTGGTGCTGTTTTGCTCTTTCAATATACTAACTTCAATGAAGTGAACGCCCCTAACGGTGAACTTAACGGTGAAAGTGAAAGAGCTAGTCGCTCAGTCGTGTTTGACTCTCTGTGATCCATCCACGGTATGGCCCAGGCAAGAACACTAGAGTGGGTTGCCATTTCCTTCTCCAGGGGATCTTCCCGACCCAGGGATCAAACCCAGGTCTCCCACATTGCAGGCAGACTGTTTACCATCTGCACCACCGGGGAACTTCATGGTACAGAAATGAAACTTTAAAAAATAATAATAATTCTGTATTTCTGGTCTTCAGAATACCAGTTTTGAAGACAGCAATCCACCAGGTATTTTTCTCTAGCTTTTTTACTAACCTTGTACAGGTCTAAAGGAAAATTTTTCCTATGCTCAATTTGAAAAGGAAGCAAAAAAGACAAAGTACCAGTGGAATCTGCTAATGAGTTCACTGTCACTGGCAGTAAGCAAACCATATTAAGTTTCTGCTGACTCTTCACCATGTGAATAATCTAATGTTCAACAGCTATCACCACACCAAAGGGGCATCTGCTTGTCCACAAAATGATGAACTACGCTAGTGGCTATGTTTAACTTTAAGGCCAATATGGAACACTCAGGAAAACAGGTGGGTTTAAACAGTCTTTTGGTCAGAAGGAGGTATTAAAAAAACCACTAATATCAAGAGCTATGCACACAAACACCTTCTCAAATGAAGCGTTGCTTGACAGTCTCCGTCGTGTAGAGAAGAAAACACCACAAAGCTGTGTGTCCACACTCTGGTTTGCGTAACACCAAGCCCAAACGTCGCACTGGACAAACAGCGCACGACGGCCTGACTCACCCAGCTCCGGGCTGCTGTTAGCTCCACACCTAACGTGCACGTGAAAGAAGATCTGCTTTCTTTTAAAAGCCTAGAGATGTAGCCGCTAATGCTCCAGATGAAAAGGAACAGGTGCAGGACACGAGGAAGTCAGTGTAAGGAAGACAACAGGGAGGAGAGGCTGCAGACGGTCATGCTCAGTGGGGGTCGCGCAGGAGGGCCCAAGCGGCAGACGCGCCACTGATGGGACCAGGGCTCTAACCACAGCTGGCCATTGCCCCCATCCCCCTACCGCTGGCCTTTTCCATGACGGGTTGCTTCATTATACTGGAAGATTTTGTCTGTTTGATTTTTAGAAGGTAAAGAATATGACATCACCTTCCATGCTTCCACCCCAGAACCCCACCAAAAAAATAAGGTGATACATACAAAAAAATTTTCCACTTGAAATTCATAGGTGTAGGGCTTTAAGGAGATAGACAGCTGTTCTTCGGAAGCTGGGGAGAATCCAGTGGAGAAGCGGCAGTGCAGAGAGGGGGGAGGCTCCTGTGTCCACTTCAGCTCCCAGACAAAGAACACGGCCTGCCTGCTGTGGATGCACTGCAAGAGAGTCGGCTGTCGCTGTGCACACGCACAGATGCACACGCAGGCACACACACACACCAGACGCTCAGGGCAAGGTGTGTGTGCCCCACCAGGCGAGCGGGAGGGAGCGGGGAGGCTGTCCCCAGGCCCGCCTCCTGACACACCGGTGTGTGCTGCCGCAGCCCCGCCTCCCAGCACCTCCCGAGGCCCTGCCTGCAAAGACCATCCGGAACTGGTCAAAGGGCTTGATTCCTCAGGATTCCCTAAGCTCGACAGCACAGGGGTAAAGAATATTTCTCAGTACACAGTATCCCATACGTTTCCCAAGTGGGAAATGTCATCAAACAATTACAGGGACACCTTTACACCATGACAATCACTATGACCTACCACTAAGTGAAGTGGGGAAAAGAACTGGTGCACCTCAGGCATCAGTCCGCATCTGTAAGTGTGGACAGACTCAGGAAGCACTGAGGTTGGCCAAATGTGGGGGAAAGTCCTTTGAAAACGCTAGACATCAGATAGCCTTAAGAAAACCTTTGATCTTCTAAACACTCAGCACTGTCTGTCTAAAAACAAACGCAACAAATGAACAGAAAGGTGGGGCCAGGATTCAGCCAGGCAGCATAAACACGAACGTGACTCCTTTACGAAGCTACCCTGACAACCCAGAGCTCGCCACTGGGCAAGGCAGCGTGTGACTGTGGGCAGGATGCAGCAGCCACTGTTGCTGGGGTGATGGCATCTACGCATCACCATGAGACTCGAGCAAGAGCTTAGCGTGGAGTCTGACAAATGCAAGATTTAATTCTTCCAAAAACACAATCTGTTTCCTACTCTGTGCGCTGTGCCCCCTGGCCCACAGAGGACCCTGAGCGGGCATGTCAGGGTGCTCCTCCCTGGGCGTGCACGCCCCACTACTGTCTGCGTGGCTGCTCCCTGTACACGGTCAGCTCCATGACGCCAGCACACGCTTCTCACTCTGCATTCTACCAGAAGTTACCTGTTCAGATTCCGTGTTTAGCGGTATTAGTCGCAGGTCGGTACTATCATGGGTGTCTACAAGACGACTATCTGACAGTTGAAAGTCAAGTTCTGACAAATTCTGGACACACACTTGAACATATTTCCTAAAGGAGAAAAAAAGATCCTGATGTTTGGGAACCTTATTAAATGCACTTTGGCTGTGTTAAGAAAACACTGGGGCACTTTCCTCGTGGTCCAGTGGTTAGGACTCCACCTTCTAATGCGGGGGGTGGGGGTGGGGGGCGGTGGCTACGATCCCACATGCCTTATGCCAAAAAACCAAAATGTAAAACAGAAGCAAAACTGTAACAAACTCCACTAGGTAAGTAGAATTAACTTGAATTTCTGTTATACATGAGAAATTTTGAAAAATCAGTCTCAAATGCAGCAACTCAGATTCTCTGTAAAGTCATTGGTGTTTTTAACCATTAATATCTACAGAATTGCTGAATCATTAATATCTGTAGAACTGTTGGTGTTTCTTTTTTTCTAATTAATCTTTGGCCGCACTGGGTCTTCAGTGCTTTGTTCAGGCTTTCTCGAGTTGTGGAGAGCAGACGCTACTCTCTCTAGCTGCGGTGTGCGGACTTCTCATTGCGTCTCTAGCTGCGGTGTGCGGGCTTCTCATTGCGTCTCTAGCTGCGGTGTGCGGGCTTCTCATTGCGGCGGCTTCTCTTGTTGCAGAGCGTGGGCTTCAGGGCACAGGCACCCAGCAGTTGTGGTTCCCTGGCTCCAGAGCATGGGCTCAGCGGTGCTGGTGCACAGGCTTAGCTGCTTCATGGCATGTGGGATCTTCCCAGACCAGTGATGAAACCTGTGTCCCCTACACTGGCACCACAGGAAAGTCCACTGCTGGTGTTTTCAAGCACCAGACACTGCATCTCCTGATGCCCAGACACATGAAGGGTGGGACGACACCCGCGGACTTCCTTGTTCAGACACTGAATCTGAACTTGGTCCAGCCTCCAAAGCAGCGGCTCTCAAGTGGGGCCAATGTCTGGAGACATCTGTGGTTCTCACACTGGGGGTAGGGAGGGTGAAGAGTGCCCCTGGCAAAAAGTGGGGGAGAGCCAGGGGTGCTGCCAATCACCCCCCACGTGGGGTTACCTAAGGGAGTGTCAGAAGAGCTGAAGTTGAAAACCCCACCTTTGAGGTAAGAGATGGCAGCTGACAGGGAACTAGTTACACAAACCCATGATGATGTGATCAGTGGAATCCAGGTTGGCAGCTGACCCAGGTCTGTCAATGGGCCAGTGGCTTGAAAATAGGGAAGGAGGGATAAAAAGGGATCTCAGAAACAGAGGAGACTGTCTGAATCCCACATCCTACAAACCAGCTGTGCAAACTCACTCCTGAGAGAGCTGGGGAAATCTGAGTAGAGCCCGTGCACTTAGGATACAGGGAATGACTGTGAATTTGACAGGTGGACCGCAGCATTATGGCTGTGATAAAACACGCTCAGCGTCACCAAAGTCAAGCTCTGAACAACAGGGCCTGCGTGTGGGGGAGAGTGGGAAAGAAGCAGGGCCTGAGGTCCTTTACCGTGTCCCGGACGACAGTAGGGAGTGCGTGGTCCTGAAGGGCACGCTGAATGTGAGCGCGATGACGGTGGAGTAGATGGACCATGGGCAATCGATGGACACCTGAGGAGAAACCGGGAACAGGTCTTCAGACCACTCGTCACAGGGACAGCCACCGCCACCCCTGGCCGGCCAGATCTGTGGTGGCTGCCAATTCCTAGACCGTTAATGTGTTTACCATTCCTTATTCAGAAAGAAAAACCCCACTGAACATACCACAAAGGAAGGAGAGAAAAGGGAGTCACCGGCACGTTTCAACGGCTCCCAAGCAGACACTGCAGCTGAAAGTGCAGCCACCACCCCGCCGAACATACACACACTATTCTCACATACGCGTGGCCACAACACTAAATGCGTTCTTTAACATGCAGGAGGATATGACAAAGTGCTTTTAGTCACATATGTGCAGATGACGCTAATCGATCATTAACTATTATAAAATTAAATGAATTGTCCAAACTCTTAATCCACATGACACTGACCACATAAACCAATCAATCTGAGGGCATCGTGGAGACCCTCCACGATGGAGAGTATGGCAGATCGACTTTTAATTTTTTGAGGAAATTCCATCGTGGAGGGTCTCCACGATGCCCTCAGATTGATTGGTTTTCAGCTTAAGGAAGCTACTAACTTCCTTAAGGGCAGGAACCAGGTCTCAAACTTCTATTTATTTCCCTCATGGAACAAATGCATATACCGAGTAAAGAGCGTGCACATATTGATGTACGTCTCGTCTCTGCTTCCTGACTCTGTATCAGGTAAGGAGGGAAGAAATTCCAAGGACTGAAAATTAAAACATTATTCTTCAGGTGCTGCCCTGTCTGATATTTGATGCCATAATCCTTCTGAAATGACTGCGTTTATTAGCCTTTTATCTTACTGCTTTTGTGCATATACTTCTTTTTGCACAAGTAACAAAAAACAAAAACAAGTAACAAAAAAAATTCACCCCCTTTTCTCAATCCCTTCTCCATACCTCATGCAGCCACCAACCTATTCTCCGTCTATGAGCTTGTCTTTATTTTTATTTTCCAGATTCCACATATAAGTTAGATCACGTGGTATATGTCTTTCTCTGACTTATTTCACTCAGCATCATGCCCTAGATCCATCCTCCACCCATGCTGTCACAAATGGTGAGATTTCATTCTTCTTTATGGCTCAATAATATTCTTGTGTGTGTGTGTGTGTTCATCTTAAACTCATTCATTGGTGGGCGCTTTAGTTTGCTTCCATATCTTGGCTACTATTAGCAATGCTGCAATGAACATGGGGTGCAGATATCTTTTTGAGTTAGTGTTTCTGTTGTCTTCAGAAAAATACCAAGGAGTAGAATTGCAAGACTGTGTGGCAGATCGATTTTTAATTTTTTGAGGAAATTCCATACTGTTTTCTACAGTGGCTGCACCACTTTACATCCCCCACCAATAATACAGGAGGGGTACCCTTCCGCTCACACTTGGTATCTATTGTCTTTCTGAGAACAGTCACTCTGACAGGTGTGAGACGTGATCTCATTGTGGCTTTGGTTAAACTTCCCTGATGATCAGTGATGTTGAGCATTTCTTTCATGAATTTTTTGGCCTTCTATATGTCTTCTTTGGAAAAATGTCTGTTCAGATCTTCTGCCCATTTTTAAATTGGATTGCTTTTTTTTGCTATTAAGTTCCATGAGTTCCTTATATACAGACACTTATCACACATATGATCTGGGAATACTGCCCTCCGCTCAGCAGGCTGCCCTTCCATCTCGTTGAGTCTCTCTGCTGGGTAGAGGCGTCTTAGTTTGATGGAGCCCCATTTGTTTAGTTTTGCTTTTACTGTTTTTGGTGTCAGATTGAAAAAACCATCACCGAGGCCTATGTCAAGAACTTACTACCTGTGCTTTCTTCTAGGAGTTTTACTGTTTCGGGCCTTACTTTCAAGTCTTTAATTCATTTTGGGTTCATTTTTGTGTACCGTGTAAACTCCAGTTTCATTCCTTTGCATGTGGCTCTCCAGTTTTACCAACATCTTTTACTGAATGTCCTTTCTCCAATATATATTCTTGTATCCTTTATTATAAATTAATTGACCATATATGCAAAGATTTATTTAAAGGCTCTCTATTCTGTTCCACTGATCTAGGTGTCTATTTTTATGCCAGTATCCTAGACACTGTTTGAATTACTATAGCTTGGTAATGTAATTTGAAATCAGACAGCATGTTATTCCCAGCTTGTACCTCTTTCTCAAGACTGCTTTTGCTATTTGGGGACTTTTGTGGTTATGCACAAACTTTAGGATTATTTCTTCTATTTCTGTGAAAAATGCCATTGGAATTTTTAAAAAGGCTGCACTGAATCTGTACATTGCCTTGGGTAGTATGGACACTTGAACAGCACTAATTTTTCTAACACATAAGCATGCAATATCTTTCCATTTTTTTGTGTCTTCTTCCATTTCTTTCATAAATGTCTTTTCAGTGTCAATATACAAGTCTCTTACCTTCTTCGTTAAATTTATTCCTAGGTGTTTTATTTTTTTGATGCAATTGAAAACAGGATTTTCTTAATGTATCTGACAGCTCATTATTAGTGTAAAGAAATGTAACAGATTTCTACATATTGATTTTTTATCCTGCAACTTCATGAAATTTGTTTACTAGTTCAAATAGTTTTTTGTTGGAATCTTTAGATTTTTCTATATATAAAAAGGGGCTTCCTGGTAGCTCAGCTGGTAAAGAATCCACCCACAATGCAGGAGACCTGGGTTTGATCCCTGGGTTGGGAAGATCCCCTGAAGGAGGGCATGGCAACCCACTTCAGTATTCTTGCCTGGAGAATCCCCATGGACAGAGAAGCCTGGCGGGCTACAGTCCAAGGGGTCACAAAGAGTTGGACACGACTGAGACTAAGCAAACAATAGTTTTTTGTTGGAATCTTTAGATTTTTCAATATACATAATATCATGTCATCTTCAAATAGTGAGTTTTATTTCTTCCTTTCCAACAGAGATGACTTTTATTTTTCTTGCCTAATTGCTCTAAGATTTCCAATACAATATTGAGAAAAAGTGGTGAGTGTCCTTGTCTTTTTCCTGATCTGAGAAGAAGCGCTTTCAGCTTTTCACCGTTGAGTACAATACTGACTGTGGGCCCACCATATACGGCCTTTATTATGTTGAGGTACATTCCCTCTATTCTGACTTGGTTGATAATTTTTATCATAAATGGATGTTGAATTTTGATACACCTTTGCTGTATCTATCAACAAGACCATATAATCCCGTTTGATCATGGTGCATAATATATGCTGAATTTGGTTTGCTAGTATTTGGCGCAGGATTTTTGTACTCATGTTCATCAGAGATATTGGTCTGTAATTTTCTTTTCTTGTGGTGTCCTTATCCGGTTTTGGTATCTGGGTAATGCTGGCCTCATAAAATGAGTTTGGAACAAGAGTTCCTTCCTCTTCTATTTCTGGGAAGAGGTTGAGAGGACTGGTACTTGAATGTTCAGTAGAATCACCAGTGAAGCCATCTGGTCTTAGACTTTTGTTGGGGGTTTTCTGATTTCTGATTCAATTTCCTTATTAGTAATCAGTCCATTCAGATTTTCTATTTCATCATGATTCAGTCTTGGTAGGTTGTATGATCCAACAGATGTTGGCAATTTGATCTCTGGTTCCTCTGCCTTTTCTAAATCCAGTTTGAACATCTGGAAGTTCTTAGTTCACATACTCTCAAAGCCTGCCTTGGAGAATTTTGACCATTACTTTGCTAGTGTTTGAGATGAGTGCAACTCTGCGGTACTTTGAATATTCTTTGGCACTGTCTGCCTTTGGAATTGGAAAGAAAACTGACCTTTTCCAGTTCTGTGGCCACTGCTGAGTCTTCCAAATTTGCTAGCATATTGAGTGCAGCACTTTCACACCATCATCTTTTAGGATTTGAAATAGCTCAACTGGAATTCCATCACCTCCACTAGCTTTGTTCATAGTGATGCTTCCTAAGATCCACTTGACTTTGTGTTCCAGGATGTCTGGCTCTAGGTGAGTGATCACACCATCTGAGTGGTTATCTGGGTCATGAAGATCTTTTTTGTACAGTCCTGTGTATTCTTGCCACCTCTTCTTAATATCTTCTGCTTCTGTTAGATCCATACCGTTTCTGTCCTTTATTGTGCCCATCTTGGCATGAAATGTTCCCTTAGTATCTCAATTTTCTTGAAGAGATCTCTAGTCTTTCCCATTATATTGTTTTCCTCTATTTCTTTGCACTGATCATGAAGAAGGCTTTCTTATCTCTCCTCGCTGTTCTTTGGAACTCTGCATTCATAGTAGTCTCTTACGACACTATCTGTGAGGGCAGCTGTAACATCTCTTTCCTTTCTGATTTTGAGTTCTCTCTTTTGTTCTTGGTGAGTCTGGCTAAAGGTTGGTCAATTTTATCTTGTCAAAGAACCAGCTCTTGGTTTCACTGATCTCTTCTACTGTCTTTTCAGTATCTACTTCATTTGTTTCTCCTATGATCATCTGTAATTTCTTCCTTCCATTAAATCTGGGCTTTGCCCTTCTTTTTCTAGTTCCCTGAGGTCTGAAGTTGTTTGAGATTTTATTTCTTAAGGAAAGCATGTATTGCTATGACTTTCCCTCTCAGAACTGCTTACAATGGATCCCAGACATTCTGATATGTTACATTTCCACGTGCACTTGTCTCAAGGTAGGTTTTTATTTCTCTTTTGGTTTCTTCTTTGACCCACTGGCTATTCAACAGCACATTGTTTAATCTCTAGATATGTGTGCATTTTGCAGTTGTCTTCATGAAATTAATTTCCAGTTTTATACCACTGTGGCTAGAAAAGATGCTTGATATGATTTCCATCCAATTAAGTTTACCAAGACTTCTGTTGCAGCCCGATATACTCTATCTCGGAAAATATTTCATGTGTAATTCAGAAGAATGTGTATTTTGTTGTTTCTTGATGGTATATTCTGTAAATGTCTGTTAAATCCATCTAGTCTAACACACTTAAGGCCAATGTGTCCTTATTCATTTTGTCTGAGGGATCTATCCATTTATAGAAGTGGAGTATTACAGCCCCCTACTATTACTATATTGCTATTTCTTTGTTTAAATATGTTAATATTTGCTTTATATTTTAGGTGCTCCTGTGTTCGGCACATAAATACTTACAAATGATATCTTCTTAATGGACTGACCCCTTTATAATTACCTAACATCCTGCCTTGTCTTTTATTAATAGTCTTAAAGTCTCCTTTTTCTGATGTTAAGTGTAGCTACTGCTTTTCATTTGCATGAATTAGCTTTTCCATCCCTTTACTCCGTGTGTCCTTACATCTAAAGTCTCTTGTAGGCAACTTAAAGATGGGTCTTTTTTTTTTTTTTTAATATTTATTGTTATTTACTTATTGTTCATTTGGCTGTGTGGGGTCTTCGTTGTGGTTACGTGGGATTTTTATTTGCAGCGCAGGAACTCTTAGTTGTGGCACGTGGGATCCAGTTCCCTGACCAGGGATCAAACCCGGGCCATTAGCATAATTAGCATTGGGATCACAGAGTCCTAGCCACTGAACCACCAGGGAAGTCCCAGATCTTGGTTTTTTAATTCATACAGCTACTTTGTCTTCTAAGTGGAGAACTTAGTCCATTTATATTTAAAGTAATTATTGATAGGTACATACTTACTGTCATTTTGTTAATTCTTTTCTGGCTGTTTTTACAGTTCGTCTTTGTTCCTATCTTCTCTTGCTCGCTTCCTTTGTGGTTTGATGCCTTTCTTTAGTGGTATGTCTATATTCCTTTATCTCTTGTACCCTTACTATAGGTTTTTGCTTTGTGATTATCATGATGCTTATATATAACAAATTATATTTATAACAGTCTATTTTAAGCTGATTAACAACTTAAGTTTGATCTCATTTTAAAACTCAAAATTTTAACTCCCTCCTCCAATGTTTGCTTTTGAGATAATCATATTTTACATCTTTTTATCTTGTGCATCCATCCCTCTTAAATAATAATTATAATCATAGCTATTTTCACTTTTTAAAAAACCCTTCATACTAGCTTTATAAGTGACTAACCCATTACCTTTATCAAATCCATTACCTTTCCATTGTGTTTCTGTTACTATAATTAAGAGTATCTTTTCATCTTAAAGAAATCTCTTTAACATTTCATAGATGGCCAGTTTAGTGGTGATAAACTCCTTTAATTTTTACTTGTCTGGAAAACTCTATCTTTCCTTCAATTCTGAATAACAACTTTGCCACATATTCTTGGTTGGAAGTCTTTTTCCCCCCAGCATTTTAGTACATTGCGCCCCTCCCTTCCGGCATCTAGTCTGCTGCTGACCCCCTCTAGTGTATTTTTCAGCTCATCTATTGTACCCTTTCGGAGAAGGCAATGGCACCCCACTCCAGCACTCTTGCCTGGAAAATCCCACGGACGGAGGAGCCTGGTAGGCTGCAGTCCATGGGGTCGCTAAGAGTCGGACACGACTGAGCGACTTCCCTTTCACTTTTCACTTTCAAGCATTGGAGAAGGAAATGGCAACCCACTCCAGTGTTCTTGCCTGGAGAATCCCAGGGACGGGGAGCCTGGTGGGCTGCCGTCTATGGGGTCGCACACAGTCGGACACGACTGAAGCGACTTAGCAGCAGCAGCAGCATTGTACCCTTCAGCTCTGAGACTTTTATTTGGTACTTTCTTATGTCTTCTCTCTATTTGCTGTTTTCGTCCATTTTTCTCCCAGTTCAATACGCATCTTTACGACCATCAGTTTGAATTGTTTATCAGATAAATTACTGATCTCTGTTTCATTAAGGTTTCTACTGAGGCATTACCTGCTCTTTCATTCTGGAACACGCTCCTCCGTTCCTCTGTCTACACAGTGGCTGAAGCAACCACCTCTCCCAGTCCTGACAGAGGCCTCACGTAGGAGACAAACAGTCCGCTTTGCCCCAGCTCTCGGTTGTCTCTGTGTTTGCCCAAGCAGCCTATTAGATTTTCAATGGCTCCAGAAGCTGAGGATGCGCCAGGACCTGTCACAGTCCCGAAAGGGAGGATCTCAGCAACTACATTCAGGCTAGACTGAATGTTTGGAAGCTAGACTCTCAGGCAGCAGCTTTTAAAAGTTTGCCAGAAAAACAGTCCCATGGGACCACAAGTATACACTTCAACCCTTGGGTTGTTCAAAAGCCCTCAGAACGGGTATCTGTGTTACGAGACATGGACAGAATCAGAGTAAGCATGATGCAAGTACAGGTTCTGCGAGCTGATGGATTGTGGACTTAGGACTAACGTTATGAATCCCTCAAATAACAATCAATAAATACCCATATCAAAGGATAAAACGATAGCACGTCTTCCTTGCTAAGTACGATGTGATGTTTCAGGGAACAAAAAGTGAAGCACACCAAGACACAGAACTCCATCTAGCCTAATCACCAGGACAAATGGACCACAGAGGCAAAACTACTGCCTTCTAAACAAAACCTGTATTTCTTACAGTGAACTGTCCTTCCTCAAGGTGCGACAGAAAAGTTAAAGCCTGTTTGTCTCTGTCTTTGAAAGATGTACCCCTTATCTAAGGCTGATTCACAGATATAAACGCTAAACCCAACCAGAACCTGTGGTGTTAGCAACTGGGAAATCTGCCCTCTCAACAGAAGTCATTTCGAATATGCTATCTTCAAATCAAGGAGGACAGGCAGAAGCTGCCCGCACAGGCTGCACAGCTCCAGTCCCTCCTTACTTTGTGGTCCGTGGTAGCCATGCAGTGGCCAGTCTTCTGCGTGTCCTTATGCTTCCCGTGGGGCTCTGTCACCCCCAGCAGGGTGCTCTCCCCTCCTGCTGCTGGAGCCGAAGGTAAAGAGAGAACTTCCAGTTCAAATTCGATCAGGTGGTATGTGGGTGCAGCCGGCAGACTGATGCTCGTGACCTTGTCGGATGACTGAACCCGGAGCAGCGCGTCAGAAACCTTTTCTAGGAAAGAGAAAAAGTCACCTTTAACACAGTGCCTCCGTTTCCTTGTTCCTTTCTCCTCTCGTAGATGACAGCCCTGTAGTGAAGTTCCAGCCCAGCTCCTGCTGCGTGTACACACGTGCAAGGGTGTAACCAGGAAGGATTACAGAGGAAGAGAGACAGGAAAATCAGGAACAGAATCCTGTGAGACAAAGCAGCACTGCATGAGAGCTGTCTGGTAGAGCTGGGCTCAGAGAACTGTCACTCTGCTCCGTCTGAAGACAGAAAAGAGACACTTCCTCACAGCCCACCTGAGATGGCCTGTGTCCCAGCGTGATGTGGCCCCACCCCATCCCACCACCAGACCAATCCCCACTCAGGAAGAGTGCTGAATCCTTCCGTCTCCAACCTCAAGGCTGGGGACTGCGGGAGATGGGATTTTTTTAGGGCTTCCAACCAGTGCCTTCATAGGTTGATTTGCTTTTGCTTTTTGCAGATTCAAGTTGAGGGGGGTGGAAGGAGGCTGGAGGCCACCAAGGCATCGCCAGGGAGCACAAGCCAGGAGGTAATGCTGCATCACAGACTTGTAGCAAGGTCCACACCGCCTGGCCGCAGGGCACTGCACAGTTCTATGTCTATCCCCTCAGATGCCACGCCGTGTCTGGGGCAGGGTTACTGTCCACCTACAGGCGGAACGCTGCCAGCAGAGAGCTACAAGGAGACAGATGCTTGGATGCCACCTGAGGATGCGCGGATGACAGAGCCTTAGAGCCTGATGGTGCACACCAAGGCCAAAGGCCTGCCTTCACCCGTGAGTGCCCCTTACCTCTTGTGTTAGAGTAGATCACGGCTCTGTTCTCCTCAGGACACAGGATAAGCATAGCGTCTACGTTGCTGAGCTGTAGGCTGTCTCCATTTTTTACTGTATAATGGCCAGTAGTGACAGTGAACTTGACCTTCTGAGGAATACCAGCCAAAAGGCTATCTAAAGGGAAAAAGACTGCAATTAGCATTGCTATCAACCAAGAGGACCAATGGAAGGCCTACTGTAAGTTAGAAGAGTGTGTTTTCTCTTCTAGAAAAGATCTGTTCACTCTAAATACTCCATCCATTCACTCAGTGTCCACCTGTCCACCCTCACTTCTCATCTCAATTACACAGACTGCAGAGCTGAGGGGCCCTTGCCTAGAATAATCTGTGAGCCTGGGGGAACCTCATCACCACCTCGGTTCAGAAAGCTAGGGGTCATGGTGGCAACCACGTCTATGAGGTTCTCACAATGTACCTGCTTGTCAGTTACTAAGAGAGAATCAGATAATAACGACACTAAAGAAAAAAACTAGTGAAATCGCATGTGCTGCTGCTATTCAGATTTTCCTCTGGCTTTTTTCAGGTCAGGCCTCCTCCAGATCTTTGGTTCAGAAACAGCTTGGCAGAAGATACAGCTACATTTTCTCCTGGATGGAAATGGAGGGGAGGGAATGGGCTGAGGTTTCTGAGAATCGGCTCCAGGGAAGGCCGAAGGAAGAAGCAACAGATAAGACACAAGGAGGACGAACAGCTGACAAGAAGCAGGGAGGGGGAGGTGAGAGGTGGTGAGGGAGTGGGGCCCAGAGGAGGGCAGAGGCGCAAGCCAGCACCTCCCAGCCACACGGCCCAGCCTTCCTCACAAAAGGTTCTCTGACGAAGAATCATTTGTGAGACTCTGTGCGCCACATCTGAGGGCCTTTCCAGGAAGTCAAGGGAGTAGTTTAACAGTGTAAAAATGGGGAGTTTGAAGAGATTAAACAGCAAAAAAGGTTTCCTTGATTTTTTTCCACAAATGGAAGAAATGAGCAAATAAATACACTGCTCCCAGCTATTAACTGAGACACTTGATCGTTAGTGTTTTACTGAAGAGCCATGTTGTCTTCAATAATTCGTTTATGCCAAGCCCTCCTAATTTGAGAACTTAACAAAAAGGACAGCAGCACTGAACTCTCAAATGCCACGCCAGGGGTCAAGATTAATCAACACTTTCAATGAAAAGACTTTTGATCACAGTATAGATCATAACTAAATCTAGCATTTAGCCTTTGGAATTCTAAGCAGGAAACTATAATATTTACTGATTAAATTCCATGCAGCAGACATCAGCTGATTTAGCCAACTTTTCCCTTATTTTTCATATTTTTAGATACAGAATGTTTAGTAAACATGAAAGCAGCAATTACAGAGAAGCAAGTATTCAGATGAACAAAAGAGCCACAGTTCCCAGGCAAAATCTCCACGATGCTCCCAACAGTGTCACCTAGAGAGGACACGGTCACAGAGGACTGGAATGTGATGCAGGAGAAAGCCTCCTCCTATGTGACTCCCTCCAGTAAAGGAGCAAAGCGCAGCCCTGGCATCTGCACAGCGCCTTGCCCGCCCCGGCCCCGCCCGCCCCGGACCCTCAGACATCCATCCGCACGGCGCCCCACCCACCCAGGCCCCCTCACCGGCCAGTGGTTCCACAAGCAGCTGCGGCTCCTGCGAGTACACGTCGTACTGCACCAGCGGGTAGATGTGAGGAAGCACAAACCACACTGGGCCCAGCGAGGCGCACAACTGCCGCAGCGTGTACGTTCCCGGCTCCCTGGCCTACGGGTAAGACAAGCGTTGGCACAGTCGTCCCCACTTGTGACAACGAGCTTCTCAAGGGAAGGCTGGGCCACAGCGGTCCCTCTTCTCACCCTCTTTATCCTGCTGCTCTGTGCTAACACGTCTACATTCGGGCTCTTCCAAAGATCCCTCAGAATCTCTTAGTTGAGGTCTGGGTGAGTAACTGGTGGTTAAGTTTGACTTGACGCTTCTAACAGTGCTTTCTCAATTTAACAAGCTTTATCTGTGGCATTCTCTTCTGGAAAAGGTAGTCAATGGAGACACGGAGCATGAAATTTAAGACTTGCTCCAGGACTAGACTGAAAACGCGCGTGGCGAACAGCGGTACTTTCCACCGACCCAGCCTCTGTGCAGGCTCAGAGGAACCAACGGAACACGCTGTGCTGGCTGGGGGGGCGGGGGGAGATTCATATCGAGCGGACAGAAGAGACTGTTCTGACATCCATCTGAGCCGCCACAGAAGGAAAAGAACGTTTAACGTGAAAGTGCTGCCTCTTTGAAACATCCTCATTTTAACAAATGAGGATGCACTTTAATACAAAGGGGAAAAGTCTAAATCCAGTGAGAACACAAATAATTATCTACGTTGAGAACTCTATCCACAACTTATTGACTGCCTTACAACTATGCAAGTATAGATTTTTTTCAAAACACCAATCTATTTTTCTATAAGGATAAACCAGAGCCAGGCTAATGGAGCAGAGGCCACCACTGGACTCTCAGCTTCTCCAGACGGTGCTTGCAAGCACCACCGTTCTGACCGCCCCAAAGCCAGCTCCTGCTCGGCACATACCTGTGTCCTGAACACAATGGTATTGGGCCCCGGCTGCAGGGTCACGCCGGCACACCTCAGCACATGGGCCCCGTCCTCCAGAGCCAGGCCCGAGGACGCCTCCAGAGACGTGCTGCTCTCCTGCCTCCGCAGGAGCATGTGGACGTTCTTGCATATGATCCCTGTGGTGTTCAAGGAGTTGTCGGAAGGACTCCTCTCAAACATCTCGTACAGCTCCAGCGCGGGGAGGCTGCTCTGGGATGTGGGAAAGGGTGAGGCCTCCGCCGGGAAGTTAACAACCCCGTTGGCCGTCTTGTGCTTGGTGAGCCACTCGGCGGTCTTCCGGTAACTGTTCTTCTCTATGCTGAAGTGGACGTGGATGGCGATCTGCTCCACGTGGATGGGCACAGGCATCTGACTACACACAGTTATCTCCACAGACAGGACGCCACCCACGTGGACCACGGCGTTGGCAGGGGTGAAGCGGAGATCGCGCAGCTGTGCGAAGGAGTGCATGGGGAGGGCGACCCTGTGACCTGTGGATGCACAGAACACGTTTCACTCCCCAGGCACACTGTCAGAGGCTCAGAGTCACGCCGGCCGGAAGCAGTGATGAATGACAGAGATAGTTTGGACCCTCCCAACCCCACGCCATCTTCACACACCAAAAGGAGTTACTCTGTCAAAAGCAGTTGCTTTGTAAAAAGCACAACAGGAGCACATGCCCAGATACCTCCTGGAAATCATAAAACCTGAAGAAATTTAAGGTCTCTAACTCCTGTTTTGGCAAACCCAAGGTAAATACAGATCAACTAACTCCTCAATTTCAAAATGAGATTTGTAAGTCCAACTCCTAGAGCTGTTTCAGGAAGTCCACCACCCTCCCACTCACACAAGAAGTTCTCTAGTGAAAACGCCTGAGTTCCCCGCTACATCTGGCAATAAATAAGCCCAGGTGTGTGCCACCCTGGGGGCTCAGCCAAGGATGCAGGGAGTCAGGAGGGCAGCAAGTCCCAGCCCTCGGGCACCAAAGGGGCAAATCCACTGCACCCTCCACCAGCACTGTGCGTCGAGAGAACCCACCAGGCCGCTGGACTGACCAGGAGGTATTTATAAACACTGAGTAACTGGAGGCTGTGCTGAGATCGACGGTATAAAACCACAAGAAAACAGGGACAAGCACAGTAGAGTTTCTTCACAGAGAGGCCACGGAACGGTGGAAAAGTGGAAGTCCGTGGTCTCACACACAGCAGACGTGGCACACAGCCCTGCGATGCCAGTCTGGGCACTCTGAAGAAACTAATGCACAAACCAATGCCACACTGGCCCTGAGAGCCCCTCCAGATGGCTGTGTGTGAGGGGCGCGCACCCAGCAGTCAGCAACGGCTGTAGACAGCATGTGATCCCCGCAGGGTGACGGTGACTGGAAGTGGCTCCCCGGGGGAAGTTATTAGGGTTGGGTGAGGTCAGGGATGGTCATGCCCTGACAGAAGGATGCACCAGAGAGCCCTGTCTGTCTCTGAATCTACCCCTCTCTCTCCTGTCTCGTCTCTCCTCCTGCGCCCCTGGTCATGAAAGGACAAGTTAGGAAGAGAGGAGGCCTCATCAGGAGCCGGCCACGAGGGCATGTGGCCCTGGGCGGTCAGCCTCCAGAAGCCACTCACTCAGTCTGCAGCACTTTGTCATGGCCGCCAAGACACACTGATGGAGACGGTGACTGTTTAAAATAAACCCTCATCTTGATGAACTGAATGTGAGAAGCCAAGTATTACCATAAACCTAATCTTACCACACAGCGATGTGTATAAAGTATATTTGCTAGAACACTCAGAAGCAAAGTCTTTCAGATCTACTCTCCTGCTGGACACGCCCACAAGGAAACAACAAACCTCCGAAGGTGAGCTGGTCTATGAGACACCTGGCTCTATGCCTTTCAGAAGTCAGTGTCTTACAACCCGCAGCTGCTGAGGGGATGAGTGTGGTCCACCGATCCAATGGAATACTGTTCAGCCACGAAAGGGAATGAAACGCTGGCACACGCTACAACACAGGCGAATCCTGAGATGTGCTGTGTGAAATAAGCTGGTCACAAGAAACTACACACTGCATGATTCCATCTACGTGAAATACCCATAACACGTATCCTCAGACGGAAGGCAGGCTACTGACTCCCAGGGACTTGGCGGGGTGGGGGTGTGAGAGAAGGTGGGGGTGGGAGAAGGTTGGGAGGAAATGAGTATGGGACGGGCTGCTTTTGAGGGAAAAGTGTTCTAAACTTCACGGTGGTGATGGCTGCACATACCTGTGACTAGACTAAAACCACTAGGCTACACGCTGCAAACAGGGCATGACACGATATGTGAATTCTATCTCAATAAAACCTATATTTTAAAAGGTCAGTGTCTGGAAAAAAAGATGGGAAGATGGTAAAGGAGAACTGAGATGTAACAATCAGATGCAGTATGTGATCCCTGATTGGACTAGTACAGGCCAGTGATTTTTAATATAAAATAATCATAAAAAAAAAAATAATAAAAACACTGTTTGAGACAATGAGGGAGACCTGAAGAGAGCTAAGTTGGAAGCCCGAGCCAGAACATTGTCCTTCTGTGGGCAAGGAGTTTCGGAGACCACTCTTGTTTTCAGAAGATGCGACGCTGTCCAAGGTGGAGTGGCCCTTGTGGTCTGGAGCAGCTCTGAAGTTCAGCACAAAGCAAAAAGTAGGAAGACAGACACAAGGGTGCTACGCAGCAAAACGTTAGCAGCTGCGGAATCCAGGCGGTCAGCATACATCACCTATTATACACAGTGTTATTCTTTTTACTTTTCTAGGGTATTTGACATTTTTCACAATGAAGTTTTTTAAGCCTTTATTGAATTTGTTACAACATTGCTTGTTTTAAGGTTTGGGTTTTCTGGCCGAGTGCCATGTGAGATCCTACTTCCCATATCAAGGCTGAACCCAAAGCCCCTGCACGGGAAGGTGAAGTCTTACCCACTGGACCACCAGGGATGTCCCTGTAACAAAGTTTCAGAAATGCGTCTCACCTGGGCTGTCTGTCTGCTGGCTGGCAAAGCTGAGGATCTCTCTGCAGAAGTACTCCCGCTCGTCCGTGGTCAGGTGCTGGTCGCTGGCCAGGAGGCTGCTGGTCTGAAGGTAGCTGAGTGCAGAGTCAAGGGGCCGGAGAGGACCACGTGGTGGGGCGCTGCACACACAGCCCCCAGTCCCAGGGGGTGCAGCCGGCAGGTGCGCCCCTTCCTCCAGGGTCCTAGGGACTCGTGCACAAGTCAGACAGGCAGACACGTGACCAGCTTCTACCCAAAAGGGGCACATGTCAAGGCAGGCTTCCCTCTCCTAATATCCAGGCACCTACGGACATGCGACTGTGGGCCCTGCTGCTATATGGACAGACAGCAATTATCCTATTCCATGAATGTACTCGACTTAAAGGATACTTCTCAATCTGTCCAAGGCGTTTCTGACATTCGGCAAGCTGCTTCCTTGTGTGTGTGATTGGCAGCGCCCAGCCCTCAGCCAGGTAATTTTTCAAGGCTCCTTGAAGATACATCTCTGCCTTCTGAGGAGACTTCTTCCTCCTTGCAAATCAACAAACAGAAGCTTTCATAATGGGTCACGATAATCAACAAACTCAGACCTTTCATGGCTTGCTCCCCACCCTTGGTGATCTCGGCGACACCACGACACTGGTGCCATCCAGAGTCCTCCTGACCACTGCCCCCAACCCAGCCCCCAAGGTGAGAAAGAACACAAAATCAGGAACACATAACCAGACCCGAGAAACATGCCAGGCTGGTAACCCCATGCATGCTGTTTGTCCAGCATCCTACACTAGCTGAAGGGCCTTTAGAGTTCAGTCTCTGGATAAGAGTGTGAGGGCATCGCTTATGACTTCAAGCTGCTGTGAGGCCGCCAAGCATGAAGGAAGGGGATGGATGTGCCCACCAGCACAGAAGCAGGTATGGAGGAAGCTAGAAACCTGGGCTTGAAGCCACCCTAGCTCCTGAAGACAGACCAAAACAGAGTGGTTTCCATGGACCAACCAATGGGAGCTTGGGCTAACTCCAAAACGCAGGCCAATGCCCTGAGCAGAGGGCAAAGCATCTGCCGGCAATGTGGGAGACCTGGGTTCGATCCCTGGGTCGGGAAGATCCCCTGGAGAAGAAAATGGCAACCCACTCCAGTACTCTTGCCTGGAAAATCCCATGGACAGAGAAGCCTGGCAGGCTACAGTCCATGAGGGTTGCAAAGAGTCGGACACGACTGAGCGACTTCACTTCACTTCGTGAAGGATTTAAATAGCAACACATATCACATAAAAGAACATCTTCCCAGGCCCAATTTAAACCTCAAGATATTCAGAACAAACCAAAGTTTAAAATATGATTAATGAAGCTTGCCCAAGCTTCAGTGACAACACGGATGCCCTGGCCTTTCCCAGAGGGCTTGGGACTGCTGATCTTGCAGGATAAAGGCCAACAATGAACAAGCATCTGCTCTCCTGGCATGTTGGGAAAACATCCTAGTCCTCAGGACCTTACTCTGAAACAGTAAGAGTTTCCAAATTCTCAAATTTCAAATGCCAGTTTTTCTAGACTTTTCTGGTCCTCTCTCATCCTGTCATTTGAAGGGGCCAGAACCTTCCATACTTCTTCAGTTAGTATCTCCAGCCAATGATTTGTACACTGTAGTGCAGGATGCGAGACCACTGCCACCCAGCCCCTAGAGATGCAGGCCGAGGGTCACCCAGCTGGCTAGTCCATGGTGACACCAGAACCAGAACCCAAGTCTCCTGTTAGCAGGCCAGCGTCACCCCACTGCAGTGCCAGCCTTAGGGGGCTGAGCTCATAGCATCTGAGGACACGGCTTCTTTGTTCCAGTAACCAATAATTTCATTCCTCAGTACACCAGATGGAGACTCAAGAGACCCCACCTCAGCTCTGACTGCTGGCTGCTCCAACCACACCTAAAACATCAGGACGTTCCCTTAGGTGATCTACTAATCCCTTCCCTGCCTACTCAACCAGTTACAATAAATTACTGTTTCCTGTTTCATCTAACAAAATGACAAACTGTATATATCCAGATACCACTTCAAACACATATTTCTTTTGAGAAAACAACCATCTTTTCCCTCATAACTTGTATCTTTTCCAGTGCTTTT
Organism: Bos javanicus; assembly: GCF_032452875.1. Lineage (NCBI taxonomy): Eukaryota > Metazoa > Chordata > Mammalia > Artiodactyla > Bovidae > Bos > Bos javanicus. Next base: position 143,930,580 of record NC_083868.1, on the reverse strand, counting down.
CCAGTGCTTAGCAGCTGCATTGCCAGCCAGGGTTCTTTTCTTTGATAGGCTATTTACCAAATCCATATGAAATATACCAGGTTTTGAGTCTTTTCTCTGGAATCCAACTTGGAAGCGGAGCCAGATTAGAAACATTCACCATCTCTGTACACTCCGGCTCTCGGGCACTCACAACTCAGCCTCTCTCATGGAGGCGACACATGCGTGTACTCCACGCCACTGACCTCACGGGGACACTCACGAGCAACCAGGGAAAATAGTGTAGAACACACACCATACGCTGCATACAACAGGGCACACATTATCTACATACGTGCAACATTTATGTAAAAGTTCAGCAAATTAATTAAAGAAACACAAAGATTAGTAACAATTACTATCGTTAATAATCTCTGGTATTCAGAAGGAATTGTCTAAAAAAATGATGATGGTTGGTTAACAGTTTATATTTTCATTCTACAAAGTTAGGTACACTTCATATTAACTCCTACATAACAAACCTCTTACTACACTTGGGAGATGTCTGAAATTCAGAGAAAAGTTCAAAATCAATTACATGTAAAACTCTGCCAGATCCTTTCCAACAAGCTTAGCAGACCGAATCCTTCCGATACTCGTGAACATTTCGATGGTGGCATGGGACAAGTCCTGCAGAAAAGCAAAGACCAAGGAACTCTGTACTTCAAATTTAACGCTATACAGACCCGACATTCATTTACCCAAAGCTGAAGCAAAAGACTTCTTTATTAATATAACATTTTTTTACTCTGGATCTTTTTGTGTTGAGTTTTTACAAAACAGTGATTTATACAAAGTCATCAACTTGTATATAAAGTATGAAGCATAATAATGAAAGAAACATAAACTCAGCAGGCATAGAATAATTTTTTTGGTGTATTTTCCACATGCAGGTAACATTTTTAGCATTTTTTCACTCTCTGAGTAACAGAGGCAACTGTCAGATGCTCTCCAATTAACCGTGACTTGGGAACGCAGGTGGTCCACTGGACTTCTACTGCACTGCTTTCTAAGACGCCCAAATTTAAGTCCTTTAAAATCAAGTACAACAAGCCCTGTTCAGGTTCAAACTGTTCCTCTGTGTACAGAAAATCCTTCACTAGCCTTTCTTACAATTTCTGCTCTACTGAATGAGCAATCCCATGGGGAACAGAATGGTAAATACCCAAGGATGCTTTTATGCCTGATTACGGCACTGTGGATACCGACCCAAGTACTCCAGGTGCACTGACAATTCCCTAGGGCACTGAGGAAACTTAACCCTCCAGCAAGGAGGAGGTCCCCGACACCAGCTCACTCCCAGTCCAAAACGCTACAAATGTAGCAAAGTCTCACAGAGACAGGCCCTCTGCCGCCAGTGGACAGGGAACACTTGAAATACTTACTAAGTAGTGCTTTTCAAAAGCTTCTACTGATGACAACGCTTCTTTGAGTTTCTTATAAGGACTCTGAGCTGTGTTGGCTTAAACAGAAAGAAATAAGAATCCTTATTCATCTTCATTACATCCAGTCATGACTTTATGTTCAGCCTCAAATGTCACAGGTACAGGACTTTGTCTGATGCTTGCGGAAACTACCAACACACCCATGTCAGCTGAAACCACACTACTACTCACGTTCTTGTCCAGTTAATATACTCATGAAATAGTCTAAACACTTCGTGCAATGCTTTTATCTTTAACTGAGGCCAGAAGTTGTTAAGCATGTATTACAAATCCTACAATGAACTGAATTACTTTCTGAATGCTGTGAAGTGGTCTCAGGTTGAAACAGAGCAACACACACATCACACACTTTCCCTGAGGAACTGACCCGAGCCGGCGGGAGTCCCCTTGGGTCACTAGGTGTGCTTCAGTCAGCAACAGCCCTGCTAACTCACACTCATCATTATGCTAAACGAATCAGTAATGCTCCTTTCAAAGTGCTCTATCACCTAGGAGCAATTTACTCCATAAAAGGACTTGGCTGGCCATATTATCAGAAAAATAAATCACCTGTAACTGGGGGAGACTGGCGCATTTAAACTTCATGAGGGCTGTACAAAGTCCTGACCAGCTCAATATAAGCTTACCAGAAACTCAGACACAGTTTTAAGAACGCTTATACTTTCTTAAACTATTTCTGACATCTCTTTATGTGATTAAAGGGTAAAATATCCCGTGTCTTAATCTGGTCAGCTAATAATGAGTCTAATTTCCCAAATGGTGAGTAGTCCTATTGCCAGAATCTGAGTTATACATGACAAGCACAGCCCACGTTCTCGGTGCTTTTGGGTACATTTCAAAAAGTACCTGTCTCAGGCCGCTCGGCTCCCAAACCCGCCAAAAGATCCACGGTCCTATTGAGGTCCTCTGAGTTAGGTCCCTTTTCTGACACAAGTCCACACAGATAGCCCAGGGACTTCAGCTGTTGAGATAGACCCCAAATATCAATTAATCTGCTATAAGAACCAGTAGAGAATTTACAAATTTAAAGTTAACATCCATCTAAATGCAAGAAATTTAGCTTTCCTACCCAAAAGATTTTTATCTAGATATAAAAATACATCTTGCTATGATCCTTTCAAACTTAAACCTTCTACACAATCATCCTGGGAGCGCCTCTGACTCTGGTCATTCCCAAGCTGCAAGGTCCCCTACTCTGTCTGCATTGCCACCAAGCTTTCCTGCTGCCCACACAGGACCGCTGTCCTCATCTGATTTCTGCACAGGTTTCACGCTCACCCTGCTTTGTCTTCACCACCCTCATTCCTGGTGCAGAGTCCACCTTTTGCACAAGCGCAGCAAGTGTCTGACTCCAGTCTACTGGAGTCTACTGGAGTCAGACACTGGCAGGGACCCACCGCGTCCATGTTGCTACTGGACGCCCCTGAAGCAGCCAGAGCCACAGGAGGGACCACGTGTGCAGCACTTCCCCAACAGCGAACTCCAGCCCCACCCCAGGGGCACAGCCCAGACAGGCTCCCTCTGTACTCTGCAGCTACCTTCTCCATGGCGTAGCTCCACAAGCCCACGGTGTGGGCAATGTTCGAGTCTATCTGCGCCCGGTCACAGCACCCTTCTATTCTCTGCAGCACCTCCAGGCAGCTCAGGAACACCCAGCAGTCCAGGGCACCGGGCGGCACGGAGACCTGGGGGCACAGGCGCGGGCAGTGAGGAGGGCGCTCGGAGAAGCCCCTCCCACAGCCACCCAGATTCTGCAAAACCACAGGGAAGAGAAAGGGGTATAATAACAAGGGCAGTGGCTCAGCTACAGGAGGAAGGGCTGTCTGTGCCCAAAAGGACTCAGTGGCTCACACTCCCGATGATACGGAGGGCCTCGGCAGGGGTGTGATCTCAGCAATGTACTCAAAAGCTTATTAAAGATGCCTGCAAGGCGAGCTGTCAGCACGTACTCTAGGCTTGGAAACTGGTCACCTCTCAGTTTAAAGAGCACACATCATGAAGGTGGGAAGCTAAGACCTCAGATGACCACTGGAACACATTTCAGATCATGTATCAACATAGAAATCTAGTATTAAGTAGATATTTGATGGTATTTGAGAACTGCTATTAATTTTTTAGGTGTAATTATGTTTGTAAAAATGGACGCCTGTTGCTTGGGGATGTAATAAACACTATACTGTCAGATATTCAGAAGTATCCACTGTACGTGATGGGTTCTAAGGTGGGCTTTCCTCTGCACTTCAGGGTCTTTGAAACAGGAGTGTCTCACAATTGACAGCACCTTCACGCCACACCTGGCAGTGCAGACTGCCTTTTCAGGGGCACTGACGTCATGAGGTGTCTCACAGCTGGGGCCCCAGCTCTGGTGAGACCCGCCAGTTGGTCCTAGTCACAGTGGGGACTAAGAAGTGATACCACATCAGCTGACAGGGGAGGAGCTGCACAAGCTGACGAAACCAACTTTTGTAAGAAACACTTCTTCAGCGCACCCTGAGCACACACAGAAGGACCTGGCACCAGCTGGAAAGGCCCAGAGAACGCCATTAAATGCTCCCACACGTGCTCAATGCCCAGTCTTTGAAAAATGAGACAAACTACTTAGACCCTTCAAATGAAAAATCAGTACGGAAAATAACAACTTGATCAGAAGCAACTTTCATAAGGTGATAAAGTGGTATGACTCTCTTGTCCAGACAAGGGATCAACCTCAAAGGGATACGGAGAGCTGGTCGGTGGGATGCAGCTCAGGGACCCTGTCCAGAGCACATATCCTCCCCCGAGTCGAACTGCAGTGCTCCACAGGGGGCGAGGCTGAGGAGTACCAATGGCCCACAGGGGTCTCACCCAAAAGCCACATACCTTTAGACAGTGGCAGGCTGAGTTCCTCTGACGGCCACCCACCCCAGTGCCCCACGCCTGACAAAGAGCAAGCCCTGCCTCCCACAACGGACAAGCCCTAGGCAAGCTCAAGGCTCCGCCAGTCCACCTGGAGCCCAGTGGCATTCTCGGCAACTGGACACTCCATGCACCCTAACGAGAAAGACACTGAGTGCCTTTCCATAGACTTTGGGGCCCTCTGGATAAACTCCTTTGTGAACAACAGACTTTTTAAAAATAATTTCTTCATAAACATTCTTTATCTTTCTTCAAACCTCTCTCCTTTTCTAATATCAGTATTATTGGTCACGGCAATAGCTGTCTGACCATTTTCCAAGCATAAAATTAAAGACATTCTTTTGTCTTTTCTAAACCTATGTTTTAAAACATAACGCAAACCCCAGTGTCCTATATGGACCACAGCGGGGCCATGCCCACCACACAGCTCCCAACACACCACTGGTGTCTCCTCATGAACTCATACGCACGAAATCAACATGCAGGCACGTCTTGTGTCTGACTCCTCCAGCTAGACTCTGCGTTCACAGCCTCGTCCACTCCAAGTGTGTTGATTTCTGCCGCCACACCCGTCTGCTGTCCACACAGACAGCAGTGACTGCTTCCCTCGTACAGGGTGGACATTTGGGTTATTTCCAGGGCCTGGCAGTTACGGTAAGGCCACCACGAGCGTCCCTACACTGCCTCCTGGACAGAGGGGGACAAATCGCAGGCTCACAGGCAGCACAGGTTTGGCTCCAGCAGATGCTGCCAAACAGCTCTCCTAAGACGGGTGCCCATTCCTACTCTTCTCGTCAAGGAAAGGACTCCAGGTGCTCCCTGCTCTCACCAACACTTATCAAGCCCTTCCACTGTAGCCACCTGGGGGGTAGATTTCACTGTTATTGTAGTTTGCATTTCTCTATGATGAATGAGACTGAGCACCTTTTCATCTGCTTATTAGCCAACTGGCTATCTTCATTTGCCTAATTTCTATTGATTTTTCAGTCTTTTAAGCTGATTTGTAGGGGTTCTTCCCATACTCTGGGTAAGAGTCCTCCTTAACTACACAGCCTATGGACCTCTGACCCCTCCTAGCCGCCCCGTCACCCCTCCTCCGTGGTGCTGATTGATGACGAGAGGCTCTGATTTCCAGGCTGCCCATTTTCCACACTCTTCCCTCCTGGCCAAAGCCTTTCTGCCCTATTTAAGAAACATTTGCTAATCTCAAGGTCATAAAGATACTTTCCCACATTATCTTTCAGAAGCTTTCTTGCTTTATCTTTCATAAACTAATAATTATTTGTGGGTGGTATGAGATTCAGTTACTCAGACCCATTTATTCATTGAATCCATTTATATTCCATTTGTTCGAAGTCTACCCCAGTGCCTTTGCTCCGACCTCACATTTCTCCCCAGGTCTCAGCTGAGTCTCCAACTCTTCTCTGCATCTTCTCCTAATCGGGAGCCTCTCTCTGCCCTCACCTCTCACAGCACCCCAGCTTTCAACCCAAGGGTGGCTCCCCACTAGCTGTAGAATAAAAGCCAACTTTCAAGGTGATATATGCTTTCAAACCTGGCTTCCAAGACCTTTGGAGCCTCACCTCCATGTCCTGCCTCAGCCCTAAGTTCTACCAAGACTAAGCTCCTCGAGAGTTCTTTCTCAACAGTGAGTTCTCTTCCTGAAACTCACTCTCTCTGCCTGCCACCCAGGCCACGTCCACCTGGTGGGTCCTGACTCAGCTCACAGGGTGAGGAGGGGTGATGTTGGTCTGTCGTGCTCGCTGCTAAAAGCACAGCTCCTAGAGTGAGTGCTTGGCTAGCACAAAACAGGTGCTCAACAAGTAACTGCTGAATGAACGAAACTTTAAAACCCAGCTCACACAAGACCACCTCTTGACTCCCACCCCAGACATGTCAGGCAGTGTCCATGTGCCCATGCAAGCTGCCCCTCTCTCCTCGATTTCACCCCCACCCACCCACCCCGCCCTGGAACAGCTTGCTCTGATGGCCTGGCAGCTCTGGGCTCTGAGAGCCCCCTCACACAGCTGGCTCTGTGCACAAACTGGGGGTTTCTTGAGGTCAAGCAGGACTCGTTTCTTCCTCATGAGCGGGCCCTCTCTCCCCTCACCACTGTGTGTGGTCAGCTGCTTTCTCAACGGTGCTGGGCAGTTCCTTCTCTAATCCTCTTTCCCTCTTCCTGAGGCTCATCGGCTCTTATTGACATCAGCGCCTTCCCCGGTTGCCTCCTGCTCCATCCACTCCCACTCCTCTCACAGTTCGGGTCCTCCCTCAGGGCTCAAGGTCACGTGATGAGCAAGTACTTGAGGACCCTGAGGTTCGCTCCTCTGCAAAGCCTCTGCTCTGTCCTCCGTGGGGCCTGAACCCAGGAATGCCAACGCCAGCTGGCAGGCCTGGATGGCAGGCCTTGTCCATCCTGCTCAGCCTGCAGCTTCTCCCACACACAGTCTGGGCGCAGGCCTCTCACGCATGGCGCTGGCCAGGCTCTAGATCCTGAAGAGTCCTGATCTCTTGGCCAGCCCTGTCTGTGAACATAATCAGAACCTATGCTGATAAAAGACAAGCCGGTACCGAGAAAAACACATTAACACAGAAATCCTCTGGGGAGTCACTATAACAAACATAGAACGACATTCTAGAAAATATCTTCCTTATATTGTTCTCACTTACCAATCTGGTAAAGATGAAAATATATACACGTATTACTTTTTTTCTTACCAAAGATGCAGGGAAAGAGTATTACTAGTGTAAGTAAAAACGGGACGATCTTTCTAGAAAGCAATTTGACGATGTACACTAAAAGTGTTAAAGACAAGTGCAGTCTTCAACTGGCCACCCTACGTGTGAACGCACTGAGTAAGGGTGACGGACCAGGACACACACTCCTGCAACGGCAGACACTGCTGAACAGTCCCGAAGTCCAAACAGTCCTCTACACACACAAAGGCCACAGACCAACAAGAGAGCCTCTTACTTTAGAATAAGCAATGACATTTTCTTCTGCACATCTGTCTGTATTTTCCAAATTTATGCAGGAAATACACTAGACTTTTGGTAAACAGGTGGGGGAGGGTTTAAATGTTGTAGACAACAAAGAGATACTCTGTGACGGAGTCATCTGAGCCCCCACAGACCTGGCGCAACCTTAGGGCTATTGCTCCTGACGCCAGCAGCACTGTGGGTAGGCACCCTTTCCACACTCACACACTGCCAAGCCGGGAGCTGGCCCCTGGCCTCAGCAGGCACCGCCGCAGGTGACGACCCCAGGCCACACCACGGAGGTGGCATCTGGCCACCTCAGCATCTCCTACTCTCAGAGAAGATACTATAAATCAACTGATGCACCAACAAGGAAGTCACCACAACTTGCTTTACAAACCACAAAGAGCAAACACAGGCATCTTCTGCAAAAGAAACATCACAATAAGAAATGCACAAAATGGTTGCAATACATATGCTTTTGGCTTAATAAGGATAAATGACCAAACCTAACCCTAGAAGCACCACGTGCTGGCCCAACCTGCAAGCTGCCTGAGAACTGACTCTGCAGTGGCAGTTCTGCCCAGTTCTGTGTGGGGGAACCCAAGGCTCTACGCTGGCCTCTGGCCACGGACACGACTGTCAACAACAATCACCAGAAAGCAAGCTAGCAGACACAGGAAATGAGTTCTAGTTTTGAGAGCGGAATCAAATATGCAGAAAAAATAAATAATTTTGAGTCCTGAATTTTCACTGTCTCCATAAAAATTTAAAGAAATTCTAAGAATAAAACTTATCTGCTTTATTGCCAACCGCAAAACTTCTTTAAGATATAAGGACCACCCCCAGCTCCCAAAACAACCTAGAGAGAGATCTCAGATGAGAAAGTAGAGAGAGGAGTTCTGTGCCTGGCGCCCCACATGCCCTCTCCAGGGAGAACACCATCACTAAGTCCTAAAGAGCCCTCCTGGGTGACCCCAATTTGAAGGTGCCAAGGCTGGACTGCTTGGGCTCTTAATACACTCCCATGTTTTCCCCTGATCCACTAACAAGAGAAAATCTCTCAGTTAGTAAATCTCTAGGCATCCCTGTCCCATTAATGAAGCAACCCCCTCAGCCCTGGAGTCTGTACAACTAGACTGGAATAGCCAAAGATTATCTCAACCTACTCGGTGACAGGTGGCCACAAGAACATCACCTCAAGGTGGAAAGTGTTCTTTTTTTCTCATATGTTCGATTAGATGTCCAAAGAAGAAAAATAATTTGATAAAATGTCCTAAATTCTCAAGTTTGTGGCTCAGCTAGGCTAGGCATCTCTTCTTTAGAAATTAGCACAATAGTTTATCTTATTGAGTCTGTTATTTAGCTTTTTAGGGAACATAAAACAGAAATGTCTATGATATGAAAACTACCCCTACCACCAGTGCCCTGGGTCTTCACTAACTGTGCCCCCAGAGCCCTGACGTGGAGCCCAACAGAAAGGACCGCAGCCTGCTGGGAGGATCCGAGTCTGCGACGAGTTAATTATGTTACCTGTAAGTCACCTAACCACTTCCACACCTACTTTCTTCCTTTATAAAATGGAATTAGACCCCCCTCTCAGTTCTTAACCAGGCAGTGGGAGCGGGTGCCTAAGAATCCTCTGAAAGTGTATGTAACAACTGGAGTGTGTATATGTGCAGTTTTCCATGTAAAGAGGTCACTAAAACAAAGAAGGTGAGGACGCCCGGAATGGACAGTCACTAGCGCTCCCCTACCTCACTAAAATGTTTCCAACGCCAAGGGCAGGAAAAGAGCCCAGAGCCCTGGGGGTGTTAATCTAGAAAACCAAGTGTTCCGTTACAATGAACACCTTCAGCTAACTGTGTTCTTTCCCACACGCGTGCACACGTGTGCTTGTAACGTACCTCCATTAAACTGGGTGCTACTAATTAACGTGCACAGCTTGCTGTGTGTCACTCACATTGTCACCGGCACGCTCATGTGCAAATTCATGTATCTGAAAGGACAGCTCTGAAAGAAAACAAACACTGCCTGCGAAACCTGATTCTGCGTGTCCCCCAGACGAGTGATCTTGATCAGTGAGGCCCAGCTCCCACAGAACAAGCCAGGGTTACCTTAAAAATTATATTGAGAAACTCATCTAGGAGGCTCGCTGTGGGCCAATGTGAACTGCACTGTGTTGAGAGCAGAAGTTGTATTTTCTAGCAATTACTTAATCGGTTTCTACACCAACAGTCAGGAAGCGGGTAAATGGGGAAAAGAGACGACTCACTTCCAAGAGCTTCAGCTCCTGCACACAGCTGTGCAGCAGTTCTAGGGCGCGCTGAGCCACCTCCCACGGCCTCTGCAGGAAGAGGAGCAGGGTGCACTGGCGAGAGAACAGGTAACTGCGCAGATCTAACAGGGTGGCTTCTTGCCTCTGTATCAATTCGCGCTTCTCCATATCTATGGGCTTTCGGAGGATCAATCCATTCCAGCTCTTCACCGGCTGGCAGAAAAAAGTCAGCCAGTTGGCACCATCTAAACAAACACACATCGTGAAAGGCGCTGACTGCAGATTCCTTCACCTCACTGCGTGGGACCGTGAGCCCTAGGGGACCGATGGGCGGCTCAACTGCTGTTCGGCCCGAAGCGCCAGCCCCCCCTCGAGGCTGTGGGGAACCCAGCAAGGGACATAGGATAGAGTGCTCACTACAAGAACACCCACTCGGCACCTGGCATTGGGGGACAGGACAGAGGCCACAAGGCACAACGCCGTTGCAGGGCCCGAAGGTCGTGAACAAGCCAGGATGTGATCAGGCCGCCGAGCTGAGGGTCGGGGACACCTCAGGCTCCACAGTCAGTCACCGGGGAGGAGGCAGGAGGCCCAGGCGGGAGTGTGCTATGGGGTTCCTCCCTACCGTGTGCGGGGGAGCAGCCTGGCCACGGGACAGTCTTTTTCTTCTTTCATCCCCACGCTCTTCCTGACGTGTTTAAGCCTCCTGCCTGTCTGCCACTCAACCCTGTCAACACCTGAGCCCAGCTCCCAGAGGAAGGGCCCACAGGCACGAGGAAGCAGTAGTAGTGGGAAGCAGGGGGAACCTCCTCTAACTGTCGGAGATTTCCAACAAGGCCCCCCAATCCTAAGAGCCCAAAGACTCAAATATGGTTTTAAACTAAACACAAGCGTCTACAATAACAGGGTCATTCAATCTTAAGGAAAAAAACTTTTTGATCTACCGTTCTCTCTCACAGCCACCTCCCTGGACGTCCACATCTACCCTGGCATGGTGGCATCGCTTCGTGGCTGCAGGGCCAGCGACAGCACCAGCGTCCCTCACGGACCTGAGCTGAGACTCAGCGGCTCACTGTCCATAAAGTGAGGTGTCCCCCCAGCTGTCAGGCCCTTCCTCAGCAGATCCCTCTGCTAAGGCCCCATCGGAGCCCACTGGGGTTTCCTGGCTCCCCCCCGTTTGGTCAGGCCTCTCTTGGAGGGCCTCCTAGGCCCCCATCTGACACTAACCAGCCTTAGCGCCACCCTCCCCCACACCTGCATCTGCTGCCCAGCCTGCACTTGCTACCCTCACTGCCTGACTCTAAGTGACATACTTGTTTTTCCATATGTCTCCCTTTCATGTAAACTCCATCAAAGAAGGAATTTTGTTGTGTTCCCTACTGTATTCAGAACAGGGAAGGCTCTCAAGAAGTATGTGTATGAATGAACAAAAATGAACCACCTTATCATTTCACTGTAAAAGCTGGTCCAGGCTTACTTTTGGATTTTAAATTGCCCCAGGTTTATTTTAAAACTGAGAGAACAAAGAAACTATGTGAAATATAAGAAACATGTAAGCTATCTGAGACACACACACACACACATATATATACACACATATATATATGTATAACATGGGTATGTAAGTTATAAGAAATGTAATTTAACTCCCTTTAAGTTTTCAAAATCTAATTAGTAAATTGCTGTAGTTATATGCTTTTGTCTGTGTCTCAGCAAAGTAAGAGATCCAAAGCTGAACTGAATGAAAACTGCCTGGAAGTGGGCCTCAGTGGGTGACATCGCATCACTCTGAGAACCAAGGGGGGGCCCACAGGCCAGGGGGGTGGCCCCTGCACCTCACTCCCTACAGGTCTCCTAGCAGACACGACAATGGCTCCTGGGAATCACGCCTTTCTTCAGACACTATGACAAAGGTTCTTAAAAGAACCCCCGATAAAGATGTCTATCATAGTACTGCTTGTGGTAGCAGAGTGGAGACAACCCAAATGCCCAGCACCAGGGGTGGCTGAATCAAGTCTAAGGAGCCCACACTGTGAAGCACTCTGCAGCTACTGTAGAAACAGCTTAGCACCTGACCTGTCCCCCTGAACAGATGCCTGCGATGGACTGCTAGTAAGAACAAGCTACAGACAAATGTCATGATAATGTGATGCCATTTCTACCAAAATAAATACCAAGCAAAGAACAGTGAGCACAATTACAAACTTTTTCTTTGTACACGGGTCACTGTGCTAGTTTCGTATTTTTAGAAAACTTTAAGACATCGTTAAAAAGATGAACACCCTTTACAATGGTGTCATGTAAGACTCACTGTAGTGAACACTCAAATATCACACAGACAACCTCTTAACCAAAGAAAAAGATCCCCCACACTATGTTAGCAAGGAGGCACAGCATCGGGAGCATCCCTAGACAGACAGCTCAAGCTGTAGAAATGACACTTTATATCTGAAAACAACTCTTTCAACACTTTGATTCCTCAAGATTCTTCCACAAGTGTGACTAACACCTAACCCTCATTTCACTCCCTATAGCAAGATGGGAATATATCCTGCATAATCTGTTTTTAAAAACCACGGAAGATTAGGTAATTAACATTAGGTAAATAACAGCAGCTTCCATACTAGTTAGAAGTGGGGAAAGCTATGGTGAGAAAAGAACTTGTTTCTAAAACTTCACTACTCACCCCCAGCACCAAAGTTGACAACATACTGAGAAAACAAGGCGTCCAGCTCATCGTACTGCACCAGAGCGTCTTCAAACTGCTGTAGCATCTCAAAGACAAAGGCAAGCTCCTCCTAGTCACCCAAAGAAAGTTTAAAAAGGAAAACACAAAATTATAAATCAGTGTTTTGAAATAAGAAGCCAGGAAAGATCACAACAGAGAAAAGCAAGCAGCATTCTGAACAATGTTTATGCTAAGAAACAGAAAATCAAGTTAATGACCAGGCACAAACAGAAGCAGGAAAAGGCCAGCATGACTCCTGGAGTCCCTCTGTGACGTGCCAGGCCTGAGTGCTCGGCCTCTCGTCCTTGGTGCTTCCCTTGCTCCCCAGACAAACACTCTTTAATTAGAATTCTGCTCTATGGAATAGCGGAATCTTCTCCTTCCTTTACTTATTAAACCAACTACTTATTTATATCTATGGAGACACAAGGATGCTGATTCTATCCCACGGGGTGCATCTCTGGTCTGTCACTACTCATTTGCTGCACACACTGCTCCTGCTTTGGATGTCAGGAGGCCCCTGGAGGTGGTGTGTGTGCTCCTTTGACAGACCTCCAGCTTTTTCTTGAGCACCTGCTTACTTTCTGCTTCTACAAAATATTGTATTTTCCCTACATTAGCCCTGGAACCAATCATGTCCAGGAGCCCTGGCAACTTTTACTGGAGAATGCAGTTTAGAAACCAAGATCTTAGCACTAAGTCTGCTCACTGCTACTGAGGTGTCATTTTTTCCAGACCCCATCAGAGGAGAGAGCAAAGCAATATTTACATGCACACGCAGTAACCGCCACCCACACGTACATCAATATTTCTGAATCTATCTACCCAGCCATCCAGTCATCCAACCACGAGTTCACACTGATTCTAAACCAATACCACTGTGTTCATTTGGACTCTTCTCTTTCCTTGTCACTACTCTTAGGAAATAAGTTTAATACGATTGAAGGGTAAAGAGACAGGGTGATCTGAAAGTTTTGTCATAGTCAGCCATACAGGAAATTATGAACACGTTCAAACTCCCTTATGTTGCCCAAAATCACCCAAATATCACCACGACAGGAGCATCAGAATAAGAGACAAACTTCAAAATTTCTAATTAGGGTCTTTTATTTATTCAAGGTTCATTATTTCTTCAGTAATTAATATGCAAGTGATATTTAAATATGAAAATTACAAAATATGAAAATCATGCTTTTCCAGGCAAAACATGGTGAACAAAGAACAAGGACCCTAACAGCAACACTCTCATCCCTCTGCAGTGCACAGAGGGTCTCCTCCCCCTAGCTCCTCTGTTTCACATCAGTTTGTTCACTTAACACACTCTTTCTCTTAAAAAACAAGAGAACTGACTATAGACCACAATTTCTGGAAACCTAAACACTTTTGTAATAGAGTAAAGAAACCAGCTTAAGACAATCTTTCATTGGAACCCAAAGTTATAAAACTATGGCGGAAACACACTTGGGACTCAAGTAGTTCAACCACAGCGCCAGGCAGGCAGTAGACATCTCATCGTCAGGGCCGTCACCAGTGCTGGGCCCCACGGCCGAAGCCAGGCCCATGGTCGACAACCAGGAGGCCCGAGGCGCCGACAAAAGCAGACCTGCTCTGAGGACAAGGTCGTTTCATAAAAGGCTAGATGCCAAGCTCTGAAGCAGCGAGGCAGCTGACACAGTTCCTACTCAGGAGACCACCTCCGATCTTCCTTAATCAGCCATGAGAATGAAGCTGGCCACTGCACTGTCACTTGGTCTTATAAGCTACATCCATATGAATGACCGCAAGAGAGCTGCCTTATTCACAAGAATGAAGAGGGAGGGAAAGAGAAGGAAGCAGTCTCACTCTGCTTAGTCACTCAGGTACCTGCACCATGAAGTATTCACAGAAGCTCCAGCCTGGCTCGGTCCTCTTCTCTCTCAAGGTTCTCATGTCATCCTCAAACTTGCCTAGGTTTTTTGTAAAAGACATAAGAAGTAATGTCCTGAGTTTGGTCAGGAAGGCATTCCAGGATTCCTGAGTTCGGGAGGAGTCCTTCAAGGGATCGGAGAGTACGACACACCTGGGAAGACATGAACAGATTATGCAGAAAACATTCCAGGCACAGACCACTGCCCAACAGTGACCACGATCTTGGGATGCAAACGGGCTTCCTCCCTCCTCTTCCTTTCTTCCCTCTAGAACTGGTGAAACACATCAGGCAGGTGATGAGACATCAGATGAGGAAATGGTTTCATCGTGAGCTGGTCTAAGGCTATGTAAGCAGTCAGTGAGTGCTGTTATGAGAGAGGTGCTGCAGAATGGATGGGGGGGTTATGATGAGTCACAAGACTCAGACCCTGTCTACAGGGTGCACTGGAAAATAAGGTGACTGCGCCTCAGTTCCCAAACCCCAGGTGCCCTGCCCACTTCAAAAACCTCTTAGGGTTCCCGGTGACTGACAGACTAAAAGGCAGGTGTTTAACATGGCACCTGAGGACCATGACAACATGGACCAGCCCGGGTGTCCAGCTCTGATTCCTACTCTCTCCAGTTCAAGCCCACTCAGCTGCTCGGGCTCTCCTGTCTTTCTACCCAACACGTTCCTGCTCGCCCCACACAACCCTGCTCGCTGACACACCCTCACTGACCCTCCCCCAGCCCCGCCCCAGCTGCTCCGAGCTCAGCCCCCCGATCCAGGACCAGCGCCATCAGCGCACCCTGCAAACACTTCTCACTGTTAGTCTGTCTCTCCCACCAGCTGAGCTCAAGAGTAGCGTCAATAAACAATAAATAAAGGCTCAGAAGGACAGGGCTTAACTTATGGGACTTCCCTGGTGGCTCATAAAGAATCCACCTGCAATGCTAGAGACTCAGGTTCGATCCCTGGGACAGGAGGATCCCATGGAAAAGGAAATGGCAGCCCACTCCAGTATTCTTGCCTGGAGAATCCCAGGGACAGAGGAGACTGGTGGGCTACAGACACAGGGTTGCAAAGACTCAGGGAGAACTGAGTGACTGAACAACAACAACAAAGGTATGATACAATTTCACTACAAAAAACTCTGTATCCACGGTGTACAAATCTCAAAGGCTTGTATAAAGTTACAAGTGTTTCCAGTGGATCTGGAAAAGATAACCTGTTCATCCAACAGGTGAAAAAGGTAAAACTTTCTTTATCCTTGAAAACAATATAATCTAGAGAGATGGGTAAATTTGAACTTAGAAATAACTTCTAAATATTGATGCTATGAATTTCAACATTTCTCCTCTATAAATACTTCACCTGAATTACCAGCAAGTGGCAAAATGAACAGATTTTAAGTTTCATTTCCTTTGGGCCCCATCATCCCCCCTGCAGGAAGGACTGATTTACCAGAGGACAAAGGGTGAGACAGCCACAGTCTAGACGGCCCACCAGATGAGTAATCAGTACCAAGAAGGAAATTTTAAAACTTGTAGCTGGCCTTAATTTCAGTCACCCCACTCACCTCACTCCACCGCATTAGATACTGTTTCTTCCCCTGAAAGATAAAGGGGTCCAGGCAGCTCACTCCTAAGCCCCATCCCACCATGGAAGTAACATCATTTGTTCACTGTATGAGCTGCTAGGGTCTGCTGGCTCAGCAGTTTCTCCTTAAGGCCTTAAAGATTGCAATCATCCACGTTTATTTCTGACCAGATGCAGAGTTCTCTACTACAGGGGTGGATGAAAAAAGAAACCTACATGAACAGCAACCACCAAAACAATATTTTCCTTCAGTGACCTGGTGCTTATCAACCAGACAATACATCCTTTACACTCTCCGTCCCTCATTAAGACTTTCAACGTTTACTGTTTCCAGATCTTCTCCTTATTAATTAAAGCAACAAACAAACTAAGCTTCAGAAATTCCCATCAAGCGTTGTTAACTCAGAAAAGGAGAACCCAAAGCAGCTGATGAAGTCAGGGCTGGTGGGGGCCGATCTGAGCAGAGCAGCGTCCACAGAGCAGGCACCAGTGTGGCAAGGAGCTCCGCGCAGGGGCCTCCCTGTCACTGGGATGCCGCTGCAAAGACAACACGTGACCCTGTGTCAGCAATACTCACCAAGAGCCTGGAAATGCACAAAAAGTTTTACCCAATTTTCCTTTTAGGGAATCCATTAAGGAGACAATTAAGGAGGGGCCTGGTCTCCTCGGCTGCATCCACCACATGCTCAAGCATCAGGCACAGGGCAGGCACTCACAGAGCAAATACTTATGATCACCTGGAAGCCAGTCAACTATCTCACCTAGATGTCAGCCCAATGAGGTTAACAGCAAACACACACGTACCTGTCACTCTGTTTATTACAGAAATCATTTCTTATTTTGTCCACAATGGAAGCTCGGGGAAGTATGTTGGTTTTGTTTTTTTTCTTGGCATCATTTTCAACCACCACAATTAACCAGTCCACAGAGCTATAAGCTTTCAGAACATTCTGCCACTTGGTGAGGTCATCCTTTACCGTAGCTTTATACACTTCAGTATCCTGAAAATAAATGAGTCAACGTGAACACAGATTTATCAACAGCCTGTAGTTTATAGGGCAAAAGAGCCTGATAACAGACAGCAGCAGGCTTTTCCTCTCTGGGGCACGGACACTCCATGGAGTCTGCGGCCGGCCCAGCTGCGGCGCTCAGGGCAGGCTCCCACCATGCCCCAGGTGCACGTCGTCCCTGAGCCCAGGGGCACCGAGGGGAGGTCCTCCAACGTCATGAGGAAGAGCTGGAAAGGCAGAGGGCCCAGCACGCTGCCCACCGAGACACACTCTGCTAAGAAGGCTGGGATTTTAAAACCCAGGTCTGCAGGGCTAGGGCCCTGGGCCCAAACACGGCAGGGTCCCCTCCGGTCACGGCCCCACCATGACAGGAAAGGGGAGCGGCCGGTCCCGCTGCAGGCCCACTGCCATCTAGGGGCGGGGGCTTCACCGTGGCTTCCTCCACAGCCCCATGGCACTCCAGGAGCCCCCAGAACCACTCCAACCTCAATGCCACTCGCAGGCCATGTCAGAGACAAGGCAGCTTTAGAGGTGACCCAGACAAAGAGGACAATCCAGGACTTTTGGAAATTTTTCTCATTCACATGGCCTCAACAGTGGAGCCAACATGGGCCTGGAAATCAAAGCTACTCCTGACTCGGGGCCTGAACAGCAGCCTGCTGGAGACGGTAGTCCTTCTGCCCCGGACATCAACAAGCCCAGCCTCAGCTCTCCTCCAGAGAGAAGCAGGGAGACACAAATTCTCCTTGCTTTGTAACTCTGTTTACAACTGATCTTATGCTCCATGAATCCACTCAGCAGATTAAGAGCGAAAATCGAAACCAAGATGCTTAACTCATTTCAGTATCAGATATTTTCAGACCTTTGGAAACTATAATTAATAGCTACTGTCTAAATATATTCTTTCCCTCTTTGAAGAAAAGGATTCCTTATTATTCTGCCCATATTTCCTCTGGATTTCTTTAGTCTCTTTTGAATAACACTCATGTGACTGATCCATGAATGAGTTAAATCTCAAATTCTGTATCAAGTCCCTCCCTTTCATTTAATCAGTAAGTGAAAAGTTCCAAAAGGCAGTACTTAAAAACGTTAAAAACTGCTAGGTCCTCAGTGTAACTCTGAAACAACTACAATCTGAAAAAGAACTTTTGGTTAAAAGGAAAACCATCCCGCAAAATTCTGATTTCTGTGAATTAATATCCAACAGTAACACACTCACAAACTGCTTATTTTCCACACAATGGCAGTGCTTAGGACCAGAAGTTTTACAGGGCTGGTGTTTTGTCAGAACACAGATACCTGACCCCTGGAAAGTGAAACCAGAAGGCCAGGGGGTGGCAGCCCAGGACCCAGCAGTTTCAAAATCAAAGCACAGATGCAGATCTCAAGGCCCACCGGACAGGGAGAGGTGAGGCAACATGATAAGTTCCAAGGAGGCCTTCCCAGGCGCCCTTTGCCAGAACCCACCACAACGGGGGCAACCACACCCCAAGGGGACACCAGCCCTCTCCTGGGGACGCTGTGGGTGGCAGCCTGCAGGGACTCTCAGAAGAGGCCTCAATGAGCAGCAGGAAGGACAGAGTCCCCCGAAGTCCTAGAGGAATCAGGACAGAACCCAGGCCATGGCTCACGATGGTGAGCAAACAACAAACATTCCAAGAGAGGCTCAGTGACTCTGCAGAAGAGGAACCCAAGCTGAACCCGTGGGGCTAAGGGTCTCTCAGGAAACCACAGTGAAGAGAGGAAAACCCCATCATGGAGGACAGTGAGTGCCTGGCTTCTCTGAGCTGGAGAAAGTCACACACACACAAAGGGAAGGAATGAGAACTGACCCTGGGTGCTGCACTGGAACTGGGTTGTGTGTATGCACACGTTCACATGCACGGGCACAAAGAGTTACATATGGAGGTGTAAACACACGTGTGGGGACACATACACACATGTATCCTCCAACCTATGCTGTCCTTAGTCGCTCAGTCTTGTCCAACCCTTTGCAACCTCATGGACTGCAGCCCACCAGGCTCCAATCTAGACAGCATATTAAAAATCAGAGACAAAGGTCCATATAGTCAAAGCTATGTTTTTTCCAATAATTATGTATGGATGTGGGAGTTGGATCATAAAGAAAGCTGAGCACTGAAGAAGATGCTTTCAAATTATGGTGCTGGAGAAGACTCTCGAGAGTCCTTTGGACAACAAGGAAATTAAATCAGTCAGTCCTAATGGAAATCAACCCTGAATATTCATTGGAAGGACGGATGCTGAAGCTAAAGCTCCAATACTTTGGCCACCTGATGTGAAGAACCAACTCATTGGAAAAGACCCTGATGATGAGAAAGGTTGAGGGCAGAAGGCAGAGGATGAGATGGTTGGATGGCATCACTGACTCAATGGACATGAGTTTGAGCAAACTCCAGGAGATAGTGAAGGACAGGGAAGCCTGCTGTGGCTGCAGCTCATGGGGTCACAAGGAGTCGGATACAACTTGGCAACTGAACAACAACAACAGAAAGGATCAAATTTAAACATAACTTAAATAAAGCACAAAGAAAATTTCTGGGATTACATAAAATAACAGCACCAAACAAGATAAAATTCACAATGTCTAGCATCCAATAAAAAACTGCCAAGCAGGTAAAGAAATAAGAATATATAAGATCTATAAAAAGCAGAAAAACCACTCAAAAGAAACAGACTCAGTAAATACAGATAACAGAGTTAGTAGACAAGGCCATTAAAATAGCTATTGCTGCCATATTTCATATGTTCATGAAGGCAGAGAAAGACTGATGCTAAGCAGAGACAGGAAAGATATTTTAAAAGAAGGAGAAGACCCCTGAGGAACTCAAAGAGATGAAAACCACAATGTCTAAACTGAAAAATACACTGGGTAGGACTAAGAGCAGATTAGACACTGAAGAAGAAACAACCCGTTAACGTGAAGGCACAGGAACAGAAATTATCCAAATGAAACACAGATGAAGACTGATGACGCGCCCACAGGGCAGTGACTCGGGAGGCGTCAAGTGACCTCACACAGAGCTAACGGAGTCCCCAAAGGAGAGAAGAGGAACAGAAAAAATAGTTGAAGAAATAATGACCAAAAATGTGCCAAATTTGATCAAAATTATAAATCCTGAAAGTAAAAAAGCAAAAACAAAAACCCAAAATCCAAGCACAAGAAATGAAGGTCCACCGTGGCACATCATAATCAAACTGCTTAAAATCACTGATAAAGAAAAAGAATCCTAAAACAACACAGGAGGACTTCTCTGGTGGTCCAGTGGCTAAGAATCCACCTGCCAATGCAGGGAACACTAGTTCCACCCCTGATAAGAGAAGACCCCACGTGCCATGGGACAGCTGGGCCTACGCACCACGACGGCTGAGCCTGCGCTCTAGAGCCCACGAGCCTCAGCTACTGGGCCCGCGCACCTCAGAGCCTGTGCTCCACAAGAGAGGCCACCACCACAAGAAACCCAGGTGCCACAACTGGAGAGAGCCCACGGGCAGCAACCAAGACCCAGGGCAGGCGTCAATTAGTCCATCAATTTGAAAAAAAAAAAAAAAAAACACCAAAGGAAAGACATTTTATGTACAAAGTAACAGTCAAAATTCAAAGATGTTTCATGGATAACAATGGAAAGCAAAAGACAGTGAAGCAACATCTTCTAAGTGCTAAAATCGGGGTGGCGGGGGGGCGCAGAGCAGGGAGAACCTTCGCACAAGACCTATCAGGGAAATATTCTCCAAAAATAAAGGCAAAATAAATAGCTCCTCAAATATTTAACGGCTGAGAAGAACTCATCACCAATGGCCCTGCACTATACAGAAGCAGAAGGAAGTCCTTCAGGCAGAAAGAAATGAACACCACCTGAAAACCTGGATGCACACAGGAAGGGGGTGCACTGGAAATGCTAAACACGCAGGCAGACATGAAAGACACACTTTCCCAGGTTTATTCTCTTTACAACACACTTGATGGTTTACAGCAAAAACAACAACCATGTACTGTGGGTCTACCACACACGTAAGGCTGAATGTACGCACAGTCACATGAGGCAGGGGCGAGAAAGGCAGTGCTGGGACCCCGCATACTGTCTCAAGCAGCACAGCAGACGTGAAGGAAGGAGGCGTAACTTACAGTGTGGACTACAAACCCGAAAGCAACCACTAAAATAACACAACGGAATTTTACTTCTAAATCTAAAATCCTAAACATTGTCAACTTGCTCCAGGAATTTTTCTTAATAAAAGGAAAAGTGAAAGTGAAGTCTTTCAGTCATGTCTGACTCTTTAGGACCCTACAGACTGTAGCCCACCAGGCTCCTCTGTCCATGGGATTTTCCAGGCAAGAATACTGGAGTGGGTTGCCATTTCCTTCTCCAGGGGATCTTCCCAACCCAGGGATCAAACTCAAATCTCCCACACTGTGGGCAGACTCTTTACCGTCTGAGCCACCATGGAATCCCATGGTGGGATTCTTTAGCCATGGAAATTTTCTTACTAGATGATAACCAAAACTAAAACAGAAAAAAAAAACCTCCACAGGATTCCTACTAGGAAATGTAAGTTTAAGGAGGAAAAAAATCATCTATAATGTCCACCTGATGCAAAGAGCCAAATCACTGGAAAAGACCCTGATGCTGGGGAAGACTGAAGGCAGGAAGAAAAGGGGACAAGAGAGGATGAGATGGTTGGATGGCATCACTGACTCAATGGACACGAGTCTGAGCAAAGTCTGGGTAGTGAAGGACAGGAAAGCCTGGCGTGCTGTAATCCATGGGGTCACGACGAGTCAGACATGACTGAGTGACTCAACAACAACATAATGTCCACAAACACGAAATACATCTTGCAGTAAGAATGCAAGACTTCTATGAAAAACATTACAACACATTACAGAAGAACATTAAAAAGCCATGAAGAATGGTTCCCAGAGGAGAAGATCCATCATCATTAAAATTCTTCTCAGATGAATGTATTAACAGTTTCAAGGCAGTCCCAATCAAAACATCTCCAGTCTTCTGGTTTTTCCCTTTTCAATCAGTTATCTATGATTTTGTAACAAACCACTACAGAACAGACTGGCCCAGAAGACTGACTGTTCCCAAGTCTACAGCTCGTCTGCTCCACCTGGTGTCAGCTGTGGCCCTGGGATATATTTAAACTCACATCTTTAAAGACCTATATCACTAAAAACTTAAGAATGAAGATAAATGTATTTCCAACTCAAAACAACTAGGAAAAGAAAAAGTAAACTATAAGAAACAAAAGGAAGGAGACAGTAAAAAATGAAAGCAGAAATTAATGAGATAGAAAACATACCAACTGTATATCAGACTAACAAATGAAAATCCTGGTTCTGGAGGAAAGGGGAGAATCAAACTAGCTAATTTCATCAAGAAAGAAAGAAAAAAAAAACCAAAACACCAATACACAAAGTAAGAAATAACAATGGAGAAATAACTATTGACACAGAGCACACTTCAAAAGTCGAAAAAAAACTATTCATACGTCTCAATGGAAAGAGATTTTAAAATTTAACTGAAATGTAGAATTTGTAAGAAAAACACAGTTTATCAAAGTAGACAAATGGTTAAAACAGACCAACTTTCATGGAAGGGATACAGAACATAATCAAGAAACTATCCCATGAGAGTGCCAGGCCCAGACGATTTCTCAGAACTCTGTCAAGTTATGAATCAAGCATAACATTGATAGTGAAGTTGCTCAGTCATGTCTGACTCTTTGCGAGCCCATGGACTGCAGCCCACCAGGCTCCTCCGTCCATGTGATTTTCCAGGCAAGAATACTGGAGTGGGTTGCCATTTCCTTCTCCAGGGGATCTTCCCGACCCAGGGATCGAACCCGGGTCTCCCGCATTGTAGGCAGATGCTTTACCGTCTGAGCCACTAGGGAAGTAGCTAAACCTTATAAACACAATACACAAAAAAGTTAAAGACCAATCACTTGTGAATGCAGATGCAAAAAATCCTAAATAAAATGAACACACACCAATGTCACATTAAGAAAATAATACTCTGACCAAGTGGAATATACCAGGAATACGAGTATGGTTCAAAAATACCCATTACCAGTAATGTAATTCAACATATTAGTAGATCTAAGTGAGAAAAATCATATGATTATCTCCACCAGGTATGACAAAGCCTTTAACAGAATTCAACAGTGTATTCCTAATTTAAAAAACTCTCGAGAAAATAGGAATGGATGGAAGTTCCTTCACACACTGACTCAAATCCACCTGATTCCCACAGCCAGCACCCTACTTACTGGGGGGTACCAATCACAGGCATTCCCACTGAACCAGGAACAAGGAAAAGATACCCACTGTCTCCACCACTAACAGACAATGTCCTAGACCAGGAAGGTAATCTGAGACATAAGAACTGAAAAGGAAGCAGTAAGACTCTGCAGGTGGCAAGATAGGACGACTGAAAACCCTAGACTTTGGGGCCTGCAGACACTGGTTTTGAGAACCAATGACAAAACAAACTCAAACAATAAAAAAAATTCAGCAAGGTTAACATGAAAAAAAAAAAAAAAAAAACCAACAGTCTCTATATACACAAAAAATCACCAACTGGAAGAAAATGTGAGAAAAAAATCCTACTGACAATAGCAACAAAAAAGGTAAAATACTTAGAAAAGGAATTGAATACTAAGGTTCATATGAAAAAATAAACATGCCAGGGCAACTAGGCAAACACTGAAAAGAACGACCCCTGAGAGCAACCAGCCCAGCCAGGTCTGAACATGGACTGTCAGGCCCGGGAAAGCACGCACTGCACACAGGCTCTGAACTCTTCTCAGCCAGCCTGTTTCAGGCAGTCGTGTTTATAGCAACTCTGAAACCATTCTATGCACACTGCAGCCCTGAGCAGGTTAAGTGAAGGTGCCCATGTTGTCAGGGCCAGGGTGGATATAAACACAGAACAGGTTAAGGCAAGAAAGCACCCTGGGGTTAGGCTAAAATCAGAGGCATCGGTATCAAGTCATGATTTCTAAGACATGTGCTTTCAGAGCCCTGTGGAGTCAACTGGCACAGCAGCAGGGCCATTCCCGCCATGCCAGGGGGATCAAGGCCTTGAGAAAAAACGGCTGATTCCAACACAGGGGTAGCAAAGGGACAAGAACCCAGAATATTCTGTCATGTCTAAAGTTAGAAAGTGCTCAGAAGGCCACAGGAGCCAGTTTGAAGTGACTCTCACTGGCCAAACCTGAGACAACTTGAACATCAAAATAAAGACAATGAACTGTAAAGCACTAAAAGAGAAGCCCACATGGGTTTTCTGATAACTTGGGAAGAGGTGTGTGCAGGCTGTGGTGATGTCTGGGTCAGGAAGAACCAGGCTTGTGCTAAATCCAATCTGGATGTTGGAGGATTCCCATCACTGTGCCATAGGAAGTGCCTCCCTGCACACACACTGCACCCATCACATGGCTTGTGCTGACCCCTGTGTTCCCCAGGAGTTCAGAGCACTGCTACGTGCCAGGCAGAGGTTGCCTATGTGCCTGGTCCAATAAAACCCCAGGCGTCGCATCTCTAACGAGCCCTCCTGGTGGACAACACCTCACATAAACTAGCCTAAGAGTTTGCGGGGAAGAAGCCTGTCCATGTGACTTCACAGGGAAAGGCTACAAAGTAGAACTACAGTAACTACTCTGCATCCTCAGATCCAGGTTAAAACGTCACAATGTGTAATGATTCATGTACTCTGTACACTGCTAACTGCTTATTTTATTAGAGTTGAAACAGATAGAACAAATGACCCACAGAATTTTCCATTCGTTCATGAAAGAATTCAGGTTCATGAGTACAGAACTGCCAAGTAAAGGCCAGGGTGCCCACAGCAGCAGTGTCCGCTCTCTCAACGGGCATCACAAAGCACCTCCTGCACCAGACTCGGGGGGTGAGTTAGGAGACAGCTCCCTGCCCACAGAGAGCCTGCCAACCAGCACCAGAGACAGACAAGGATTCTCAAGGAGAATAACAGCCATGTGGTGACTACAGGGTGCGAGGAAAACAAAGCTGAAAGGAACTGTTAGAAATAGCTAGTGCCCACCAGGACACAGGGAGATGGCTCGCAAGAACTGGAAACGTAGGAAGTAATTCGGTGACTGTATTTGGTGATTACGATGAGTATATGCACTGGGCCAGAGCAGAACTAAGCCATGGCAAAGTCATACACTTGGCTGAAGAATGGAGAAAAGAGAATACCAAAAAATTAAAATAGTAAATTTCAAAAAGTATAGCTGTCTCAGCAAAACCCAGACCTGTGAGTTCTCAACCCATTATAATGTTCCCCACAATGAATACTCACACAGCACTCCGTCCAGTAAATGTGCAGGAAGGGGAAGGTCAGCAGGGCTTTGTTCCCTTCTTTGGGCAGCAGCTCCTCTTTGAACTGAACAAAGTTAGACTCCAGGTGAATCATCTTTGGAGCCCGGCCATAGGACCTATCAACAATTGTGAACGAGTCACTGAGAAACATGAGAATGTTCAGCAGGAGGAAAACGAGAAAAGACAACAATCTCATCATATCTATGCGTTCAGAAGTGCATAGGTGATACTAACCCTGAATTTTAACTATTATATGTTCCATTTGAAAAGATGCTATAAATTACTTTAAACACAGTTCATGTGTCAAAGCTCTTCATAATTCCATTTGCAACAGTACAGACTTCTGAGAAAAATGTCAGTATACAGTCACCATAAAAGAAGCACAGTGTTTCCCAAATGTCAAAAGTGCAGTTTGAAACTACCAAAGCTTTAAACTGCTCTAATATTTTTGCAACAAACTGCATTATCCAAAAAAGAGAACTGTCTGGTGAAAAAGAACAGGTTTCTGCTTGCACAGCATAAATAGTGGTAACCACCCATCCTTCAATTTTTTTTAAAGTACATCTCAAGGAAATTTTTAAAAATAATTTTTAAATTTATTTTCGGCTGTGCTGGGTCTTTGCTGCTCTTCATGGGCTTTCTCTAGTTGCAGCAAGTGGGGGCTACTCTTCGTTGCAGTGCTTGGGGTTTT
This sequence comes from Bos javanicus, assembly GCF_032452875.1. Taxonomy (NCBI): domain Eukaryota; kingdom Metazoa; phylum Chordata; class Mammalia; order Artiodactyla; family Bovidae; genus Bos; species Bos javanicus. The sequence goes on along the minus strand of NC_083868.1, from coordinate 143,904,681 downwards.
CTTGTTGCAGGGCACGGGCTCCAGGCAGCAGGCTTCAGCACCTGCAGTGCGTGGGCTCAGCAGTTGCTGGGCTCTAGAGCACAGGCTCAGTAGCTATGGCTCACAGGCTCAGTTGCTCCGTGGCATGTAGGATCTTCCTAGAACAGGGATCAAACCTATATTGGAAGGCAGATTCTTACCCACTGCATCACCAGGGAAGTCCCGTCCTCCAATTTTCCTCAATCCAAGAACCAAGATCCCACAAGCTACACATCTAATCGATGGCTATCACAGAGTATGGACACTGCTTAATTATACTTCTAAAAATAAATTAGACCACATACATCTCTTTTCCACACCTCTATTTTCCACCTCTAGTGAGCTGTCTCTTTTACATATCTACAGATGGATTTTATTCTTTTTGTCTAACCTAAGGATTCTCCATGATGAATAAACTGAGAACAACCATACTGAATGTTATTATGCTTTAACTTGTGGATTTTCTATCTCACGCTAGTTTTTTCTGTCCTTGGTGAGATTAATCAAGTTTTCCTTTTCCATCCTTTTTCTCTGTTAGCTTGAAAGTTTAATCTTCTATTTCTTTTCTGTTGTTATTTACATTTTAATTTTTAATATGCATAAACTTTTAATTTCCCTTTCAAAAAGTACAGTAAGTGTCTATATCTCTCCTTGAACAGGACAAAGATACGACACTGTTTTCTTTCTGCTTTCTTCCACATTCTGAAATTTTAGATTTTTAATTTTTAAAAGCATTGACACCATAAAATAGTGAAATCTTTGTTATGACTTGCTTTCAGGCAGCTGCTCCCTTCACCCTGTGAATTCAGGGTTCATGTTCCTGACACATGTGTTTTCCTTGAGACACATTCCTTAATTACTTCAGAGACAGTAGTACAGCTTCTGATCATACACACCTGAAGGCGTTCCTGTTAACAGCATGTTTCCAGCTATTTCCATGCTGTGGCAGCAGCGAATATAAGATGGGAGCAGGGCTCTAGAGAGCACGGTGTGGTGGTGTGCGGATACCCCGGGCCCAGCCAGAACCCTGTCTCTCCAAGGCCAGGGGGAGGCTGAGACAGTCTTCCCGCTGTGTGAGTGTGAATAATACACAACTCTAGAGTCAAGGTGGGGCTTCTCAGAACTCAACTCTCAGTCTCCTCAGAACTCAAGTCAAGGTGGGGTTTCCCTTGTGGCTCAGCTGGTAAAGAATCTGCCTGCAATGTGGGAGACTGGGGTTTAACCCCCTGGTTGGGAAGATCCCCTGGAGAAGGGAAAGGCTACTCACTCTAGTATTCTGGCCTGGAGAATTCCATGGACTGTATGGGGTCACAAAGAGTCAGACACAACTAAGAGTCAAGGTACAGCCTTCAAGTCAAAGTACTCCTCTTAAATGCTCTATCTTAGGCTGCATTTTAAATGCTGTTAGAGACTGCAGACTCGGTTTTTCTTTTCTCCCTATTTCTTGATGTGGCTTTTTGTTTGATTGCTTTTGTTTTCATTCTGCTTGACATCCAGCAGCCCCTGAAATCTCTGAACTCACTTCTGGGAAAACCTGGACACCAATTCCTCAAGCAGGGCCCATCTCTCCACTCGCTGCACAGTCACTTCTGAAATACCGACTACAGGGATATGGAAACCTATGGACTTGGCCTTCACGGCTCAGCTTTCCTCTCGGACCTCCATCTCTGGCTCTCAGCTCTCAGCTCCGGAGTTCCCAAGTGCAATCTCCCAATTCATCACTCTGTTCTTCAGCTACACAGAAGTTCAGTGCGTGAAGTCAAGTTTCTGCTTCAATTTTGTTTCCCAAGATCTAATCAATCACTTTTTGCCAAAGTGAAATACACACACTTTAACATGTCAAACAATACTAAAGAGCCACACATACACACACACCCCTCTGCACTTGGTCTTGCCCTTGCCTCCCCAGGTCCTGGGCCCTTTCACCTGTCAGGGACCTGCCTGCTTCTCAGGGTGTCCCCTCTGCAGACACACAGAGGGCTTTCCCTCCCATTCCTCTGTCCATCCTTCTGCTCCCAGAAAGATATCCATGTCTCCGCTGCTGCCGCCTCCGCCTTCTCTGTCCTTAAATGTTTAGGCCTTTCTAGTACTCTTCTCTCATTTAGTTTTCAAGACGGTGAAGCAAAGAATATGCACATTAAATCTATGCAGGGTCTCTATTCCATTTTTTTCTCATAAGCCCATTTCTCATTTCTTTTATCTTTCTGAATGTTTGAATAATGTATACTTGTTTGAAATCCTTTCCAGATCACTCCATTTCTTCAGATATTATTAAATTCTTCCATTTGCTGAATTGTTTTCTCTCATTCACAGCACTGGGCCTCTTCAATAGTTGAATAATTTTTCTGTAAGGGAATTCTCCCAGTTCTGTACATTCTTTATATTACATTTTGGTAAATAAATACATTCCTTGTAACACTAAGCAGGCACAAAGATTAGACTACATTCAACAGAGAGCCTGGTAAAGTCATCCAGAATGTTAATTCTTCACGTTAGGAGGGTAAAAACTGGTGGTCAGAAAGGAATAATGTAGCAAGAATCAGAATTACACGAGCATGAATAACAACAGGAAATTTTTCATTCACCTTGGTTAAAATCAGACTGCCAGTATTAACAGGTATTAACAATATTAATATTATTAATAAACAGTATTAACAATCCAAACATTTTCTACAAATAATATCTAATCTTACCAGAAGTTAGTTTTTCAGTAAAATAATTCAAAGTCAATTATTTCCTCAGAACAAGTCATTAGAGGAACAATTACAAACAACAGAGCCAATGGGAGGACTGATCTGATGGCACTCCTAATTTTAAAGATCATCCTTCTGTCCACTTTCTCATCCTTAAGAGAAGAGCCCAGGCACTCAGGGTGACGAAGTCCTGGTTAAGACACAGAGGCACCAGCTCCTCTGAGGAATATGGGTGCCCATCTCCTTAACCAAATGCCACCACAAGTCAGAAGTCACCTCTATACGAGGGGCCTGTGAGTCCGAAGACATGTCCCATTTCTATCATCGCAGGTCTTGTTCAGAAAACAACACGTTCCTTAAAAAAAGGCTCACAGATTACGGGCCCTTCTTCTCAGTCTCCTTAGAACTCAGGCTCTCACTTTCACTGCTTCACTCACTCACACTGACACCTACAAAACAAGGAGGGGGATGCCATACCTTCTCCATTCCATCGGTTCTCTTGGAAGCTGCTGGGAAAGTGTCGGGTAAATGGAGGTAAATAAATTCTGATCTCCAGCACCTACAACAGGAATAAACATGGCACTGTTAGGTAAATATAGGGAAAATGGGCTCTAAAATGTATTAATTGGTATTTTTACACAATTGAATAATTTAGCAAAATGACATCACAAAACAGGTTGTTTTGTATCTTTAAAGAAGTGGTCTCTAGAAAATCCAGCACTTGATCTAACTTCGCCCCCACCTGGCCTCCCTGAGGAGATAAATTCTCCCTAAGAGTAAGAGGAGGAGGAAGAGGTCTGACAGCTAAGGAGGGCGGAGCTGGACCAACCCTGCCCAGCCGCGCACCTGTGTCAGCTCCTACAGCCACTTCTTCAACTTGGATAAAACAGCCATGAAACTCCAGGCAGACAAGGAAGCCAGGACAAGTGGATGTGAGTTTCTTCACCAAATTCCAGCAGGAGCCAAGACACACAGGCTACTCTCTGGTACCCAGGACACCAAACACACCTGCTCTCACTTGTCCTCATGGGAAGCCCTGGAGGCAGATCCAACCGCACACCAAGGACAGAGGAGCTGTAAGGGCCCCGCGCCCAGAGTACACAGCTTGCTGGTGGCAGAGACCAGTGAGGAACTCGGGAGTCTCTGACTTCACAGCTCAGCTGTTAACTCAGCTCTTTCATCCCGGCCTTAACAGAACTGAAAAATCCACTTAGCTCTCCTAAAATGACAGTATAGCCACATCCTACTTCAGCCTAGAAAGAACCTTTCAAAATCAATGGCTCAGTCTTACACTCAGGATCCGCTACCGTTAAGCGAAACCTTTTTCCAACTGTATTTATATTGATCTTAAAGAAATCATTGGGAAGTGATGTGGGCCACTGACATACATACTTATTTTGCTACCACGAGCCTAAAAAAAAAAAAGAAAACAAACAAAACGGAACCTTTCCCAAACCACATAACAATGTCAAGTCACTACAGAGAGGAGTGATGTTTCTGGGCAACTGAGCTGATCCTCAGAGAGGCAGTGGGGCATGGGGACTGGACACAGATGCTGCAATGTTGACCACCTGGGTCCCTTCTGAGCTCCACCACCTACTAGCTGAATACACTTGGGAAGACCATCCTTTCTGTGCCTCAGGGGCCATCTGTGAAATGGGAAAATACGAATAGCTTCCAACAGGGTCATTGTGAGACTGAGTCAACACAATAACCTTGAACAAGGCCCGACGCAGAGTAAATCGTTAATAAGGGTTACTGTTAATAATTTATTGTTGCCATAAAAACAGCTTTTAGGTTTTAACTCATCCGTTTTCACTGCATTCATGTATTTGGTAATTGTCTTAGAAACCATTAAAGTAAGAAAACCTTTAGTTAGCTTCTAATTTCTTATCTTTGAGTGCCAACTCCTGCTGCCTCTTGAAAAGGTTCTAGAATTAACATATTAAAAAAAATGACTACTCTCTGCTAAAAAGAAATTAGGGCAACCACAGGGAAGCTTTCTTCTTTTTCACTTAACTTTTTATATATATGCTCCTTGCAATAAAGTCTCACATAAAGGTACAAGTAACCTCTGCAACAGGGAAAACAAATGAAGTGCCTCCTACACACCCCTTTCTCAAGTGTCTCCCACAGGAAATTCTGTTATACAATATAAAACTTGTCCAACTGGAGGCTGTAAAGTAACAATTTTTCTTACATTCAATCATGAAATAAATCTTTAATCTGTGTCCTAAATTTAATTTTAAAAGATTACAGGTCAATTAACACACCTGTCAAGGGCAGAGACATCGTCTGATAATAACTGGGCGCTGAACATGTGACCATTTGATCTCAGCCCCTGTTAAGGAGCTGAACTGTGTCCCAGCAAAATTCACATATTGAAACCCTAACCCCTCAGCACCTCTGTTATGTGACTGTATCTGAAAGAGGTGATTAGGTGAGAACAAGGGCTTTTGAATGGGCCCTGATTAAATCCCTTCAGAAAGAAAGTGAAGTCGCTCAGTCATGTCTGACTCTTTGCAACCCCATGGACTGTAGCCTACCAGGCTCCTCCATCCATGGTATTTTCCAAGCAAGAGTACTGGAGTGGGTTGCCATTTCCTTCTCCAGGGATCTTCCCAACCCAGGGATCGAACCCGGGTCTCCCACATTGCAGCCAGACACTTTACCATCTGAGCCACCAGGGAAGAGATACCACTTTGCCGACAAAGGTCTGTATAGTCAAAGCTATGGTCTTTCCAGTAGTCATGTAGAGATGTGGGAGTTGAACCATAAAGAAGGCTGAGTACTAAAGAATTGATGCTTTTGAATTGCGATGCCGGAGAAGACTCCTGAGAGTCCCCTGGACTCTCCTGGACAGCAAGAAGATCAAACCGGTCAATCCTAAAGGAAATCAATCCTGAATATTCATTGGAAGGACTGATGCTGGAGCTGAAGCTCCAATACTTTGGCCACCTGATGCAAAGAGCCGACTCACTGGAAAAGACCCTGATGCTGGGAAAGACTGAGGGCAGGAGGAGAAGGAGGGCAGAGGATGAGATGGCTGGATGGCATCACTGACTCAATGGACATGAGTTTGAGCAAGCTCTGGGAGATGGTGAAGGACAGGCAAGCCTGGTGTCCCTGGGGTCGCAAAGAGTCGTAAACAACCCAGCGAATGAACAACAAAAAGAGACAGTAAGAAATTGGCTATTTTTGAAACAACTCTAATTTTCAAAGAAATCAATTATAACTAAAAATAGAAACCTGTAGGCCAGTCTTTTAGAGCCAACACACCATCACTAAGATCAGAGTCTAAGCAGAGCCGAGTAACATGTCCAGACCAAGCCCAGGAGGGCGCAGCAGACCCGCCCAGCCGCACTCAGGGCCACTCACAGCTGAGGTCAGTCGCACAGCATTGGCTTCACCCTTCACCAATGCAAACAGCAATGGAAACTTTCACTTTCAATCATTTTTCTGCACAAAACTTTTATTTTAGGATCCACTAGAACTGCAATGTCACAAGGTTATTTAGTGCCAAAGCAATTTTAAATCCTGATCTTCAGTTAACAGTCAACTGCGACCAGAGCAGAATCAGTCTTATGCTGATACTTAAAGAGCAGAGGATGAGTCCAGGGTCCTGTTCTGTGTGAAAGAGCCTCCAGCAGAGGAAAGGCACATGAAGCTCAACCCTGCTGGAATCAACATCCAACCAAACCGTGTGAGCTGGCTCCGTCTGGGGTGGAGGTTAGAGAGAGATCCCCGTCTGCATCTCAGCAACACTGGGTGTCTAGACTAGGCTAACATAAAGGCACCTATTCTCTTAATTGAGAAGAAAATATTTGTATCTCTGTTCAAAAAGCTATACGTTTGTTGTTGCTAATGTAGCTGCAATATTTACGGTTATTTATATGCAGTATTTATGTATATGTAATATTTATGTAATTTTTTTTTAATTTTAAGATTTGATGATGACATAAGACTGCATTTAGCACTAAACCATCTACAGAAAGGGTGGCATAAATTAACAAATGTGGTGCGAGTGCTCCAAAGTTACCAATCATGCCTCAGGGGGAGCCAAAGGTTAAACAGAAAAGTCACCTATTTGTTGGGAAGGACACAGGGCTTTCATACTTATAGAATCAGACATGTGTCAAGGGCATTCAGAAATTGACAGAATCGTCCTGCTCCCCCGGGCCTGTGAACAAGTTACATTACACAGCAAGGAAGAATCAAGGTTGCAGATGGATTAAAGCTGCTAGTCAGCTGACCTTAAAATAAAGAGATGATCCTGGCTTATCCGGACAGGCCCACTGTGCTCCCAAGGGTCCTTACATGGGGAAGAGCCACAACCAGAGAGATGGAGTCACGAGAAAGACCGAACTGGGGCCCAGAGAGCCAAGGGAGCAGGCACCTCCAGCTGCCGGAAAGGGGATTCTCCCCTGGAGCCCTCAGAAGGAGCAGCCCTATCCACAGGAACCATGTCCAGAGAGAACCATGTCAGACCTCTGACTTCCATGACTTGGAGAAAATACCTCTGTGTTACTTTTAGGCACAAAGTCTATGTAATTTGTTACAGCAGTCACAAGAAACTGACACAACCATAGAAAGTGAAGTCATAGGACTGATTTAAAACAAAGAGAAGCATTTGATTTGCCCTCCCCACCCCCAATCTATGGACTATCCCAATCTGATGATCCGGGAGGACTTGCTATTAGCGCTAGAGGGTTTGGCCCCAGGTGAGAACTAGCTGACAGAAGTTAGGGGGGGGGACCATTCGTTTACTGCGCAGGTGCTCAGTCACCCGGAGTCCTCCCAGCAGCCTGAGGGCCACCCCATACAGGGAAGCCCAGGCACCCACGGCTCCCCGCCCAGGTGAGTCAAGCAGCTCATCAGAGTACAGCTGCCCACTCTGACTCAACAGTATGCACTGCTGCTGCAGATGCTTCTTTCTCTCATTTTATTGTTTCTTGGGCTTCCTGGGTGGTTCACTGGTAAAGAATCTACCTGCAATGCAGCAGATGTGGGTTTGATCCCTGGGTTGGGAGGATCCCCTGGAGAAGGAAATGGCAACCCACTCCAGTGTCCTTAAATCACAACTCGGCCCATCCTGCCATCTCAGCACTAACTTTTCCTGACAGGTCTGGTCACCAGCTCCCCAGCCTGCCGGTGACAGACACCTGCTCGCTCTCCCCGTGCTGCTTCCCTCGCTTCGCAACCAGCACCACCCTGCCCGCAGGCGTGACCAAAGGGACGAAGTGCACTCTGTGAGGGTTAACCGAGTTCCGGACTGTTCGAGTTTGCAGAAAAGAAACTACAGCCAATGCACAGAGGCCGCTCAAGACAGAAAGTCCCAAAGTCTCCTTTTTTTAAGAAGAAAGACAGGATAGTAATGACCTTCTCTAGCACTCAGAGACCACATTAGACCCAAAACTCAGGAATTTAACAGAAGAAAGACTGGATAAGTGCATCTATATACAAGAAGACCAAAAAATCAGCCTTTGAAAGTTTACGTATTTTTAAAACACAGGGAATATAGTCAAGCTACAGCCGTTTGAATCACAGCATTTGCGATTCAGGAGGATATCTTGCTTGTTTCAGGCACACTTGGACCGGAGGCTTCTCCCAAACCGCTCTTCCCCTGGATTTCCCTCTCACCTCCTTAAAAGTCCGTTCGAAAAGATCACTCACTTTCTCAATGGGGTCTCACTATCACTTTCAAAAGGAGCACTGTTTTGAAGGGGGATTTGAACCAGCAAAACTGTGGTTACCACAGCCCCAGCAATCCTCACAGTGACAGACCCCAACAGATACATGGGGAAAATATATTTGATTGCAAGACTGTGTCACACAGCAAAAGATGAAACCATTCAAATTCCACTGATGGATGGCCAGAGTAAACCATGGCATATCGACTTAACAGGGCTCTGCTGCTGCTAAGTCACTTCAGTCGTGTCCGACTCTGTGCGACCCCATAGACAGCAGCCCACCAGGCTCCCCCATCCCTGGGATTCTCCAGGCAAGAACACTGGAGTGGGTTGCCATTTCCTTCTCCAATGCAGGAAAGTGAAAAGTGAAAGTGAAGTTGCTCAGTCGTATCCGACTCTCAGCGACCCCATGGACTGCAGCCCACCAGGCTCCTCTGTCCATAGGATTTTCCAGGCAAGAGTACTGGAGTGGGGTGCCATTGCCTTCTCTGTAACAGGGCTCTAAGGACTGTAAACAAGAGAGGGCACCATCTCTACACTCTGTTCTCCCAGAAATCTTGGGGAGAAAGTGAAGTCGGGAATGTGTATGCAGTCTGCGATCTCTTATCTAAGAAAGGGAAATACTAATACAACACGTATGACTATTTCCTACAGAAGGAGATGCTTCAGGTCAGGGAGGCACAGGGCAGAAAGGACAGGGCTACACACTAGATTGTTGCACTGCTGGTGGCAGTCACAGGGATATCAGAGGCTGTGTGAGGTGGACTGAGGAGGGCCCTGGACCCACAGCACCAGGATCACCTGGGCATCTGTGAGAGGTCCTCACTCCCAGGCTCCACCCCATCCTGCTCCATCAGAAACTCTGGCCCCCCATGAGCACTCCACAGGACCCTGATCCAGTCTGAGGACCTTGTTCTGTCATCCCCAAGCATGCCTGAAAACTGGAAGAAAAAATACACGAGAGAGAGAGAGCAGGCAGAAACCAAATACAGAGGACAGAGCAGTTAAATAAAGCCCTAAATTTCTGAATTTGAACTGAAAAGATCAGAATGAATTTACAACCCAGCTCTTCCCCCTATAAAGGCCCAGCAGCAACTAGAAGCCCAAGCACACAGACTGGGGTCTCCAAATACGATCTCCCACCAGAAGGAATCGGGGCTCCCCGAAGAAGGGCTGATTCCCGGGCCAGAGCAGGAAATGCACAAAGTGAGTCTGGAACATCATGTCACACCAGAAAGCAAAGGAACTAAAGATTCCTACAAGAAGGATTCCACACCTCAGAAGCCAGCAGGCAAACGGACACAAGGCACACCCCCCAGGCTCTTCAACAAGCGATAAGGAACCAGAGGGTGAGAGGGAAACTCAGACGTCAAGACAGAATGAAAACATCAATCTAAAAACCTACTGACACTAAATAATTTAAAGAAATTTTTAAAAAAAGACACATCAGACACTGGAAATGTAAACACTCAATATTTGATACTAAAGAATTGTATTTTTAGACGTGATAAAGATTTTGCAGTCTTATTTTTTAAAGTCCTTATCTTTCAGTGCTCCAGGCTGTCTTAGCTCAGGCTGCCATGACAGAACACCCCAGATGGAGTGGCTTAAACAATACATACAACTGTCTTCCTCCTTGTTCTGGAGGCTGAAGTCCAAGGTGCCTCCTGGTGGCTTCCCAGTGAGGGCTCCCCGCTTGCTGACTTGCTCTCCCAGCCTCTCCTCCTCTTCTTACGAGGCCAATGACCCCACCATGAGGTCCCCACCCTCGTAATCCAAGCCAATCCTAATTATCTCCCAGAAGGTCCCCATCTGCAAATACAACCACATTAGTGGTCTGGGCTTCAATGTAGGAATTTGGGTGGGGCATACAAATATTCAGTCCACAACACATAGACTTACTGATAAATGTTCGATGCCTGAGATTTGCTTCAAAATAACAACAGGATTGGAAGGAATGGACAGGGGTATAAAGAAGCAAGACTGACCACTTAGTTGTTGAAACTGAGTGACAGGCTTGGAGGGGTTCTTCATACTATTTTTTTTAAATAAAAGTTTGCAAGTTTCTATAATAAAACGTTTGAGATGTTAACAATTCTCCCATTTCTCTTACCCTTTTCTCTTTCTCCTTTCCTCCTAGCATGCATCACCTATTACATGATATAATTTACCCTGTACGCACACAATCTACGCTCTTGCTGGAACGTAAGCTCTAAGAAGCCAGGAGCAGATGCTGAGGACCTGCTCTGATGGTGAATCCAGGGCCTCGTTCTACACTACACAGCACATGGCCCCCAAAGGCCAGAACATCCTACAGCAGATGGAGCGATGGCACTGGCTGTCAAGTTCTCAGAAGACGGATTTAATTTTAGAATCAGTAAGACTACACTAAAAACCGCCAGTACGGCTACCCTACTCAGTTCTTCAGCTGCTGAACTAAAGAAAGTGATGTTTCGATTCTGCTTAGCTCTATGGCAAAGGCTTTCCCTCAGGGATAACTTGAGGGACAAGCCCTTTCTGTGTGGGCAGACGGGGTCTGACTCCCCGAGCCCTTGGCGAGGTTGCGGTGGACCAGGAGTCGGCCACCTCGGGCCTGGTCCTCGCTGCGGCACTCAATACTGAGGGGCCTTGGTCAGGCACAGACACTGGCCCTCAGGTCTTCAGCCTCAAAATGACCTGCCTGCTGGCCCTTCCCGCTGTTCACCTCAGTGCTTAAGGAACTTTCAAGCTGACCTAGCCAGACTAAGAGTACCTACAAATGGTGAGCTGTGAGTGTAGTAAAAATTGTTACCACAGGCGTTACTGTTAGTTCTAAGACTCTACCTAAAATTGCAGCTCTGAAATGTATGCGACTACTTCTAAACACTAAATAGATCTGTTGGAAAAAGGAAAAATTTCCAAACACTTGACATGACACTCGCTGGTGAAAGCAAGGTATAAGCCTGTTGTCAGTTTCTTCATAATTTTTCTGTTTTTAAAAAATACTGTTTTTAAAAAATAATTTTATTTACTGATGCATTCATTCATTTATCTTATTTCTGGCTGTGCTGGGTCTTCGCTGTTGCACAGGTTTTCTCCCACTGCGGAGAGTGGGCTTCTCATCATGGGGGCTCCTCTTCTGGTGGAGCACCAGCCCCAGGGTGCGTGGGCTTCAGCAGCGGAGGCATGTGGCTCAGCAGGCGCAGCTCGCGGGCTCTAGAGCACAGGCTCAGAAGTTGTGGCACACGGGCTCAGTTGCTTCATGGCCTATGGGATCTTCCTGGATTAGGGATCGAACCCATGTCTCCTGCATTGGCAGGCAGATTCTTAACCACTGAGCCAACAGGGAAGCCCTCCCTGCTCACTTCTTCAAAAAATTTGGCAAATGAGGGCCTAAAACAACACTGAGGAATGAAACATCATGTAACACGTGTGCAGGAAGCCAAATAAAAACATTTATTTTCTTGGGGGGAAAAAAAGGAAAGAGAGTTTGTATAATAGGTTCATCTTTTCTTAAGAGATCATCCCACCTTGAGTCAACATCTCAAGCCCAAAATTCCAGATACCATGGACTTGTTCAGGGGTCAGGAGCACAGTAAGGACATGCCTCTAGATGGAGAAAGTGCTATAAAACCAGACACATGTTGGACGCTGCCGACGTGCACCTGGATGCCAGTGCAGACGCCGTGATCAAGGAGCTGACCAGCACCCCTAGAAGATTTGTCCACATCCTGACTCCCCCTCCAACCCAGGACCTGGGAATGAACCTTATTTGGAAAAGGGGTCTTTATAGATATGATTAAGTTCAAACTCTCAAATAAGATCATTCCGTATCATATATAGATGGGCCCTACATCCAATGACAAGAAGTCACTTGTCAGGTCAGATAAGAGGCAGAAGGGAAAACACAGGGAGAGAGAAGGCCATGTGAAGACAAGGCAGAGACTGGAGTGATGTACCTACAAGTCAAGAAACAGCAAGGATTTCTGGGCACTGGAAAGAGGTGACAAAGGACTACCTCCACCCCCAAGGCCTCAGGAAGAAGCACAGCCTTGCTGATACTTTGATTTTCAACTTATAGTCTCCAGAACTGTGAGAAAATAAATTTCAGTTGTTCTAAGCCACTCAGTTTCTGATAATTTGTTACAGCTATCCTAGAAAACTAATACATGTGGTGTAAAATACAAAAATCACAAGCACATCTTCCCTAGTGCTCTTCCAATCCATCTTTTAGATATGCTTTTGGCTATACCGCGTATATGTTGAAATACACACAGATGAAGAGGCAATTCTCAAGAGGTACAAGCACGAAGAACCACATAAAAAGAACCTCACTAATCATCAGGTGTATAACACCAAAACAACTATGATGGAAGATGGCCTTGGGCTGGTCAGAGTTCTTAGATACGATATTGAAAGTATAAGAGAAAAAAAAGGGTAACTGGACTTAACATTTAAAATGTTTGCACTTCTGAAGACAGATTAACTAAAAGACAATCAAAGAATAGAAGAAAATATCTGCAAATCACATATCTGATAAAGGAGTCCATGCACTGGAATACTAGACAGCAAGAAAAGGAGGGGCCAACTGTAGCTGGAGTAACACGAACGAACCTCAGAAACACCGCAGAGTGAGAGAAGCCAGATAGGAGACTGCATGCTACACAACTCACTTCTGCGCAACGTCTAGGAAACGCCAATCTATGCAGACAGAAAGCAGATCAGAGGTGCCTATGCCTAGGGGCAGAGATTAACTGCTAACAGTTCTTGGGGTGATGGAAATGTTCTAGAACTGAACCACGGTGGCGGCTGCACAACTGTGACCATTTACTAACAGTCTGAAAAGTGTACACGTACAACGGATATTAATTTTATAATATGTAGACTAAAGCTCAATAAAGCTGCTCAAAAAAGAAAAAACAAAAAACTATAACCTGTCCACTAGACTGGCAAAAATTAAAAAGATATCTCTGACCCAGTGGGGCAGAGTATAACTCGGAGGACAGCTTTTTCACAGGGCGATTTGGGGTCTCCCCTTCTGACCTAACAATTAAACTTCTAGATTTCATTCTTCATAATGAAAATGTATTCCTGCTTTATTTATATACTTTTAAGGTTAAAGTTTCATTTCTAAAAGTTATAGCTGTATCTTTTTCAAAGGCTTCACCCAAATGCCAGGTTGACAGTCCCTCAATCCTAAATGCTCCTGAGCAGAAGCTGAATCACAGACCTGAGAATGCCTCGGTTTATTCATACATTTCTCCTGACTTGAAGTAAAGAAACCATACTTGAACACAATTCAGAAGGACTATTTCAAACATTATGGGCCATGGAACTTTTCTTCTACTAGATTAATATGTATTTCCTCGATTCAAAAACTCCAAAGAGAAAACGCTCCAGCACCAAAAAACAAAGAGCCACGTAAGTGCATAGTAGTTTACCTGAAACCAAGTCTCAGCGGCCAGGACTCAAAACTCTCCATTTTCCTACAAAGCTATCTGATCCTGACAAAGACATGTATTTAAAGAAAATAACTACACCATTCAAAGCTCCTACCTTACATATAACACAGTTTCCCCTTTAGAGTAATGTTTGCTCACTTATTAATTTCCTCTACAAATATTTACTGAGCACCAACTATGTGCCCAGCACCATCCAGGTGCCACAAATACAGCCGTGAACATAGCAGATAAAGTTCTGAACCTCACATTCTATTCCAGGGCAGCCCAGGTTGTGGTGGAGAGCAACAACCATGAGAAAAAAAAAAAAAAAAGTTTGTCAGGGGTGCTGAGCCAGAAGACTGAGCAAAGTCCAAGAGATGCCAAACCCTCGCAAGCCTGGGCGGTGGCACATGAGCAGCCCCAGTGCGCGAGGGAAACACCGAGGGGGTCAGGAGAGCGACAGGGCAGGGGCTGCTGGGCCGTGTGCTGTGTGAGGCCCAGCCAGGAGGCCAGGTGGGGGTGGAGTTGGGGGACACGGACAGAGGGTCTCAGAGCCCACAGGAAGCCCTGAGAATACCATGCCGAGAAGGTGGGTGGCCCCTGGAGAGGTGGAAGCCAAGGAATTATGTGCCAACTTCTCTCTTGGAGGGACTGCCCCCAACCCCAGAGAGAATCAGCTTCAAGGGTAAGGCCAGAAATGAGCCGGCCAGCTGGAAGGCTGTGGGGGTCCCAGGGTTTGGGGGAGCAGCAGTGAAAAGGGGCTGAATCCTAGATCAATTTCAAAGATAAAATGGTATTTGCTGGTAGACAATGTTGGTTGTGAGAGAAAAAAAAAGAGAAGTCAGAATGACTCCAAGGTCATCAATGTTAAATTTAAAAACCAAATATTCTCAAAGAGCAAAATACTGCGAATACACTTACAAGTCACATGAAGCGCAGTCCCACGGGGACGATCTGATTGAAAGTGGGGACCAAAGGGAGCAAAGACAGAAGGGAAGGCGAGGTGAAGGGAGGGGTGACAGGGCGGATCTGTGGGGGCCCGGTCTGTCATCCAGACCCCCCAGGCCAGAGCAGAGGGAGGGGGATCACCAGGGAGCCCTGGGAGACAAGGCACCAGCACTCCGTCAACTGGCAAGAATCTGTTTTTAGACAAGAAATTCTCAGGTAAGTCACTTGCTTTTTCAATAAAAGGTGACCAAGGCCCTTCCTACCTCTTGTGTGGACCAGCCAGCTGGCTGTCCGCTCCCTTCCAGGTCAAGACTGGTTCCTGCATGGTGTGTGCCATGCTTATTTCAAAGAGCTTAAAAAACTCAGACCCTTGAGTCTTACTGCATAAACCAAACTTCACTAGAAACTCTTCAGTAACACATCTTACAAATCAGGCCCATGAGCTGAAGTTCAAATGGAAAAGGAAGTTTTTCACATCTAAATGATTGGTGCAGATCCACCCTAGAGTTGGGCTAACATACTAGTAACATCGGTTCCCATACTTACCAGGTGCTCCAGGATACTGCAGGAAACCCACAGAGGCCCAACGGAGGTCCCAAATCTACAGGGAGAACAGCAGTACCAAGCCATTCCAGGCCCCAGGAGAGTCAGTTTCAGTACTACGTAGGCTGTATTTCTTTCAGTGACATCACTATCATCACAAAACAGGGTAACTGTTGTGATGAAAGGCAAGTACCACCCCACCCCCACCCCAAGTAAAGCGAGCCACTGCATCCAATCTGATCCCCTGCTTAGAGAGGTTGTGCTGTGCCCAACAGGTGCAACCATCCCAAGAGTATGCTACTGTGGTTATCTAAGAAAGAAGTAAAAACTTTTCTTTCAATTTATGTGTATTTTTTTTCAAATAACTTCTGTTAAGACATAATACTTAATAAAATTACCTGAATCTACTTAATAAATGGAATTACTAAATACTCTTTTGAGTCTAGAAGTGCCATGGAAAAATTACTGAAGACACTAAAGCCACCATGGAGAGAGAAAACTGAGGAATCTGTGCTGAGAAGCTAACATTTTTTGGCACATTCATCATTCTTCTGAGTACTTTATACATACTCATTCAAGCCCCTATCAACTCTCTGTGACTGGCACCGTCCCTGACCCGGGTCACAGGTGAGAAAGTCATCACACAGTAAACCACGCCTGCTTTTATCTGCGCACAAGTGGCAGCGCCTTCTAAAGCCAGGGAACACAGGCAGTAACTCCTCCAACCAAAGTCCCCACCTCCAACCATGGCCCAAGGAACTGAGGTCTCCTAAAGAGACACGTTCCCCCCTCTTCTCAACTGTTACCTCTCTGCTGACTTAAGAATGCACTGTGGACCAAGACCTGCATTTAAGTGTATCAGTTTAAAAAGAGGACATTTTAAGTTACTTTTCCAACAATGAAACTGAGAGTGGTTAAATCACAAATGCCACACTTTCATGCTCGGTAGGAAATCACAACGTGGGAATTTAAAAACTTTAACCCACAGGGAGAGAAAAACAAACTCCAGCCAGGTACAAAGTGTTACAGATCTACTCATTTCTTCTATCTTTTCCCCCACTATGAAAATTCATAATGTCAGATACAGAACTCTAAATATAGAGACTGAGAAAAATTAAAGCGGCAACATCCAGTGCAACTGGGAGAGAACAGATCATCATTTGGATGGAACACTGCTATTTTTCAGATACTACGCAATCTCATGTTGATGCTTTAGAATTGTAGGGCTGGAGAAGACTCTTGAGAGTCCCTTGGACCACAAGGAGAACCAACCAATCAATCCTAACAGAAATCAACCCTGAATATTCATTAGAAGGACTGATGCTGAAGCTGAAGCTCCAGTATTTTGGCCACTTTTTTCAAAGAGAGGACTCACTGGAAAAGAAGGGGGGCGGCAGAGGATAAGATGGTTAGATAGCATCACTGACTCAATGGACATGAATCTGAGCAAACTCCAGGAGATAGTGGAGGACAGGGGAGCCTGGTATATCACAGTCCATGGAGTCACAGAGTCAGACACAACTGTTCAGTTAGCAACTGAACAATTCTGGGTAGGATAGCAACAAATCAGTGGAATTACCATAACTTTGCCTGCTAAACGAGACAGCTGGAAAGGAAACACCTCTTTCCTAACGTATCCTTAGATCAGAAACCCCAGTCTTTACTCCAAAGCAGAGAACTGATCCAGTGGCTGAAAGAAAAAAATTAAAGCTCCAACTTAAATTTAGACTAACCGGATCTGCTGAATTGGTTTCAGTTTCATGGTGCATCTTTCATGATTAGTAAATTATGCTATAGATGTTCAAATTGCTACAGCCAGGTGATTCATCACCCAATGTCATCACACCAGCAGCACCACTGAGAGCTCGGAGGACAACCCCGGGCATTTCAGACACATCTCCCAACACTGAGAAGTTTCTCTAACCCTGGAAGTGTAAGCAGGTCCTCGACTAAGGTGGTCACTCTGCACCAGAGGCAGATGGGCAGTGGCTTTGGAAAATTTTAATTATGAACTGAAAGTCATTAAAACTTCTAGACAGCTTCAGAATATTATTAAAATAATTTAACAAGGTTTTCAAGTAATGATGTATCCTGTTTACCCCTAATCTCTGGGGACTTTCCCCTCTTCTCACAGTTGCAAATAAACAGTTCTTAAATTTATCTGAACCAGTAACATTCTACATTCTTCTCAGAAAGGCTGATGCACAATTCATTCAGAGTAAAATGTTTTAAATTATGTGAAAAAAAATCTGAAAATGAGTTATCAACTCTGCTGTCATTTTTACAATGAACAAACACAGACTTCCTGAGGGTGCAATGGCTGCAAGAAGTAGTATACAGACTTTTGAAAATTAAAATGCTGCTAAGGGGGCTATGTACACAACAGCCAAGCCTCCAGATGGACTTTGAAAGCAGTTTTTCTACTACCTTTATCTACACTGCTTAGACCAGGGGCTCCCATCAAATGTGTGCTGCAGAAGGAATGGGACAAAACGAAGAAAGTATGACGCAAAACCAGGACAGCAAGTGCTTACTGGAGCTCCAGTCCAGACACACCAAAATGGAATTTCAAGAGTGAACTATAAAGTCAGCTCTTCTAAAAGTTAAAAAAATCTTTAAATTTAAAAAGATCTTTTTTATTTTTCAAGCTAACTCTCTCTGAAAGTTTACTGAAGCCGCTTTCTTCTCTGAGGCACCAATGAATGAATGGTTGTGCCTTTGAAAACAGAGATACCATCAGTACAGACAACAGCTTTAAACACTGGAAAATCCTCCACCAGTGTAGCTTTTACAAAAGGAAACTTTCCCAGAGTTGTCTGTCATGTACGTGAAATGAAACTAAACACATCACGTGTATCTCTAACACCAAGAGGATAACAATCTCCCCACTAAGTCAAGGCTGAACCAACAGAGCTTTAGGAACCTTCTCTTCAGGTATGTATTTACACAATGCCTACAGAAACACTGCCAGGAAAATGGAAGCTAAAGGCTATGAGGTATAATGAGACATCTGGATGTTTCCACAAGTAATACTGATCCAGCACTCAGAGCATGGAGGGCACTTGGGGAGAAGTCTCCAGGATCTGGGAGACACTGAACCCGAACACGAGCACCATCCAAGTTTGGCTCCTCTTCCCTCAGGATACAGAAAGCACCTGGGGATTAACTGCAGGGCCTCCAGATGACCACTGCATCTACCCGCTCTCTCAGACTGAAGGTGCAGTCCTGAGTAAGACTTTCAGTTGGTAAGTGTCCTGGTGAAAAGAGAAAACTTGGCTGAATTATGCAAGCGTCTAAATTCAGATGTGACAACAGTCCATTTTCCTAAGAAAGTTTATCAGCTAAACATAAAGCAACAAAATTCGACTTTAAATATAGTTTCTCAGCAATATGACAAGAGGAAACACACAAGGAGAGTATCAATTAATCAGAAGAAAAAAAAAGTGAAAAAGAATGAAAGAGAGAAACTTTAACTTTTAAAAGGATCTTCTACCTACAGAACTGTCTACTATGTTCTAAGTGCCTGCCCCCGGATGTTGCTATACAAAGAGTGCTTCCTTTCAAAGTATAGAAGACCATCTGAAAAAAATTAACTGACGACAAAAGCACTGTCAAAAGTCAAAACTCCTAATAGTCTGAAATCTCTCTCTGCAAGTCAGCAAAACGTCAGCCAACATTTCAACACTTTCCATAAACTCAGTGCTTTTGAAAGTACTGAATTCTGAGGTCACGACTGTAAATATTAGAGGGAATTTTGTAGAAACAAACAGTTCCTTTGTGGGTGCATAAATGTGGCACCAAAAAAAAAAAACTGACAGCCAAAACGTCGAAACACCCGTCTCCGTCCAGAGCGCGGAGAGCTCGCCGAACCTTTACACGCCATCTGTGAAATGGGTCTCTGCTCTGTGCCGGCGTCGCGGGCGGGGAAGAGTCCTGGCCCGCGGTCCCAGCCAGGCCGGCTGTGCACGGCTCTGCCGAGCGTCCTGCGTCTCAGACCCACCACTTAATACGTTCCTGAAGTGCACACCCCGTCTCCTAACACCACAGCCGCACGCAAACTTCGTCCACGCTTGCGACCGAGCGCCGGGAGACCCGCTGCGGGGTCGGAAGGAACAGTGTGCCCGGAGGAGACAGTCTCCACCGCGAAGGACGGGCCGCGAGTGGCAAGCTGCCGACCCTGTGGCCGGACGGGGCTCACGGCGGGGGCCCCTCGGGGCGCACTTCGGTCAGGGCCGCCCCGCGTCCCCGGCGCTATCAACTGCAGCCGAACAACCTGGAGGGCGTCCCCAGGGAGGTCAGAGGTCGCCTCCAGGAGAACTAGGAGATCGGCCCCGGGGAGGTCGGAGGTCGCCCGCGGGGTCAGAGCCCAGCCGCAGCCGCCGCCCCGACCACACCTCTATTCCAGGAAGTGGCCGGGCCAGAGCGCGGGGGCCCAGGAGCCGGCGACCTGGGCCGCGCTACTCGCGGCCGCCGCCCCCTCCCTCGCCGCCGGGCACTCACAGGTGACGATGGGCTTGTTCTCCATGGTGTATATCACCGGCGGCAGCGGCTCCTCAGGGGCGTCCATGGGCGTCCGGCGTCACCGGCCCGGCCCCTCGCGCCCCATGGGCAGCCCGAGGCCGCGCCGGGCCAGCCCAAGCCTGAGCGGCGCCGCAGCCGCCACAGCGACGCCCGCCCGGCAGCGCTAAGCAGCTCCAGAGCCGGCCGCCCGCCGCCGCCGCCCGCCGGCCGCATCCACTTCCGGTGCCGGCGCGCGGCGGGTACCGCTTCCGGGGCGCGCGCTTTAAAGGGGAGGCCTTTCCGCCGTGCGGGCGCAACCCTCCGACAGAACGGTAGCTGGGGCTGAACGAGGATTGGTGGAGCGCTCCTATGCGCCTGGGGGCCGAAGCACCCGTGAGCCAGCCGTGGGCAGTTGTGCGTCCCTCCTGGGCCCCTAATGTAGAGGCTGGACGGCCGAGAGCCGCCACCCCAAGCCGGCGCCCTCGGGCAGACTGGGCTGGCTTGGAGAGGGCAGCCCAAACTCGCCGCCGTGGGGCGCCCAGGAACATCAGCGCCGCCCTGCCCCACGCTGTGTACCCGACGCCGAGGACGGACTCAGGGGTCGCTGACAGCCGCGTGCGGACACGGAAGCCACCTGGGGGTCACTAACACTGACACATGGGCCCGGGAGTCACCAAGAACAGCAAGTGGACATGGGCATGTCAGTTTCTAACAGGTGTGGGACTGTCGCCCATAACCTAGCATTGTTATCTTTACCAAAGACCTGATGCCTGGGGGGATCAGTTAAGACACCGGGTTAATTCCCACCACTGAGCAAATGGCAGTTACCCCTTGCAAAACTCTTGGTCTTGTGTTTCTTGTCAGTCTGGTTTTATGAAGTAATATTGCTGCCGTGAAGTAGAACAAGATTATATACCTTCTCGGTACAACCTGAACCCTCCAGCACCACCTCCTCAGGGTTCACCTGGGAGATCAACCCCCATAAATCCTCTCTCTCTGGTTGGAAGCAACCATCTCTGAATTTCCACAACTCTGGTTTCCTGTCTCCATGGCACTGAAAACTTCTTGGAGTAGGGGTTGCCTTTTACTTTTGTCCCCAACCCGCTCCCCTCTCCATACCCACCAGGGCCTTCCGTGGCTTGTGCACCTTTGGGGAATGCACAAAATAAAACCTTACTTTAACTGCATGTACATTTCTTATGAAAGGAAAGTAGGTTTGGGGTACCTTTTACAAAAGCAACAAATGTATGTGAAACAGTTTGAGTGTGAACACAGTTGCTAAACGTGTGTGCGTAGTGTGCTCTGTGGCTGGGTGAGCAGGCAGAGGGCAGAATCCTGGACAGCTGGAGCCTGTGAGGCAGAGCACCGATCTCAGGATGGGGAATGAGAAGTCGGCGGGGGTGGGGCGGGGGGTACCTTGTACGTGCCCCATGCCAGCTGGCCTCAGCACTTTCTGGATGAGATTCCAAGAGACCCACTGAGAAGAGAGTGAGAAGAGGGCAGAAGTCCACAAACTTGATGATAAATGTTGACTTACAGATTCAGAAACTCAGGACAACTTCAGTAGGATACCTGCAAATAGACTTGACAGGGACAGAATGGACAAAATAGGTGATTAAATAGTTAATCCCACTAGTAGATTTTAAGTAAAAAGAATATGGTTGACCCCAGTAAGTTAATGATTACTCAAGAAAGCAGGTTTGCTTAACAACAAAATCTTGCAACAGAAACACGAGACACGCCCCCAAACAACAAAACAATGGTGACAGGAGACCCACATCCTACCCAGTGAGCTGAGTGAGTTAGGAGCCCCCGAAACATGTTCTTTGGCCCCCAAGACAGGTTTTTTACACAATGCCCACAGAACAATAAAACAATAGTAGAAAAAGGGGCCTGCACTCTGCCCAATGGTGTCAACAAGTCAGTGACCCCAAACCAAGCTCTGTGCACACAGAAAACAAATCACTTATGGGAAGGTGACTTCAAAATGAAAGACCTTCGTTGTACTGAGACCTCAAAGTGTTTTTCCAAAGTGCTATGACACTCCTGGCCTGACCATCTAGGGAGGGACAGGTAAACTCTGCCCCACCCAAGGAGGAACTGATGACGGAAACATGGCGTCTACTGGAGAGAGACAGAGAAGTTCTCCTCTCCTCCCCACTTTTCCTTTGATTAGAAACTGTGTCCCCTAAGTTATCAGGGTATGGCCTTTCTCGTCCGCCTGCTCGTAAGCCTCACAGTGTCCTGTTCTAATAAATCACTTCTCATCTGCCACTTTGCTTTCACTGTATTCTTCTCTGCAGAGACATAAAGAGCTGTGGTACCTGAAATGACACCAAGTGATCTCAAAATCACCTAGGCACGCTACAGTCAAACTGATGAAAACCATAAAGAAAAAAGTCTTGAAAGCATCCAGCCAAGAAAGACAAGTTCTTTCTTGTCTTACTTCCAGGGGGAAAATGATAAGAATTTCGACTAACTTTTCACCACACAAAAAACCCACTATATAAAACTTTAAAGTGCTGAATTTTAAAAACTCAGCCAAAAACTATATGTTCAGCAAAAAAAAAAAAAAGCTATAAAAGAACAGATAAAGCTATTTCCTGATAAAGTTGAAAGAATCTGTGGCCAACAGGTAGAGACTACAAGAAATGCTTTAGGATATTATTTTTTTTGGTGTGGGGGGGTGGAATTCCCACTTTAGGATGCTCTTGAGAGTGAAAGAAAATAATATATCAATAATACACTGGAAACTTAGATGTATGGGAAGGAAAGGATAGCCCTGGAAATAATCAACAAATGGGGAAACATAAATTATGCTTTTTTTCGTCTTCCCATAGCTTTCTTAACAGACAACTGACTGTTTAAAGCATGCTTAATAACTTTGTGTGATGGTTTTAAAGTGTATATAGAAGTAAATGAGGGACTTCCCTCATGGTCCAGTGGCTAAGACTCTGTGCTCCAGTGCAAGGGGCATGGGTTCGATCCCTGGTCAGGAAGCTAGATCTCAGGTGCCACAACTAAGATCCGGCACAGCCAAATAAATAAATACTTAAAAAAAAAAAGTAAATGATATGACAGTGATAATACAAAGGATGTGTGGATAAAGGACATAAGTGGGAGATGAGAAATGTGTATATGAAGAGGTGTGTGTGTGTGTGTGTGTGTGTGCGCGCGCACACACACGCGCACGCACTCTGTCATGTCCGACTCTTTACACCCCCCTGGACTGTAGCCCACCAGGCTTCTCTGTCCATGGGATTTCCCAGGCAAGAATACTGGAGTGGGTTGCCATTTCCTTCTCCAAAGGAAGTAAAATGGAATAATATAAAATATTTGTCCAATCCAAAAGGAGGCAGGAAAGGAACAGCAGAAGGAAGAAAAATCAGAGGAGACCAACTCAGGGAGCTCCCAGGACTCTGTGCCTCCACTGCTGGGGCCCATGTTCAGTGCCTGTTCAGGGAACTGAGATTCTGCAAGTCTTGCAGCCCAACCAAAACTTTAAAAAAATGAGAGAGAGAGATTCAACACAAACAGCCAATTATCACATGAAAAGATGCTCAACATCCATTAGGTATCAGGGAAATGCAAATTAAAGTGGCAACAACATATCACTTCACATCTACTCAAATAAGAAACATAAAAATAAAATGAAACGAATGATACCAAATGTAGACTCCAAGGCCAGGTCTCCACGTCTTAATCTATTCTAACAGAGAAGTAAATGCCGAGACTCTGAAAAGACAGACACTAAAAATTCTTCCTTCGTGGCAATGCTGTGTCCTGGCCTCACTGGCCAACTCTTGTTTGGAAGAATTTTCTTTCTGGACAGAGGGAAGGGGAGGTCAAAGTTCTTCCAAACTCTGCTAGGCAACACTCCAGCTCACGAGTGGTAAGTGAGCTATCTTTCCCCTAAGCAGACCTATCGGAGGTTTTATTTTTCACATGGGAATTTAGAAAACGGTTGAATTTAGCACACATTCTGGTTTAGTGATCCCTTTTAATACTGGTGAAAATGATGCTATTCCTATTAACTGATGTCCACTGAATGTTTTTGTTTTTTCCCTGGATCCTTTTCTCCTGAGATAGCATTTGCTTTTTCAAAGGTTGCTGGAACTGGAGCCCAAACAGTCTTTCCTGGTAGCCTGTTACGCTGTCTCCAGGCTGCAGAGAGCCTGATCAATTATGTATTGGGATATTGCAGATGCTTCGTCTGAAGGGAGGCCTCACAGAGTTTGCTCTGCCCCACCACTCAGGCCCTCACCACAGAGGGCTGCACCAAAACCGAAGCCAGGCAGCAGCTGCTCACAGCAGGTTTATTCCTAGTAGCTGAAAACTGGAAACCACCGGGTGTCCTTTGATGGGTGACTAGTCTGACAATGTGTGGTCCATTGGCACCGTGGATGCAGCAAAAAGACTAAAATGTTGATATATACAACCACCTGGATGGATCTCGACAGAATTATGCTGAATGAAAGAACTCCAGTCCCCAAAGGCTATATATCATAGAATTCCATTTCTGGAACACTCTTGAAAATGACAAAATTATAGACATGGAGGACAGTTTAGTGACTGCTGGGGGTTAAGGAGGGGCTGGGGTAAGGAGGGAGTGGATGTGGCTACAGAAGGGCAGGAGGAGGGGCCCTGGGGGCACACAATGTCCTGTGTCTGGGCAGCACTGGTGTCAGCTCCCTGCTGTGATGTTGTGCTAGAGTTTTACAAGACACTGCCACTGCCGGAAACTCAGGGCATTTTACCCAGTCCAGGCTTGCACTACATACCGCTCGACAACCCAATAAATTGAGAGACCAACAGAAAGCCAGCAGACCGAGGACAGGGTGGACTAGTGTCCCAAAGAACCGTCTTGCCCAGCTTTATCTTTTTTTTTTTTTTTTAATATTTACTTATTTATTTGACTGTGCAGATCTCCGTTGGGGCACTTGGGATCTTTGATTGTAGTTTCAGCATGTAGGATCTAGTTTCCTGACCCCACCCCCGCCACCGACCCAGCCGCATTGGAGCATGGAGTCCTAGCCTGGACCACCAGGGAAGTCCCATTGCCCAGGTTTAGATGCTAGTTTCTTTCACAGAGCAAAATGGGGGCGGGGGTAGGTGGGGAAGAAAAGATTTTTTTTTTAAAAAAAGCCCCTAAGTTGTTGCAACTATTTCTTCCTTCTAGCCAGACTCCCAGAGGGGATGTGTTCATTTCTTCTTTCCTGCAGGAAAGACCACCTTCTTTTTTACAGGCGGTCCTGGTCAGGGTGTTTCCTGCGAGCTGAAAAAAAAAAAGGTATTTCAATTTAACCTCAGGCATGGGAGCCAGGGCTCCTGGAGTTGGGGCACTATGTGTACTTCAAGCTATAGGCAGCATCCCTTTAGTGACTAACTTGTAGCAAAAGCAATAGAACACACAGGTTCAAGTGAAAGAAAGAGACCCGGCACAGAGTCAGATTGGGTTTTCCCTATTTTCCCTATTATGTAAAGGGTGTGTGGGACCTCTCTACAACAGCATATGACTCTACATGATCTCAAAGTGGAATTTTAATAAACTCACCTGACTCTGAAGCCATAACACACAGAGAACCCGGTCAGTGAACACTCCCATTTCATGGCGCTCCGGCGCTTCTCACTGCACTTCCTTCCCTCACCTGGTGTTCAGGAGCATTGTTGCATGTAGCACTCTGAGGAGTGAGGCAGGGTGGTCCTGACCTCAGGGCAAGTGTTCCCTTATACTTAATCCAGCCTTCCGTGAAAGGTAGCCTCAGGGGAGCACATGGTCCACAGAGGGAAATAGAAGTAGAAAAGCTGTGACAAACCTAGACAGCATAATAAAATGCAGAGACATCACTCTGTCAACAAAGGTCCATAGAATCAAAGCTATGGTTTTCCCAGTAGTCATGTACAGATGTGAGAGTTGGATCATATAGAAGGCCGAGTGTCAAAGAATTGATGCTTTTGAATTATGGTGCTGGAGAAGACCCTTGAGAGTCCCTTGGACTGCAAGAAGATCAAACCAGTCAATCCTAAAGGAAATCAACTCTGGATATTCATTGGAAGGACAAAAAACATCAATGTACTCTTGCCTGGAAAATCTCATGGACAGAGGAGCCTAGTGGGCTGCCATCTATGGGGTCTCACAGAGTCGGACACGACTGAAGCGACTTAGCAGCAGCAGCAGCTGGAGAAGACTCTTAAGAGTCCCTTGGACTGCAAGGAGATCAAACCAGTCAATCCTAAAGGAAATCAACTCTGGATATTCATTGGTAGGACTGACGCTGAAGCTGAAGCTCCGATACTTTGACCACCTGATGGGAAGAGCCGACTCATTGGGAAAAAACCCCTGATGCTGGGAAAGATTGAAGGCAGGAGAAGGAGGGGACGATGGAGGATGAGATGGTTGGATGGCATCATCAATTCAATGGACATGAGTTTGAGCAAGCTCCAGGAGATGGTGAAGGACAGGGGAGCCTGGTGTTCTGCAGTCCATGGGTCGCAAAGAGTTGGACACAACTTAGTGACTGAACTGAATAGTTATGTGGAGAAATATCTCCTTCGTGAATTAGAGAGGAAATGCCATATAACCTTTCTGTCAACTAAATTAATAATTAAAAAAAAGAAAACTTGGGCAGTGGGAAATGAGAGAGGTGAGGGTGTGGGGAAGCGAGCAGCTCAGCACCCCTGCATGGAGGTTTCTCTGCTTCAGTGGATTCTCTGAGATGCCAGCTTTTTAAAAAGCAGTTACACCCTTTCATCCTCTGATGCAACAATTCCACTTCTAGATCTCTTTAAGGAAACAGCCTCTCCCAGAACTTTATAGATGAAATTCATGTTGCAGCATCGATGGCCAAAAATTGAAAACAGCAAAAACATCAATAGCTGTTATGTAATTTAACAATTACCCTATGTTTATTGATGAACTATTATGTCACCATCAAAATAGTGTTTAGAAAGGGTTTGTGATAGTCTGGAAAGTCTTAAAATGTTCATTGTTAAAGTAGATTCCCAAATCATAAAACTTTCCCCCTTGCCATGACGGGGATTGCTATTTGCACTGTTTCTCTCCTTCTTTTTGGAGTGGTACCTTTGATGAAGTAAGCTGAAGTCAGAGGAATTTGTCACCCCCTAACTAGAAGAATCGTGGAGGTACAGAACTGAGCTAGTTGAGATGAGGCTTGAGCAACAGGAAAACCAACAGTCAGACATGCCTGTCATCTAATCTGAAACCTGGCTATCTTCAGGCCTTTGAATCTTCTCAAAGTCTCTTGAGCATTTTATTTATTCTTATTGTTTTGGGCCACACCACATGGTATGCAGGATATTACTTCCCTGGCCAGGGATTGAATCCAGGCCCCATGATGTGGAAGCCCTGAGCCATAACCACCGGACCACCAGGGAAGTCTCCCCTGAGCGTTTAAAAATGAGTCAATGCGAAGGAGTGATATGATCACAACTACATAAAAGTTAAAAAAAAAAAACTATTTTAAAAGAGAGTGACTCTGGAGAAGGAAATGGCAACCCACTCCAGTATTGCTGCTCATGGACAGAGCAGCCTGGCAGGCTACATACAGTCTAGGGGGTCACAAAGAGTTGGACACGACTTAGTGACTAAACAACAGGACATTCAGAGCGTGAAGGAATCTTCATCTTTTATTTCTCAGAACCAGAATCACAGGATATAGAGACCAGTTTTTATGATACAGGTACAGGGACGGGACCGCTGCTGGGGTTGAAGAGCGCGGAGGAGAAGGTGATGGGGCTTCTCCTTTCCCTTGAGGTGAGTCCTCATGCTGGGCCTGGGCCATCTCCGCCCTCACAGCCTCCCCAGCGCCACCACTGACGTCAGGGACCCCCCAGTGCTGCATTCTGCGACTGTCAGTTAGTACCACACCTAAAAGATCCGCTATCCTGCATGCCACAGCGAAGACCAGGTGCAGCCAAGTAAAAGAAATAAAGAAGTATTTTAAAAACTGTCAGTTATGGCAATGAAAACACTTCACTCCCAAACAACCATTCATCAATAATAATAATAATTGATACTATAATACAATGGAGGAATAACCTGTTTGAACCAATATTTATCATGTATGTTACTTGGCTTTTATGAGACAATAAACTATTGGAAGAAAAAAAAAAAAAGATTGGAAGGAAATGCATCAGAATGCCAGGGGTGACTGTGTTGGACGAGCAGTGACTGCCGCCCCCTGGTCTCAGTAAGGTTCACTGTCACCGTCTCAGTGCAGTGCTTTCCGCCTTCGTTTGTACCGAAACAGTATCCTCTCCTGGGCTTTATTCTGCACTCTGTGACTTAAATAATTAGCAATAATGAATCAAACCTGGCGCTGTGGTTGGCATTTCCAGACATTCTGTTCAGCGCTCCTATTTTCAGCTCTGCTGCCTTTTCCCTTGGCTTTCTGACAGCCTGGATTCTTGCTCTTCCCTTTCAAGCTGAAGTTATCCCCCGGGAGGCCTTTCCATGCCCAAACCGCCTGTCCCTCACCTGAGGTCCTGCCAGATGGGTTGGGGGTGGGGCAGGAGCAGATGCGACCACCCTGCACTGCAGGTGGCCCTCATATGTCCTCCATCCACCTGCTCGGGCTGTTTTTCTAGCCCAGGAGACCGCCTTCCCTGGGGTCAGAAGCTAGGGCAGGCCTAGTGCCTCTCATGTCAGCACCCAACACATCTAATATGTGGTTCAAGGGCAGAAGAGAGTGATGGGAGGAAAGGGCGTGTTATGGGCTGAGCCACCCAGAATGCCAGCCTCCAAAGGCCACAAACGGTAAGGCAGGGTGGTCAGCTAACCCGATCTTGTGTGTCTCTTCCCTCCAGTTGTGCAGTCACAGTGGCCTGCGTGGTGACCCAGACTCCAGCAGACACGCAGGGTACCCCAGACCCCGTGCCAGCAGTTCACTCTGATCAGCTGCTGCTGGGCGGCCGGGCACTGGCAGGGTCCCACATCCAGGACCCGCTGGGAGCTCCGGAGCAGCCAAGTAGGATGTGGTGGGACGTGGACACCGCTGGGCCCTCCCTCAGTGAGTGCTGGGATCACACCCCAGGGTGTGGGATGCACAGAGGGCCCGCGGAGACAACCAGTTCAGTGACGGTCACTGTCGCACTCCTCATGCTCCCCCACCTCACCCTCCGTCACATCCTTCCTCCTCTTTTCGGGACCCACAAAAAATCCCATCTGCACCCAAGTCTTGCACACGCCCGTCCTAAGACGCAGCCTGATCGGTATCACAAAGGAGGTATGCTGCCCTCAAGTCTAAAATAGACACGCCCACGGCCCGGCCTCTGAAAGTCAGTGACTCGCTGATTACGTACATGCTATATGTTTAGTATGCTGACCAGGAACTTGGCTAGCACACGTAATAAATGCTCTTTTTGAACTTTACTTTCTGGGGGTAGGGGGAAGGTCACACCAAGCGGCAAGTCACATCTTAGTTCCCCTACCAGGCCCCCTGAAGTGGAAGCGAGGATTCCTAACCACTAGACAGCCAGGGAAGTCCCCGAAAGCTTTGTTTTGAACATCAAGAGTATTTCAGTCAGTCAGTCAGTTCAATCGCTCAGTTGTGTCTGACTCTTTGTGACACCCTGAACCACAGCACGCCAGGCCTCCCTGTCCATCACCAACTCCCAGAGTCCACCCAAACCCACGTCCATTGTATCGGTGATGCCATCCAACCATCTCATCCTCTGTGTCCCCTTCTCCTTCTGCCCTCAATCTTTCCCAGCATCAGGGTCTTTTCCAATGAGTCAGCTCTTTGCATCAGGTGGCCAAAGTATTGGAGTTTCAGCTTCAACATCAGTCCCTCCAATGAACAACCAGGACTGATCTCCTTTAGGACGGACTGGTTGGATCTCCTTGCAGTCCAAGGGACTCTCAAGAGTCTTCTCCAACACCACAGATCAAAAGCATCAATTCTTCTGCGCTCAGCTGTCTTTATAGTCCAATTCTCACATCTATACATGACCAGTGGAAAAACCATAGCCTTGACTAGATGGACCTTTGTTGGCAAAGTAATGTCTCTGCTTTTGAATATGCCGTCTAGGTTGGTCATAACTTTCCTTCCAAGGAGTAAGCGTATTTTAATTTCATGGCTGCAATCACCATCCACAGAGCCCAAAAAAATAAAGTCAGCCACTGTTTCCACTGTTTCCCCATCTATTTGCCATGAAGTGATGGGACCAGATGCCATGATCTTAGTTTTCTGAATGTTGAGCTTTAAGCCAACTTTTTCACTCTGCTCTTTCACTTTCTACTTACTAAATAGGAAACTCATTTTCTCCCTGAATCTTTTAATGAATGTTTGAGGACCATGACCCTGAAGGAGGCCTGGCTGCCCCGAGGCCTCGGCCAGCTGTCCTGACTGGCCAGGCCAGGAGCCCCAGACCAAAACACAGAAGGCAACAGAGCCGGGCCCACCTGCGGGTGGCGAGCTTGCCAGTGTCGCTCTGCCCTGCTCTGGCCACAGCTGGCACAGAGGCCCCAGGCGAGTGAGGGGCTCACCACTGTCTCTGGTCTGGCCCCCGGGGCTGCTTCTCCAGGCCCAGCGGCCCCTTCTGGCCCCAGGCTCCTCCTCGCCCCTACCCTCCCTTTGCAGAGTTCTACAGACTCGGGCAGCCTGACAAAATGGCAAGGGTTGGGGGAAGATATGCCATCCTCCCAGAAAGCTCAGACAGAGCATGTTTTCTTCAAGGCCACTGTGTGGAGGAAAGGAATCGACGTTGTTTAAGACACATCCTTGCGCCAGGAGACACAGAGAGAAAGTTGGCCCTTTGGTAAGAGGGGCCTTTACTCTCCTCTGCGTCCACAGCAGAACCAGCACTAAAGAAACTGTACTCACAGCCCAATAAGATGACCAGAAAGTGGAACTGAGGGAGACGTTGCCGGTGCCATCTCAGGGACGGCACCACCTCTCCATGTGGCCCTGGAACATTCTTAGACATTGACAACACATTGAGCCACAGGGAGTTTCAATAATTTCCAAACTACAGGAAAAGACAAGATTTTCTGATCATAATGCAATAATACCAGAAATTGATGGGCTTCCCAGGTGGCACTAGTGGTAAAGAACCCACCTGCCGATGCAGGAGACATTAAGAGGCATGAGTCTGATCCCTGGGTTGGGAAGATGCCCTGGAGGAGAAAATGGCTACCCACTCCAGTACTCTTGCCTGGGAAATCCCACGGACAGAGGAGCCTGGCAGGCTATGGTCCACGGGGTCACAAAGAGTTGGAAACAACCGAAGCAACTTAGCACACACACACCAGAAATTGATAACAAAATAAGGAAACAGAAACCCCAGCAGTTGCTGCACACCAGCCTTTCTCTAGCAGCTGTCACTAACTGCTGTAACTTCCTGGAGGGTCCTGGGCCGACGGGCCCCTCTCTCTCCAAATTCCTCATCAGCCAGTTTGCTCAGGGCTCACTTCCTGTGGACAGAGGAGCCTGGAGGGCTGCTGTCCTTAGGGTCGCACAGAGTTGGACACAACAGAAGCAACTTAGCATGCATGCATGCATTGGAGAAGGAAATGGCAACCCACTCCAGTGTTCTTGCCTGGAGAATCCAAGGGACAGAGGAGCCTGGTGGGCTGCCGTCTATGGGGTCACACAGAGTCAGACACGACTAAAGTGACTTAGCAGCAGCAGCATTTCCACAAGTGGAGGTTCAGCCCTGGCCGCTGGGCTCTTAAAGCTCCCTTGGGACAGCCGTCCTGAGAACACAGGTGCTGGGAGGCCATGCATGTTGCAAAGACAGCCAACTGACACCCCAGGGCCTGTCACGACCTCTGCGGTGGATTCTGCCAGGCCAGGCGTGCTCAGACCCAGCCACCCTGGGCTGGCTGCACAGACAACACACTGGCGCTGACCTCGTCAAGCTGCAGAGCAGGTCAGCACGGACCTGGCTCTATTTCGGCATGGGTAAACAACTGACTGGTTTAGGGCACTGTTAGCAGGGTCCTGATCACTTGCAGCTAATGCCATGAGTCACAGACCCTGGAGTGGGATGACTAAGTACTCAGACAAAGTGCCACCCACTGGGCTTGAGTGCAGAGCCTGGCTCACTGGTGCCCTGAGGTGACATAAGGGTGCTCCGGGCCATGCTGGTCACTGCAGAGTCCTGCGAGAGAGGCTCGACTCAGATCAGAGGGGCCTTCAGATCTGAAGGCAGAGACAGCACTTCCTGGGAGGAGCCTCCCTCCTGGTAGGGGAGCTGCAGCCCCAGTCCATAATCTAGTGCCTTGCTGGGTTGCCAGAACCAGATCCTGCAGCCTGAGCAAGGCTGGGACATGCTGGGAGCTGTAGGGGATGGGTGACGGGAAACCCACCCATGGGGGTTATTGATCCTCTGGTGTCTTTGCGTGGGAAATGGGCCACTCAGCAGCCTCGGCCCTCGCAGCCTGAGGTCCATCCTGGTGCCGTGAACACGCACAGTCTCTGAACCAGCTGGGCAGACAACCATGAGACAAGAGAAGCTGGTGACAAAGCTCAGGGCAGCAGTATTTGCCCCAGGAGGGGTGAGTCAGAGGCAAAGGGAAGGTGGGCGGGAGGTGAAGCTGATGCTGGTTCCAGGGCCCCTGGGACCCTGCGGGAGAGACTCAGGATCAATCTTCCCAATGTTACCCAGGACCTGGCCGGAGCCAAGGTCATGCATTTTTAAGTGGCCATTAGTCTAGGCCACTCTCTAAGTGAGTTGTGTGGTCACAGAGGCTCCAGCCGGGTGGCAGAAAGGCCCTGGGGTGGCTGCAGGAGGTGGTGACCCCTCCATCCACCAAAGCCTGCAGGCAGGGTCCCAGCATGCCCACCAAGAGCTGGCCACTGTGCTCATCCTTGCTCTGGCTGTGTCCCCAGATGACCCCTCAATCTTCACTGGAAAGTCTCAGAGGAGCGCTGGGCCGGTTGAGTCCCCCAGATGAATTCAACCTCAGTCCCTGAACTAACTAGTCTCACTTCCTGTACATTTGTTAATCCCTTTTTTTCCTCTTTCTTTTTTATGTTTTAAATTATGAAAGTATGATAACACATTTACTGGAGACTTGGAAAATACAGAACAAAGTTACATATGGCTCCACTACATATTACTACATTTGTTCATTCTTAATTCTGCATTTTTGAAGTAAATGAAAGCACCTATTGCTTACTCTTGGGGTCCTCAATTCCCCTTGACTGAACGTAGTATTAGTTATGAGATAGTTCCCTGATTTAAATGACCACGGTTCCAGTGCCCTGACCTGTGCCCTCAGCAAGGGTCTCAGTTTCTGTCCCTGGATCCCCAGTCACCAGTAATCCACCTGTCCTGAATTGGAACCAGGATCTGACCATAAGCAGGTGACTAACTCTGGGAGACAAAAGGGCTTGTATCCAAGGCCATGGGACTTTCAGGACAGTCTCAGGATCACTGGGATGGCCAGTCACACAAAGGAGGCAGAGCCACAGGCATTCTGGCCATGGACCGGGCCACGTGACAAGTTTGCTGTGCTGAGGACTAGGCACGGGGTGGGGATGGGACCCTGAGACCCGGGAGGGAAACTCACTAGACCAGCCCGCAAACCTTGAGCTAACTCCCCCCAGCTCTGGTCCAGGAGAGCAGCCTCCCTCGCGCTTACAAGGGGAGCGCCCCCCTTTTCCCTGGAGACCTACAGGGGCCCCACCTGAGTCAGGTGTCACAGGTGACACCAGCCCCTCATTCCAGAACAGTCAGGAGAGAGCCAGGCCCGAGCATAGCCTGAGCAAAGGAACGCGGGCTCTGTTCACTTTAGTGCAGGGTCTGGCTCCTAAGAGGGCTTCCCAAGTGGTGCTAGTGGTAAAGAACCTGCCTGCCAATGCAGGAGATGCAAGAGATGCAGGTCGGATCCCCGTGTAGGGAAGATCCCCTGGAGGAGGGCATAACCCACTCCAGTATTCTTGCCTGGAGAATCCCATGGACAGAGGAGCCTGGGAACTAAGTTCATGGGGTAGGGTTGCATAGAATCAGATATGACTGAAGCAACTTAGCATGACTGGCTCCTAGGAAGGCACGGTCTTTGGGGAACTGGATGGTAGGGGGCAGATGGTGGTGCAGAGTGTAAGGCCGGGCAAGGAAGAGGGTGTGAGCCTGGGCTCTGTGCCCCAGAACTCAGGATCCCTAATGCACTGGGCGGGTGTCTGGATGACCCTGATGAGCTGTGAAAGGGCCGGCCGGTTGGTGTGGCCACGGTAACTCCCTGTAGCCCAGAGAGATGCTGGCACTGCCTGGCCAGGGTGTGGAGGAGGGGTGGGAGGCTCAGGGGGCAGAGACTTGCAGCAGATGCACCTGTGTGGTCGGAGAGTCCTCCATCTGACCAGTGTCCTAGGAAGGCCAGAAGTCCCCCGCTCTCCACTAAGCAGAGGGTGTGCACCAGTGTGGGCCCCGCCACTGCACAGGCACTCTGGCGGCCACTCTCCATGGCCAGTGCCGTGGTCCAGGATGCAGACACCAAGCCGGGCTCCCTGGGGGTAGCAGGAAGGGCCCCCCTGGGTTGTACTGTGATGCCAGTCCTTCTGGCTCAGGTCCTGGCAGGTCCTGAGGACTCAGCACTGACGTCGGGTGTGACTGGAACTGCCCCTCCTGAGCTAGGGGCTCTCAAACCCCTGTCATAAGGTTAGGCGGGTACAAAAGCCGCTGTCCTGGGATGGAAATGGGACGTTTGGGTTCAAGCCCAGGGACGAGGAAGTTACCCAGACTGTGGTCGAGACCTTCCTGTCACCTCTGTCACCCTGACACCTCCCCCTCAGTCTCACCTTGGCCACTTGGGGGTGTCCCCTAAGTCCTAAGACACTATTAGGGGGGCAGCCTAGTATGAGTGGCTCAGCCTGGTAAGGTGATAGTGCAAAGGAGCGTACACATGGCTGCACCCCAGCCCACACAGGTGGCCCGAGGGCCAGTGAGCAGAGATCACAGAGGTCATGGTGCCCTGCCTTTGGATGGAAGGAGAGGTGGCTTGAGGGCATGCCACGAGACGACTTCTGGGCAGCGGCGAATGGCCTGGGAGCACCAGATTGGAACCAGACCGGAAGGTCTGGGGGGAAGGCCTTGGTATGCTGCCTTAGGGAACATGGATGGGTCTAAGGGGGTGGGCCAAAGTGTGTGCATCTTTGTGTCCCATCTCCGTCCACAGAGAACATCCGCACAGAGGACAGCAGGTGGCCAGATGGCCCAGGGGCCGGTGTCAGCATCTTACTCCCCGGCCACTTGCAAGGCGACTCCCACTCCAGCTCTCCAAGGGTGATGTGGCCGAATGTCCAAGCTGCCCGCAGAAGGCTGTGCTGCTGAGTCCATGACAAGGGTTCCTTTCTCAAGGAGCTCAACCAGCCAGCTAGGGGCAGACTGGTGAGAGGAGACCCCCGTCCTCACTGGAGGGGGCAGCGAGTCATCACCACCAGAGGGGATGTCAGCTCCAGCCAGGGGCTTGCTCCCGGGACGCCAGGACCTGAGCCCACACTGCTCTCCAAGGGTCCTTGCAGAGCCCAGTCCATGCTCAGGAGACCTCACACATCACAGCCACAGATCGGGGACTCACATCGTAGCAGAAGAGCTGTGGCCACGGAGACCCAGCTCTGTCACTGGTTCCCCATGCTGCTGGGAGCCCAGCCTCAGAAAACCCCTGAGTGGGGCCAAAGCTCTGTCCTCGGGGGTGGGGTGTTAGCTCCAGGACACTGTCTGTGTATTTAGCCAACAGCATAAGGTACAGTAATGTCCCCTCATAACCAGACTCCTCACGGGGAGGGGTGGAGTTGGCTCCTCTCCCCATTAACTCCAGAATCCACCTGCAAAATGTGTGCCTCCCATGCCTGCAAACGCAGATCCTGCTGGACTGGCGGCTCTGGTTTGGGGGAAATGTAGGGGATGCTCCACTGGGGGTACACTAAGTTCTGCACAGAAATAAAGCTATGGACACCGCCGGCCACTTCGCACCCCTTATGCCAATGGTCTCGTAATCCAAGAAAGGAGGTACCTCCCTGGAGAGCTACTTGGCCCTGACTGTGCTGGGTGAGGAGTATTTCCAGGACTGAAGACTCTTTGGGGCTTAACCATTCATGGTTTTGTGCATCCAGAATGTTTCAAGTATTGAAAGGGGATCAAAAGCATGGGACAGGAACATGATACTATGTGAAAAAGAGGAGGGATGTGCTTTTTTAAAAACATAGGATAAAAATGTAAAATTTAAGATTAAGACTCAGTGGGTGGGCACACTTCCCTGGTGGTCCACTGGTTAAGAGTTGGTCTGCCAATGCAGGGGACACCAGTTCAATCCCTGGTCCAGGAAGATCCCACGTGCCACAGAGCAAAACGCTCATGTGCCATAGCTATTGAAGCCCATGCACTCTAGAGCCTGTGCTCAGCAACAAAAGAAGCCGCTGCAATGAGAAGCCCTTGCTCACCACAACCAGAGAAAACCTGCAGCATCGAAGGCCCAGTGCAACCAAAAATGAATAAATAAATACTTTTTCAAAAAGACTCAATGGACGGTTTAGAGGGCAGATTAGATGTGGCTGCTGAAAGAATGTGCCAACTGGCAGAAGGACAGAATTGCCCATAATGCCGTGCAGAGAGACGCAGAGGTGGGGCACAGGAAAGAGGGTCTGAGGCCTGGGGATGGACAGGCAGGCACGGGACATACCTGGCTGGAGTTATAGAGGGAACGCAGGAAGGAACAGGGCAAAGAGAAAATGTGAGGCACAGTGATGGCTGAGCAATTGCTAGAACTCATGAAAGACTGTATTCTCAGAGGCAAGGGGCAAATTAGACCTCAAGCCAGATAAAAACAAATTCATGTGCAGATATTCTAGTGTGGCTGCAGATAGGGAAGACAAAGAGGAGGAAGGATTTCTGAACAGGCAGAAAGGACGAATTCGCAACCAGGCATGAGATCCTGTCCACAGACCTCTGAGCAAGAGGAGTGGAAATTGTCTGAAAATACTGAGAGAAAGCAATGATGGCTTGTAACTAGTCACACAGCCAAACTTCATTTCAAAACCAGGACAAGACAAAGACATTTGCAGAAAAGCTAAAGTTGTTTACCACCAACAGACCCACTCGAGGAAGTTCCCAAAGGTTTGTTCTGAGAACAATGAGCCTAGCAGCGGGTTCTAAGATGGAAGAGAGCTATCAAGCCCGGAAGTTCAGACATGGGGAATCCAGGCAAACGGGAACTCTCTGTGAAAATAGCAACAGTGACATTGGGGGTAAAAATGAGAAAGAATTGCAGGTGCTGGGAAATATCTGGGGGTGGTCGGGAGTGGGGGACACAGATGTGAACACTGCCCTAGGCACATGCACTGTAGGAAGGAAAGTGAAAAATGTCCATGATCTCAGGGGTTATTACTTTAAGAAAGGATGTTAATGGAAGCAACTTAAATGTCCACTGACAGACGAATAGATAAAGAAGATGTGGTACATATAAACGATGGAATATTACTCAGCCATCCAAAAGAATGAAACAGTGCCATTTGCAGCAACATGGGTGAACCCAGAGATTATCATACCAAGTAAGTCGGAAGGAGAAAGACGAATATCATATGCTATCACTAATGTGCATGCTAAGTTGCTTCAGTCATGTCCAGCTCTTTGTGACCTTACGGAGTGCAGAGCATAGGCTGCTCTGTCCATGTGATTCTCCAGGCAAGAATACTGGAGCAGGTTGCCACTTCCTCCTCCAGGGGAATCTTCCTGATCCAGGGATCAAACCTACATCTCCTATGTCTTCTGTACTGGCAGGTGGATTCTTCACCACTAATGCCACCTGGGAATACAGGTGAAATCTAAAATACGACGCAAGTGGGGGACCTTCCTTGGTGGTCCAGTGGGTTAAGAATCTGCCTTGCAATGCAGGGAACAGGGATTTGATCCCCGGTTGGGGAACCAAGATCCCACATGCTGAAGAGCAGCTAAATCTGTGTGACAGAACCCAGGAGCCCCCAACAAAAGGTCCAGCATGAAGCAACCCAGATTCCTTGTGTCGCGTCTAAGACCTGAAGCAGCCAAATCAATGCAGTCAATAAATATTTAAAATAAAACACAGCACAAATGGACTTATCTTCGAAACAGAAACAGACTCACACATACAGAGAACAGACTTGCGGTGGCCAAGGGGCGGGGAGTAGGGGAGGGACGGGCTGGAGTTTGAAGTTAGTAGATGATGCTATTATATAGAGAACAGATGAACACCAAGGTCCTACAGTATAGCACAGGGAACTATTCAGTTCAGTTCAGTCGCTCAGTCGTGTCCGACTCTTTGCAACCCCATGAACCGCAGCACGCCAGGCCTCCCTGTCCATCACCAACTCCCGGAGTTCACTGAGACTCATGTCCATCGAGTCAGTGATGCTATCCAGCCATCTCATCCTCTGTCGTCCTCTTCTCCTCCTGCCCCCAATCCCTCCCAGCATCAGAGTCTTTTCCAATGAGTCAACTCTTCGCATGAGGTGGCCAAAGTACTGGAGTTTCAGCTTTAGCATCATTCCTTCCAAAGAAATCCCAGGGCTGATCTCCTTCAGAATGGACTGGTTGGATCTCCTTGGTACAAAAGTAACTGCAGTTTCAGGTCGTGAATTTTAAATCATTATAACTTGGCTCAAACACATCTTTACTAATAAAAATAGGAACCATTCTCAGTTTGTGTATGGCTGAAGCCTAGCTCGAAGGATTTTGAGCATTACCTTGTTAGCACGTGAAATGAGCACAATTCTATGGTAGTCTGAGCAGATAGAAATAACTAAGGATATAGAGGTTTGGTCCGTCTAGTCAAGGCTATGGTTTTTCCAGTGGTCATGTATGGGTGTGAGAGTTGAACTATAAAGAAAGCTGAGCGCCGAAGAATTGATGCTTTTGTACTGTAGTGTTGGAGAAGACTCTTGAGAGTCCCTTGGACTGCAAGGAGATTCAATCAGTCCATCCTAAAGGAGATCAGTCCTGGGTGTTCATTGGAGGGACTGATGTTGAAGCTGAAACTCCAATATTTTGGCCACCTGATGTGGAGAGCTGACTCATTGGAAAAGACCCTGATGCTGGGAAAGATTGAGGGCAGGAGAAGGGGATGACAGAGGATGAGATGGTTGGTTGGCATCACTGACACAATGGACTTGGGTTTGAGTGGACTCTGGAAGTTGGTGATGGACAGGGAGGCCTGGTGTACTGCGGTTCATGGGGTCACAAAGAGTAGGACATGCCTGAACTGACCTGAACTGAACTGATAGAGGTTTGGGAGAATCAAAGTAAGGTTAGGGTTAGGATTAGCTTGATTTAACCCACACACAGAAGGATCTAAGCCCAGAATGGGTGGCTGGTACTTATGAGCAGATGTGTATAATCTATAAGGAAAAAAATCATAAAACTTTATTGCAAGACATGAAAAAAGATTATATGAGAGGAGGAATGGGATGTTCCACACAGGAAGAATCAATATTGAAAATGGCTGGTTCGGTTCAGTCACTCAGTCCTGTCTGACTGTTTGCAACCCCAAGAACTGCAGGACACCAGGCTTCCTGTTCCTCACCAACTCCTGGAGCTTGCTCAAACTCATGTCCATTGAATCGGTGATGCCATCCAACCGCCTCACTCTCTGTTGTCCCCTTCTCCTCCTGCCTTCAATCTTTCCCAGCTTCAGGGTCTTTTCTGATGAGTCGACTCTTCGAATCAGGTGGCCAAAGTATTGGAGCTTCAGCATCAGTCCTTATCTGTTTAGGTTATGGATATTTCTCCCTGCAATCTTGATTCCAGCTTATGCTTATCCAGCCTGGCATTTTGCATGATGTACTCTGCATATAAGTTAAATAAGCAGGGTGACAATGTACAGCCTTGATGTACTCCTTTCCCAATTTGGAACCAGTCTGTTGTTCCATGTCTGGTTCTAACTGTTGCTTCTTGACCTGCATGCAGGTTTCTCAGGAGGCAGGTAAGGTGGTCCAGTAGTCCCATGTCTTGAAGAATTTTCCAGTTTGTGGTGATACACACAGTCAAAGGCTTTAGTGTAGTCAATGAAGCAGAAGTAGATGTTTTTCTGGAACTCTCTTGCTTTTTCAATGATCCAGTGGATTTTGGCAATTTGATCTCTGGTTTCTCTGCCTTTTCTCAATCCAGCTTGAACATCTGGAAGTTCACAGTTCACATACTGTTGAAGCCTGGCTTGGAGAATTTCGAGCATTACTTAGCTAACGTGTGAGATGAGAACAACTCTGCAGTAGTTTGAGCATTCTTCGGCATTGCCTTTCTTAGGGATTGGAATGAAAACTGACATTTTCCAGTCATGTGGCCACTGCTGAGTTTTCCAAATTTGCTGGCATATTGAATGCAGCATTCTCACAGCATCATCTTTTAGGATTTGAAATAGCTCAGCTGGAATTCTATCACCTCCACTAGCTTTGTTCGTAGTGATGCTTCCTAAGGGCCACTTAACTTCACATTCCAGGATGTCTGACTCTAGGTGAGTGATCACACCATAATGGTTATTTGGGTCGTGAAGATTTTTTTTGTATAGTTCTTTTGTGTATTCTTGCAACCTCTTCTTAATATCTTCTGCTCTGTTAGGTCCATTCCATTTCTGTCCTTTATTGTGCCCATCTTTGCATGAAATACTCCCTTGGTATGTCTAATTTTATTGGAGAGATCTCTAGTCTTTTCCATTCTATTTTTTTCCCTCTGTTTCTTTGCATTCATCACTTATTTAGGAAGGCTTTCTTATCTCTCCTTGCTATTCTCTGGAACTCTGTATTCAGATGGGTATATCTTTCCTTTTCCCCTTTGCCTTTAGCTTCTTTTCTTTTCTCAGCTATTTGTAAGGACTTCTCAAACAACCATTTTGCCTTTTTGCATTTCTTTTTCTTGGGGATGGTTTTGATCACCACCTCCTATACAATGTTACGAACTTCCATCTAATGGAGAAGGGAATGGCAAATCACTTCAGTATTCTTGCCTTTAGAACCCCATAAACAGAAGGAAAAGGCAAAAAGATATGACTCTTCTGGCTAGTGGTAGCTTGTTAGTTCCGTGTTCCTTACTAGCACTTCCAGTCGTAAAATAACTCACACAAATGGTTACTATGGTGCCTGGCCAGCGTGGGCGGTGTGCTTCCCCTAACAAGCCCAATCTTTCCATCTCTTCATATCTAGAAAAGCACTAAATCCCTTCTTGGTGACATCGGCTCTTGGTGACTAGCAGAGAACCTTTTGTAAAGTAAGTGCTTGAATGCACTGAACTCTCCCTTCACCAAAATCTTATATACTGACCTTCCCCCCTCCCTCCTTATACTGACCTTCGACGCTACCTCTTTGGAGCAGTGTTTCAGAGCTCTCTGAGGTGCTGTCTTCCGGGCTGCAGTCCTCATTTGGCCCCAGGTAAAACTCCACTCTCAACTCTCATGTTGTACATTTTCTGGTTGACAGTTGATTTGTTGGTGATGCTCTGTTTTCACTTCAGCTCTTTTTCCTTGGAAGAGTTCATCTTGGGACTTCCTTTCCAAACAACCCCATCCCTCCCTCACCACCCACCTCCATTGCCTCCAGGCCTCAGAGAGAAGAACCCAGGGGCGAGTGACAGTTCTGATCAAGTGCTGCCTGGAGACTTCCAGTGTCACCATGGGACTCCCCTTGGAAATTCCCTGCCCCCCACCATTCGGCCTTGACCTTCCCAAGTTCCTTCCAGCAGCTTCTGTGCAGGTTGGCTTTCCTTTGCTCTCCAGTTCTCATGACCCTTGCTGCAGAAACTCCAGGCTCCTCTAGGCCACACCAGGGGAGAGCCAGCATAATGGCCAGGGGATGAGGGCAGGGAGGTTGTCCCTTGTCCCCTGTCTGCAGGGTGCTGAGAACTGTCCAGACCTTTCACTGAGACTGATTTGATTCTGGCAGCTGCTGACAGCTCGGGGCCCTGCCCTGAGACAAAGTTGAAAGTGTTAATCGCTCAGTCATGTCCGACTCTTTTCGACCCCATTGACTGTAGCCTGCCAGGCTCCACCGTCTATGGGATTTTCCAGGCAAGAATACTGGAGTGGGTTGCCAATTACTTCTCCAGAGGCTCTTCCCGACTCAGGGATTTTCCTGACCCAGGGATCGAACCTGTGTCTCCCACATTGCAGGCAGATGCTTTGTCATCTGAGCTACCAAGGAAGGGAAACAACCCCACCTTAAAATGCTCAGCTCTGCCAGGAGAATGTCCTGCCAGTTCCAGCTCCACCTGGTGCTAGACAGGTGACCCCTGGAGCCCCCTCAGGGCAGTTTGCTTAGGCAAATCCTCCTCTGCCCTTATATGTAAACCTCCCCTGCCCAAAGGGCCAGGGAGCAAATGTTCAATGAGCCTCTTCATTCTCCCTGCCCTGTACCCGGGGAGGTCAGGGCCTACCACTGTGAAATGAAGTATTTTCCTGCCATATCAGTAAGCGAGGATGTCACAGCCATCAGTGACTTCGGGCCTCCAAATGTGAATTACTGAGCCCAGAGGATGCCCAAATGGGAGGACAATGCCTGTGATCCAGCAGCTGTCAGCTGCCGCCCCTCCCTTCAGTGAACCGACTGGTGAACCAGAAACTAAGTTGTTCTGTTAAGTTGTGTCTGATTCTTTGCGATCCCATGGACTGTATTCCGCCAGGCTTCTCTGTCCATGGGATTCTTCAGCCAAGAATACTGGAGTGGGTTGCCATTTCCTCCTCCAGGGGATCTTCCTGGACCAGGGGTGGAAGCTGGATCTCCTGCATTACAGGCAGACTCTTATGTCTGAGCTGCCAGGGAAGCATGAACAAGGAGCTAAGGAAGTAATACAATCAAGAAACAGAATGCTGGTTCCAGATAGATGAGGTATATAAGAAACACATGATTTCAGTAAGCCTGTGCTTATGTGCTTAGTCACTCAGTCGTGTCCGACTCTCTGTGACCACATGGACAGCAGCCCACCAGGCTCCTCTGTCCCTGGGATTCTCTAGGCAAGAATACTGGAATGGGTTGCCATGTCCTTCTCCATTCAGTGCTATAATAATGTATAATAATAATCCATGTTTGTTACATACTCACATAATTGGTCCATTCCCAGCTTTCTTTATATTTACCCATCGTTACATTTCTTCATTTACTCATACACTGATTTACTTGTAAAAATCAATCTATCTCCAGAAGACGTCTGTGATCCAGATATCTGAATATTCTGAACTTCTGCTGTATACTCATTTCCATAAAAGAAAAAAAATGCTTGCAAAGATGGGCTCAATAAAGGACAGAAATGGCATAGACCTAACAGAAGCAGAAGATATTAAGGAGAGGTGGCAAGAATGCACAGAAAAACTATACAAAAAAAACTTCACGACCCAGATAATCACAATAGTATGATCACTCACCTAGAGCCAGACATCCCGAAATGCGAAGTCAGGTGGGCCTTAGGAAGCATCACTACGAACAAAGCTAGTGGAGGTGATGGAATTCCAGTTGAGCTATTTCAAGTCCTAAAAGATGATGCTGTGAGAGTGCTGCAGCAAATCAATATGCCAGCAAATTTGGAAAACTCAGCAGTGGCCACAGGACTGGAAAAGGTCAGTTTTCATTCCAATCCCAAAGAAAGAAAATGCCAAAGAATGTGCAAACTACTGCAGAGTTGCACTCATCTCACACGCTAGCAAAGTAATGCTCAAAATTCTCCAAGCTAGGCTTCAACAGTATGTGAACTGTGAACTTTCAGATGTTCAAGCTGGATTGAGAAAAGGCAGAGGAACCAGAGATCAAATTGTCAACATCCATTGGATTATTGAAAAAGCAAGATAGCTCCAGAAAAACATCTATTTCTGCTTTATTAACTATGCCAAAACCTTTGACTGTGTGTATCACCACAAACTGTGGAAAATTCTTCCAGACATGGAAATATCAGACCATTTGACATGCCTCTTGAGAAATCTGTACACAGGTCAGGAAGCAACAGTCAGAACTGGACATGGAACAACGGACTGGTTCCCAGTTGAGAAAGGAGTATATCAAGGCTGTATACTGTCACCTGTTTATTTAACTTATATACAGAGTACATCGTGAGAAATGCCAGGCTGGATGAAATACAAGCTGGAATTAAGACTGCAGGGAGAAATATCAAAAACCTCAGATATTCAGATGACACAACCCTTATGGCAGAAAGTGAAGAACCAAAGAGCCTCGATGAACATAAAAGAGGAGAGGGAAAAAGTTGCCTTAAAGCTCAACATTCAGAAAACTAAGATCATGGCAAATAGATAGGGAAACATTGGAAACAGTGACAGACTTTATTTGGGGGGGCTCCAAAATCACTGCAGATATTGACTGCAGCCATGAA
Organism: Bos javanicus; assembly: GCF_032452875.1. NCBI lineage: Eukaryota > Metazoa > Chordata > Mammalia > Artiodactyla > Bovidae > Bos > Bos javanicus. The sequence continues at coordinate 143,860,575 of NC_083868.1, read as the reverse complement.
ATTAAAAGACACTTGCTCCTTGGAAGAAAAGTTATGACAAACCTAGACAGCATATTAAAAAGCAGAGACATTACTTTGCCAACAAAGGTCCGTCTTGTCAAAGCTAACTATGGTCTTTCCAGTGGTCATGTAAGGATGTGAGAGTTGGACTATAAAGAAAGCTGAGTGCCCAAGAATTGATGCTTTTGAACTGTGGTGTTGGATAAGACTCTTGAGAGTCCCTTGGACTGCAAGAAGATCCAAGGATATCAGTCGTGGATATTCATTAGAAGGACTGATGTTGAAGCTGAAACTCCAATACTTTGTCCACCTGATGTAATGAACTGACTCATTAGAAAAGCCCCTGATCCTGGGAACGATTGAAGGCAGGAGCAGAAGAGGAAGAGAGAGGATGAGATGGTTGGATGGCATCACCAATTCAATGCACAAGTTTGAGCAAACTCCGGGAGTTGGTGATGGACAGGGAGGCCTGGCGTGCTGCAGTCCATGGGGTCGCAAAGAGTCGGGCACAACTGAGCTACTGAACTGAACTGAGCTGAGATGCTTGCATCTTCCAATACATAGAAAAGAACTACTAAATTCCTTAACTTGACGTATCTGGTTTTCCTTAATTAAAATAGCCTCTTATGTTCAGAGCGCCTGCCTCCCTTTGTTGCAAGCTTCTGTATAACCTGACTCTTTCCTCCACCTCCTTGGAGCAGTTTCTTGGGACTACTTGGGACCTGTCTCCCAGGCTTGAAGCCCTAAACATTCCCATAAATAAATATAATTCTAAGTTTTTAAGCTGTGACTTTTTTAGTCGATACCTCTGGGCCCCTCGCTCCAATGTACACACCACCTCCTGTCCTGGGGAGCCTTGGCACGTCCAGTTAGCTCACCCTGGTGGCCCGGCCATGGCCCGCACCCCTGCCCTGTGCCCTTCCTTCAGGGCACCCAGCCTTCCAGAGCCCCTGCCTTAGCATGGGGATTAGGGCTCAAGCCTCCCTGGCTCTCCTCCCTTGTACAGCAGGAAAACCTGCCTTTGACAGGTGACCAGCCCTTATTTCCCCTTCCTAACTGGGTGAGCCAGCCTCTGTCTCTCCCTCTGGGAGGGAGCTGACAGCACGGGACTTGGCAGGTGTGCCCTCTTGCTTCTTGGGTCACTGGTGTAAGGTCAGCTCTCTTGCTTCTCGGGGCACCGGTGGGCATGGGGAGGGGTGGCCAGCTGAGCTCAGCAGGCCTGGAGGACCTGGAAACCATTTGTTGGCTGAGACCCCAGGTCCACCTTCCAGTTCCCCACCTCCCCTAACTCTGGAGACCTGGCTGTCCCGCCAAGAGGCATCCACTCTGCTGGCTGCTGTCCAGAGGGATGGCCTCCTTCGATCTTCAGACTGCTCTCCAGTGCCTGGCTGGCTATTCTGGGTGCTCATTCTGGGATGAAGGACAAGCAGGAGGAAGGCCCAGTGATGCCTCGTGGGTCACTTACATCTACCAGTGGGAGGAGTCTTCTGGGAGTCTCCTGAGGAGATTCCACATGCTGACCTGTTAACACACGGTTGTGACAACAGACCCAGCGGTCAGGACTCTGAGCTCTCACAGCTGAGGGCCTGGGTTCAATCCAAGCTCGGGGAACTAAGATCCGACCAGCCAGTGCGGAAAAAAAAAAAGTCAAAGCGGGAACAGCGTTCAGAATAGTAAAATGAGTTTCCCCTCTTGGGGACAGGACACAGGAATACCGCAAGGGGCAGCTCAGCTTCAGTGGCCACGCTGGGCTCTGAGGCCCGTCTGCCGCGTGGCCTGGCAGGAAGGTGCACACATGTGCCTCCACCTCCCACCCGCAGCAACCCTGAGCTCATCAGATCCTGGGGTGTGTGCAAGAAACTGAGCCACCGGGAAGAAACAGTTCTTGCCAGTGCATTGCTCACAGCTGTCCCGACTCAGCACAGTGAGCACTCACCCTCGTGCCAAGGACACCACAGATGTGCCAGGCTGTCCCCAGGAGACAGGCCAGCGAGGCCGAGGAGGGGTGTCTGGACTACATACCTCCCACAATGGAAGGTGGGCGTCTCTCCAACCCCCTGGCCCTGGGAGCGGCTCCGTGCAGGGCACACTCCTCCAGACCTTGAGCCTTACCAGGGCGCACAGCACCCACTTCCCTCTGCACCAAGTCTCTCACTGAAGAGGGGCAATGGTCTCAGCCTCTGTTATGGTTGGAAGCCACAGAAAAGGGCTTGAGCAGGAGGGGCTGACAACTCCTACCTGCCCGGCTGGCTTTGGGCACTGAAGGGCCATCCCAAGACAGTTGCACAGCTCCGTGTGGCATCCAGAAGGCAGGGGCCTGAGGCAGCAGCTTCCGCCCTGCCATTCATAGGGTTGATGGGACATCCATGGCCGTGGGTAGGCCCAGTGGGTCAGGTTTTCTTACACAGTCCTGGGCAGAAGGGACTGACCGTTGAATAAGAGGTGTCACTGAAGTCCTTTACCACTAAGTGGTAACATTTTAGCACAGTCTGATGGGGCTATGATCCAGAGCTTCCTAGTCCTGAGTGGTGACCCAGACCCTGAGGGAGGTGGAGAGCCCTCAGTCCTGAGTGGTGACCCACACCCTGGCGGAGGAAAGCCCTCAGTCCTGAGTGGTGACCCAGACTCCGGGGGAGGAGGAACGCCCTCAGTCCTGAGTGGTGACCCAGACCCCGGGGAAGGTGGAGAGCCCTCAGTCTTGAGTGGTGACCCACACCCTGGCGGAGGAGGAAAGCCCTCAGTCCTGAGTGGTGACCCATACCCCGGGGAAGGTGGAGAGCCCTCAGTCCTGAGTGGTGACCCAGACCCCGGGGGAGGTGGAGAGCCCTCAGTCCTGAGTGGTGACCCAGACCCTGGGGGAGGTGGAGAGCCCTCAGGGCAGGTGTGCTGCGCCTTCCCAGACAGGGTTCCCCTCCCCGGGGCTCTCAGACCCACAGGACCCAGAGTCCCTCTAAGTCTCCAAGCCCTGGCAGGAGGTCTGGCTCCTATGAGTGGAACACCCTGCCAGTCGGTGGAACTGGAGCCCAGAGACCACCCGTCCTCGCCCCCTTCCTCTGAGCTACCACAGGACACTTTCAACTCCCCACTGAGGTTTCAGCCTCTAGGGAGCACTTTCAAACCCATACCTGTGCAACTGCCAGGACCAGGCTGTGCTCAGGCTCCATGCAGGGAGGAGATACGGGGCAGGGGAGCGCCCAGGGCAGGCTTGGGGTTTCATCCCATTTCCTAATGGGGCTGTTCCTACATGACCACCTCAAGCTCTCCCTTTGCTGTCTGGGGTATGTGTGTACCTGTGCGTGTGTGTGCATGCGTGCACCAGTACACATGTGTATGGGGGGCCTGTAGGCATGCACCGGTCCACATATGCTCTGAGTTCAGGATATACTTGCAAAGCCAAGTCATGGGTAGACACGTGTGGGTCAGGAGAGCCTAGCGGAGCCTGGCTTTCCCAGGTCTCAGGGCAGATGCCCACCACCGGCACTGGCCCCAGAGCAGAGAGGCATGTCTTCGGGGCTTTGCCCAGAGCATAAGTGACACCATGAGTCTTTTAGCTCGATTTATTTTCACAAGACAGACAAATCAGACCCTGGAATAGCTCTTGGTTCTGACAAGAGTTTTTTTCTTTATAAAGAAGGGTTCCTGGGTTTTCTCCACAGAGTGAATTTGCTTTTACAAAAAAATAGTTTTTGATATATACATGCCTACTTTGGAAACCTTTTTGTCCTAGATGGCTTTTCAGACTGGTTTTTATGCAGAGGGGTCAGTGAGCATGCTTTAGGCACCAGCTGATCTTTCTGCCTTGCTTTCGCCTGACCATCACTCTGCTTGAGTTCCCTTTCAAAAGCAACTTTCACAAGATGGGGAGGCTCATAGAGTGTCATCACAGGACGGTCTCGAGAAACAGTCCAAGCCTCAGGGTGCCTGCAGGCAGGGAACCCAAGGGCCAGAAGTGCCCAGGGAAAACCCTCCGCGGGCCAGCAGCACAGGGACAGGAGGAGGCAGGCAGTCACTGTCTCATAGTGTGGATATTTTATCCCTCGCTTTCACAGCAGCAATTTCAATAAACAAGCATGACGCCCACAGCATTCTATCTAGAAAATACCGCCGCTCAGGCAGGCTCGAGCAGGCTCGAGCACACCCGAGCACAAAGCAACCTTTGCAGCACACGTCAAGTGCAGCCAGTTCTCACGGGATACAGGCGTTTAGAGTCGAAGTTAGCTCCCACCCCCACCCCCCACCCCCGACAGGCTCCCATAGACCAAAAATACCGCTCTCCTCCACTACACAAAGCAGTAGCAAAATTGTAAAAACGAAGTGTACAAAAGGAAGCATCCATATAGTACATTTGCACCCTGTATACAATTTATCACCCTTTGAAGCTGGCCAACGGTCAGGTACGGCAGAGGATCAATATTGGAAAAAGAATGCCGACATCTGTCCCGCACATTTCGGTCGATGGTTTGTGTTGTTTTCCAAAGAGAGAGATTTTCATTTACAGTTACAGTACTTGCTGACGATCGTTATGATTCAGAAGCCAGTTGAATTTCCTGGTATGTAGGCAAGGAACATTTGATTGTCACCACGTACAATTCTGAGACAATAAATACGAGTAGATCAGATGCATTTCTTCATGGCATCAAGTAACTCCAGTTAACACAATTTAGTGCATTTCAGTATCTCATTCACAGTTCCACTTCTGTCCAAAATACTTTTGCAAACAAAAAGTTAAGAAACTGAAAAGTTTATAGGAAAAGAAAATTCCCAGTGAACTTGTCATCACAAAGCTTCAGATTTTAAAGCATTTCAATTGTCTTTGAAAGGAGGGTGCGGCTGCCGCCAGCCTGACGAATCAACTGCCCTGAGTTCCTGGGTTCCCCCGAGGGCTCTTATTTCCTTCCGGGGCATTTGTAGGAATGCCTCCATTGCACTGAGTCAGCTAGTGGCCAGTGCTGGGGGTGAACTCAATTCATGCATGTCCACCCCTGCATCAAGCAGAATGTAGTGTGACATCACCTACCCCAAAAAGGTTCCAGCTTATGTGTGTCCTGGCCCTGACATGCAAGGATGCGGAACCCACAGGAAAGTCTGCCTGCCTGCAGCACCACTCACGGCCCAGGACAAGTCTGGGGGTGTCAGGGGTGTGGCTGGCCCCAAGGGCACTGGGGAGAGGCTTGCCTTTGCCCAGGAGCTAACTTGCTAGAGAGGGGCAGGCACGTAGAGGGGGGACATGCTGTCTTCAGAGGGAAGCAGGTGGGCACGTTGGGCTGACGATTTTAACCCCTAAGCCTGGTTACACTGCCAGGGGAAACCACAAGGTACCACTGCCTACCACGGTGCGTGCCAGGGCTGCATGCAGCTGTGGTGAGAAACTCACAGCACACGGTACACAAGGGTCAGCTCAGCTGAAAGTCAGTCGGGCTCCGAAGACTCTATGTGGCTTGTCTCTAGGTGTCTCAGGCAGAGACAAAGCAACATGCAGAGAGGGACTTGTTCTTCAAATCTGACACGAACAGGGGTCACATGGGTGTGGACAGCCTGGAGACAGCGCCTGACCTGCACGTGACTGCATGCACCACTCTTCTGCAGGTGGACATCGGTGCTCAGTGGCTGAGTTAGAGTGAAAAAGAGCACATGCCACGGCGCACACAGGGGTGGGGGGTGACCGGGCAAACAAGGCGGAGATTCCAAACTGCCCTGGCAGGCGGTCACGCCTGCGTCACCTTTACAAGCAAGTACTACTCATGTCGCTGATTCAAGTCATTACTGAGCAGTTCATGCAGAGACCATCTCTTCAGTCTGACTCTGCTTCTCAGCAGGGGGCTGTGGCTCAGACAGGGCTGTGCGTCCAGCACACTGTCACCAAGGAGCTGATGACTAGGGTCACTTCTTTGGGGTTAAAAATCCTGTCAGTGGTCTCCCCTGAGCAGGTAAGCCTTTCCCCAGCGTCTGCTCACCTGTTCCAGGGCTGTCACAGGACCATGAGAGGGGCACCTATCACACGGCCACCGTGCTGCAGTGGTGCAGGCACCCCAGAAGCCCCTGGAACCCCCCAGAGGGACGGCTGGACACACAAGGAGGGCCCAGGACCCAGACTGTACTTGCCAGGCGGCACCAGGACACGTGTGTCGGCAACAGAAGACACAGCACCGGGGCCTGAGCTGAGAAATACACCATCCCGCGGCCTGGACTCGGAACTCGGCCTTCACCGGGCACCTGTGGGAGGGACCCAAGGCCTGGAGCTGCTGCCTTTCGTCTCTCCAGTGGGAGTGGGGCTGGCTCTGGACGCTGCTGCAGCAACAAAGCTACACCTCCAGAGGCTCAGCAAACCTCTCCCCTGGCAGAGCGGTCACCCAACACCGTGGATTCCTGGTCCCGCCCGATCCGACCTGGGGCCACAGGTGCTGGGTCTGGAGTGCATCCTCCCCGGTGGTGACCAGGAGGACTGTCCCAACACTCAGCCTGATTCTGGACAATGAGAACATCAGTAACAAAGCGGGTAAAGGAAAAGAAGTAAGAACAGCACTGTTCTGAGATTTATTAATTTAAAAAAACTAAAGGAGCCTCCCCCCTCTTCCCTCTGAAGTGGATGAAAAGCAAGATCCACCCCTCCAAAAAAAAAAAAAAAAGCAAACATTCATGGTGTAATTTTTATTGCTCTCAAAGGGCTTGGTATTCAAATGCACAAGCTAATCTTTGTTAAATCAGAAGGAAGTCACTGAGATTTAAAACCTACACGTGGTCTCAATCTCCATTCACCCAGGAGTCTTCACAGCTGGTTACTGACTCAGTATAGAATTTACATATTGTGTATCAATTTCAAGGGGAGGGAACTTGGCTAGGAAGCAAGAACTATTAATTAAATGGTAAAAGATCTAAATTTGCACTTTCCAGGTAATGTAGCTTCACAGTAGTGCCCTTCAACTTCTTCCTTTAAGCTCTTCAGGGATGAGTGGATTAGCAAATGACACACACACACACACACACAGGTGAGCAGCATGTTATGTGAAGAAAAACAAGATCTAAGGGAGCCGCTCACCCAGGTGGAAGTGGCCTTACTGCGTGCCAGGCTCCACGCCCGAAGGGAAGCGGGAGGCAAGCTTTGGGGCAGAGGGCGGCTGGCTTCCACACTGTCTCAGTGCCCAGCCTCGAGAGGACATGTGTGCCTTCGGGGTCACTGTGAGTGAGCACAGAACTGCGGGGCACGTCCCTGCGACCTTGGTGCCATTACCAAGGTCACCGACCCAAAATTCAATAGTGTCACTATAAAGGCGATCTGCTGTTTCCACAGGTCTCCCCAGAATTCAGACTTAGGACCAATGCATAATTATTTTTTTCAGTTTGGTTTATAATTTTGCCCATTCCTCTTTCTTTCATTCCACCCCCCCACCCCAGAAAATTCAACCTGCCTCTATTTTGAATGCTGGTTACAGGACAGCAGAGATAACACCCATTATTTTTCTTTCCCTTATTAAAAAAGATGAGGGGAGTGTGACTTTAAAAAAGCAAGTTGAAAGTTTAAGAAGAAAGTTGGATGCAGGCGGGTGGCGGAGCTGGAGGGGCGGCCCAGGTCCACCCTGCTGGGCAACCCCAAGGCTTCCAGCCCCGCCAGGCCAAGAGGCCCAAGAGTGCAGGAAACGCCTCCCTTTGGCTGCAGGCTGGAGAGGATGCTGCCCGGACACTAGGGACTCCCCTGCCTCCCCCAAAGGCCAACATCCTCCAGGACACACGCACCTGCTCAGAAGGGAGGTGACGGAGTGGGGAAGGCTCCCCACCTCTGGTTTCCATCAGGTCAACTGTGAAAACAAAACCTTTAAAAAGCTCAGTGTTAACAGTCTCCAATCACCTTTAGAAGACAGGGTGATGTGACACCGCCTTTTCAAAGTATCTGCCAGCCCTGCGGCCGAGGTCTCTCCAGTGCATAGCGCCCCTGGCGCACCGGCCCTGCTGGGGGTGGGGGGCCGGCCCCCTGCAGCCCTGTCCCCGGTGGGATGAAAGGCCGCTGTCCGCCGGGAGCAAGGGGGACAGGAGCTAAGCTCCGGGCATGGGCAGAATTGGACATCTCACCGCGTTTTCTCTGGCTCCACTCGCTTTAAAACGGATTCAAGGTGTCAGCAGGTAGGCGCTCCGGGGGAGGGGGCGTGTCCCGCCGCAGCCCCGCCCAGTGTGCTTTTCGCCAGGCCACGTCCCCGCCGCCCGGAGGCCGGGTGCGGGCTGGTAGCGGCCGGTAGGTGCTCTGGGGGCCTGGGGACCCAGGCACACAGTTCTCAGCGGGAGCAGGGTAGAGTCCGCAGGGGGTGCAGGGGAAGAGGCGAGGGCCGGGGTAAATTCCCAAGAAAATCGATAAAAACCGAAAACGGGATCTAAGCGCGAGAAGAGAACGTTTCCAAAGCCTCCCTCGGGCCGGGGGAGCCCCCATATCCCTGGGGGCGGGAGCGGCCGCCCCCCAGAGCAGGCGCAAAGCCCGGCTCTCCTGCGCAGGGGCGAGGCTGGCGTCTCCATCTGCAGGTCTGCCGACCGCTTTACTCTTGGCTCAAGTTTTATTGGTCAATATTAGTCACCAGTTAATAAGAAAAATAGTTTCTAAGTGTCTTTTTCCCCCGCTCTAGGTGCGTTGTTCTGTTTTTAATTGAGTTAATTGGATACCACCGTCAGGTTATGTGTGCTCAATCACAGCCATTAATTACTCCTTTTTCTTAAATTCTTGGTTTCCATAGCTGGAGCCTTTTTCTATTTCAGTCACTCCTATTAGTCGGCGGACTCCAAAGGAAGCTTTAAGACAGGAAAAAGGCTAGGTTAGCTGATCGCCTTGCCATCAACCTGGAAAAGTCGCTATGGGGGGAGGGGCCTGCCTTTGACCTCAGACTTTCCTGGGAGCGAGGGGCCGCGGGTCCTCTGCCCTTCTCCCACCCAGTCAGCCTGTGGGGTTGGGTAGCGGGGAGCAGCGGTGGGTGTGGGCCCATTGAGGCCTGCAGTTCTCAGTCAGGGCTGAGGGGCTGCAGTGCCTGACACTTAGTGCCCCTGCGACTGCTACAGTGCAAGCAATGGCAGTGTCCTGGGGAACCTCGGCCCAGCATGCCAGCCCACGCCCCCAGCCACCCAAGTGCAGACCCAGTGGCCAGGACCCTCCCCACGCAGCTCTTGGCCCGAGATGCCAGGCAGGCGGCAGGCCGGCTGGCCAGCCTTCTGGAATCTGGTGGAGGTCGTCATGGCCCCGTGGCTCAGTGGTCAGAGATGCTCTCTGAGGCTGGCAAGGCTTGGCCTGGATCCCGGCTGCCGGGTGACCGTCTCCAGGCCTGGGCATGGCCACCAGCACACGGAAGGCTCCCTCCCACCCTTGAGCCATGCCATCATTCCCCTTCATTACCTGCCCCGACAAACCCCAGGAACGTCAGGATCAGGAGCGGGGATCCACTGGCAAAGACGCCCAAAACAAAACTGAAGAGAGGAGACAGGAGGAGCGTGGCCCAGAAGAGGAAGTTGAGGAGCGTCCATGGCCGGCGGGTGGGTTTGAACTGCTGCCCAGGAAACACACCCTTCTGGTTATATATCTCCTGCAGCGCATCCTGAAAGAGTCAACCAGAACAGTGGCCTTCATGTGCTGTTGTTATAACCCAAAAGCAAGAAATGACTCTACCTAAAGTGGATGGACCACATGACACGGGCCACGGGATGAAGCTGACATGACATTCATCTGTGGTTGGCTTATATCAAAAGCTTGAGAAACATAAACCCTTCGATCAGGCAAGTTTCCTAGGAAAATGATCAGCCCGTGCCTGGGCACAATAGGCACCTCCAAGACCCAGGACTGCAGCATCTGCTGGGCCCTGCACCATCTCTGGCGACACCTCCAGAGCGAGGGTGGCAGCCACCGCTGCTGGGAGTCCATGGCCCGCCGGCTGGGTCATGCACAGAAAGCTACTTAACCTCTCCTTCCTCCGTGTCCTGGCAGCTAATGATGGCAGGACAGGGAGCAGGTGAGGACGTGACAGCATCCTCGACAGGGAGATGGGGCCACATTACACACCAAGCAGCAGCTGCCTGACTGAGCGGCCGAGATGCCGAGACAGACTTCTCTGCAGCTACGACATGTCACGTGCCAGCAAGGACATACACTAACGATAGTCTGAGTTTTCTGAAGAACCTAAGTGCCATACAATTCCATATAAATAAAAATATGTATGATGAGGCATGTGTCTGGGGTCAAGTCTGGAAAAAGATGAACACCCACGTGATCTTAATCACCTCAGGGGCTTGGGTCTCACCTCTTCTCAACTTTTTCTGTTTTATTTTCTGCATTTAGCTTCTTCAGCTATGTTTGGCATTACATTACAAACAGGGCAGGGGTCTTGACAAATACCCAGTGTCACAGCCTCTTCCAGTGTGTGGTCAGACCCCAGCTGCCCCTGCCAACCCAGGGGGCATGGGGCGGGCACCATAGTCCTGAGAGCTCAGGAGCAGCTGCAACCCTTACATCTGTGAGGATACCTCAGGGTGCCCACACGTGCCCCCCAACCCCGAGGGCCCTTCCCGTGGGGTTCCAGAACATTTTCAAGCCCGTTTGTTCAGCCCGCTCTACTCTGCCCGCCTGCCCCTAAGCAGACGATGCAGATGGTGGTAGTCTCTCCCATCCCAACCAGTCAGCCATTCCTCACACACCCAAAGGCCAGTGCGGTCTCCTTCCCCAGGAGGGTTTACGCCTGCACCCCGTGCATGGGCACCTCTATGACAATGTCCGGGACCGCTCCTGTGCTGTGTGCTTTTCTGTGAGTAGCATCACATCACACGCCTACCGCAGTCTGCTTTTCGTACACCTTTCTCAAGATTCAGTTAGACTGAGAATATGCCTGCAGTTCATTCATTTTAACTGAATCCCAGAAAATGAATAAACAATGTGTCTATGTTCTAATAATGCACTTTTAGGTTATTTCTCACTTCCTGCTAAATAAGCAAATACTGTTTCTGGGAGATGTCACTCTTCTTTGTAAGAGGTTCCAACTTTTAAAAACTAACCCTGATCCGGAGACACACTCTCCTTTGCACCCTCATGCACGTCTTTCTGCCCATCCACCATGGGATGCACACACACTGTATTCCTTCTTTTAATTGGTCAGCCTTGCCCGAGGTTTTCCATTTTATTAATATGCTTAAAGAAATCTTTTGGTGCACTGGTTCCTCTTTTGTAGCTTTGTTTTCTGCTTAAAAAGTTTATGCTGTTATTATTTTCTTTGTTCCCTGTTTATCCTATTTCATGTATGTTTCTGTAATATATGTTTGTGTGCATGTGTACACATATGTATGTACATACATTCTTTTTATTGATCCCATCCCTGACTTGTGTTTCTTGAACCTGACAAAACCCGTGTTCTTCAACTCTGGAAGTCTTATGGTTATCCCTGACAACTGCGCTTTATCATTCTTCCCACCTGATCCTCTGGTGGGATAATTGTTACCTTCTGGACATCTGTGTAGCCTCTGGATCTTTTAACTTTCCTTTTATGTTTTCACTTCCTCTGTGATACATGCTGCGTAATTTCCTCGAAACCTTTGTTGATGTTATTTGCTAAGCTGTATTCAACTCTTTGGGACCTCATGGACTGCAGCATACCAAGTTTCTCTGTCCTTCACTATCTCCTGGAGTTTACGCTCACGTCCATTGAGTCAGTAGTACTATCTAGCCATCTCATCCTCTGCCATCCTCTTCTCCTTTTGTCTTCAGTCTTTCCCAGCATCAGGGTCTTTTCCAATGAGTTGGCTCTTCGCATCAGATGGCCAAAGTATTGAAGTTTCAGCTTCAGCATCAGTCCTTCCAATGAATAGTCAGGACTGATTTCCTTTAGGATTGACTGGTTTGATTTCCTTGGAGTCCAAGGGACTCTTCAAGGGTCTTCTGCAGCACCACAACTCAAAAGTATCAATTCTTCAGTGCTCAGCCTTCTTTATGGTCCGACTTTCACATCCTTACATGACTACTGGAAAAACCCTAGCTTTGACTATATGGACCTTTGTCAGCCAAGTGATGTCTCTGCATTGTCTAGGTTTACCGTAGCCTTCTTTTTAAGGAGCAAGCATCTTTTAATTTCATGGCTGCAGTCACCATCCGCAGTGATTTGGAAGCCCAAGAAAATAAAATCTGTCACTGCTTCCACTTTTCCGCCTGCTATATGCTATGAACTGATGAGACCAAATGCCATGATCTTAATTTTTTGAATGCTGAATTTCAAGCCATCTTTTTCACTCTCCTCTTTCATCAACAGGTTCTTTAGTCCCTTTTCACTTTCTGCCATGAGGGTGGTGTTATCTGCATATCTGGGTTGTTGATATTTCTCCCAGCAGTCTTGACTCCAGCTTCTAATTCTCTCTTCAGCTGTATCAAATCTTCTATCTAATCTGTTAACTAAGATTTTACTGTCAATTACTAGATTTCTCATGCCTGTCTATCTTACTTGGGTTTTCCTCAAATCTGTTCCATTTTTAATAGGTCTTATTCTTTTGTTTTCAATCCCTTCTTCTTTTATTTGTCACTTTTTATTTTTGGCGGTGCCGGGTCTTTGTTGTTGCCCGTGCTCTTTCTCCAGTCGTGGTGAGTGGGGGCGACTGGTTGCGGTGTGCAGGCTTCTCATTGCCGTGGCTTCTCCTGTTGCACAGCGTGGGCTCTAGGGCGCACAGACTTCAGGAGTTGTGCCACACGAGCTCAGCAGTGGCACGTGGGCTTAGTGGCCCCAAGGCACGTGGAATCTGCTCGGACCAGGGATTGAACTCATGACCCCTGCATTGGCAGGTGGATTCTTCCCCACTGGACCACCAGGGAAGTCCTCAATCCCTTCTTTTTCGCTTAGTCATTTCAAGCAAGCTGATCTGAGTCTCTGCCAAGTAGTAGTTCCACAGCTGAAGTTTCGGGAGGGTTTAATCTTCTGTCTGCTTGTCGTGCCCGCGCATGGCGGGTCTCGGTTACGAGCGCGTCTCCAGCAGAAGTCTCAGCAGCTGAGTCTGGAGCCGTGCTCTTCTAGCTTTACATGTGCTTCTCTCAGGGACTCTAGAGAGATTCACCTGGAACCACTGTTTTATGCTGATATTTTGATTTTGTTCTTGAACTATGTTGTTAGTCTGACGTCAATCCCGCACCTGTTTAAGGACAGTGCTGTGATTATGAATCACCAGGGAGATGCTTCAAGACTCAGAGGGGAAAGGCAAGCTTCAAAGTCACTCCTGTGCTGGCAGGTTCAGTTTCCAGTTTCAAGCCTCCATGAGGATGAAAGTCCGACAGGGTCCCAGCTTCATCAGGGTCTTCAGTTCTAACTTCCAGCCCTGAGTGAGGTCAAATCCATGTCTTCTGTTTCCATGTAGGCATCAGAACTCAAGACCACAGGGTGGGCGGGCCAGCAGACTCCTCGAGCTTCCACTCACAGTCTTCCCGGCTGACTCCCAGTCCCACCTCCTCTTTTGCTCCTGAGAGAGGTCCCTTATTTTTTTTTAGCACCTGTCAGTGCATTTAAAAGGATATGCATTGTATTTTTTTAATTTTAAAAGTTTGCTTAAATTCCTCTGAAGATTTCGCACATTACTTGGTTGCTGCTGCACGTGTGCTCGGTCATGCCTGACTCTCTGCGACACCATGAACCCACCAGGCTCCTCTGTCCATGGGATTCTCCATGCAAGAAGACTTGAGTGGGCTGCATTTCCTACTCCAGGGGATCTTCCCGACCCAGGGATCGAACCTGTGTCTCTTGCATTGGCAGGTGGACTCTTTACCCTTGCACCACCTGGGAAGCGCCTGTTACTTGGCTAAAACCCTTATAAAAGGGTATGTGTTTTATACTAGAAGGGCTTTCTGATTATCTGAGCTTCTCTGTTGCTGAAGATGAGAACCTAGTGCCCTGTATGTTCGTGTGTATAAAACAAACCGAAGAGTCAGGCGTGAGACATGTCAGGGGAATGGAGGAGGGACTGGGTGGGGTCACCAAAAAAGCTGTCGTGTCATCTATAGTGTGTCTCTTACATATTAAATCATATGTATACACACACATACAATGTGTGTTGCATACCTACAATTTCTTTTACACAAAATGAAACAAATGTGATATTATCGGCAATGGTTATATAAGCACTGTAATGTCCAGTACACTTTCCTCTAGTTTGTTAATTTCTTGAAAGTTAGGAAAAATGAAAGATGCAGAAAAGGATTGGAAAGAAGAATTTGAGAGTGGCACAGCACGCCTGTCTCTAGAGGCAGTCCACGTGCTACCTGCCTGCCCTGTTAGCTGCCCCTTGGGAACCTCTGTGAGGCCCCAGGGGTAGGGGTGGAGGTGGGGGGAGCTGGGCGCCTTTACCTTCTCCTGGTACAGTTTATGAAGCCACTGAGCTGCTTCCTTCTCATCCAGTGGAATCTCTTCCAGAGGAAATCTCCTGTTTCATTAAGAAGATTGAAAGCAAAGTGAATCACCAGATGACATCAAACTGAAACAGGGGAAAGTAATTTCTTGTGCATCAGAAACCTCTGTGAGGCCCCAGGGGTAGGGCTGGAGGTGAGGGGTGGGGGGTGTGGAGCTGGGCGCCTTCACCTTCTCCTGGTACAGTTTATGAAGTCCTGCCTTTTCTATTCAAATCTGACTCTCAATTTCTAAGAACACACAAACATCAAAGTAACTTTCCCTCGAGCAGTGTCCCGTGCCTCGGAGGACGGCGGGGGATCACGGAGGGCCCTGGCAGGCGCTTCAAATGTGCAGGAGCACTGAAGCACTGCACGGAGACACTTCAGGAGTGTCCCCACGGACAGGAGCAGTGAGCCCCACTGGGAAGGCTGACTGTTCATTAGCCTCAGCAGCAGGTTTGGTCTTTCAGTTCGTCTTTGGATGTGATCATCGCCGAGAGTGTCTTTCATGAGGCAAAGAAAACTTCATCTTTCACAAATGAAATCTACTTGTCTGAAAAGCTGAAGAGATTTTGAAAATTTAATCTCACCTAACAAATGCTGACTTCAATTGGGACAGTGGCTTGTGTACAAATCACATCACCAGCTGAATTACCAGCCCCAGGATGGGAGGTATCTACCTGGTAAGACCGGGACCTCTTTCCAGGGCACTGCAATACCTGAGGATCGCCAGCAGGGGCCGCCGAGCGCACTTAACCAGCGGACCGCGGTCACTGCGGGGCCTGACTGCCTATCGCTCGGAGGGCCCAGGGTGAGAGAAGAGACAGGAGAAATTTCCACAGCCAGAGGCAAATCTTCTATGTTGAAGGAATATCAACCTTTTTTTTCCTCTAAAAGTTGAGGACTTTGGTTTTTGTGGGTGAAAATGAAAAGAGGATTTTTACAAGAACATGCAATCAGACATCTGACCACACATCACGCAGCCTCCGGGAGACTCCGCTGTGCACTGAGAGGACAGAATAAGACTGCTAACCCCTTAGTAAACAAAACGGTTTATCTCTGTGGACCCGGAAGGTGCGGGGCACTGCAGGAGTCCCCAGACCACACAGAGAGGTATCACTTGAAGGACTCATCACAGGCACCACCTCGGGAAGGAAAGGAAGTCAGGAGAGGCTTGTCTGCAGAGAGATGACTGCCCACAGCGTCAAACTCAACTGACTGTTCTCCCCTAACTGCACAGATACCACATACAGGTTCTGTTGTATGTCTGATGTATGAAGCATGAAATATATAAGAATTTTAAATGATGAGATCAATATGAATACTATCTCCTAGAGTCAACTCAAGCCACTTTGAGGATGCTGGCCCCAACTGCCAGAATGGACACAGGAGAGCCTCAAGCCACAGTCCCCATGGCCCTGGCCCTGCCTAATCACAGGCCCCTGGGGCATCTTCAGTAGGGGATGGGAAAATGAAGCAAAACTCCACTGGGTCGTGCGAACCTTCACTTGTTTGATTACAGGTATGTGTAATACCTGTATT
This sequence comes from Bos javanicus, assembly GCF_032452875.1. NCBI lineage: Eukaryota > Metazoa > Chordata > Mammalia > Artiodactyla > Bovidae > Bos > Bos javanicus. Next base: position 143,844,665 of record NC_083868.1, on the reverse strand, counting down.
ACAATGGAATATTGCTTTTGCCCAAAACACCCAAACGGTACATAATACAAAGCAGTAAGTTGAACCCTTCCAAAATTCTAAGAATATATCTGTTAAGATACTGAGTACAGCCCCTCGTTTTCTGCAACAAAGGAGAAAAAGAGCAGATTACAGCACCAGTCCTCCCCAGTGGAGCTGAATGTCCACTCGGAGGGCGGTGCAGCCTGGGGGCAGGCGTGAGCACCAGTCTGGAGCTGGACCAGGTAGGTCCCCTCTCCACCAACCACTTTGCAACCTGCTGGCTCTGACCATGGGCATCTGGGACGCCCGGAGCCCCTTACTACCCAGGGGCTAGACCAAGATCTGCCTCGAGGGCTCCCTGAGGAGGACGGGACCTGCCAGGGCCCCAGAAAAATCACCAGCCCCTGGTGGCCACTACTGTGTCAACCCCCCCCCCCGCCCCCCCACCAGACTTTGTGGGTGATTTGTCTTCCTTTCCTGAGGCAGAGAAATGTGGAGGTCAGAGTGTGGCTGTGAGACAGGAATGACCTTGCAACACAACTCTAGTCCCCGACCTTGATCTTTCGTTACAGACATGGATCCCACCATCCCAAGCAGCCCTGTGTTACTCAGCTTGATGTGCCTCTGTATTGGCTGCCTCTAAGCCAAGGGGGTTCAGGCTGGCTAGCACAGAACCTGCCGACTCAGCCCGCGATCGCCAGGAGAGGGAGGCGGAGGACATGGCCCTGACCCCACCATCACTCCCAGGTGGTCTAGATGGCTGTACACCATGAAAAGGGGATCACATGGGCATGCTGCTCAGGATGGGACAGCTTGTCCTTCTCCTGCCTATGAAAAGCCTACTCACTGGCAAGTTTTAGCTCTCTAAAGCCTCTTCCCAAAAGCCTCTGCTCCCTCCACTGGGAGGGATCACGCCTCCCTTGGAGCTTCTGGAACCTTCTGCCTGCACCTGGCGCAGCCTCCTTTGCTCTGTACAGGCCCCATCATGCGCGGGTCCTGGATGGTGGAATGCCCCAGCACCTCCACGTGGGGGCGTCCTGGAGAGGGGAGGAGCCGCGCAGAAGGTGCAGGCTGGCTCGGTCCCGGCCCCGCCCCCACCCCCGCCGGCTCCGCCCCGCCGGCCCCGCGCCCGCCCCCGCCTAGGGCAGTAGCTCACCTGACACACATGTCCGCCTCGTACTTCTTCCCATAGAGGATCCCCAGCAGAGACGGGTTCTTGTTTCCTCGGAAATTCAGCGTGACGTCGTACACAGCTGTGACTGCAGGGAGGGTGCAGAGGGTGACAGGTGACATCCAGCAGCTTGGCCCATTGTGGCTCTTCACCTGGATGCCCGTTGTGAGGGTTCCCATCTCTCACTGGGGCGTTTAGTTGAGTCCCTTGTGTTTAAAGCTAATGTCTGGCTGTTTCCTATCCATCCTATGCTTTGTCCCTTTCTTTGATTTTGCCGTCCTTTTGGATTAACTGGATATATATTTTTTCCTTTATCAGGTTTTCAGTTATATACTCTTAAAAAATGATCACTTTAGTTGTTTTCCATTAACTAGTATTTTATCACCTCAAAAAATGACACAGGAATCTTACAACATGTAAACCCACGAACTCAGATCTCCTTTTAATGCCACTGGCATTCTGTAGCTTACACAGAACTCACTGATTTGGTTTCTGGCAAATCACGGATTTCATTTCCCACTGTGCTGGGAGTGGGGTGGTGGTGGTCACGGCGGGCAGCTCTTACCTGTGCCGCGGAGGCACTGGACTGCGGTGGTGAAGCCTTTGGTCCGAGGCAGCAGGTGGTACTTGAGGACGGGCAGCCCCTTGGAGGCGGCCACCTCCATGCTGACGCGGTGCTTCTTCTCCGTGAAGCGTGTGCCCTCACAGTACAGGAGGAACTAGGGCGTGGTGGGGGACAAAGGCCAGTTAGAGATGCGTCGGTCGCGTCTGTACACGACTCCTCACAGACAGTGGCAGCGCCGCACGTACTCCCAGGGAGTGAAAAGACACTTCCTGGAGAGAAGTGAGACTCAGTGTCCCTGGGTGCCAGCCTCCAGGTGGCTTGTGGAAAGCAAAATCTCCCATCCCTCTGCCTCAATGTGAGTTGTGAAAGTGAAGTGAAGTCACCCAGTCATGTCCGACTCTTTGCAACCCCAGGGACTGTAGCCCACCGGGCTGCTCCATCCATAGGATTCTCCAGGCAAGAATACTGGAGTGGGTTGCCATTTCCTTCTCCACAATGTGAGTTACAGACACCAAATACATAAACAGCCGGTTCACAAATAATTGCCATCAGAGACCAGAAAGAAGAATCACAAAGAACTGATTTCAAACCGATTGATACCGATCATTTCAGATGGCTGTCAAACTCCAACCAAGGGGCTCAGAAAGGACCCCCCAGGCTCCACTCTGCTCTTGAAGGGTGGCTGCTCTAAGTGCAGTGCAAACCTCCTAGGAATTGAAGTCCACGCTGACCCACAGAACTGCGGCTCACAGGGCTTGTCCTGACACCTGACTCCACAGAACAGCCTGGGGGCCTGGGCAGACTCTCCGCTAACATTCCAGAGGTGCTCCCAACTCAGCCCAGCAGGACCTCCTCTGTGTGGGCCCAGATGTGCGGGGCCCACCTGGGGCAGATGGAAGCAGGTGGTCTAAGAGGGGTTCCGTAGGTGCATGGGGCGGGGCCGTGGCCCTGGAGCTCAGAGGCTCTTGTTGGCTTTACAACTAACAACCTGGCTGCGTTCCTGATGCCCAAGGTAGCACAGCTTGTGTGGCCTTGCCCCGCTGCCTCACTCACCCACATGTATTCGGGGTAGTTGGCCAAGGACTTCAGGCCTTTGATGACGGTGTCCCGGTCTTCCTCCCACTTCCGTTTGCAGAACACAATCTCCAGGAAGTACCACGTCCAGCCGATGAGGGGCACGTAGAGCAGCTCCCTTTTTGCCAGGACTTTGGAACTCTGAAGAGAGGGGGAGCAGCTGGTGCATTATGGCCACGAAGTCCCCACGGGCAGCGCCCTGCAGGCAGCCCTTAGCACTGGCTGTCATCGGGAGACCCTGGCACTGAGTATGATGCCATTGGGATGGGCAGGGCCCCAGAGTGTGGGTGCCACTAGGTGAGAATCCATGGGCAGATCTGGCCAACGCTGGTAGGCGGGCGCGCGGGCGGGAGGGGAGCCTAGAGGGTATACTGGGCCTTCAGGGCTGCTCCGGCTGCCAGGCTGGGGGCTTGCTGAGGATGATGCCAGGGCCACCACCCACTGGGCTTCCCTGCAGGGGACCCCTCAGCCTTTCTCATTTGAGGCAGCTGAGCCGACGGGGAAGGATTGCAAAGGAAAGGCAGTAACACCTGACTCAGGAGGGAGCCCTGGGGCAGCCTGCAGTCCCAGAACCCATGTGGTCAGCCATGCTCACATGCCTAGCCCAGAGGGACCAGGGGCTAAACACAGAGCAAACGAAAACTCAGAGCCCTGGAGACTCCAGACCCGCCCAGGGAGCCATGCCAGTCCCTCCTTGGGACCCCATGTCGCTCGCCCCACACCCTCCTGGGACCCCTACATTGCTCACCCCCAGCACGCCGAAGCGCTCGCACATGGTCCACCCACAGAGGAAGTCAATTTCAAAGTTGTGGTTGAGGATGATGACTGCATGCTCCTTCCCAAAGGTGTCCACCGTGGCCTGGTCGGTGAACAGGGTGCACTCCGTGCACGACCACCACTCCAGGAGCATGACCAGCTCTGCGGACACATGCGGGGACGTCAGCCAGGTGTAGACCGCCATGCTCCGGCCAGCCCTCCCTCCCTGCTCCCTGACGTGGGCAGGGCTTGCACAGTATCACCCAGATTGGGATTTTCTGCTGGAAATGAGTTTCGATGGTGTGTGTGTAATAAATTAAGTTTTCTAAACCTATAATTACCTCTCTAAGCAAAAGTCAGGGAAGAAGTCAAATGGAAGCAGAAAAAAAGGGGGATTTCCCCGGTGGCTTAGTGGTTAGAAATCCACCTTGCGATGCAGGGGACACGGCCCTGGCACACAGCAACTAGAGGAAGCCCGTGTGCCGCAGCGAGGACCCAGAGCAGCCAAAAAAAACCAGAAGAAATGGAAGAGGAAACCCATTTTAGGTGGATTGTTTTTGGTAATCAACATATCTAAAGGACTTAATTTAAAATATATATTTAAAAAAATCAGATCTTCACTTTTCTTAAAAATCAAATAACCCATTGGATGAGATGGTGAACAAAACATTCACTTGTTAAGAGGATACAGCATCATAATTATATTATTATTATTTCATTACAAGGTATTGAATACCAACTGTATACCAGGCACTCTGCCTATAAATGACATCAGATTCTAGCAGACAACTTGAGTTATTGTTATTATTATTCCCAAAGCTCAGAGAAAAAGTGGTGGAGTTCCAATCTCAGCCCCCAAAACTAAGTCTGGGGCTCTGTGGAAAGTTTCAGAGGAAGCTCCATAATATAGAAGTGAATAAATCCAGGGTCCCCCTCGGGGGGGGGTCTTTGGCTGACACGTGTTAAGCACTGTTACTCTCATCCACACTACTCTTTACAAAGGGCTGAGGTGGACACCAGTATCATCACGTACGACTATGGTCCTCACACGTGCTCTGGACCCATGGGGCGGCACACATTCTGTCCCCAGATGAGGTGGCTGGGGAGGCAGTGGGCACCTAGCCAGGCAGTGTCACACCCACCATGGCCAGGCATCCTGAGAAGGGTGGCCTCAGACCACGAAGTGTAGCTCCCAGGCTCAGGATGGATTTCAGAGACCTGTCCTTTGCGTGCTGGACACCAACCTATCGGTTTTCAGAGAGGACCAGCCCTGGGAAGGCTGATGAAGCAGGACAGCCCAGTACTTAGACAGTGGGCTCCTGGCCTGCTTCCCTGTTGGCAGGAGACAACTGTGCCTTCTTCAGAGGTTGCCAGGGCACTGGATGGGACTTGGCACGGGGGCTGCCTTCTCCTTCCCAATGAGGGTCCCCACCAGCCCAGACAGAAGTGAGGAGACATACAGCTCCCCCCATGTACTGGGCTCTCAAATTCCTCTTTTACATGAGGTGGGACCGGATGGAAGGCCAGTTCTGAGACGACACCTGCACACTCTCAAACCATGGAGAGGACGGGCCATGAAGGGGTCAGCTCCAGGACACACTCGCCATAAGCTCCATCAAGGGACCAGGGCCCTGAGGAGATGGAGGCCCACCAACAGGGAGGGGCAAACTATGCCCCTGGGATAGCCTGGCCACTTCCATCCAACAGTCAAGTTGTGAATAAAGGTCCAAGGAATGGAAACACAAGAGGTCCTCAACAGACGTTGTTCACGGATGATTTACAGATGGCCAACATGAGAAGATGCTTGGCATCTCTGGTCATCAGGAAAGTGCAGGCCGAAGCCACAGCCAGGCACTGCGTCACACTCACACTCACAGGACAGCTGCCATCCAACAGATGGATGACAAATAGCATGTGCCAGCGAGGAACAGAGGGCCTGGGATGCCCAATGCTGCAGGTGGGGATGTAAACAGGGCAGCTGCGTCTATGCTCCAAACAGAGTAACCAGATGACCCAGCAATTCCACCACCAGGAAGATACCCAGTAGAAATGAGAACAGATGTCGGTGTAGAAACTTGAACATGGATGTTCCTGGCAGTGTTATTCACAAAGCCAGAGAGTGGAAACAGCCCAGAAGGGTGACAACTGATGAAGAAATGGGCAGTGCACATCCATACAGGGCAGCATCGTTCAGCCGAAGTGGGGACGTGGGCCTGACACACAGCAGGACGCAGATGAACCTGGGAAACACGGAGCTCTGAGTGTGGGGAGTCAGACAACACCCACGCAGTGGACGCTTCCATCACGTGGACCACGCAGGACAGGCAAAGCCATGCGGACAGGAAGTAGATCAGTGACTGTGGGGCTTGGTGGGGGAGAGATGGCGGGGGGAACATGGGGAGGACTACTCCACGCTCTAAGTGGGTGAATTTCACTTCCTTATTGCTATTTAAGAAGAAAGAGGTCCAAGGCTAGGCTGACCTGTCCATCTGAAAGCACGGGTGGCTGCTGGGGACTTGCCAACGCCCCCACCCACACCCCCTCCCCAGGCGGCAGGGCCCTGGGGCTGGGACAGACCACAAGCAGCCTGGTGACGGCCTGCTCCTGCGCCTCCTCGGCTTCCTTCTGGGAAGCCTCCATGTATCAGCTGGTCAAGGAAGAGCCGGTGGCTGAGGCTGCTGCCTCTAGAGCAGTTTGCCTGGGAACGAGGAGGTGTCCTTCCTTATCACCGTAAGGACGTTCAACCTGAGGCCTCCCTCTGTGCAGATGTCCAAGTGCACAGCACAGTCCTGTTAACTGCAGGCTCCAGGCCCTAAGCGGGCTCTAGAACTCACTCCTCTTGGGTAACAGACACTTCCCACCCATCGGACCGCAGCTCGCCACTTCCCCTCGCCCAGCCCCGGCCACCACCATTCGGCTCCGCTCCCCCGAGCTTGGTCGTGTGGATCCCTTGAAGGAGGAATCAGGCAGTCTTGGTCCTTCTGCGACTGCCTGGTTTCCCTCCATGTCCTGCCCTCCAGGTTCATCCATACTGTCACAAACAGCAGGATTTCCTTCCTCTTAAATAGTACTCCATTGTCCATATGGACGGCATTTTGCTTGTCCGTTGGTCTGTTGATGGACGTGGATGCCATCTCCACATCCTGGCTACTGTGAACAAGCCATGCTGAGTGTACACCCTCACCTGGCAGCGCTCAGGACCCGGGCCTTTCTGGCCAGAACAAGAGGTCTGGCCCAGGTGGGGGCCGCGAGGAGGAACCAGCTTTTAGACAGACAGACCCAGGCAGCCCTCGGGAGAGTGGGTCTAGCAGAGCTGCCTGTGCAAAGGCGGCGTGTTGAGGATGCTCTGTCCCACCAACGGCCAGCATGGCCACCAGGGATTGAACCTGGGGCACAGTAGCTAAAGTGCTGAGTCCTGACCATTGAATTTTCCCTTCAGGAAAATTCTCAGCCACCATCTCCTCCAACAGTGCTTGTCCTTATTCACTCCTCAGGGACAGAGTCCAACACCCGTTTCGTAGACCTGCATGCTCTCATTACCTCCTTTAGCTCCTGTTTCCTATTCTTCATCTTGTCACTCTACTGCAGTCGGGGTGAGCTCTTCATATTACTGTCCAGTCCACACACTTGCTTACTAGCTGTGTCTAATCTGATATAAGATTCACTAAGTTTTTACTGTAAAAAATTATTATAATTACAATTTTCATGCATAGAAGTGCTCCTTGATTCTTCTTCAAATCTGGGGACTTTGGGTAGTCTTTTGTCTAAATCTTCCGTTGTATGTTTATTGTTTTGAGTTCATATATGACTTGTTTCAGTCTATGTGATTCTACTGAATTAGAGACTAATTCAGGCCAAAAGCACATTTCTGTTTGCCTCTGTTGACCCCATGGGCACTGCCAGTCTGCGCATTTCAGCAAACTTTCAAGGTCCTGGCTGAGACCCAGCCCGTCTCTTGGAGCTGCCACGGTGGGGCCCTGGGAAGCAGTGCTGATACCCCATCTTAGTACTCTCTTCTGCGGAGAGGCAGGGGTGTGGCTGAGGGACTTCCTTTATTTACAGCCTTAAAAAAGCCAGCTTAATCAGAGTCTGGCTGTGCGGAAGTGCTTTGACTTGAGAACACTACTGCCAGTGGAGGCTGTGATTTTCACAAGTCAGCATTTGCCCTTTGGGCATGCACCCATCTGCCCTGGTGATGCTGCTAAGTGCTCTGCATGGCAGTATTTCTAATTCTCCTTCTCACACATGGGAAGGTGGCCTTTTATTTAGGAAAAAAGCAGCTGGGAACTGAAACCTTCGCCTGTTTATGGCTGGAAGCATGGGCGGGGCTGCTGTCCCCTGTTGGGGGCACGCACACCTGGGCTTGGACACCTCACTGCCTGCTCAGCTGCCCTCCTACACTGGGGAGGGGGAGGTCTCGGGGGCAGCTGCACAGACTCACCGTTTCCCATAGGACATAAAATGGGTACTACCTGCTCTTCATTGTAGAAGAAAGGTGTTCTTATGCTAAGTAAATTGTAAGGAAAAAACAGCAGAGTCCCTCCCATCCCCACTCCCAGGACAGCCACATTTTCTGTTCTGACTTCCACACTTTCTAAGGAGGGACGGCCACACGCCAGTGCAGACACATCCCACGCGTCTTTAAAAGTAAATCATGGTGGCACCTCTGTACTTTGTTTTTTAGCTTCTGTTTTCACCTAAAAATGTATCTTGAACTTGGTTCTCTATACCAGGAAAGAGAGAGCCCCTGCTGGTCTTAGAGGCTGTGTGGGCCTCCATCCAGTGGACACACCACAGTTAGTGGGCATTTTGGCTGCTCATTTTTATATTAGTTAATATAAAACTGGAAAAATGAATATATCTGTGCATATACGTACTTTTATAGATATCTTTCTGGGTTACATTCTTATTCGGTGGAATAATTAGGGTCAAAAAATAGAACTGTTTAAGTTGCTGATTGTTACGGGTCCAAAGAAGTGCCTGGGAACCCCAACCTGCAGGGTGTTCCCCTCGCCAGCCGTGGGTCGTCACCAAGCTTCCTAGTCTCTGACAGGTGAGGGTGACTGCACACCCAAATGCACGCACATCACAAGTGCACACAGGTAACATCTGTGCATGCCTAAACATTTAATTAAGAGACAGGTAGGTCCTTTTTCTTCAGAGAGAGATGCTGAAGTAATTACATGTGATAACAGGCCACTCGAGGGGAGTGCTCCAGGCCTGGGGGCTGGAGGCCTGTGACGGCTGCGTGCCGGCAGGCGTCGGGCCTACTCATGGTGCGCTGACACGGTGCTTGTTTTCAGGTATCCAGGGTACCGTGTGAGACCACATGGAGCCACCGTTCTGTGGGTCCAGAGGCTCGGGTATGGGGACATTGCGTGGTTCAGCCCAGTGAAGGGCTCAGGCTGAGCACCGCATACATTCCTCGGGCCAGGAGAGGCCCCCTAGTTCCCGGCTGTGGAGCCGGCTTGTCTCATCGTCACAAGCACTAACCCCACGGAACCCTGCACTGGCTTGTTTGGGGTTGTCCAGCAGAAAGGTGGCTGTCCTTGTCCCAGACCCCTCCCCCCGCCATGCCATGCCCACCGCAGGCAGCACTCACGGCTCCAGAGCGAGTAGGCGAGGCGGCAGTTCAGCCGGCGGTACAGCTGCTTGTTCACGGGCCAGAGGACCAGCGTGCAGAGCTGGATGGAGTTGATGACCAGCCCGCTCACCACGAAGACGAAGCCGATGAGGAGGTGCACGACGAACTGGGTCTTCAGGAAGGCGAGCAGGCCCATGGCCACAGCTCAGTAGCGAGTGCAGGGTCCTTCACTGAGAATGGCCGTCCTGCAGAGACAGGGCAGCGGTTAGGAGGGCGCAGGGACCCCAGCGTGAGGGGCAGCGAATGGAGAAGGGGTCCACAGTGGTCTCGCCAGAGCCCAGATCCGCGGCTCCCACAGCACCCTCAGGCCCTTCCCTCCTGAGAGTGACGGATGGACGTGTGGGGTGGAGGGGGAGCTGATACATGGTTCACACAGGCACCACGCACACCACATACACACACACCCCATGTACGCACGTACCAACACCAGGTACACACACCATGCACACACACACACCATGCACACACACATACATACCATGTACACATACACACTACATATACACACACCATGCACATACCATGTACACACACACCACGTACACACACACCATGTACACACCCACACACCACACAAACACCATGCACACATACACACCATGTATGTACACACACACACCACACACACCATGCACACACCACATATACACACACCACATTCACACACATACCATGTACATATACACACACACCATGCACGCACACACACACATACACGCACACGCACACACCACACACACCACACACACACACCATGTACACACACACACCATGCACATACACACATGTACACACACCACATGCACACACACACCACACATGCCAAATACACACACACCATGTACACACACATACCATGTACATATACACACATGTACACAAACACCACATACACACACAGCATGTACACATCCACACACCACATACACCACACATACCAAATACACACACACCATGTACACACACACATCACGTACACACCATGCATACACACACCACATACACAAACACCATGCACACACCACATATACACACTACACACATACCAAATACACACATACCATGCACACACCATATACACATACCACATACACACACCCTCATATATACAAGAAAGAAAAGACTAGAAAAATGCATACAAATATCAATAGCGATTGGCTTCCCAGGTGGCACTAGTGGTAAAGAACCCGCCCACAGGAGATGTAAGAAACACAGGTTCAAGCCCTGGGTCGGGAACCCACTCCAGTTACTCTTGCCTGGAGAATTGCACGGACAGAGAAGGCTGGTGGACTACAGTCCATGAGGCCACAAAGAGCTGGGCATGGCTGAGACGACTGAGCGCAGCACAGCACGTTATCTCTAGCTAAAGCCATGATAGGTAATTTTTCTTTTCTTGTTTTAGCATTTTATTTAAAAAATCAAAACTACACATGAAATCACTATAAAACATTCAACTAATGCCTTTTAACTCACAAGCCGTTGTGGACTTTTTTAGCTGAAAAGCTTTTGTTTTGGTCTAAGGTGGAAGGGGTGACCCCCAGGAACCCAGTCAGCTTCTCCCCCGCTTCCCTTCAACAGCAGTTTGGTTTCTTGGTTTCAAACGTGAAACCAGAAGCTCACATTTCACGGCTGTACTTGTTCTGTGAGCAGCCCTGAAATCCCCCTGTGGACAGAAGCAACAGAGCTGGGCATAGGACAGCTGGCAGCCGCTGGCCGCCGCTCCAGGTCCTCCAGAGAGGTGCCCACACTCTGGGGTGAGGGTGGAACAGGCTTGGCAGGCCTCCAGGGTGGGCCATGCCAGGCTGTCCGGGGCACAAGCGGCTCCACTGCTGAGTGGGAGACCAGGCCACATGACTCTAGACGGTGCCCTCCGTCTGCCCTTGGGTGCCAAGTGGCTGCATGAGGGTGTGGGGGGGTGAAGTCTGCGGCCACGTGGGGGGACACTAGGAGGACAAGGAAGGACCCGAGGCCGGATGCCACCTTCTCCATCAACGCCCCCTTCCCCGTCAATGCCCCGCCTCCCAGTCAACGCTCCCCAACTCCTGCCAGCACCTCCTGGCATTCAGGCACTGGATCAGTCTTCCTTTTCTAAAGGTTCACATAAAGAGGCACACAGGGTATCCATCTGTGGGCCCAGCCCGGCTGCCATCCAGCCTCTGGTGGGAGCACCATCTCCAGTTTGTCCGCTCACCTGTGCACCTGCTGATGGCAGCAGGTGTGCAATCTCTGGCCCCACACTTTCCCTGCAAGCCTCTGCGTGGACACAGCCCTCCACTCAGGAAGCCGTTTAACACCTGCCAGTCCCAGTCCAGCCCCTGAATTTCTGGTCAAGGACGTCCATCCACAGAGGCCCTATGAGCCACACCTTTTTCTTGGACTGGCTGCTGCAAGTGCTCACCCCTGTCTGGAATGGCCGCCCACCCCCTTCCAGGAACTCTGGTTGACCAGGAGTTGACCGCCCCCCTGCTGCTGGCCACTGGCCTAGATTGTCAGTCTGTCCCCAGTGCCTGGATGTGGGCCAGACCCTGTTCTAAGGAGCATCAGCAGTTGCAGTTCAGGCCCCCCACCCACCCACCCCCATGAGAGCACAGAGTGGCCACCATCTGTTTAGGCATCCCTGCCTCTCGCCCACCACCTCTGGGCCACCCGGGCCTGAATGCTTTAATAACACATCAGTCACATACACTAACCTGGGGGGCCTTCGATGACAGTGGGCTTACCAGCCCCGCCCCCTGCAGAAGAAAGCCTGTTGCCCATTCAGCTCACACCCTCCCCAGCTCCCCCCAAGGCCTGCAGGCCGGCAAGGGGGAAAGCATCAACTCTGCAGCCCCCAAGAGCACTGGCTTGTGCCTGCCCCTTGAAAATATTTTCAAAACTATATATATCACAAGACTTCCCTGGTGATCTGCTGGTTAAGACTTCCTTCCAATGAAGGGGGTGCAAGTTTGATCCCTGATCAAGGAGTTAAGACCCCACATGACTCATGGTCAAAAAACCAAAACATAAGCCAGAAACAATGTTGTAACAAATTCAACAAAGACTTTAAAAATGCTCCACATCAAAAATATTAAATAAAAAAAAAATATCACCAGACAAACTATAAGTCGATTTCTACATTTTTAAACCCAAGTTTAAATATGCAAGGGGTATAAATTCTGGTATATTGTGAAGTTTCACTTTTTAAATATACAGATCTGGACTTCCCTGGTGGTCCAGTGGTTAAGAATCCTCCTGCCAATGCAGGGGACTCAGGCTCGATCCCTGGTCCAGGAAGATCCCACACGGCATGGGGCAACTAAGCCCACAGGCCACAACTACTGAAGCCTGTGGGCCTAGAGCCTGTGCTCCGCAGCAAGAGAAGCCCCACAAAGAGAAGCCTGCACACCGCAACTAGCGAAAGCCCACACACAGCAACAAAGACCCAGCTCAGCCAGATGAAAAATACATACATACACTTAAAGGAAAGCCTAAATATATAGATCTTCCTTAACTTACAACAGGATTACATTTCAATAACCCCACCATAAGTTGAAAATATCATTAAGTTGCTGCTGCTGCTGCTAAGTCACTTCAGTCGTGTCCGACTCTGTGCGACCCCATAGACGGCAGCCCACCAGGCTCCCCGATCCCTGGGATTCTCCAGGCAAGAACTGGAGTGGGTTGCCACTGCCTTCTCCGTCATTAAGTTGAAATATGTTTAATACACCTAACTTCCCAAACATCACAGCTGAGCCCCACCCACCTTAACTGTGCTTGGAATGCCCACATTCGCCTACAGTGGGCCAAACCACCTGACACAAGGCCTATTTTATAACTAAGTGCTGAATATTTCTTGTGATTTACTGAATACTGTACTAAAAGTAAAAAACAGGACAGCCATCTGGGTCCAGCGTGGGTTGTTCACCCGCGTGATGGTGGGGCTGACGGGGCTGTGGCCACCACTGTCCAGCATCAGAGAGAGGGCCTGACCGCACGCCCCCAGCCCAGGAGGTTAAAATTCACAATCTGAAGTATGGTTTTCACCCAATGTGCATTGGAAAGTCCAAAAATCATGATCTGAATCACCATAAGTCAGGGACTTCTTTCTCTTAAGTGGTGGGATCGAAATGCCACTGTGACTTGATAGCCACCACCCCCATACATTTTCAAAATACAAAAAAAGCAAGCTTTTCTTTAAAAGTCAAGAAATGCATTCCATTTTCTCCTTGATTTTGTATTTCCACTGTACCTCCTCTACAGAAACTTATTAGAATATAATTTATTATGATTGAAAGTCTTCTACCAATCACATTAACCTAACATTATATAACAAAAATACATATGAATATTTAAATTTAATTTTTGCATTTCATGTTTATGGGCTAAATTTAAATTTTTCTTCTGGAATATTTGATGAAAATGCACTCTGAAACAGTTCAGCCTATTTTTCCTCAGAATCTGGGCATTTGACTGACCATAAAATACCATGATCATATCTGAGAAATTTAACCCCAACATAAGCATATTGTTGAATATCCCATCTGTAGCCCAGTTTCACCCACTGTCCCCAAACCACCTGTACCACTTCTTTCCATCCAGGCCCTGGTTGAGGGGTGGTGGGACATTCGATCACATGCCCCTGTTCTCTGACCTAACCCCCTTGCCCACCCACTTGAGAGCCCGGGCCAGCTGTCCTGATGTCTACAGGACATCCCTCTACAGGATGTCTGGCTGTTCCCTCGTGACTGATTCAGGTTCAGAGTGTCGCTGGGGGCTCTGGCTGCACCCACCAGTGCACTGCACCTTCCCGTCCCTGCCACCACCTGGTAAAGGCAGGGCCACCAGGAGTCTGCAGGAAGAAGTTCAGCTTGCTGGGCTGAGCCCACCATCTGATGGGAGATGCTGAGTTAATAGCCATCTCCAACCGCCTCTGACCCCACAGTTTCAGTCAACGCCTCCTCCTGCCTAGCTCTTATTTCACGGGCCAAGCCTGTTCTGATCCAGAACCGCCCCCCTGTAATGGATGCTGTAGGGACCATGCCTGCCTTTGTGATGTGCTTAGCCTAATGACACAAGCGAGATGCTTCAAACCACAGCAATACACAGCTCTTTCACTGAGGCTGGTACGTGCTTTTAGAAAACACATGGTGTGTCCTGGAATAAAAGAATGCATGTAGGGTAGAGAACATGAGGCATAACAGGTATCCATTCATCCCCTAATGCCCCCAGAAAGAAAAAAAGTCACTCAGTTGTGTCCGACTCTTTTTGACCCCATAGACTGTAGCGTACAAGGATCCCTCATCCACGGGATCTTCCAGGCAAGTGTACTGGAGTGGGTTGCCATTTCCTTCTCCAGGGGATTTTCCTGACCAAGGTAACCACTAATATTCCATAAAGTTTTAAGATAAACTATAGTGGGAGGTGGGAGGGAAGTTGAGAGGGGACAAATGTATACCTATGGCCAAGTCACGGTGACGTATGGCAGAGACCAACACAACACTGTAAAGCAATTATCCTCCAATTAAAAATAAAATATATTGGCACCTTTTCATTAATTCTCAGATGCTGTTGCTGAGCTGGAGAAGAAACCTGAGCCTAAGTCCTTCACTGGATAAGATTTAGGTTGCTCCAGAAGCCTGGCACCTACACAGCCCAGTCCTGAGGGGTTTGTGGTCCCGTACAAGCCGCCAGGACCCCACCTTCTCAGGGCAGGGGAGGGGCTGCATTCACGCTCCCCAATGGGGAGACACAGGGTAGTATTGCCCCTCACTCGGGAGAAGAGGCGCAGAGCAGAGGTGGCCAGGTGGGGAGGGGGCGGGGCCAGGGGCTCCGCAAGGCTGTGCTTACATGGTTCAAGGGCAGGTGAATCCCAGACAGACTCTAACCCCAGCCGCCCAGGAGTCGCCAGAGCTCTGATACAGCAGGGAGGGCTGGGAGCCGAACCAGACTCTCCTCCTAGCCCCTGCCCCGCCCCAGGCCCCTGGCTCACAAGCAGGCCCCTTGTGGTTCTGACACCACCCCTCCAGGGTTATCCCACTATTTCTGAGCCTGGGGTTCCCGTGGCCACATTGCTCGGGGCTCAGGGTGGTAAGGGTGAGAGCCAGAGCCAGGAGTACCGGGACCAGCTCACCACCATGCCCAGAAGGGCCCAGCCCACTGACCACTGCCAGTCCTGACGTCAGCATTCTGTTACGAGTGAACTGCATCCCCTCACAAGGGTGTGTTGGGGTCCTAACCACCCCCAAGCACCCCAGCGAGTGGCTGTGTTTGGAAATATGGTCTCAACAAAGGCAGTCAAGTTAAGCGAGGTCACTAGGGTGGGTCCTAATCCAATCTGACCAGCATCCTTTTAAGAAGGATGACCACAAGAGCACATGGGGGAGGCAGCCTCCACACGCAGCTTCTCCCTTCACAGTGTCCAACACCCTGGCCCTGGCCTTCCAGCCTCCAGGACAGGAGAGCTGATGACTGCTGTTTAAGCCCCTGGCCTGTGGTGTGTGTCACGGTCCCCCCAGCAGAGGAACACACCCATGACAAACATTCAGGCCTCATTCTCAGATCCTGCAATGCCCATGCCCTGCTGCCCAGGAGGCCCAGCCTCACCCTGCTCACACCCCCTGCACCAGCCTCAGGCACCACCAGATGCTCGTCAGGCTGGTACTGGTCCCTTTGTCTCTCTTCCTCGTGAACTAGCCAGTCAGGCGGCGCGGCCTTCAGATTTCCCTCCCAGGCACCTCTGCCCCCCTCCCCCCCACCATTTTTCCAACAAACCCTTCCCACAGAAACTGAAGTTGAAGTCTCCAGCCTGCTCCTTCCCACACCACCCAGACAGCTGCTCTGCTCCCTGCAGGGAGGTGAATGCCTCTCTGCATGTGGATGACCGCTTTTCTACTCACACACAAGGGCCCACGCCTGCCCTCCAGCCTCTGCCAATGCAGTCTACTCTGACAGTTGGAAGAGCGGTGCAGACAGGAAACTGCACCCCCAGCCTCTAGCATCCAGTGCCGCCCCATGGGCAGCCGTCTGACTCTGTGCGGGGGCAGGAACTGGCCAGCGCTGGGGGCACCACTTCAGCTGCCCTGCTGCCCCATTCCTGATAAGAGCTGCAGTAGAAGGCTGGCAGCCTCATCCTGCCCTGCTGGGGCAGTCTGTCCTGAGCAGGGCTGACCCTGAGCACAGTGGTTAGTAAAGGGAAAAGACATTAAACACGCCAAAAGTGCCTCATTTTTGTGGTTCTAGATAGGAAGTCTGGGTTACAGGATTAAAAAGAGCTGTTTAGTTATATGCAATCCAAATTCAAAGCCCACGATGAAAGGGAACCAAGGCTGTTACCTTCCCTTCTTCCTTCTTTCTCTTCCTCTGTCCCATCCACTCACTTACCATCTACCCACTCACTCACCCATCTATCCATTATCCATCCATTCACTCATCCCTTCATCCATCCATCCACCTATCCATCTATCCACCATCCATCCACCCAGCCATCCATCCATCCATCATCCATCTACCCATCCAGCCATCCACCCACCCATTCACCCAGCCATCCACCTACTTATCCATCTACCAATCCATCCACCTACCCACTCATCCACCCATCCATCCACCTACCCACCCACCCACCCATCCATCCATCCACCCACCCTGCCATCCACCCATCCATCTACCAATCCATCCACCTACCCACTCATCCATCCATCCACCTACCCACTCATCCATCCATCCACCCACCCACTCATCCACTCATCCATCCATCCATCCACCCACCCATCTACCAATCCATCCACCCACCCACCCATCCACCCATTCATCCATCCATCCATGCACCCACCATGCCATCCATCCACCAATCCATCCCCCTACCTTGCCATCTACCTACACACTCATCCAACCATCATCCATCCATCCATCCACCCATCTAGCTATCCATCCATCCATCCACCTATCCATACTCTGCCATCTACTCATCCATCTACCCAGCCATCCACCTACCCAGCCATCCACCTACCGACTCATCCATCCACCCACTCATCCATCCATTCAGCCACCCTGCCATCCACCCATCCATCCATCTACCCTGACAGCCAGCCATCCATCCCACCTACCCAGCCATCCACCTACCCACTCATCCATCCATCATCCATCCACCCATCCACCCACCCACTCATCCACCCATCCATCCACCCACCCTGCCATCCACCCATCCATCCATCTACCAAGCCATCCACCCACCCACTCATCCATCCATTCACTTATCCACTGGCCCCACATTTGAGTGCCTATATGCAGAGCAAACAGAGCAGACCTGGTCTGCTATGAAGGTGCAGGACAGAAAGGCCATGCTGGCTGACTGCTTGGGGGGTGGGTTATGCTAGGGCAAGCCTTACATTTTTGTTTTGCATGTTGATAGTTCTGTTGTTTCCAGTCAGGAAATACTGGAGGAAAAAGTCTATGAACTGGACCGACTATTCGAAACAGAGGACAGTAGAGAGATACCATCTCAGATATTTTTAAGTTATCCTAAGATAATTTAGATGGCAAATTTGCCAACTAATTTTATCTTAATTTGGCAAATAATCTCAATTATTTACTGTTCTGAACACAACCAAAACCAAGAA
Source organism: Bos javanicus (assembly GCF_032452875.1). NCBI lineage: Eukaryota > Metazoa > Chordata > Mammalia > Artiodactyla > Bovidae > Bos > Bos javanicus. Next base: position 143,826,861 of record NC_083868.1, on the reverse strand, counting down.
TAAACCCCATTGCTTTCTTTGCAGCTGGCCAGGGTACCAGGGAGGCAGAACCCTCACTCACAACAGATGCCTTAGCTCCTGGATGGGCTCCTCCTCACTCTCGCTTTTAACACAGCTCGGACACACAGGACTGGGTGGCCTCCTGGCCCACAGCCAAGCCGAAGTGCCAGATGAGAAAAGGAGGGGCAGGGGGCACTGGGGGCAGGCATCCTGCTGACGGCAGCACAGGGGCAAAGGCAAGCCCGCGACCTGAGACGGCACACCTCGGAGGGCGTCCGGTGCGGGGCCAGCTCGCAGACCCAGCGGACCCATGGTGACATCACAGATGAGAACATAATGCAGCAACTGTTGTCCACGGTGACCTTGCCCTGGCGCCAGGGGCTGTGTCACGGTCACCATGGCACTGAAGGCAGCTGGGGATCAGAGGAGGCACTTTCACAAGTCCAACAAAAAGTTAGATTAATCCTAGTTTTGAGATTTAATGGGGCTGGTTTCAGTTCTTGGGTAAATTCACTTACAGGGACCACCTTATGTTTCAATAAGGCTGAGAAATTCGATGTATTTCTTTGCTAATAATCATCTGTTGCTGGTCCGACCCTCATCAGGATATGAAATCACCAAGACACCTAAGAACTGAAAAGGAGAGTGAAACCAGCAGTGTCTGCAGGTAGAAGGTGTATGCTGTGTAGACTCGAGAGAACCCACTGTAACCAAAGCGCTGCTGGAACCAATAAGTGGTTACGGTCACGTTGAAAGGAATAAAACCAATACGGTGCCTGAAGTCAATGTTCTACTGATAATAGTGTTCAATAACCTGCTGCTGCTGCTGCTGCTAAGTCGCTTCAGTCGTGTCCGACTCTGTGCGACCCCATAGATGGCAGCCCACTAGGCTCCTCCATCCCTGGGATTCTCCAGGCAAGAACACTGGAGTGGGTTGCCATTTCCTTCTCCAATGCATGAAAGTGAAAAGTGAAAGTGAAATCGCTCAGTCCTGTCTGACTCTAGTGACCCCATGGACTGCAGCGCACCAGGCTCCTCGGTCCATGGGATTTTCCAGGCAAGAGTACTGGAGTGGGGTGCCATTGCCTTCTCCGCAATAACCTGCTATAACTGAAGTGATGAAGAGGCCCAGTACAGAAGTTTGTTTATTTCTGACTTAACAGATTTCAGGCCACTGGTCCCAGATGGTCATTTGGGACAATGGAGCAACCTAGGAAGCCATGCACTGAAGATGCAGCCCGGCAGCTCCAACTCTGTGGTCATCCAGGGCCCAGGGAGCCTGGCAGCTCCTCCCCCCAAGGTCATCTGGGGCCCAGGCAGCCTGGCAGCTCCACCCGCTGAGGTCATTTGGGGCCCAGGGAGCCTGGCAGCTCTACCTCCTGTGATCATCCAGGGCCTAGGTAGCATGGCAGCTCCACCCCAGTGGTCATCTAGGGCTCAGGGAGCCTGGCAGCTCCACCCCCTGTGGTCATCTGGGGCCCAGGCTGTTGGGAGCTCTGCCATCTTCAATACATGTCTCTTTGGGCTGCTCTGTAGTTCCTCTCTAGCAAAAAGGAATAAAATTGGAATTTCAGTACCAGGGATTCCCTCTAAAGCAAGACGGGTGGCAACAAGTGCTCAGTGACCAGAAAGACACAGAGCCCTGCTGTACGTCCAGGCTGCCAGCAAGCACGGCCAGTGGGCACACCTCCAGGTGAACACGCAAAGACAGAAGACACAGTGGAGAAGGCCCTGGGTACCTCTGCGATAAAAAAAGATGGAAAAAAAAAATGAAAATACCTACTCACAAACTTCAGAAGAAATAAACAGAGCTCATACACGTAAACCTTAGGACCAGAAGGAGACGAAAGCACAACTAACCAAATGGGAAGATGCCGTGCAGTAGGGCAACAGTGCCCCCTGTGCTCACACCCAGTAAACCAGCACTGCTCCCCCATCAAGATGTGGGGGTCTGCTCCCTGGCCCCTGGAGCCTGGGCTGGCTGCAAAGCTCACCCCTAAACAGAATGGGGTGACATCCCATCCTGAGCCTGGGCCTTCAGAGGCCTTGCAGCTTCCCTGCACCCTCCAGGCACCAGGGGAAGAGACTTCATCTGGCCAGCTGGAAGGTGGGCCCCCAGGGAGCAAAGATGGACCCACAGCCCCAGGCAGGCTGCCAGCTGACTGCAGCTACCCGAGACCCCAGGTGAGACCAGCAGCAGACCGCGCTCCTGGGCATAGCCCAGAGCGCTGGCCCACAGAATTGCGAGATAAGAAAATGGTGGTTGTTTTCAATCATGACTTTTTGAGGTGGTTTGTTAGATAGTAACACATAAATAACACATAAGCCATGCTTTCTAAGTTAATTTACAGATGTAATCGAACCCTAAATGAAACACCAAGAGGTCCTCTCTCCCTCACCCCTGGAACTGGAAATGCTGACTCTATGGTCCACATGGGAAAACAAACAGCAAAGAAAACCAAACAACCATGAAAAAGAACCTGGAACGGCCTCAAGGTACCATCACGTATGACGGAGCCTCTGCTCTTCAGGGTGTGTTCCTGGCCTGTGACCAGACATCAGGCCAATGACACAGACCAACAGCCTGGTGGGCAGTCGGCTAACAAGGAGGGGCCTCCTGGAGCCCTAGGCAGCTGGGCCAGGCGACCCTGCAGTTGCCAGGGGGAGACCAGACAGTCGAGTGTCCTGAGTGTTGCTACCAACTAAGCAGATGACGCAGGACATGTCTCACATGACATCTCACACGGCAGACTTTCCTTTGCACTTTGCCTTTAGGCAAACTTGTATTTCTACTGCATGTACAATAAAGAGGATACAAAGTTAACCTAAAACCATCACTGGGCTCACGAGACTCTTGGTGTTCTGTATCTCTCAACCAAAGGGGTAAGAAAAGTACCACGAAAGGATATACTGAATGGCTCCTTCAGGCTTCCGTAACAATCCTCCCCCACCCGAGAGCTCTGCCGTGGCAGCAGCGCCCATCCTTGGGCCCAGGAGGGGACTGCCAGCCCCAGATCTAAGCCATAAAGGTAACCTCACCCCCAGTTTGAGCGACTGCTCCAGGGATGGGCATGGGGCCATCTCAGGAGCATGAAGGGATCCACGTGAGGAGGAAGGACCTCTGCTGCGGGCAGTGGCATTGGTGAGCAGCTGAGACTCCACTAGCAGCCGCCATTTCAAGAGGCAGAGGGGACACAAGTCACAAGCAGTTCAGTGGGCATTCCGGTGACCCGAACCCCTGTGGGCGCACCCTCACCACGTCCGCTCCTGCTGTGCACGCAGGCCTGGCATACCACACACGGCACTCCAGCAAGGCTGACTAGGGGACGCCGTGTTTATCACGTACGTGTGTGACGTGCGGCAGCATGACTCCTGAAGCTTGCGCCACTCACATGTCATCACGAGCCACCTCAGGAAAAGCTTCCTGAAAGAACAACGTTATGGGACAGCCGATGAAGCCCTTCACCTGACAGTCTCATCGGAGACTCTCAACACCCTGCCACACTCTGGATGGGCGGGTGCTGCTGGCTGCGGAGGGCCTGTGCAGGCTGGAGGAAGAGGGCTTGGGATGCAGGAAGAGGGAACTGTCATGTCTGCAGCCCTGTGGGAGATGTGTGGGGCATCACTGCAGCTGGTGAAGGCTGGACAGACAACTCTGGCTGCCCAAGATGGAGGCAGGCACCCTGCACAGCCAGCATCCCTCCTGACCACAGGCCAGAGGAGCCACATGGACTAAAGGGTCGCTGTGCCCCTGGGCCACCGCTGAAGGAGGCCAGAAGCTCCTGCCAGGCCCTAGAAGAAGGGCCTGCAAACCGCACCCCAAGGACCAGGTGGGCGGGGGGAGTGCTGTCATGTCCCCGGGGGGCTTCCACTGTGGAAACAGTGCCCCCAGGCAGGAAGTGGGGTAGCTGGCTGAGGAGAGGGGCTGGGACAGATGCCCAGGGACAGAGGCCTGAGGGGGACCTCCAGGCCCCCTACACCCCACCTACCCTACTCTTTGAGCTCCAGAATCGACCGTCTTTCCTAGGGTGTCCTGATGGTCTTACTGGTCTGGGTAGTGGTGACTTTTGGGGCAGGAGGTGGGAGGGAGGTGAAGAGCTCCCAGCTTGATGACTGCACAATAGGCCTGTGACAAACCTCTGGGCCTGAGGACACTGCAGGTGCCCCGCACACCAAGGCAGCTGTCCACCTGCACAGACACACACGTGGACACGCACATGCACGAAAGAGGCGAAGCCACTTGGATGTCACTTTGTGACAATGGTCTGCCCTTTAGTAATGATGTTTTATTCTTAGAGAAACAGGTGTTTGCTTTATAATTATTGCAACCCCATGTACTGTACAGTCCATGGAATTCTCCAGGCCAGAATACTGGAGTGGATAGCCTTTCCCTTCTCCAGGGGATCTTCCCAACCCAGGGATCAAACCCAGGTCTCCCACATTGCAGGCAATTCTTTACCAGCTGAGCCACAAAGGAAGCCCATTATTCAATGAACTGGTTGTTAATTCACTTTTCTACATGGACAATATATTTCATAATTTAAAAAGTTATATCTCTCGGAGTCTTGGTGTCCCCTTAGGAATGCAGAGAGCTCATCACTCCCACCCTGCCACGAGATAATGCCAGACAAAGTGCAAATTCATGACTTTTCTTGACCCCATCAGAGATGTGGGGTTATAGGACAACCAATTAACAAGAAATGTGGAGCGAGGTGGGTGCCTGGCAGGGGCAGGACTGAGACCCAGCCCCCAGGGCAGACATGTGAGGAGTTGGTCAGCAAAGGCAGCTCAGCTGGGCAGTGTGGGAAGGTCTCCCCTCCTGCAGACTTTTCCTCCATGACCCCCAGCGAACCCCATGCAGCAAGCCTGGGAAAGCTTCTCCTACACACTCTAGAGTCTGCAGGTCATTAACAAGAGATTTTTAGCAAGCAGAACACAAACCTCAAAAGATGAACAAGGTCATTTACAAAGATAAAAAATCCTGTCACGTTTCCCATTAAAGACACACCGTGACTCCAAGGGGTAAACTCAATGGGTTTCAAATGTCCATCTGGGCCTCTGTCCAGGGCAGTGGAAGAGCCCACTCCTGGGTTCCCGGGCAGCCCAGATTCAGGATGGTTTGGAAAAGGCCAGACTCACCCCAAATCAGAGGAGGAGGGCCACCCGTCACGCAGCAGCTGCCTCTTACTTGAGTTTCCTGCCTGAACACCAACTCAGAGCATCTCAGATATACACATGCTTCAAAGGACATAATCACACCCGTGAAACGTTAGGTAGAAAGTGAAACGGAGACTGCCATGAACACTGCACACCTACTTCCCGTGGGGGCTGGTGCCCTGAGGTGCCTCCTGGTCTGGTGCAGAGCCAAGGTGCCACCCTGGGATGTTAGGACCCCAGAGGGCAAGCAGTGTGCTGCTCCTCTCTTTCCTACCAGTAGCCTGACTGGAAAATGGTAAGAGAAGTGTGGGTCGGGGTGGACATGCTGCCTTCAAGGCCGTAGCACACTACCCGCCCCCAGGGCAGCTCCATCCCACTGCATCACTGGGGTTGGAGTTTCAAGGACAGCAGCCCCACTGGGATGATCCGGTGACAAGTGGCTGCCCAGGGGAAGCCTGGGGATGCTGGATGCTGGGGAGATCTCTCCTGTGTGTGCGTGTTGGGGGGGCAGGTACTGAGAACTGATGGCCATCCCCTCCTTGCTGCACCCCTACAACAAGCTTCTCACCCTGAAGTCAGCTTTTCCAGTAAGATATGAAATGCTTGTGGAGTCTGATGAGATTTTAAGGGTGGGGGGGGCGTCCCACCTCTGCTGGCTTTGTCTTCCTCGTTTTCCTCAAATCCACCTAGGTTAACACCACACCCCTTTGGTCTCCAGTTTACCCCTAAGGATGCCTCTCTGTAGCCTGCAAGATCGACAGCAGTGTCCAAGGATGGGTCTACGGCACTGGTGCCCATGAAAGGCGCATCCTTGGGGGGAAGGAGACTCCGAGACCTTGGATGAGATGCCATTAGAGGCTTGCTGGGCACTCCAGAAAGAGCAGGGCTGTGTCTGAGGAACAGGCCTTGCTTTCTGTTCTTTTGGGGGAACCAAGCTCTTTCTGTGATCCCTTTAAGATCATCCTGCTTAGGGAGGACAGGTCAGGGGCTGAGGGAGGCGCTGCCTCCAGGGCAGACCTTGTTCCATAACGTCCTTCCCTAAACGTCAGGGCAAACCAGAGGCAGCAGCCTGACTGCCCTGTCCCCACCCAGCACCCAGCACTCAGTGGAAACGGCACAGGGACTGACGACAAATCCAGCAGGTGAAGGTACAGCCATGTCTCCTACTGACAGCCCCACTATGTGAGCAACATCTGCTCCCAAAGATGCGCGATACAACAACACCTACTTACACTTAAAAGGCATGCTAGACAAGCATTTCCTGGGTTGACTGTTAATACAGCTGTGGAAAGAGTGCCCAGGGAGTCTGGTGGGCAGTACAGATCTGTCCAGCAGTGACAGAGTTAACACTGACGCCTGAACAAGAGGCCACGTGATGACCTCTCTAGCTCTTTCTAGAGCTGGACTTTTCTCCTTTTTCAATAGATGCTTACGAAGCACCTGCTGTGGACAGTCACTGTTTCTGTATCCTAAGAGACGATGTCACAGACCACCTACGTTCAGGACACGATGCTCTACTTGACATAAAGACCAAGTAGCAAAACAGAAAAATGAACTGAGTGCAAGAAAAGAAAATTAAATCCATGAAATGGCAAAGACTCACTAAGGATTAATTTAATCTATTAAGTGATCTCTATTACAGTGGCAATGATTTCACAACATTTATAATGTCAAATTGCTTACGAATTTTTAGCCTCTTCTGGTCAGCATAGAAACCCCAAGCCCTCTGCATTTGGCACTGCCGGGGTTGGAACGCTCCCCACCTCTTGTGAACGGCCCCACACTCTGTCCTGTTCCCTTTGGGAAAAGGACCAGGAATGATTATCCTGAGTTGCTCTTTCTTCTTTCCTGCATGACTCTCTCACTCCTAGTCCACAGATTTTTCTAAATTGTAACATATAGACCAAGGATGGGTCTATTGACTAAACCAAGAAATACTAATGCATTCGTACTACAGATACTTTATTTTCATATTAAGCATGTTCTCTGCCAGTAGCATTCTCTTCCTGAGTGCTTTCAGGTTGAAACCTTTATTTAGGTCAATAGCCGTGAAACACAACAGGTGTTTCCTCTAGGATTTGAAGCTTAAGCACAATCCAAAATGTGGTCACTTTACAAATTTCACAGAATTTGAACCCTAGGACCAAGAACAGCAAAATTTAATTCCATGATTCTCCTCCTATTGTCCCCTGGACCATTTACTCCCCCACCCACTGCACACACACAGAAAAGGCTGAAAAAAGTCACACTATTTGCAAGAACTTGTTAACTCAAGCTATTTTTAACCTCCTTATTGCTTTCCTTAATCTCTGCCTACACTTTTGTAAACACCCCCCCTTTACTAATCTTGGCTTCACACATTTGTTTTCTAGTGGGATGCTGACTCATACAAAGAATGAAGACAAAGATTATGGCAACCTCATGACAGGCAAGGTTTCAGAAAACTTAACTTCTACTCATCCTTTGTGAAAAGATTACTTGAGGATGTAGTCCAGCAAAACAAGAAGGAATCTAATGAAGGTTCCTTTTTTTAAGAAAAAGAAAAAACAGACCAGTTATGCAATAAAAACAAATGCCAGGATAACACCTTTATAGATGGCCTGGAAAGAAATTGGTCAAAATTAACATAGGAAATCTTTCAAGAAGAAAACAGAATTTATTCAACAAAGAATACAATTAAGGAGCTAGAAGTTTTGGATATTGAAGAAGGAATGTTTCTTTTCTCAAAAAAAAAAAAAAAAAAGCAATTAAGATTTTCAAGTAATAAAAAATGCTGTGCAAGGCAACTGTGACCCAAATGTAAATCAAATTAACAGGGGGCACGATTTCCCACAATCACTTCACGAGGTACCTAAAACTTCCTCCTCCAAGCGGCAAAGATTTAATGGCTTAGATTTCTAGTTTCTCCTTTGTGGCACTTGCAGGAACAAAAACTTTTTAAAATTTTACTGTGAATTCTATTTCTGGACCTTCAATATTTATAATCAACCCATAAAAGAAACATGGAGAATTTAATTGCAATTATACAACAGAATATGAACATCCTAAACCCAAATTTTTTACATAATGGAGATTTTACATAAGAGATTTCTAAGTTGATCCAACAAAAAGTCGTAAGTTGAGTATATTAAAGTTTTAAGGGGCCAGTAAAATAACTAAAAATAACAGTATAACTAACAAAACTTAGTGACAGCGAAGGACAGAAGACAGAAGGCGTGTAAGCTGACTAAACCCCTCATCACTCGCAGCAAGGACTGGACAGGTCCCGCTGCTGAGAGTGGGGCGTGATCTGTCTTACACACTGAGAACCAGAAGTCTCAAACAGTGCCTGGGACACGGCGGGTACTCAGTGGAAATCTGTGGGAGAACTGAATGAAATTTAGGTGACGAAACAGAGGCACGCGCAAACTGCAGAGTAAGCCCCAGGACTCAGTCTCGGGGCTCCTCTTCTGAGCAGCAGAGCTGCCGGGAGGCCGCTGGAGAACCACCTGTCCTTTCAGCCATTTCTGCTGCTTGATTTCTTTTAAACCAGTGCACGTTGCTATTCTTATCATCATAAAAAGTAAAGACATCTCAGTGCATAAATTAACATTGACTATTGGGGTCGAAAAGAGTCGGATATGACTGAACAATAATGAAATGATAACATCTTTAAAGATGAAAAACAGATCCTCTTGGCACTTTGTCAGGCAAAAAGGACCTGAAGAAAGTTTCAATCCCATCAGTGTCTCAGTGTCCACCCTCAGCGCCCAGGACCCCATACACCTGCTTAGGTTTTTTCCACCAAAAAGGAGGAGCCTGTGCTGGGCCAGTGTGCTGGGCCCGGGGCTCCTGACACTGGACTCTTGCCCCCTGTCTCCCCTGTCTGTGGCCTTGGCACATGAAATGGTCATTTTGAATGTCAGTTTCTGGTCTGAAGATGAGAATAAGGCAACCTTTAGCCCAGTAGCATATGGAGGCTCTGAGGGTTGAGAAGGGTCCCTCTCATGCCTATAAATAGCTGAGATCTGAAAGATCCTTTGTCAGCCAAGTTTTAAAGGGTATTCAGGTTCCCAGGTGAGCAAACAAAGGTGCTATTTTCCCTACAAACAGCAGATATTTGAATCATTTTGAGCATTTGTAAAACCGCATACTTCAACTGCTAATCCCAAGAAACGGCTTGTACAACAGGGTCTCACTGTCACATTACTTTGGGAAAGTCTCAGTGCCACACTCCCTCTGGAAGGCAACTGATATGCACTCTGAGGAGCTGGGCAGGGAAGAAATGGTCTGGCCAGTTACTTCTCCTTTTGCCTTCAATCTTTCTCTGCATCAGGGTCTTTTCACTCTACATTAGTGGGGTTTTCATTATTATTTACACATTTCATTTCTAAGAGTATGGTTGGAATCTGATTATTTGACATGGTTATAAATCACCAACATGAAAAACAACTTCTTTTATAAGTTCAAACAAGGTTTTTGGTGCTAGGGTTTTTCCTCCCTGAAACATCCCAAAAGCCCAGAGCGATAACCACACTTCAACTAAGATGGCAAGGAGGGAAACTTACCACCAAGCCAGGTTTAGGAGGCTTCCAACTACACCTGCCCAGACGGGACCAGTGGGATTGTGGGACTGAGCACAAAAAGTGAGAATTCCGCCAGGGCAACCACTGTGAGTCTGCATATGCTACACACAAAATGCTAAAATGTCTTTCTCCTCTTAGGGTATTTCTCAGTGGCAGGAACTTTTTTCTTTAAAAATGAGGAAAATTCCTGAGCTGATGGATCAAACAGTTTTCGCAGTAAGGTTAAGGAACTCACAAAATATTTTCAATACGAGAGAAGGGCAACATAGTCTTCCTATTTTCCTCCGAAGACAACGAGGTTGCCCCCGCCTCTGCCTCCACCAGAGCCTCCCTGTTCCCGCAGTGTCCCCTGCGTGACCCACTCCTGGGCAGTGGGACACAGTCTAAATGGATTCATCAGGCCGACCCAGCATTTTCTTATACATTGTAGTGGGGTCCTGGGATCTTACCCCTGGGTCTGAAGCAAGGCTTCCTGAGAAAAGCAGGTTCCATCCTGGCCACGGAGCCCAGATGTGGTGACAGTCCCCAACCTCACTCCCCAGTCAGAGGTTCCATGTAGCACTTCCCATGACTGCACTGCGCTGCCAGACCAGACTCCCCTCATAAAGGGGCCCCCTCGCCAGGCGGGGGCCCCTTCTCCCCCAGACCATGTTGGCCACATCCAGCACCCTTGTCAGTGATAGGTTCACACCCAGCTTGAGTCGGAGCCTGCTACGACCAGAGTCCCAGCCCATGGAGAGGATGAGAGGAAGCGAGGCCTCTGTCCTGGGTGCTGGGATGTGTCAGGGCCTGCTGTGACTGCACCACCCAGGTCCCGCCAGGGTAGCGTCTCCAGCTGGACTCCCTGTGCTGTTCCCAGGAGGCGTCCAAGACAAGCATGGAGGCCGCACCCTGTCCTTGGAGATCGCACCCACCCACAAAGGTGAAGGGCCCTCTCCCGAGCGGGACCCCCTCCCCAACACCCTCTGACACACAGCTGAGCTGTGTCTGTCTGAACAGTGAGCTCTGGGCCCCAGTCGCCCTTCTGCAGGGGGCCTGAGCCAGTGCCCGCCCGGAACAGGATGCAGGGTCACTGGGGAGAACAGACAAGGAAAAGGCGGTGCTCCCACCCAGTACTGACCAGGGAGGGTGGTTCCACAGCCCCAGAGAAGGAAACCCTTGACATCCCTCCCAGTTCTGAGCCTCAGGGACTCACTGGGGGCTGTCAGACTCTCTGGTCAGACCGCTGCTGCTTCATGAATGTTCCTGGAACAGTGTCTCTGCCTATTTATGGATCAAGCGACGTTTCGGTGGCCAGGAGAAGCGTCAGAGGAGGGCAGGTTGGAGGACAAACCAGACTAGAAGGCAGCCCACTCCTCCCCTGCCCATGTAGCCTCTGACCAGGGCGGCCACCAACCCCCACCCCCAGCCCGGTCCCATGCCCAGCAGGCCTGCAGCCTCAGAGCCCGCATTGGCTGGCCCGTCCCTACCTGGACTCACCACCGACCACCACGGGGGTGACAGACACCCCCACTCCACCCCTGGGGCACAAGGACGGCCCACACGGAGGCTCCCTGGGCAGTGGTACTACACACCTGTGCTGTGGTTCTTCACCCTCAAGTGTCCTGGAGTCTGTGATAAAGACCAGCGACTGCTGCTACTCACCCTCAAAGAGGCCAGAAACCCATTTAATAAGGGACACAAGTCTAATGAGGAATTAGGGCTAATTCCTCCCTGCACTAATGTGTTTATCTTTTGGTTCCATGTAATCCTCACCTGTAAACAGCACCAGCTCTGTCTGCAGAAGCTCCGAGTGCAAACACTTCCATGCATGAATTCACCCTAAGTTTGGGAGGGGAGGGCGGTGGCCTGGAGGGCTGGGGTCACGCCTACCTGGCCTCAGGCCCAGCCCCTTCTCCTCAGAAACAGAAGCAGCACTAATCGATCTACAGGAAAGGGAGCTTCCAGACCAGGAAACTCAATTCCAAACCAGACTAAGGGTGTCCTGAGGAAACCAACCCGGGATGGAACCTTCAGAGGGGCAACGTCTCTCCATGGGGTGTTACCCCGTTCTCAGATCTAGCACGTAAAGTTAGCTCTGGATCTAGGGTCTGGCCTTCCACACGGCTGCCCTGACAGCTCCCATCAGGCGAGTGCTGTCCTGTGTGGGTTGCTTCCCCCCGGAGGTGCCATTACCATCAGCCCTGTGTACTATGAGGTCATCGCCTGCAGGGACGGGACATCAGTGTGTCCTATCTCTACAGACGGAAACGGGGCTCGGAGCCCCCAGGCCCCCAGCCTTGTGAGGGGCCAGACTGGAAGAGGGCACCCAGAACCTCCCTGTGTTCACCAAAAGAACTGGAGGGCACGCCCGCTGCAGCTGTGCCCAGGATGTAGGGGATCCGCCATAAACCAGCTCAACATTTATGGCCACAACAAGTGCCATCCCTTTGATGGAAACCATGGTTTTCCCACTTAATTTACAGACTACGTGTGCATAGCTCCCACCTCAGGGAGACACTCTGCCAACCTTCCCTTTGCCGCAAGGGACCGCTTGTCAGCCTGGAGAACAGAGCGTGCAGAGCCACAACAAAAGCAGAAGTAAGTGTGGCCCCCCGTCCCCCGCCCTGACAGCTCAGCCCGGGCACCAGCCATGCTCACCAGTAGAAGTAGTAGGCCAGAGCCATGGCCAGCAGGGTGGTGCAGACGCCCCAGAATAGGCAGGCCGAGTAGCTGGCCAGCATCTTCGGGTCCTTCTTGAGAGTTGGTGAGAGGAGCCTGGTGGCCGGTGTGGGTCAGCCTCCAACCCAAGGTTAACTGGAGGGATCACGGCCAGGACCGCTCTGCCGGGGTCTGTCGGGCTGCGGCCACCGGGACCATCTGCCCAGCAAAGACCCAGCTTCTGGGTCCCGCCGTCCACAACAGCCTGCGGGTCTCAGAGGCCAACTCAGAGACAAACTGGAGCTGCATAGAAAACTCGGGCCTCTCCTCGGCCACCGCGGGGGCTTTGTGGGAGCCCATTAATCCAGTAAGCGGCTTGCAACCTGGAGCCACGGTAAGCAGGTGGTGTCACGGGGCTCGGCCAGGAGACAGGTCAGCGGGCCCCATCCAGCCCCCCATCTGGACTGTGGATGGAGGGCACACGCAGGAACCCCAGTGGCCTGACAGCCCCCTACGCAGCCTGGGGCGGGTTTTGCGGTGAGCTAGCCGGTCAAGCGTGGCCCTCGGGCTGATGTCCTCTGTGTGGGGCCGAGTCCTGAACTCCAGGCAGGGCCCAGAGACCACACGCACTGCCCAGTGTCAAACCTGGGTACCAGGTGGGCACGGCTGCTCCAGCGCTGCTGTGGGCACAGGTCCCTGTAAAGAACCATGGGGGAAGATGCCCCTCTTATCCTTGGGAGAGGTGCAGAATGAACCTGACCCCTGCACAAGCAAATGTGGGGGCCTGTCTTCTGACCCTGAAGCCTCCCCAGTCTGGGACGTCTGAACCTGCTGTGAGCGGCCAAGGTGAGACAGGATGACCCAGGGACAGAGGTGGCCCTGCAACACAGGGCCTGCACAGACACAGGCACACGAGGCACGGAAGAGGGGTTTCCAGAGGGCTCTTCACGCTGTGTTGGGGTGGAAGGACAGTCATCGCTTTCCACATCTTTGCAGCACTCAGCATAAAAGACCGTCTCCTGAACCGGCTATTGTCCTAGCCGCTCTGGCTGCCAGCCTGGCCCCCTCGCAGCCCTGTGTCCTGCTTGGTAAATACACAGCTGGAGAAGCCTGATCAGTCTGAGCTCCACCGTGAGGCTTCAGGGTGTGGACAGCCCCATGTGAACCAAGGCGGCTGTCCTGTGCCTCTGGACGGGCTACTGTACGGCTCCTTCTAGACACATCATTCTGCCAGTCCAGCCTCGGGCTCCTGGCCCAAGGAGCTTCAGGGGAGAAAGCGGTCATCACTTGTCCGCTGAGCACATGGGCGGGGCTGCAAGCTTTGCCCAGCACCATCCCCACTGGCTAAGGCTTTCCAGCCCTTAATCCCCACCAAGGCAGAGGAACTGCTGACCTGGGAGGCTGGCTCCTTGGGAAACACTTGGAGCTCAGGAGAGGACACAGCCTCTGCCCTCCTGATGAGGAATGACCCAGCCCCTCCCCCAGAGCTGTGCACTGACCTACGGCTACAGAGCAAGCCCCCAGCATCCGGCAGGGCCCCTGGTGCATCTGCTTGTGTGATTGTGACCCATCACTGAGCTGAGGTCTCCCTCAGACCTCCAGGAAGGGCACAGACAGCCCTGCCTTGACCCTTGACCAGCAGCACCTGGATTTGACCTTTGCCCTAAAGCCTGTTCTCATTTAAAAAGCTATTTGTAAGGACCTTCTGAGCCTCAATTGGTTCTGCCCTGCTCCAGAAAGGCTCCCCAGGCCTCTCCACATGCAGCCAGAACTAACCATGCATCTGAAGCACAAATCAGGCCATGGCCCCCCAAATCACCGCTGCCAGCATCCCAAGGGTCACCTTCGATTCCAGGCCTTGGAGACATTCCCAAGTCCTGTCCTGTCCCCAGCCTCCTGCCGCAGTCACAGGGCTGGAGCCAAGCTCGGAGGGTGGGTGGGCAGCTGGGGGAGGTAGTGTCCCTGAACACCCAGGGTCTGGCAGCGGCCCCTGAGGATGGCCACAGGGCCCATGAGGCAGGAGGTGAGACAGAACCCTTGTGAGAGTTAGGCCCCTTCCCCGGCATCCACAAGCCCACGAGCTTCCACCCTGGAAACTAGGAGCCAAGAGTCAAGTGGAAAGTGGACACATGGAGACACGCAGTGGTGGGGGCGTCATGCTAAGTGCCGGGCCCTGTACAGGCATTACTCACTGAAGGACCAGCATGCTGCTGCAGACTCCACAGAACACTGTCCCAGGGCTCCATGCTACTGGCAGAGCCAGGATTGGAAATCAGTTTGGCTAACGCAGCCTCTGAGCCGGTCGCTGTCCCCAGCTGCTGGCTGTACTCCAGATGCCCAGAGAGGAGCTGAGCTTGGCCTGTCCAGCAGTCCCCAGGGGCCGGGTGTCCTGGAGCTGGTCCACACAGCTCCACGCCTCAGACACTTATGAAATCTCAGCCCACCACCCTCTACCCTGGTTCCCCAAAGACACTGTCAACCCTGGTGCCCTGTGCTCAGGGCAATGGGCAGCAACAGGCGTTGGTCTCAGAGGAGAGGCGCTCCGGGTTCTCTGCCCTGCCTCCAGTTCTCAGCTGTCCGGACACCTCTGCCCCAGGAGGGCCTCTTGCTCACTGACTGGCTGCATTTATTGGGTTAACGGGTTGAGGAGAGGCCGCCCGCCCGCTGGGGAGGCCTGGCTGTTTATAAACAGCAGCCTGTTTATCCAGTGAGCTCAGCGCCAGAGCTGGGGGAGCACCCTCAACAAGGGACGCGTTGCCAGAAGTGCTCACCCACGACTCCCTGGCCCGAAGGCCTCTCTGGGCTCCCCTCCTCACAGGGTCCCCTAACCCGCACCCTATATTCCGCCCAGGGCGACCTCCCCGCTGACCGCTTAGACACGGAGCTCCTGGTGCTTTCCTGCAGCACGAAACTGGAAAGGGCGTGAGTTTCTAGGGCCTTCTCCACGGGTCCCGGAGGAAGCAGGGAGGGGTGGCGTCTGCAGCCCCAGCATCCCCAGAGAGGATGCTCTCACCAGCTCCAGTCTGCGTGCCCGGAGGGCCCAGGGCCACGTTCTGCTGGGAACCGGCCTCGGACACACAGGGTGGCACCGTGGCAGGCCACCTCCCACCCACACACACAGGGCGGCACCGTGGCGGGCCACCTCCCACCCGCACACACAGGGCGGCACCGTGGCGGGCCACCTCCCACCCGCACACACAGGGCGGCACCGTGGCGGGTGCCACCTCCCACCCGCACACCTGGAGGTTTTGTGTTTCACTCTTCAACCCGATCCGCCCTCCCACAGCTTTAAATACATGAATAAATACGTAAATAACAAAAATAATCCCCACACGTGAAAAGCTCCCGGGTAAACGAGCCGGCGGTGGCGGAGGCCCCAGGAAGGAGGCCAGTGCTCTTGGGGACCAGCTGACACCACGCCCTTCCAAACCACACGGGGCCCTTGGAGGACACAAGTTACTATGCAAACCAAACACGAGTAAACAGCCTGAGGCGCAAGCCCAGGAAAACCCACGGCCAGGTCTCCAGGGCCTCGGAGGAGCCCGGGACCTCCACCTCCTGCCTCCTGGGACCTCCAGCAGTGCCGTCTGCACAGCGGCAGTGACCCAGCGGTGTCTGTACAGGCTGATCAGTGAACACGGGCAGAGAGGCAAGCGTGGTAGGTGGCCCAGGATAACATGGGATCCACCTGCAAAGCCTTCCAAAGACTTGGGACCAGGCTCTCTGGCAGCCCCTGGCCACCTCAGGCATTCAGACAATGAGAACACACTTATTTTTCGAGGGGACTATTTGTCAGGCCTTCAAGAGGCACTTAAGAGTCCAGTGCTTGGAAGCACCTGTAGAACTACCTGCTGGTCCTTGAAGCAAGATGACAGCATAGGAAAAAAGGAAACTGGCATGTGGACAACTTTGGTTCATTAGGAGATAACTTTAAGCAGCCCAGTATTCTGCATGGACTTGAAACACATATGCACACCCCTCTTAGTGAAACTCTTGGTTTCCAGGAACTAGTACCACCCACTGGACACTCACCCACAAAGAAAGCTCCTAGGATGAAGGCAATTTTTAAACAAAATATAGTTTCAATCATGAAATCTGTTTGAACAATTATCGTGATTTTTAAAAACTCATATGAATCAGCTTGCTTTGTTCCTAACCATTTCAACTAAACCTGCTGTTAACATTTCTAACCTTCAGCTAAGTGACTGCCACATGTACACTGCAGCCATTCCCAGGCGGGCATGTACACGACCCTCACTCTGGTCTTCGTGATCTCCTGATGCAAGAAAACAGACCTGAGAGGCTGTGAAAGCCACGACACCGTGAGCATCAAGGCTCTTCCTGTGATACTTACAGATGTTGGGGCACAGGAAGAAGCCAGGTGTCTACACCAAGGACCTGCTCGAGTGACCGAATAGTTTACATCCATTCAGGGCAGCAGCTGGGCAGGGCTTGCTCACCCCTGCGTGTGCTGAGCGAAGCAGAGCAAGAATGCGACGGCACCACACAGACGCACTGCTCCTCGTGGCAGGATGCCCACCCCAGGGCAGAGCAGCGTCTCATAGGAAGAGGAGGAGGGTGCCAGGCTGGACCTGGACCTCCCACCTCCCCGGGCAGCACCAGGGGCTGGAAACCCAGTGGGGAGGGAACCAGGAAGTGGGTTCTCACCAGACACCAAACCTTCCAGCACCTTGATCTTGAGCTTCCAGCCTCTAGAACTGTGAGAAATGAAGGCCTGCTTGTGTCCGCCCCCAGGCTAGAGGAGTCTGTGGCAGCAGCCTGAGTGGCCTGAGCATGGTAGCGGGAGACTCTCGGGTCAGTACAAACCTCTCCTCTTCAAAAGCAGTGGGGACCGCGGACAGCACCATCTGGGATCAAACCTGGTCTTGGCACCACTGCGCTGCGTGCCCCTGAGAAGTGCACGTGGCTCCCTGGGCCTCCGTGTCCTCATCTATACAGTGGCAGTTTCTAAGTCACCAGGTTTCGAGCGACTCTTGCAAAGCACTTCGACCGGGGAGGTGGCAGGGGTGGGGTGGGGGTGGGCAGCCCAGGGCCCAGTACCGCTGGTGTCAGCGTCACTGCGTTCAGTCTGGTAAAGTCAGCTGCAGGGTGTTTCATTGTACAGATGTGGTAACCACATCACCCTTCTCCTTCTGAGGACACTTGGGTCACTTCCGACGTTTCTCCTTTACAAGCGATGCTACATTGAGCCTCCTTACATGGATCCTAGAGCCCTTGTTGAGTATTTCGGTTAGATAGAGTCCCCAGAAAAAAAGGCTGATCAAAGCGTAAACAGACTTGATATTTTAAAAGGTACTGCCATCTTAGTCCTCAAAAAAGCCGTAGCAGTTTCCACTCAGCCCAGTTGTGGACAGTGCTTTAATCACTTGACACGTGCCTTCCAAGAGGGTGTCTAATGGGACAAGAGAAACCACCTTCGAACACACACTTCTGTGCGCTCAGAACCTGGTCTCTGCGAGATGTGGGCCCTCGGTGGGACTGGGTATCCCCGCGGGCTGCGGTCACACTGGCCGCAGAGCCTGGCCCACACTCGCTCAGCTGCCAGTGTGCCCAGGACGTCCGTGCACTCCTGTGACTTTTAGCGTTCTTCCCAGCCCTGGCGTCTGGAGAGCCTGAGGCACCCCACTGCTGGGGCACCTGCCTGTCTCTGGCCCGAATCCGCTCCTGTTTAAGCCCCGCAGGCTGTCCCAGGCTCAGTTTACTGCCCTCGTCCCGGAGCCCTGCGGGTGACGGTGTGATGGCGAGCTGGCCTGCATCCCCCCTGCCGGGCTGACTCTCACGGGCCGACCAAGTGTGGCAACAGTGGAGCCTCATCCTTCACCGGGGGCGTGTGAACACAGCCAGACCGCCCGCTCCTCCTGGGAAAGCACAGGCTTCCACAGTTCCGAGGGCATGACCCCGCCTCCTGCACCACACCATGTGCTAGCCTCCAGGCTGTGGATGAACCGTCCCTGCCACCACCTAGGGCACAGCGGGTGGAGGGACACCAATGAGCAGGCTCGTCCCTGCCTGGGACGCCAGACTACTAGGAGCCTTCTCTCAGGGACCTTCCTGCCCATCTGTGATCAAAAGACGTCTTCTCCAATGGGCACACACATGCTATCAAGAGCCCACAAAGCTAACTACCCCCTCCCCAGTTTCTGGGGCTCAGATAGGAGCCCTCCGGTTCCCACCTGGATGCCCTAACTGTGGGGCCACCCTGGTGTCTCCTGATCTACTGGTCAGGCTCTGGGGCCCTGTGCAGTTGAACTTGCATTTTCTGACCACTGGGAAAACATGCCAGGCCTCCGGCTGCTCCCACCCCCGTCCTCTGAGCACGAGTGGTCTTGGTGTCAGCCTCTCCTTCCTGCCCCGACCTGCAGACTGCCCGTCCTCAGGCCTGCCCAGCCTGAGTGTCCTGGGGTGGCCCTGCCCTACAGTGGGGGGCTGCAGTCGCCCATGGGTGGTGGGCAAGTCTGGGGCTTAGAATCAGGAAGTCCGGCTTTGTAGGACACCTAAGTCACATTCAACAGATCAGTGACACGGCTGTCACTTTGACCTCCCCCGGTTCCACACCAGGCAGGAAAACGGGCTGCCATTCGTAAGCCCCTAGTGAACAACCGTTCTCGCTTCACAGTGTCTTGTCTCGTCGTGATGGGAGCTACAGTCTCGTCCTGCCCTGAGCACCCAGACACAAGGCATGTTTTCTAGACTTTGCAAGCTGGCTCACAGAACCAGCTCCATCAGGAGAAAGCTCTGACTCCCAACAAACACTTCACGTGCTCAGCGTCAGACTTCTCCAGTGACCCTGACCTCGAAGCGGGCTCCTGCTGTTTGTGCGTCCAGGAGTGTAGGCCTCCGGGGCACCTCCACAGCCCAGGCCTTGGGCCTCCCCACGGCTGGCACCTAGAGAGGCCGGGTACCTGGAAGAGCTCACCACTCCTTGAAACAATCAGATCAGGAAGTCATGGGCGCTGAGGCCAGGGGGAGTTCACAGGGGTAGATGACAAGATGCCCTGCCCAACACTCACCTCTGCCCGGTCCAGCCGACCAATGTCAGCTCCAGGGAAACTCAGCCACCAGCGAGACCACCCAGAATGCTTCTCTCAACTGTCTCTGTGTTTCTTTTGTAGCACAAAACCCACCACACCTAAGTACTTACTGGTCCAGGTTTATCCTCTCCACATCATAGCCCCTGGGCAGGGACCCACCCTCTGGCATCTCCCTGCTTCACACCCCTGATTCTGCCACGGGCATGAACACACCCTCACCCTTCAGAACAGCTTCCTCCAGCCCTTGCATGTTAACCTGACATAATCCCCAAGATATGGCTGTGGAGAAAGGCAGAAGTGACAGCCAATCACCGCCCCCCCCAACTCCAACCCCGCCCTCCCCTGCAGACTCAGAGTCTGTCCCAGGCAAATCAGGGAGGTGGCACCCCAGCAAGCTGGCACAGGGTGATACCATGAGCCTGGGGGGATCTTAAACTGCATTTAAAAAGTGAAAGGTAAAATTCACTTTAGTGATGTATTTTATTTAACCCAGTACAGTCAAAATGTCATCATTTTAACAGGCAATCAATATTAAGAAGGCAGTAATGAGATGTTTTGTATTACCCCTTCATCCAAGTCTTTGAAGTCTGTGTGTTTTTAGCTCTCATGGCTACTTAGTTTTCAAGGTCTGAGGCATCGCACATTGGACCGTCAGCTCTGCCGTTTGGTTACTTGTGTAATGTTTGTGGCAGATGAAAGCTTCTGATCACCCTGACTGGGAGACACTACAGACCCAGGAATCACTCAGCCATGACAGCCTGATGGAAGCAGGGTCAAGTGTGGTGCGCTGGAGGCAGACACAGGATGGGTGAACACAAGACCTCTGGGTCCCTGGTCCTTGCCTGTCTTTTGAAGCTCAGGGTGAAGACAGACAAACCATGAAAAATTTCAGCACATTAATGAGGAGCAAGTTCTCAAAATTGGAGGCCAGCAGAGGCGGGGAGGGACCCTGGATAGACCACTAACCCAGCCCCCTCTCCTGCAGCTGGAGCTCAGGGAGACGTGAGCCCACAGAGGGTACAGACTTGGAGACCTGAGATGCGTGGCCCTGACCTCCTGTCCCCTCTCCCCAGGAGGACTTGGAGCCTCTTCCAGAGGGAAGGAGAGAGGCCCTGTGGGGAGCAGCTCCCAGCCACCCTTACCTGGGCTCTGGGCGCCAGCCTGCAGGACAAGTCCCAAAGGCCCTTAAGTCCCACGAGGTGGCTTTTATCCTGCCCTCAGCCCCGCCCCGTTGGCGAGGCAGGAGCTCCTAGGAGGATGGGAAAAAAGATCCTGCCTCTTGCCTGTGCCTGGAGATGGGGGCTTTTCACCCATGACTCAGACTCTGTGCAAGCCAGGAAGGCAGAAGCAGCCAGGAGAGTGGTCTGGGACGGCGCTGCAGGGCCCAGGGGAGAGTGCACTGCTGCCACGGCTGCTGGCCTGGCCCCAAGTGCGGAGAGGAGCCAGAGACGTGGCTGCCTCCTTCTTTTTCTTATTTTCAGAGACTGGAAGCCGGGACTTGACCAGCCCCCACACTGAAAGAAGAAGTGCAAGTCCACGGTGAAGAGCCACCCACGTGCAGAGCAGTGAGGAGGGAGGACAGAGGATCCAAATTCAGGCCAAGGGTCAAGGACACACACAGTTCCTGGAAAATGACTGCTCTGCCAAGTGGCAGAAGGAGCTGCTTCTGTACCAACTGGACAGACATCCTGTCCACGGGCACAGGCCCAGCCAGGAAGGAGAGGGGACCAGTGGGAACCCCGTGTCTGGCCAGGAAGAGGGAGGTGGAGGCCACTGAGGGGAACTTGGGGGAAAGCCCTTTAAAAGGAAACGGCCCAGATATGCACTCTTCCTTCCTACCTGGAATGAAGATGAAATGGCAAGGTGGGGAGCAGCCTTCTTGAGACCAGTAGGTCACAACCAGGAGGACAGAAGCTGTGGACTGAGGAGTCAGAGTCCTGAGTCCCTGTGGCTCCATGGAGCTACCACCCCTGCTGTGGACTGTCTTACTATTACTATTAACAGGAGAAACACTGACCTGTGCTGATTTCTTAGAGCACCTGCGCAGGGGCTGAAGCTGCTCCCAGCAGATGTGGAAGTCTGGGGCAAAGGTGATTAAAGGGTAGATCTTGAGACTGTTACAAATTAACCTGATCAGTTTACGACTCTCCAGCAGTTCATGAATGTGGCTCTGGCTTCTGCACTCCCATTTCAATCCTGTCTACACTTGAACAGGGAGCTGTGGAGGCCGTGCCCAGCATGCACTGGGTTCTCACACTACCCTTCTGAGCACACACACCCGTGTTCTCTTGGCCTCACGTGTCCTTTCGCAGCATAAATGCCAATGACAGATGGTCCTCTCGGGGACAGTTGCATCATGGGTCCTGATGTCCCCACAGTGTTGGGAGGAGAGCAGAGGCTTGTGGTTAGAACAGGAGAGCTCACCCACCAGGGCCCAGCTGGGCACACAGCACCCTGGTCCCAGTCATGCCGACCAGGCCTGGGATCCATCCACGGCTGGAGGCTGGTCACCCAAGCAACTGCCTCCCCAGCCCCTCGCTGGAGCCCCAGGGCCCCCTTCACCCTGCAACCCCGCCCCCAAGGACAGGAGCCCCAGCCCCAGTCTCTAGGCAACACTTTACAACTTCTGCCACTTGCACAGGTTTTTGACTCTAAAAAGTCAAACGCAAGAAAACAATGTCTCAGACACCCTTGTACCCACATCACCAGGTCGCAGGGTGGGGTCTGAGACAGACCCCAAGTCCAAAAGGGCAGCTCCAGGGACCCGAACTATCAGCCTCGGACAGGCTACCGTTCACACAGACACATGTGCACATGCAGACACGCGTGCAAACACAGACACGCACACCCAGCCTCCGGCTCCTCACCTGCAGGAGGATGGCTGGTGCAGGCGCCCCCAAGGCCCTGGACCCCAGAGCCTGTGACTCCCCCCACCAGGGTCACAGGTGGTGTCTGAAGACAGGGTTGAGATAAGAGGCTCCTGCCAGGCCAAACCCAATCCTGGTGAAACACAACTGCCCTGGGCCACCCTCCTGGCCCAGGCATGTTCCCACACATTCCAGCTCGGAGCACAAGGCAGGATTAGCACCGTGCCCTCCCCACATCTCCCACGGCACTCAGCTGCGGCTGGGGGCTGGCGCACTGCACACCTGCCTCCCACCTTCCCTCCTCCTCCACACATGCGTGTGCACCACACGCATGCCCACAGATACATCCCACATGTGTGTGCATCATGTGCATCCCACACGCGCACACACACACGTGTACCCATACGTACCCCACACGTGTGCACCACACATGTGCGCGCACACATGGGTGAACCGCACACACCCACAGATGCATCCCACACATGCATCCCACACATGCACCCACTCACCCCCCTGCAAGCCAAGCTGCTCTCTGCCCAGTGCTGCCACCCAGCCCACCCCTTCCCGACCTTCACTAGAGTCCCCCGCCAACCTGAGTCAGCTGGGGCCTCCCTGTCCAGCAAAGGCTGTGACCATGCCAGGCATCTGCTGGGGGCCCCAATGAACCGAGAACAAATCCCCTACCCCCTGGCTGCTGGGCCTGCCGTCCACACACCCCCCACTCCCCACCAGCTGCACTGTGTCCACCAGCTGTCCCTCCATCCGTCTGACCCTCCTCCAGCCCACTCCTGCTGGGGCCCACTGTCCCCTGCTGCCCCCCTGGGAGGGGCTGTCTGTTCTCCCGCAGCATTCACCCCACCTGCCACCCTGCCACACCCCCAGTCAGGCTCCTGTCAGCAACTGTCACCTGGCATTTTGGTGTTCATCTGTTTATTGCTGTCGCCTCAGCCCCCATCCCACCACTGCCCACTGGAATGCAACCCTGGAAGCTGGGAAGGACCCCTAGAAATTGGCGAAGGACAGAGGGTCCCAACGTGGGTCTTTAGCACATTTCATGTTTCTCTGTGTCGCCTCCCCCAGGAGCCTCTAACCCCCCAGGAGCCTCTGCCCTCACCAAACAGAGGTCTGCAGGCTGCTCGCCCACCCCTGACCCGAGCAGCACAAGGGACGTGACTGGCCCTTCCCTGCAGTTAGCGACTGTTGAATAAGATCTCAGCTGAACCTGTTTCCAGGCTCAGTGCTTCACCCTCCCCACTGGGCGCCTGACCTCTGGCTGGGATGGCCCGTCCTAGGGGGCCTGGGCAGGTCCACGGTCATGGTGGCCAGGTCCTCTCCAAGCTGACAAACCCCAGTGGACACCAACGGCCCATACCCACAGAGCAGCAGACCCTCCCAGCAGCCACCGGAGCCCAGACCAGGGCCTGTTCCGCAACCACTGACAGGCAGGTTCTTTATAAGCAACCTGACTTCTAAGACAGACAACACATGTCGCTGGTTACAGCATTTTTCCAGTGCGTATGACACGAAGTACCTACAGCAGAGAGGAAACATCCAAATGGTCCTCCCTGGCCCCCAGCTCACTGGCACCAGCCACCAATGCTCCCTCCTTCCTCGGGCTTCAGCTCCTCACACCCAGATCCTAGGGGAAGGATTCTGGTTTCACCTCAAACAAAGAAGCCAACTTTCTCACAATGACCCACCAAGTGTTCGTTAAACCTTCACGAGAGCGGCATCAAGACACAGAGGTATCCTCACACCTGCACCTTCTGCTGACCTCCCAGGATGTCCCCCCACCCCGCCCCGTGCTCTGGGACGTTCCCCACCACATCCACCCAGCACTGTGGCTGTGGGACATGCCTACCTCCCCCGATACCCAATGGCCCATCCTGAGACTCCAGAGGTCGGGAAACGATAGGCAAGATCCCTGGAGACTCACTCAGAGAACCAACCACCTGGGGCCAGTTACTGATAAACAGAAGCACAGCCGACAACTGAAAAAAGCTGTCAAGGTGCCAAACAGTGGAGCTGCTGCAAGGTCCTTCACTGCCCCGATAAAGCCAAGTTCCTGGTGTCCCCGGCATCCCTGAGCCCCACCCTCACAAAGGAAGCCACACACACACACACACACACGCATAAGCCAGTGCAGGAGCTGCCACAGGAAGGGCCCTGTGCTCGGGGGTGTGCGAAGCAGGAGTGTGGTGGCTGTGGTTGGTGACCAGCAGGGACTTATGCACCCGCTGGGCTGCTGCAATAACTGTCAGCATCTATGGCAGAGAAGGAAGGGGATAAAAAGGCCAGCTGACGGTCCTGGGAGGCCAGGGGCGGGGAGTGAGGAGCAGGTGGGGAGCGCCACAGCTGGGGCCCACGTGCCCTGTTGCCCACTCCAGTGTCACCCCTGGGGCTCCCTATCCCTCATTTGCAGATGATGCCCAGAGCCTGTCTGGTCACAGCAGGGACTCTGAGAGGGCACAAGGGCAAACACCCGGCATGGCACCGCATGTGCCAGAGAGCGGGCGTGAAAACACCGTGTGCCCAAATCCTGGTCCTCAGGTTTTCACATTATTTGAGACGTGAATACGCTCTGTCTCCGTCTCAGGCATCCCAGAGTCAGAAGGATGGGTACCATGGGGAGGAGTGAGTTGAACAGGTTCAACATGCAAAATTCAAGAGCAGGCGGGAAAGCAAAGGAGAAGGATGGTAACGAGATGATTATGAGCAGGAAGTCCAAGCTCGTCAGTGATCGTGACAAGCATACACAGCAGTCTACAGGTCCAGTCGCGTGCTACACCACAGGAGATAAGCAAAGCTAAGACACAGTACCACAGAAAGACAGAAACTGCAGGCAAAGGAAAGACACACAAACACCCACAGGAAGAACGCTGGCCTGAGAGAGTAAGATCGAGACACAGACTAGGAGCCGAGAGAGGTCCTGGAGCCGTGAAGAGGGTTGGCACATGGGGACAGGGGGCTCTGTGCCCAAGCCTGTGCCTGCGACAGGACTGGAGGCCGTGCCCGGGCCACCAGAAGGCCCAGCGAGGGGCTGCAATGTGCTGCAGGGGACAGAGGAGTCCGAGCACAGGGGGCTGACCCGACAAGACACGCTGTGCGCTCAACAACCAGGCAGGGCAGGGGAGGGTGTGGAGGAGGCGTGGCAGAAGCAGGGTGATCCCATCACTCCACGAGCAGCAGCAGGTACACCGAGGCGGCCCGGGTGTGCAGGGCGGTCGGGAGCAGGTGCCAGGGAAGGGAACGGCGGAGGGAGGAACAGGGAGGGAGGCCACAGGGCATCTTACTGTCGCTCTCAGGAGAAAAACAATAGACATTATCTGAAAGGAGGGGACTCTGGATCTGACATAAATCTGCTCACACCTAGGTAACCACTAATGCCAAGAGCACTTTCCTGACTGTCAGGTCAGCATCACCAAACACAAAACGAGATACTAGAAAGGCCAAGAACAGACACCACGAAGAGAACAGGGGAATGTGTCTGTGTATGGGTACCATTCCATCCGTATTCACCCCCCAAATACATAGAATACTGACGGCATTAATCCAAACACATGGGTCAGGTCAGCACAAATGGATGAAGATCACTTACACAAAGGGAAGCATTTTCTTGCGAGTAGCACTGAATCATACATATTACCATATGTAAAATAGGTAGCCAGCGGGAATTTGCTGTATGAAGCAGGGAACCCAAATCTGGTGCCCTGTGACAATTTAGAGGAGTGGGATGGCGAGGGGGGCTCAAGAGGGAGGACACATACGTATACCTATGGCTGACTCATGTTGATGTATGGCAGAAATTAACACAACATTGAAGTTATTCTCCAATTAAAAATAAAATTTTTCAAAAGTTCAGCTCTGCTAGGTATAAGAGAATAGTTCAACCAAAACAGTTCAGCAGGATTGAAAACAATGAATAAATATACATGAGGAATGCTCAAAAAATAGGGTCCAAAATCTTGATATTGGAGAAGAAAATGTCAGGCAAGTGAAATTAAATGACACAAAGCAGGACTATTTATAATGCTAGAAACTAAAATTCTCAAGGGAGATGTAAGTTTAGATCTACAGACCAAGCAATGCAGCTTCACGTTTCAGGAAGCAGAAATCACGGGGATACCACAGAAACAAATCAAAGCATCTCCTGGTAATAGGAGATGTCAGTACATTGCTCTGAATCCAGGAAAGAATAGTGTTTCAGAACCAAGAGAGACCTCAGATTATGCCGCCCGTTGATGTGCAGCTGGAGGACAAGCAGCCAGGCCTGTACTTGATAAGACAGGACGCACTTTCTCTCAGCTGCTTACAGAAGCGTTCACAAACAGTGCCCATGAATTAAGCAACGAAGACATTTTCAACCAATCCTAAACAGGAAGTAAGATGCAAACAATATTGCCTAGAAATGAATAACAAAATCAGGAAACAGAAAAGGCCTGCTCCCTTGCCCCAAAATGTCAGTGTTCTCCCCTGACAAGTTACTCTCCAGGGAAAGTAGAGACCCCAACTGCAAAATTCCTAGAAAACACAATGAAAACGAAAGCAGTACTTAAGAGGAAAATTTATCACATTAAATACTTTAAATCTTTAGAAATGAGAACATGAAAATAAGAGAGTTAAGCCTCCAATTCAGAAAGTTATAAGAAAATTAAAAAGTAACTGAAGGAATTAATAAAAGTAAAAGCAAAAATGAGTTAGGAAAAAAGTATTCTAATTAATGACTAAAGCTTAAAAGCTGGTTTTGGAAAAAAATCAATAAAACAGGTAAGTTCCCTATAGCAAGAAAAATAAACTAAGGAAAGGCAGAACGCACAAAGAATGCACAAAGAATGAGAATAACCATCAAAAGAAAATAGAGTTTTAAAAAAATCATGGAAATAACTGTACATCTCTATGCAAATAAACTTGAAAACTTGGGTGACATAGAGAATTTTCTAAGAGAAAATTTTTTTTTCTTTATAAAAACAGTGACCACAGAAAAGACAGAAAGTCTGAGCAGACCTAATTTTATAGAATTAAAAATTAATGAAAGATACCAAACCCAGATGACTCAGAAGAGAATTTTACCAACCCTGTAAGATTAGATTGTCTTAACATAATCTAACCTTCTCCAGAACACAGAGAAGGAAATTTCCAAGTGCCTTTTTATGAAGGAAGTGTGACCCTGAATTCACAATGTGAGAATGAACACAGAAAAAGGGGAATTTGTCTAAACAACGGTTCTCAGGAGTGATCTGGGAAGCCCAGGGGACCCTAAGACCCTGTCGTGGGATCAGACTCATCTGTTTTCCAAGCACATTCTTGGTAAAGCGGAGTTTTTGTCACTAGCTCCACCAAACTGCACAGTAAAGCGAACTGAATGCAGAGCCAGATAGTTCAGTCCAGTCGCTCAGCCCTGTCTGGCTCTTTGCGACTCCATGGAGAGTAGCACACCAGGCCTCCCTGTCCTTCACCATCTGCAGATACTTCAGGGGTCTCCTATTGGGTCATATGCTTGAGAGATCTACTACATTGTAGTAATATAAATTTACAAATAGCTGAGGAAAGAAGAGAAGCAAAAGGCAAAGGAGAAAGAGAAAGGTATACCCAACTGAACACAGAGTTCCAGAGAATAGCAAGGAGAGATAAAAAGGCCTTCTTCAATGAACAATGCCAAAAAGAAGAAAACAATAGAATGGGAAAGGCTAGAGATCTCTTCAAGAAAACTGGAGGTAACAAGGGAACATTTCATGCAAGGATGGGCCTGATAAAGGACAGGAACAGTAAGGACCTAACGGGAGCAGAAGAGGTTAAGAAGAGGTGGCAAAAAAGTACACAGAAGAACTATACAAAAAAGGTCTTGATGACCCAAATAACCACGATGGTGTGATCACTCACCTGGCGCCAGGCATCCTGAAGTGCGAGGTCAAGTGGGCCTTAGGAAGCAACACTGCGAACAAAGCTAGTGGAGGCGATGGGATTCCGGCTGAGCTGTTTCAAACCCTAAAAGATGATGCTGTGAAAGTGCTGCACTCAATATGCCAGCAAATTTGGAAAACTCAGCAGTGGCCACAGGACTGGAAAAGGTCTGTTTTCATTCCAACCTTAAAGAAGGGCAATGCCAAAGAATGTTCAAATTACCATATAATTGTGCTCATTTCACATGCTAGCAAACTAATACTCAAAATTCTCCATGCCAGACTTCAATAGTACGCAAAACAAGAACTTCCAGATGTTCAAGCTGGATTTAGAAAAGGCAGAGAAACCAGAGATCAAATTGCCAACATCGGCTGGTTCATCGAAAAAGCAAGAGAAACATCTACTTCTGCTTCACTGATTGTGCTAAAGCCTCTGACTGTGTGGAACACAACAAACAGTTGAAAAATTTTAAAGGAAAGGGGCTTCCCTGGTGGCTCAGATTGTAAAGAGTCTGCCTGCAATGCGGGTGACTTGGGTTTGATCCCTGGGTCCGGAAGAGCCCCTGGAGAAGGAAATGGCAACTCGCTCCAGTATTCTTGCCTGGAAAATTCCATAGGAGAAGACTGGCAGGCTACAGTCCATGGGGTCATGAAGAGTCATACACAACTGAGCAACTTCCCTTTACCTATCTCCTGAGAAACCTGTATGCAGGTCAAGAAGCAACATTCAGATCCAGACATATTACAATGGACTGGTTCAAAATTGGGAAATGAGTATGTTAAGGCTGTATGTTGTCACCCTGCTTATCTAACTTCTATGCAGAGTACATCATCTGAAATTCCAGGCTGGATGAATCCCAAGCTGAAATCAAGATTGCTGGGGGAAATATCAACAACTTAAGATATGTAGATAATACCACTCTAAGGGCAGAAAGTGAAGAGGGACTAAAGAGCCTCTTGATGAAAGTGAAAGAGGAGAGTGGAAAAAAAACTGGCTTAAAATTTAACATTCAAAAAACAGACGTCATGGCATCCAGTCCCATCACTTCATGGCAAAGAGAAGGGGAAAAAGTGGAAGCAGTGACAAGATTTTATTTTCTTGGGCTCCAAAATCACTGTGAATAGTCACTGCAGCCATGAAACTAAAAGACCCGTGCTCCTTGGAAGGAAAGCTATGACAAACCTGGACAGCATATTAGAAAGCAGAGACACTGCTTTGCCAACAAAAGTCCATATAGTCAAAGTCATGGTGTTCCAGCAGTCACGTATGGATGTGAGAGTTGGATCATAAAGAAGGCTGAGTACTAAAGAATTGATACATTCAAATTGTGGTGCTGAAGAAAACTCTTGAGAGTTCCCTGTACTGCAAGGAAATCAAACCAGTCAATCCTAAAGGAAATCAACCCTGAACATTCATTAGAAGGATTGATGCGGAAGCTGCAATACTTTGGCCACCTGATGCAAAGAGTTGACTCACTGGAAAAGACCCTGATGCTGGGAAAGATTGAGGGGAGGAGGAGAAAGGGCCAACAGAGGATAAGATGGCCGGATTGCATCACCGACTTGATGGACATGGGTTTGAGCAAACTCCAGGAGATAGCAGAGGACACAGGAGCCTGGCGTGCTGCAGTCCACGGGGTCACAAAGAGTCAGACACAACTTAGCGACTGAACACCACCACCAACAAGGAATATATAAAACAATATCTCTCTCCTCATTATATTTTTTTTCAGTTTTGGAAAATGTTGTTTTTCAGTGTCCAACTCTTTGCGACCCCATAGACTGCAACATACCAGGTTTCTTTGTCCTTCACTATCTCCTGGAGTTTGCTCAAATATAGTTTTTATTAAAAAATATTCTTTATGTTAACATGTAATGGGTTTATTGCTGCTCTTTTAAGTGAATGAATCATTAAATAAAATTTTTAAATGTTCTGTGCTACTGTGGCATTGCTGACATTTGGGACCTCTGTCATAGGGCTGCTGTGGGGCTGTTCTGTGCAGCACAGGACATCTGCCTTCTACCCACGAGACACCCGTAGAAACACCCAACACACCAGCGATGTCAACCAAAAACCTCTCCTGACATCACCAAATGTACCCCTGTGTAGAGGAAGGATCACCCTCAGCTGAGAACAATGGAAGTTATACCTTACAAAAGCAAGAGCTTCATATGGTCCCCAATAATTTTTTAAGAGTGTAAAGAGACCAAAACTTTGAGAACCATTACTCTTTACTTATGAAAATAAATACAAAACTTCCTTTAAAAATTAGCAAACAGAATCTCACAGCACATTAAAAAGACAACACAGCAGGACCCAGCGGGGTGTGCTCCAAGAATGCAAGGATGGTCTGACGGTTTGCTGTTGCTGTTTTGTTGCTAAGTTGTGTCCGACTCTTTGCAACCCCAAGGACTGTAGCCTACCAGGCTCCTCTATCCATGGCCTGTTACTTAACAGGTCAATCAGATGTGTGAACACAGACATATGCAATAAATATATCTTAGCAAACTGATTTCATCATGTAGTTAACGGAAACAAAATGTCATGACCAAGTTTGGTTTATGGCAGGACACAGGACGATCTACCACAGAAATTCAATTGATCTAATCATTGTCAATAGAGACTAAAAAAGAAAAAACATGATTATGTCATGAGCTTCAGGAAAAGCCCCCGATGACAGTGCCATCCATGACTGTTTAGGGACGTCCACCCTTGAGGCCCCTAATCCTCAGAGAGCTCACTGCAGCCTCCGTGATAAGACAAGGAAACAAGTAACAGAAATCAGGGTGAAAAAGAAGGAAACCAGCTTTCCTTCTTTTTAGACAATCATAACCCGTAGGTGATATGATTGTCTACAAAATCCAAGAAGCTCTTAAGGCAAGTTATCTGTGATAGCGAGGGATAGGTGGGCAGCTGGGCAGGGCCTCCCTCCTCCCGGGTCCCCTCGCAGCCAGTGGTTCCCTTGAGAGAAGCTCACTTTGCTGGGGGACCGGGAGGACAGCAAAGCAGCGCTGAAGCTGAGAAGGGGCCACAGGTGGACAACACAACCGGCACTCACAGGCCAGCCTCTGTCTAGCACCCACCTGCCTTGGCCCTGGGGTCCCTGTGCTTCCAAGGACATGCTTCTGAATGTAAATTAACACACAAGCCAGCGGGAGACCACTTCAGGCAGGCCGGAACCGAGTGTGGAAAGGCAGCTCCAGACCTGACGCCCGTCCCTGGGGCAGCCAGACCCCTTGGAGCAGAGTGAGCTATGTGGGTGCTCAGGCTCCGCAAGGGCTCCAAAGGACTCTCTAGCCTCGGCTCTGTTCACCAGGAGACAAGGGGCTGTCAGGCAGACGGTGTCTCGGGGACACCGGGCCTCGTGGTGGAGCAGAGTCAGACCAAGGCCTCCGCCTGCTTGTGCCTCTGCTGTGCTTGCTCTTTATGTGCTGGAAGGACACGGCTCTGTTACTGGACTCTGGTGACCAGCTGAACGTAACCACGTGTGCACATACCCTTACATGTGTCCCAACGAGAGGAACACAGTGTGGAATGTTCCAAAAAACAGACGCTCCTGGGTGGCAAGGGAATCCGGCCTAGGCCACTGTTCTTGTAGAGCCTACCCCACCCCACCCCCAACCTACAAACAGCACCAGCCAGGGGCTCTACACGGGCAGGGGGCAAAGTCTACCTTCCAGCAGGGGGGGCGGCCTGGGCCAGGCAGGGCCGCTCACACTGACGCAGTGTCCGAGAGGGTGAGCCTTGCTCTCTGCCAATTGTGCCCACTGCGCTCACCCGACCCCCTTCACCCAGCCCCTGAACAGAAGGATGAGCACGCCAGTTACACTTTCTGAGAAGACACACATATCTCAGGTCATGAAAGCACACTCTGGGTCTAGGAAACTGAAAACCAGAGCCAGGCATCACGCTCTGGAATCATCAGCCAGACTTCTTACAAAGCTTGTGTGTGTGTGCGCACGTGTGCACATGTTTGTACGTACATGTATGTCCAATCATGCTCTTTAGAACATGCATGAAAGAGGCGGCTACGTCTTTTTAAACAAGGTAGGTTTGTGTATGCTAAAAGACCCCAAGCAGGTTAAAATCAAGTCCCACAGACAGACGTCATGACACATAAACGTTTTCAGAAACTGCATAAGTGTTCTCATGTGTATGTTGACAAGTTCTGGAAGGATAAAGCACAAACCATTTACAGTGTCGGCTCCCTCCAGGAAAAAAAAGGTGGGATTTGGGATGGAGGAAAGAATGAAATTTTGATTACTTATTAGGTTTGGTTCTGTGTTTAATTTTTACAAGCATACATCACTTCTTTAATTAAAATGTAAATATTAACAAAAAGTTATCTGCTGGTTTATAAAGCTCCAATCTTATGTCTTTGCAACCATTACAAGGCCTAATCAATTAGGCTGAACCTGAATAAGATTGTGTTTAAGGGGAAAAGCTTGCCCTGCAGGACACCAGCCTCCTCCAGACACAACTTGGCCGGTCAAAGTCTGAGCCCTTTGCGAGTCCCCTCGTGTCTCCTTTAGAACAAAGAGGACCTGTCCCCAAACATGGCCGAGTGGGGGGGCCTCCCACCTTATCTGCCCTCGCAGCCCCTCCCTCTGCACCCCAACCCCCCCACCCCCACCCCAGACTGAGTTCTGAGATCCACGTGGGCCATGGGAGCAGGCAGGGAACGGCATTGTTTCAGCATCAGTACCTAAGAAAGACTAAAGAAAACCTTCTAATCACCTTAAAACTTGTAAGCAAAGCTAATGGAAAACTCGTAGGAGCTAAAACTGCAGTAAGCTACGTAGGAGAGATGTTGTGTTTGTTTTACCATTCATCAGTGGGCGGGGCGGGGGTGCAGAGCCAGAGACCATCATTGTGCCTGGGGCCGTGTGGCAGGTGGGGTGCTTCTCATGACCACTCAGGCCCCAGGGCCCGAGAATCCACGCAGCCAAGGTCTGAGCGTGCTCCCGGCTTCCCGCAGGGCTGGGCCAGGACGCCATGACCAGCACCAGAGTCCACCAGGGCATGGGAGCAGGAGCGGCAGGGACAGGACCACACACCCCTGCCCTCAGAGCAAAGCAATCATCGTGATCCTGTGTCCTTCTCAAAAAACACAGGTAAGACTCGCTGTTCACAGATGGGAAGAGGATTGAATGATGAGGGTTTTTTTAAGTGCTCAGCTAGGAGCCGACTTGCAGGAAAACAGAGGGAAGAGTGACTGATGAGCCCCCTGCTCCCACCCTTGTCCACCTGCCTCCTCTCTCCACTCATCACACCAGCACACCGTGGTCTATAACTGCCATTTCTCTGATGACTAAGTCGCACATCTTTCCAGATGTTTATCGTTATTAGACACTCGGGTACCTTTTGAGAGGTGCCGGTTCAAGTCATAAACAGACGATTTGCTTTAACTTTCAGCACTGATGAGTACCAGCTTATTGTGGTGGGGGGGTGGGGGCGGGGGGTGCTGTATCTTTCCTGTTTCTAAAAACTGTTTCATTGTATGCAGGTAACTGAACGTCGTTTCTTCTTGTAAATGCTGAGTTAATCTTGTTGGGTGCTTGGTTATCAGTCTGATCTGGGAATTGTCCAGTAGCTGAAGAGCACTGAGTCTCTGACTGGCTGCTCCTCTTCCCGCTCCTGTTCCCAGCCCTCAATGGCTACAGAACTTGAGGCCCCGTACCCAGAAAGAGGGAGACCAAACTGACTTCCATCTCTGACCTCCCCAGTTCTGTCCTTCCGGGAAAGGCCTGGCTGATGATGGGTGCCGTTGGCCACTCTCCCCCAGAAACAAAGCAGTGCTGACGACACACGGCTGCCGTGCACAGAGCAATGTGCTTCGCTGATCAGAAAGCTCTTGGTGCCCCCCACAGCCCTGCTGGACTCCTTCAGGAAAATCAACCAGCAATGCGTTAAGGCCCAACTGTGCCCACTCCGTCCCTTCAGTGTCACTGAGGCTGGGCCAGCGAGCCTGGCTCTCCAAGCAAGGAACTTCTGTGTCTGCCAATGGAGCCAGGTCCAGAGGACTGGGGTGGGACCCTGTCTGGCTGGGACTGCTCCAGGGGACAGAAATAAACACACGCACACACACAACCGCACATGCGCACACACACGCGGCTAAAGCATCAGGCACCTCCCTCTCTGGACTCACCGAGGCCCAGGGTCAGCAGGGTCAGCGGGAGAATCGTCCTCGGAGGTTTCTAACTTCAAGGCCTGAAAGTGAAAGACACAACACAGGATAGTTAGGCAGGATTAGAAAAACGCCAGCGAACGAACTACATGCTGTTACCCTGATCAAAAAAGTGCACGTCAGGGAGGCGGACGGTTATGAATGAACTGATTTCCTGATGAACTGAACCGTCCGCTAACTGAGGCAAACACCAGGGACACAGCCTCGCGGGGCCTTTCCGAGAGCTGCTACTGTCCTCTGCCTTCTAAGGAGGCCTGACAGATGGCCCATAAATGAACATACCCAGAGAGAGGCAGAGCGCACACCCCAGGAAGGGCTGCAAAGCAATTTCAACCTCCATGGGGGGCTGGCAGGAGCAGCGGAAGGTGGGCTGCCTCCTGCCTTGGAAGAGGAGCAGAACAGCCTTCAGGTCTCTGGCCTCTGGGCGATGAGGCTCCAGCTCCCAGGACAATGACCGTGCTGACCTCAGCAGCTCTCACCTTCCTCCAAACCCACTAACCCTGCAGACGGGCTCGTCTCCAGGTCAGCCCAGCCCTCCTCCAGTACGGCTTAGCTTGTGATCAAGGAAGCCAAAACCAGGCCTACTGGCTAAGTTTAGTCCTTGTTTTTGTGTGTTTGTTTTTAACTACAAGTAAGAGTCACCATTTAAATCATTGTGCTGTGTCCAGCTCGGTGGCCTGAAGAGCATTCACACCGTTGGGCTGCTCTCAGCACCATCCATTCACAGACCTTGTCCATCTTCCCACACTGAACCTCTGCCCCATCACTCGCTCACTGCCCTCCCCCTCCCCAGCCTCTGGCCCTGCCATCCTGCCTGCAGTCCCTGGGACTTGACTCCTCTAGGGACCTCACGTAAGTGGATCACTCCAGTGTTTGTCCTTCCGTGTCTGACTTATGTCATGGAGCATCCTGTCCTCAAGGTTCACTCATGTCGTAGCATGTGTCAGATTTTGTTTTATACTAAGTTGCTTTAGTCGTGTCCGACTCTTTGCGGCCCCAAGGACAGTAGCCCTCCAGGCTCCTCTGTCCATCGGATTCTCCAGGCAAGAATACTGCAGTTGGCATAGTTTTCTTCTGCTTGGGATTTGTGGATCTTCTTGAAAATCAGTTTTCATCAAATTTGCAAAATTTTAGCCATTTTTTTCCAAATATTTTTCATCATACATCCTTTTCAATTTCCTATTTTTATCCTTCTTTATGGTTACACTGATGATGTTTTTTTTTTTTTCCTGCCTCTTTCCTATGTTTCATTTTAGAAAGTTTCTGGTGCTATGTCTTCAAGAATACTGATCTTGTGTCTGCAGTGTCTGACCCACTATGAACCCACCCAGTGCAGGGCTTTCCTCTCGAGGAGACTTGGGTCTTTTTTTACACCATTCATTTTCTCCTCATCTTGTGCATAGTTTCTCTGTGTCACTGAACACATGGGCCATATTTATAACAGACATTTTTAACATCCTTCTATCCTGATTCTACCATCTGGATAGCGTGGATCCACCTGGATCTGTTTCTAATTGATTTTTCTCAACTTCTGGGTTACATTTTCCCACCTGTTTGCATGACGAATACTTTCTGCCTGGTTACTAGACACTGTGAACGTGGCGTGTTGGGGGCTGAGTTTGCTGTCATCCCTCAAATATTGTCAGCCTCATTAGTGGATGTCGTTAACTTACTCAGGAGTTGTTCAACTCTCTCCAGGCTTCCTTCAAGGCTTTGTGTCTATGGGTCCTGAGCAGGCTCACGTCTGGGGAGGAGACTACGGCCTTTGAGGACCCTGCTCGAGGCCCTCTGAACTGTGAGGTCTTTCCACCTGGCTGCTGAGTATGCGACTTCACTCACAGCCCATGTGAACTGAGGAAACAGTGATACCCACACTCTTCCAGGTCCCCTGACCTTGGGGGCATCCCCCACACATGCGATGGTCAACACAGTCTAAGCGCGGGATGGGGGTTCTCAGCTTCCTAGAGCTCCTGATTCATGCACTCCTATCCTCTCCAGCATTTCCCCCACAGATTCCAGCCTCCCTGGAGCCCGGGTCGCCAGGCTCCGCCTCCACCACCCTCCCTGTGCTCAGCTGGCAGCTGCAGGGGATGAGCTGAAGGGGGCGCCCCTCCTGTGGGGTCACTGTCCAGCACTCCTGCCGTGCGGTGTTTGATGTTACAACCTTACATGCTTCTGTTTGGTTTTTCCTGCTGTTCAACACAGGATGTAAGATCTGATCCAGGTCACCCCATCATGGCTAGGAGGGGATGTTGGGATCCCGCATTTGCATTCCATTTCTCACTCATCCAAGTGGGCACCACTGCATTTAGTTGAGAGGCGCTGACCATATCGGAGGCAGAGGCTGCAGCCGTATAGAACGGTGACGCTCACGACGTCTGGAGAGATGACTGGCGACTCTCCTGCACCCAGGCGGATGGAGGGGTGGTCCAGGTGGGTGACAGCACAGGCAGGAGGGTGCGGTCAGAACCAGCGGCAGGGGGCAGGACCTCCCCACTCACTGTTCCTGCTCGAGAGCATCACTGGCACTCAGGTACTGGCCGTACAGCCTCGTCAGAGTTCTCTCTACCTTCTAGTACAAGCCCCTAGTCAAATGAGTTATTTGCATATTTTCTCTCATCTTGTGGGTTGTCTTTTCACTTTCTTGATGGCATTCTTTGAAGCACAAAGACTTTTAATTTTGATGTTAAAAGCCAGAGAAAAAGTCAGATCATCTGCAAAGAAGAGATAGCCTGACAACGGTTTGTTAGCAAACAAAGGATGCCAGAGGCCAGCACACAATGTCGTACTGAAAGGACCCAACAGCCAACCTGGATTCTACAATCGGCAAGCCCATCTCCAGAGCAGCAGGGAAACCCAAACAAAAGTGGGGAAAGCTTGCCACCTCAGAACCTGATGAAAGGCATTTCTAACGCATGTACACTTGAACAGGAACAAGTGAGCTCAGATGGAATGTCAGAGATGCAAAAAGAATAAAGAGCAAAGAAAGAGGCAGGTATGTCTACAAATCTAAATAAGACTAATACTGAGGCTACAGCGGCAAAGACTAGTGGGTTAAAAAAGTTAAGTATACAATAACACTCGGAAGGGGTAGTGGGGTGATCTCAGGTCCTTGGGTTACCCCCAAGAGTAAAGTACAAGTTAGTTTTAGACATTTGATAAGTTAGAATGTTGTAATTTCTGGAAAACCATCAAAGGTGCAGAAAAAGTCTATAACTTCCTGGTGGTAGAGGTAAAAAAAAAAAAAAAAAAAAAACGGATCAATAACCAACTCAAAAAAAAAGGAGAAGGAAAGAAAAAAGAAACACCGCACAGATAAAATAGTAAAGTATAAGATGGTGGATTTAAACTCACATCCATCTGTAATTACATTTACAACGGCTCTGGTTAAAAAATTCTTAACTGTCAGAATTTTTTAAAAAAGAATATCAAACTTCAATTTAAAATACCATGTTAAAAAAACTACTTTAATTATATTGGGTTGGCCAGAAAGTTTGTTTGGGTTTTTCCGTAAGATGTTACAGAAAAACCCAAATGAACTTTCCGGCTGACCCAACATGTATGTGTTTACAAGGTACATCTAAGACTTAAAAATAAAAAAGAGTTAAAAATAAAAGAACAGAAGGAGTACACAAGACAAATACGACCCAGAGGCTCAGCCACACGAATCTCAGACCAAGCCGACTTGCTGGCAAGACGCACTGGTGGGGACAGACGATCACTCCATGTGACACACACGTCAGGCGTGAAGAAGATGCCACGGTTTTAACCTGTGTCACTCATAACACAGCCCCAAACACACAAAACAAAAACTGAGAGAAATGCAAGAATCAGTAGGCAAATCCACAGTGATGGCTGAAGATTCTAACAGACCCACTCTCTGTATTTGGTAAAATAGATAAAATAAATGACTGAAGATACAAGAGTTGGCAAACATGTTCTGGAAAGGGCCAAAGAGTAAATATTTTAGATTTTTCAGGGCAAATGGTCTCTATTGAAGCTATTCAACCAAGTCATGGTGCAAAAACAGCCACAGCAACACATAAACCAAGGGAGTGGATGTGATCCCATAAGCATTTATCTCTAGTAAGTCCAGTACTTGAGGCTCTGTGCTTCCACTGCAGAGGCCGCAGGCTTGATTCCTGGTAATTAGGGAACCATGATCCCATATGCCATGTGGCATGACCAAAAAATAAAAGTTAAAGCAAAAAAAAAGAATTTATTTCTAGAAATAGGTGGCAAGCCAGATTAAGCCTACGGGCTATACTTTTGCAAAGACCTAATATAGGAGGTTTAAACAACACGATTAATGAACCTACCAAAACTAATCTCACCAATCACAGAATACAGTCTTTTCAAAGATGCACAGAGCATTTCTAAAATGTGACCATAATGCTAGCCATAAAACAGGTCTTAACAAATTTCAAAAGACAGGCATCAATCAGAGTATATTCTTTGACCAAAATTTACTGATGCAAAAGAAAAAGGTAACAAAAAAGACACTGGGGAAAATTCTCATACACTTAGACAGTCCATCAACAGAAGAATGGATAAAGAAGATGCGGTGCCGATACACGATGGGATCTCAGCCACAAAAAGGAACAGAACTGTACAACCTGCAGAGATGTAGATGGACCTAGAGACTGTCAGAGTGAAGGAAGTCAGAAAGAGAAAAACACTGTTATCGTATCACTTCTGGAATTTAGAAAAATGATACTGATGAACTTTTTTGCAAAGCAGAAATAGAGATGACGATGCAGAGAATGGTTGCATATGGATGTATGGATACCAAGGAAGGAAAGAGAGTGTGGGGTGAATTGGGAGACTGGGATTGATGCACATACACTATTGATATTATGTATAAAACAGATAACTAATGAGAACCTACTGTTAAGCACTGGGAACTCTACTCAGTGCTCTGTGGTGACCTAAATTGGAAGGAAACCCAAAAAAGGGGATATATGGAATGAGGTTCGTGACATTGTACAGGAGACAGTGATCAAGACCATCCCCATGGAAAAGAAATGCAAAAAAGCAAAATGGCTGTCTGGGGAGGCCTTACAAATAGCTGTGAAAAGAAGAGAAGTGAAAAGCAAAGGAGAAAAGGAAAGATATAAGCATCTGAATGCAGAGTTCCAAGAACAGCAAGAAGAGATAAGAAAGCCTTCTTCAGAGATCAGTGCAAAGAAATAGAGGAAAACAACAGAATGGGAAAGACTAGAGATCTCTTCAAGAAAATCAGAGATACCAAGGGAACATTTCATGCAAAGATGGGCTCGATAAAGGACAGAAATGGTAGGGACCTAACAGAAGCAGAAGACATTAAGAAGAAATGGCAAGAATACACAGAAGAACTGTACAAAAAGATCTTCACGACCCAGATAATCACGATGGTGTGATCACTGACCTAGAGCCAGACATCCTGGAATGTGAAGTCAAGTGGGCCTTAGAAAGCATCACTACAAACAAAGCTAGTGGAGGTGATGGAATTCCAGTTGAGCTATTCCAAATCCTGAAAGATGATGCTGTGAAAGTGCTGCACTCAATATGCCAGCAAATTTGGAAAACTCAGCAGTGGCCATAGGACTGGAAACGGTCAGTTTTCATTCCAATCCCAAAGAAAGGCAATGCCAAAGAACACTCAAACTACTGCACAATTGCACTCATCTCACACGCTAGTAAAGTAATGCTCAAAATTCTCCAAGCCAGGCTTCAGCAATACGTGAACCATGAATTTCCTGATGTTCAAGCTGGTTTTAGAAAAGGCAGAGGAACCAGAGATCAAATTGCCAACATCCGCTGGATCATGGAAAAAGCAAGAGAGTTCCAGAAAAACATCTATTTCTGCTTTATTGACTATGCCAAAGCCTTTGACTGTGTGGATCACAATAAACTGTGGGAAATTTTGAAAGAGATGGGAATACCAGACCACCTGACCTGCCTCTTAGAAATGTGTATTCAGGTCAGGAAGCAACAGTTAGAACTGGACATGGAACAACAGACTGGTTCCAAATAGGAAAAGGACTACGTCAAGGACGTATATTGTCACCCCGCTTATTTAACTTCTATGCAGAGTACATCATGAGAAACGCTGGACTGGAAGAAACACAAGCTGGAATCAAGATTGCCTCAGAGAAATATCAGTAACCTCAGATATGCAGATGACACCACCCTTATGGCAGAAAGTGAAGAGGAACTCCAAAGCCTCTTATTGAAAGTGAAAGTGGAGAGTGAAAAAGTTGGCTTAAAGCTCAACATTCAGAAAACGAAGATCATGGCATCTGGTCCCATCACTTCATGGGAAATAGATGGGGAAACATGGAAACAGTGACAGACTTTATTTTTCTGGGCTCCAAAATCACTGCAGATGGTGACTGCAGCCATGAAATTAAAAGACACTTTCTCCTTGGAAGGAAAGTTATGACCAACCTAGATAGGATATTCAAAAGCAGAGACATTACTTTGCCAACAAAGGTCCGTCTAGTCAAGGCTATGGTTTTTCCTGTGGTCATGTATGGATGTGAGAGTTGGACTGTGAAGAAGGCTTAGCGCCGAAGAATTGATGCTTTTGAACTGTGGTGTTGGAGAAGACTCTTGAGAGTCCCTTGGACTGCAAGGAGATCCAACCAGTCCATTCTGAAGGAGATCAGCCCTGGGATTTCTTTGGAAGGAATGATGCTAAAGCTGAAACTCCAGTACTTTGGCCACCTCATGCGAAGAGTTGACTCATTGGAAAAGACTCTGATGCTGGGAGGGATTGGGGGCAGGAGGAGAAGGGGATGACAGAGGATGAGACGGCTGGATGGCATCACTGACTCGATGGACGTGAGTCTCAGTGAACTCTGGGAGTTGGTGTTGGACAGGGAGGCCTGGCGTGCTGTGATTCATGGGGTCGCAGAGAGTCGGACATGACTGAGCGAGCGACTGATCTGATCTGATAACTGGTTCATTCTGCTGTACAGCAGAAACTAATACAACATTGTAAAGCAACTGTACTCCAACAAAAATTAATTTTAAAAAAGTTATTAATTAAAAAATCAATTAAGATACTATATTAGACAAATCTGTTGAATCAAATAGTAGCAAAACATGTCATTTTGCAACTTTAGGCTGCAGCTAAAAGTTCTTAAAGGGATCAAAGGTTATACTTTAGGGGAGAAATTTTCAGAAGGCTGAAAACAGATGACATAAAACATGTTAGAAAAACAAAGTAAATTAAGAGGAAGGCAGGAAATAACTTAGAAAGCAGAAATTAATGAAATGAAAAGCATGCAAAAACCCACAAAAGTGGGTCTTTAAAAGGATGAGTAAAATTGGCTGTGTTTTGGCAAGAGAATCAGGACACAGTGACAGCCTGTGTGGACAGCGTCAGGACGGAGAGGCGGGCGCAAGCAGACGCTGCGGGATCTTTCCAGAGGGAATCGGGAGCCGATTCTGAGCAGCTCCGGATGTGCAAACACAGCTAATGGGACAGATTCATAGGAATAACAGCTGACCACCAAATCCTGAAGGAGCTACAGAAAACCGAAAGTGCAGCATAATCCTTAAACCCCTGAAGCATTAGTCACAAGCCACCCCAGGAACCCTGGACACCAGGGCCCCTGCCTGTGCCCTCACCTCGGGGGACTGCCACCCTCGCAGATGCCCAGCACCCGCGGGCAGGCCTGGTTGGAGCCTTCTCAAACTGGCTTGTGTGGGAAACTGGCAGCCACAAGTGGAGAAGACATTTAACTGAAAGCGTTTACTCGAGAACCAAGTGTGAACTCAGAGAGGCAACCTGAGCGCACTGGAGACAGAGCGGGCTGTGCGTGAGCGTGGTGTCCAGACACTGGAAGCTCCTGCCTGGGTCTGAGCCCCACCCCATGGGGCCCCTCTGCAGGGGTGCCGGGGGACACTGTCCAGACCCCAGTCCCGCTTCCACGCCCAGAACCGGGTCAGGACAAATCCTTGATCTGAAGACCAGAGCTCCCATTCCAACAAGGTCTCTGGGGCTGAAGGTTATGTTTGTGAAGGCATCACAGAGCATCATTGTTAGCCAATTGTTAAGGGGCACAGGGGAGCTAGGGGAGGGACATAAGA
Source organism: Bos javanicus (assembly GCF_032452875.1). Classification (NCBI taxonomy): domain Eukaryota; kingdom Metazoa; phylum Chordata; class Mammalia; order Artiodactyla; family Bovidae; genus Bos; species Bos javanicus. The sequence continues at coordinate 143,784,413 of NC_083868.1, read as the reverse complement.
GTCAAAATGTACAATAAGCAGCTGCTGCCGATCCAAGCCAGGCCAGCACTCAAGGTCAGCCCTGGATGACCCAGAGCTCAGCCCAGGCACAGGTATGTGTGTGTCACACACACACACACACACACACAAAGAGCAATAAATGAAACTGCTGAGACAGGGAGATAATCCCTTCTGAGCCCACTAGAGTCCCTGAGAACAAAGCAGGACAGGCCCAGTTCACCCAAAACCAGAAACTGAACCCATGGCATAGATAGCTCAGTTGGTAAAGAATCCGCCTGCAATGCAGGAAACCCCGGTTTGATTCCGGGTCGGGAAGATCCACCAGGGAAAGGATAGGCTACCCACTCCAGTATTCTTGGGCTTCCCTTGTGGCTCAGAGACTGAACTCACGGCATAAACAGTTGGGGTCCCTGCAGAGCCCCCGCGTGGTCTCCCCAAGACTCACAAACACAGCTTCATGCCCTGAGAAGCAGCCTCGGAGCCACACAAGGATGGATGGGCGGGGCGCCCTGCCCGCACTGGGTGCACAGCCGGCAGTTGCCTCCCTGGGGCAGGCCGCCAGCACTTCTGATGCCCTCGGGGGTGCTTTAGAGGAAAACAAAGCTCCTTGTGATGTGCTGAGCCATGAAAAGATCCAGCACCAGGGTGAGGGGGGTTGTCAAGCTGGCACGGAAGCCAGCACTTCTGAGATGGACAGACCAGCACCCGGGCTGCCCACAGCCTGGTGGGCAGCGGCCTCTCCCATGTTCCAGAAAAGGGCCGAACACAGCAGGATGTGGCTTCTGCAGAAACAGGACCCACCAGCCTCTTGCTTGGCATCTGAGGGGCAGAGGGGAGAAGCATCGGGTGAGAGATGGTTGGGACCCTTGTCAGCCACCCAAGGACGCGTGCGCTGCTTTGGGGATGAGCTGGCATGGGGCTCAGCTGTGTCCATCTCTGTACCCCCTGCACGGCTCATGGCCCTGGGTCTCCTGTCCACATACTGTCATCCCTGGCAGCCCCGCCAGGACTCACCATCACCCCTCATGAGGCATCGCTGCTCTGACACACACGTGGTGCCTCACGTGTGACACCACCTTACAAACCGTCTTCACACGTGATATTTTCTAACCCTCATGAGCCCCTGGGGAGCAATGAGGAGCAGAGGGCCACCCCTAAGAAGTGTGAAGTCACCAGCTGGGGCCACTTAGGCCTGTGGCCCATCCCACGCCTCCACGGGGAAAATCAGTCTACCTGCCGCCAATCTGCATTGTGTGTGCGCGTGTTTGTGTGTTAGCTGCTCAGTCATGTCCAACTCTTTGCGACCCCATGAACTGTTCCCTCCAGGCTCCTCTGCCCATGGGATTCTCCAGGCAAGAATACTGGAGTAGGTTGCTATTCCCTTCTCCAGGGGATCTTCCTGACCCAGGGACTGAGCCTGGGTCTCCTGCAGTGCAGGCAGATTCTTCACCGTCTGAGCCCCCAGGGAAGCCCCGACTCGCGCTGCGGAAGCACAGGGGACAGTGTGGGTTGCAATGCTACCGAGGTTCATCGTAGAGCAGGGACAAAGCCTCTGCTTGCTGGATTTCAAAACCAGAAATAAAGCAGAAACAAAAGACTACCAGGCACCCAGAATGGTGTTATTCTCTCCATCATCACTGGTGGGTGTGGAGACAGGTGTGGTCTCTTCACGGTAAGTCTGCTATGTGGGTCTGCAGTGTTGGGACGGGCAGGATGCGCTCAGCGAGCCACCCAGGGGAGCATGGTGCCCACAGGACTCACCACAGGGAACGGAAAAAGCTCCAGGGCTGGCTGCTGACCTCACTGTCCACACCACAGGGCCAAGTGCAGCCCTGTGGTCTCTACCCAGGGACGGGGCAGGCAGATGGTGAAGGTCAGCAGTGGGACGCGAAGTGAGGAAAGCAGCCCATAAAGACAGCCTGCATGATGTGGTGTGTGCGCTTGTGTATGTGCGTGTGTGTGTGTGTGCACACGTGTGAGCCTCTGAGTGCATGTGTGTGCATCCTAGCTGGGTCTCGGGCTGGGGAAGGTGTCCTGGCACACTGACAGCTGGAGGATGAGCAAGAACCCACCAGGCAAAGGTCCAGGGCGCAGCCTCGGGGGAGAAGCCGAGCCCGGGTGTTGAGGGGACAGTGAGGACCAAGCAGAGGGGATGGCATCCTCTGAGCGTCACCACCATCAGCAGCGGCTAGAGCGGGCAAGGACGGGAACAGAACTGGGCTCACTGAGACAGAACCTCAATGGCCACAGGGAAGGGATCTGACGGGAGGGGGACTGGAGGCGGTCTTGGATGAGGCAGGGGGCAATGAGAAACATGGAGGAGGGGGTCGTGGGTGGGGCAGGGCCTGGCCTGGACACGTCACCCCAAGAGGCATGTTCACGGGTAAGGGAGAAACGGACAGGAGAGGACTGCTCAGGTCGGGGTGCCTGGTCCGGGGACGCACCAGCAGGGGACCCTGTGGGCCCAGGGTTTAGGAAGCAGAGCTGAGAGGACAGTGAGCTGGGGTCACGGCCTCACAGGTAATTAAAACACAAGGGGATCTTGGAGGCCCACAGTGGACATGAACACGGGCAGACCCCGCCCCACCAGACAACAACATTCCAAGTGCCTGACAGTCTTTCCATTCATGTTTAATTTCTATTAATAGCTTTGAAATCTGACATGTAACATGTACTAACCCCCTTTAAAAGATCACGCTCTTTCACCTTTACTGGTATATGCCAACACTGCAAGACGTATGGCAGTTTTCAGCTACCAATAACGTCTGGATGGTCTGCCTGTTCTAAAACCACAGACACCACCTCCATCACATGGACAACAGAGAAGTCAATGGGAAGTTAAGTTCATTGAGGACAAAATCAGAGTCACGTTTTGCAACTGTGTCCCAAACTGAATAAAGTGCTTAATGGAGATGTGTAGGGAGCGAGGGCCTCCGACGTTCCGCATCCTGGACACTGCTCTTGTCCCTGGCGAGGCAGTCCTAGGCCAGGACAAAACCCCCCAGGTTAGCTGAGTCCCTCAGGGCTACTCACACCATAGCATTCCTTAACTCCCACAATTGCTTTCTTCACCAGGATTTGTGTAGGTTTACCCTGGCAATCTCTTCAAGCTCTGAGTTCTGTTTAGGGGATCAAGTTTGTCAATGGCACCTTCAGAAGTCCCCTCTTATGAGTCCAGGAAATAAATCTATAATGGTTTATTTCTAGATCAGCCCCACTCCTGGGCTCCTGGGAGAAGCACAGCCCCTCCAGGGAGACAAAGTCTCCTGAACACAAGATCACAGCCCAGGGTACAAAGCACATGAGAACTGGGCTTCAGGGCGTGAGAGGCAGCATAGCAAAATGCTCAAGAAATCTAGACTTTGGTATTATTTTGTGTGTTTTTATTATGTTGGCATTATTCTTTGCAGTATATAAAATAAGTAGGGCTTCCCAGGTGGCACTAGTCAAAAAGAATCTGCCTGCAATGCAGGAGACCTGGGTTTGATCCCTGGGTCAGGAAGATTCCCTGAAGGAGGAAATGGCAACCCACTCCAGTATTCCTGCCTGGGAAATCCCATGGACGGAAGAGCCTGGTGGGCCCACGAAGAGTTGCATGAAACTGAGCACACATATAAAATAAGTATGCTTAGAGATAAGAGAAGAACTTGGAACACATGCAAAGAAAAGAGCACCAAGCAAGAGAAGAGGCAGGTTTGGAGAGAACTACCGAGGACATTTAAGAACAAGAAACAGGGACTTCCCTGGTGGTCCAGTGGGTAAGACCGAAAAGACCCTGATGCTGGGAGGGGTTGGGGGCAGGAGGAGGAGGGGACGACAGAGAATGAGATGGCTGGATGGCATCACTGACTCAATGGACGTGAGTCTGAGTGAACTCCGGGAATTGTTGATGGACACGGAGGCCTCGAGTGCTGCGATTCATGGGGTCGCAAAGAGTCAGACACGACTGAGCTACTGAACTGAACTGAACTGAACTGAACTGAACTCCTGATGCAGGGGGCCTGGATTCGATCCCTGGTCGGGGAACTAGATCCCACTTGCTGCAACTAAAGATCCCACATGCCGCAGCTAAGACCCAGTGCAACCAAATAAATCAATGAATAAAGATAAAATATTTTTTTTAAAGGAATGAAAATTAGGATCACTGAAATGAAGAGTTTAATGTGCAGGTTAAGTAGCAGATAAGACAGAGATGAAGATACAGCTGGAAAACGAGAGCGGAAAGTGGAGGAATTCACCGAGAACATGGTGATAAAAAAAAAGACTAAAAGACAAACATGAGCAAGAGTATGAGACTTGGAAAATGGTGTGACAAAGTCAGGCATAAGGTAAATTGAAGCAAAAGTCAACAGAAGAATGGCTGAAATTTTTCCAGAATTCCCGAGAGACACAAAACTTTATCCTCAGGAAGCACACTGACTCCAAAGCAGGATAAATAAGAAGAAACCCACTCTAGAGATGCCACCATGAAAACAGAGAACGCTGGATGTAAAAGGGACCACAAACACAGTGGAGAGGGAACATCGCTCACGCAGGAAGGGCAGAGGGACCAGCAGATGGCCCCTGGAGACAGTACGCGGTGACATGACCGTCCACGTCTGTGCCTCTGCCCACAAGCCTTCCGAGCTGAAATCAATAATAAATGTATAAGCTAAAATCCCCATGCACTTAGAAAATAAAAGTACCTTCCATATCATTCATGGGTCACAGAAGAGTAAACAGATATTTAAATGCTCAAAAAAGAAGAGGGTGGCAGAGGATGAGATGGTTGATAGCATTACTGATTCAATGGACATGAACTTGGGCAAACTCCAGGACGTAGTGAGGAACAGGGAGGCCTTACATGCTGCAGTCCATGGGGTCACAAAGAGTCAGACATAATTTAGCAACTGGACAACAAAAATGCTCAAAATCTGAACAATAATACTAAAGTGAAGATGCTCAGTCGTGGCTGACTCTTTGCGACCCCATGGACTGTAGCCAACTAGGCTCCTCTGTCCGTGGAATTTTCCAGGCAAGAGTACTGGAGTGGGTTGCCATTTCCTTCCAGGGGATCTTCCAGACCCAGGGATCAAACCCAGGCCTTCTGCATTGCAGGCAGATGCTTTACCATCTGAGCCACCAGGGAAGCCAAACAATGATACTGCTACACTCCAAAATATACCAGACACAGGACTATAGAACCAGGAAGAAACGTTTAACTTTAAATTCTTACGAAAGAAATAAAGCTTGAAAATTAAGAAACTATGCTTACAAAAATAACAAGGAAGTTAAGCTTTCAACTCAATAACCTGTAAAGAGATCACCAGGAAAAAAACCCAGAAAGAGTAGAAATAAATGATGACAATGGGAGGATAAATTAACGACAGGAGAACCAAAAACGTGATGGACGTGCGAGTTGGCTGAGAGTCAGCTCTTTGTGAGCAGCAAGGAAACAGATAAACCTCTGCTGAGATAAATTGAGAAAAAAGAAAAACAAAAACAATTCTAGGAATGAAAGGTGGAGCTTAATGTCAGATACCATGGAGATTAAAAAATTAAGAAAATATTAAGACCTTTTTACCAAGAAATTGACAATGTTATTGATGTGGGCCCTAGGGTAGAGAGGTCTAAGATGGCTCCAAGGTTCACACCTTTGAGTGTGGGCTGGACCTAGTGACTGGCTTTCAAGAAAAGTAGTGGAAGGTGGCCTCCAAGATGGGGTTTACAGCACTGAGTCTTCGACTAGCTGGCTCACACTCTCTCCCCGTCTTGCTCTGATGGACAAACTGCCAGGATGGACAGAACAACTGGCAAAGACCTGAATTCTGTTGACAGCGTGAATGTACCTGAAGAAGGACCCTTGCCCTGTCTCGCCTTTAGATAAGACTGCAGCCTCTGTGACACCCGGTCACAGCCCATGAGAGACCTGGGCCTGAGAAGTCAGCTACACTGAGCCTGGATTCCTGGACCACAGAAACGGTGAGATGGAAAGTGTTGTTGAGAGCCAGGAAGTGTTGGGGTCACTTGTTACATAGCAACAATGCAGGTCACTCCTTAGAAAAATAACACCAAATCTTATTTTAAAAAGACTAGAAAAGCTGAACAGATCAGTAGCTAGTAAAAGAATCAATCAAAATGTAAAAATCTGTCCATACAAAAGCCAGGCCCAGGACAAGAAACACATCACCTCAATCTCACATGGGAGGGAATACCACCCACTTGGATGATGAGATGAGTGTAACCTGGCCCCAAACCCATTGGGACAGTGCAAGAGAGGACAGTTACAAGCCATGCACACTTCTAAACAAAGGTGCAACAAATTCTAAACAAAATCTCAACACACCAAGTACGGTAACGCAGTAAAATACGTCATGGTTGAGATGGGGTATTTCCTGAAAAGCAGGAAAATCTACTCGTGTTCTTTTACCATATTAACTGATAAAAGGAGAAAATTTTATACGATCAGCTCAACACACACGGAAAAAGTCTTTGATAAAGCAACACCTTCAGTCAAATATTCACGACATCTATCTGGAGAAAACCATAATTTAAAAAGATACAAGCCCCTCAGTGTTCACAGCAGCACTGTCCACAATAGCCAGGACATGGGAGCAACCTAAATATTCATCAACAGAGGAACAGATAAAGAAGATGTGGTACATGTACACAGTGGAGCAGTACTCAGCCATAAAAAGAAGGAAATAAGGCCATTTGCAGCCACATGGATGGACCTAGAGACTGTCATACTTAGTGAAGTTAGTCAGAGAGAGACAAATACTATGGGATATCGCCTGCATGTGGAATCTTAAAAAATGGTACAAACGAACTTATTTACAAAACAGAAATAGAGTTACAGATGTAGAAAACATATGGTTACCAGGGGGGAAAGGGATAAATTGGAAGATTAGAATTTACATATATGAACTATTACATATATTAATAAAATAGATAACTAATAATACCTACTATATAGCACAGGGAACTCCACTCAGTGTTCTGTAATGCCCTATTGGGAAAAGACTTTTAAAGTGTGGGACTGTGTGCATGCATAACTTATTCACTCCACACCCGAAACTAACACAGCACTGTGAATTCACTGCGCTCCAAAGGAAATTTTAAGAAGCAAGCAAGGGAAAAAGGTATATATGGTTCCTGTATTTCAGAAAGAAGTCAAATATTTGTATAAACATGACAACTCTTTTAACTGGAAAGGGGGGAGTCTACAGAAAAATAAGCATTCTCACAAAAGCATTTTATTTTTTGTGACTTGTTTTAAATGGGTAAGCTAATCTGAGGAGATACAGTAATACATTGTAACTCCTCCCAGCTACACTATCCCACCCTTGTAAGAAGTAACACCTTACCCCTTGAGTCTCTTCCCAGTATGTCCTCATTGCAACACTAGGAAGGGGTTCTTACCACCCCCCCCATTCCATATGACTTGCCCTAAACCCCGCCCTCTCCCCAGCAGTGCCTCGGGACACAGCACGCAAGCTGCTGTGGCCATCCTGCCCATGTGGGACCACACACCAAGTGCGCCTAGATGTGGAAGCCGCTCTGCAGACATGGCCGTGCTTCTGTAACACCCCGCAGCTCACACTCACATTAGCGCACCTTGGCTCACATCTGCGCCCACACGTGGCCCAGGCACTCTCTTTACATTCTGGCCACCCCAGTGGAGAAGGCCATCATCTCACCACGCTGTTATTTTTGCATCTCCCTGATAACCAGTGAAGGTGAGTCTTGAATCTCTTCACCTCTTTATTTCCTTCCATCTGCTAGCTCCTTTGTTCCCAGGAGGAGCAACAGGAAGATTCGGAACTAAGCAGCCTCCATATTGGTACCAACACCAAACGGGAAAACTGAACAGATTCCCTGAAAACCAGGAATAATGACCAAAGCGCCGCATCACATTTGCCTGCAGTACAGTCCTGACGCCCTGGCCCAGGCAGCAAAACAGGACGGGACAATGCTAAAGGTGTAAGGAAGAGACAAGCACTTTCTGTCCATGCAGCAAATCCCCCAACGCTGCAAAGAATTTATAAGAAAAAGAGATTGGCAAGGTGCCCGGATAGCAATCAATATCCAAAATCAACTCCCTTTCTGCTCAACACCAACAAGAGTTAGAATTTTTTTAAGTAAAAAAAGAAATAAAATGTGAAAACACCACTTATAAAAGTAACAAAAATAAGGACACTTGGGAATACATTTAACCACAAAGTATAAGATAGTGTGCAGAATAGTAGGTAGAGAGCCCTAGTAAAAGCCATGTAAGAAGACTGACATTAATGGAAACACATCACCTCTACAGCAGGAAGACTTCATACCATAGAGATGAAATCTACCCCCCAGATGATCTACAGAACTGGTGCAGTTTTGATCTAAATCTTTGACAAAGTTTTTCAGGAAACTTGACACACTACTTTTAACACATACACAGGAAAACAAAGAGCAAGATCAGCCAGGTGCTCTAGAGACCCCGGGTGGCAGGGGTAGTGGGGTGCATGCCCAGAGAGCAAGAGGGTCAGGTTGAGGGGCCACCCATGCACACACATCGACCAGAGCGGCAGCAAACCCAGTGGAGGGACCTGGACACGTGACTGCAGTGGCCCCACAGGTCAGCAGGGAAAGAGGGCCACCCGGCGGAGGCTGGAATCAGGACAACTGTACTCTGCATGGGGACAGAGCCCCTACCTGTCACCACCCAGAAGCCACTCCCGAGGGATGGAGGGCTTCAGCGTGGAAAGCAAACAGTCCAACTTCTATAAGAAAACACAGGAGAACACACAAGTGACCCCAGGACTTCTCAACTGCATTTGAAAAGCTGAAAAGGTGGATAAACTCTACATTACATCAAGAATTTCTATTCATCAAAAAAAAGTAAAAAGACCAGACCCAGCTAAGCAAGACGCCAGAAGCACACATTAGGACAAGATTATTATCCTCAATGCACAAGGAAATACCTCATACAGAACCGTATGCAAGGAATACATAAGGAAAACCTATCGCCCAACAGGAAAACGGGTGAAGGAATTCACAGAGGAGGAAAGGCATCTAGCAGCAAGTGCAGGGGGAGGCTCAGCTCCATCTGCCAGGAAACAAATCCAGGCCACCACCAGTCACATTCTGAATCCGACCTATTGGCAAAACTTTCAAAAAATATTTATTTGGCACACGGGATCTTTAGTTGGGGCATGCAGGATCTAGTTCCCTGACGAGGGATGGAAACGGGTTCCCTCCATTGGGCGAGCCATCCTAGCCGCTGGACCACCAGGGAAGTCCCTCCACTTGCAAAACTGAATGACTACACTGGGTGCTGAAGAGCAGGTGGGTCCACTGAACACCCTGTGGGTGGCTGTGCAGTCGGAGTCTCTCCTGCTGCTGCTGCGTCACTTCAGTCGTGTCCGACTCTGTGCGACCTCATGGACGGCAGCCCACGAGGCTCCCCGTCCCTGGGATTCTCCAGGCAAGAACACTGGAGTAGGTTGCCATTTCCTTCTCCAATGCATGAAAGTGAAAAGTGAAAGGGAAGTCGCTGAGTCTTGTCCGACTCTTAGCGACTCCATGGACTGCAGCCCACCAGGCTCCTCCGTCCATGGGATTTTCCAGGCAAGAGTACTGGAGTGGGGTGCCATTGCCTTCTCCATGGAGTCTCTCCTATCTCTCTGCAAACAGCCCAGTGTAGGCATCACTGCCCGGACTTCCCCACCCAGCAGTACCCTTCAGAGAATGCTAGAGGGCTGCATGGCTCCACATGTGTAACCAAGACGTGTGGACACAGAACATTCTATCAAAGTATAGAGCAAGATTATACTTGGGGGATCATAGCTCAGTTGGTAAAGAATCCGCCTGCAAAGCAGGAGACCTGGGTTGGGAAGATGTGCTGGAGAAGGGATAGGCTACCCACTCCAGTATTCTTGGGTTGGGAAGATGTGCTGGAGAAGGGATAGGCTACCCACTCCAGTATTCTTGGGCTGCCCTTGTGGCTCAGCTGGTAAAGAATCCGCCTGCAACGTGGGAGACCTGGGTTTGATTCCTAGCTTGGAAAGATCCCCTGGAGAAGGCAAAGGCTACCCACTCCAGGATTCTGGCCTGGAGAATTCCATGGACTGTATAGTCCATGGGGTTGCAAAGAGTCCGACACAACTGAGCGACTTTCACTTTCAACGCTTACATAGAGCAAGATGAGGAGTGCCTTCCACTAAATGCATTTGGTATCAGTAAACATTACGTTTTGCAGACTTCATCTTTACATGGACCTTGGGAGGGCCTCCTGCAGGCACCCAGAGACACACAGAGCTCCTTTGTTTCCTGACACCTCTCTGGGTACCAGCTTCTCCTTCCCTCCACCCATTCTCACGGACCCCAACCCTGTTTCCAGCAGCCATGCTTGAGAAGGAAAGACAGTTCATCTGGACATGAGATCCTGGGGTTTTGTTATTCATCTTTTTGTTTGTTTGCTTCTCTTGCATGCATTTTGTCCTCATTTAATTGGCTCACTGACTTTATTTTGAAAATTACACAAATATTTTAGACAAGAGGTTGTAAAAATAGTGGCCCACAGTCTAAATTCAGGCAGGAACATTTTCCATTTGCCTGCACAGCTTGTTAAAAATAAATAATTGTATATAAAGATCTAGGTTTCTGGCTGGTTTCAGCAGCCAAAGAGCTAGCGACTTGGGTACCATAGCTGCATGGCATGTCTGCTGGGGGTCCATGGCTGAGGGTCAGAGGCTAGGGGCCACTGGCTGGAGGTCAGTGGGGTCAGTGGCTGGGGGTCAGGCAAGACACATCTGAGAGAAGAAGCGTACAGTCATCATTCATGTTTGCTTGGCCACCCTGGCCTAGCACTTGTCCCATCTGTGTTTAGAATTTTCACATATAGCTTTTTTACCAAAATAGAAACATTTATATCTGATAACAGGCTTCCCTGGTGGCTCAGATGGTGAAGAATCGGCCTGCAATGCAGGAGACTTGGGTTCAATCCCTGGGTTGGGAAGATGCCCTGAAGGAGGGCATGGCAACCCACTCCAGTATTCTTACCTGGAGATTCCCCATGGACAGAGGAGCCTGGAGGGCTACAGTCCACAGGGTTGCAAAGAGTCAGACACGACTGAGCAACTAAGCACAGCACATACCCAATAACTCATTAAAATTTAAAGAAGAGAAATGCCAGGTACAGAGCACTTGGGGCTCCAGGAAAACCCCCTGCTGCCTTGGAGCTTGGAACCACAGGCCACCGATGCACCTTCTACCAAATGTTCTAGAACTTGAGTAACAGTAGTAAGTGCCCACTGTAGGAAACTGAACACACTGCCCCGTGCTGACATGTGTGCTCTGGCCTTTGTCATCTATCTGCAAGCGTCTGCTTCCTCTCATCGCTGGACACTCTCGTTTTGTACCAGTTCCCCACAGCAGCCATGTATGGATGTGAGAGCTGGACCAGAAAGAAGGCTGAGCACTGAAGAATTGATGCTTTTGAACTGTGGTGCTGGAGAAGACTCTTGAGAGTCCCTTGGACTGCAAGGAGATCAAGCCAGATCAAACTAAAGGAATTCATTCTTGAATATTCATTAGAAGGACTGATGCTGAAGCTGAAGGCTCCAATACTTTGGCCACCTCATTCCAAGAGCCAACTCATTGGAAAAGACCCTGATGCTGGGAAAGATCGAAGGCAGGAGGAGAAAGGGATGACAGAGGGTGAGATGGTTGAATGGCATTACTGACTCAATAGACATAAGTTTGGGCAAACTCCTAGAGACGGTATAGGATGGGGGGCCTGGTGTGCTGCAGTTCATGGGGTCATAAAAAGTTGGACACAATTTAGCTGCTGAACAACATCAACACTACTTATAGTAAAGGAGCCAAAATAAAAGCTCAAGGGAACCCAACAGACTGCAGGGCTTTTCCTAAAACTAAACCAAAACTTTGCCCAGGCCAAGGGATCATTTTTACTGTCCTTCTACTTCTGTGGAGTCCAAGTCACTAAACTTTGTCTCTGAGGCTGCGACGGCACTTTGACACACAGAAGGCCCTCAAAAGAGAAGCTGCTTCCCGGGGTACAGAGGGGTGCCTGCCATTCCTGGCTGCAAGACGCAGGGTGGAGCTGAGGACCCCAGGCTGACCTTCTCAGAGCTGCGACTGAGGCCCGTCCTCCCAGTCCTCTGCCCCGTCTCCCACCCCACCCCACACAGGCCAGGCGCAGGATCACCCCTCCTCCCCTCCCTACAGCTTCCACAGCAGCCCCCCACAAACCTCCTGCACTTCCCATCTTGGCATCCTCCTCTCATGGAGCCTGGACAGGTGAAGTCTTCATCCAACAATCTGATTTGTGTTAGTTTGACGAAAATCGCTGCTAGAGAATCGTATTTTGCAAGGTATACCATCAATTACTTTCTCTCTGAACCTAAGGATTAGATTACGTGTATCTTCCTAAGAAAAGGTGCGTTCATTTTTTTCATTCACTCAACCAATCATTCCAGTTAGTCTGGAATAACAGTCTAATTAGAAACCAAAGTATGAAAAGCATTAACACAATCATTGACACATTCTCCACATTGAGAGTCGATACCCATGGGCTCACAGGCCACTCCCCTACCCCGGGGGTGCACCCATGGGGCTCACAGGCCTCAGGAGAGCAGAACCGGTAAAGGTGTTTCTGCTGCAGCTTTTACTGCTGCTCCCAGTAGAACTCACTACTAACCTTCTGCTGCTGATTTCATTCCCCGCCCACTTTCAGAAAGGAACCGAGGAGCCACATCAATGATGCATGGCCTCCCTGGGCCACCTGGGGACAGGCCTCTCGGCTGCTGGCGGGCGGCTCCCACCATGAGCACCCAGCTTCAGTTTTTAGTCCTGTGTGATGCCAAGTTCTCCTGCCTGGGAGAAGACTTCTGCCTGTCACAGTATCAAAGGACACATTTCTTTCAATTTGCTAACACCAGCATCTACAATGTATCCTATCCATGACCTTCTAGCTGCGCTTGGGAAAAGATGTGGCCAATTAAAGCACAGCGTCCAAGGCCACAGGCCCCAGCCCTGCAGCGAGAACTTGGGCCAACTTTCCCCGTGGATCTGCTCCTCCACCTACAAAAAGACACATAGGCACTGCCGCCAGATTATCTGTGTTTCAGTTTCTGGCACTTTGGTCAAGACAGATAATCAGGGCATGGTGAATTCTTCTAAATAACTAAATAAGAGTCTGTACGAGGTTGAACCAGTACTGTGTTTGCCTAAAATCCAGCATTTTGAAATGAGCAATTTAGGGCTTCTTAGGTGGCTCAGAGGTGAAGAATCTACCGGTAATGCAAGCGACATGGGTTCAGTCACTGGGTCAGAAAGATCCCCTGGAGAAGGAACTGTCACCCCACTCCAGTATTCCTGCCTGGAAAATCCTATAGACAGAGGAGCCTGGCGGGCTACATACAGTCCATGGGGTCACAAAGAGTCAGCATGACTGAGCAACTAGACAACAACGGCAACAATTTAGGATTACTCTTAATTATTAGGAAGTGGTTTCAGAAACAACAGACCAAGTCCAAGTCATTTCAACTTTACAACATGAAGCAACTTATTTAAAACCTCAAGCATTCCTTGGTTAACCAAAAGTAAAATCTATGAACCTTCCAAGCAATCGTTTTAAGAAATTCAGTCCAACCTTCCTGTAACTGTACATTTATCGATGAGAAGATCGAGTAAATATTCCATGTCACACAGTACAAATCATTAAGAAAGGAATAGATACATGCAGCCAACTGCATCCAGTGCTCTGCTCTATAAATATTAATCAGCCACAACTTGTAACAGTGAGATATTAGAGTTTTTGATGAGGCCCAAGAGAGGAGAGAAAAAGACAGAAGCAGAAGCCACTACTTTTGCCCCAGGTGGACTCTGACGGAGTCGGGGCCTCACTGCTGAGAGCAGGGGCTGGGGTACTAACCTCTGCTGAAGCTGATCTCTGAGTCTGCTCCACTGGGTCAGGCCGAAGGCCGGTGGAAGGTGTGTGGTTTGGAGTCAAATGTGATTGGACACGTCAGCAACACCCTCCCCACTCCAGAAAACCCCGTAAATTCAACTCTTCTCAAACACAGTTTCTGGTTTTCATTTTCCTTGTTTATAGGGATTTCAACATTTCCCTCCCATCTCTGATTTGACTAGAGATAAAAGTGTTCACAGATGTTTAGCAGACTGATAGGGCTGACAAGACGGGCGTCCAAGGATCTCAGTTCAGATTCTGGTCATGCTGATCTGTGACCCACCCTTCAGGAGGTAACGGAACCTCTGGCTTTTCCCAGACCACTCTTCTCCAAGGCTGAAGTGCCATTCAGGGGTGTCATGTGTAAAAGCCTGATCCTGCATATCAGGAGCCATGCTAGCAAACAAGGGAAGCAGAAGTAAAAACAGACAGACCAGGGCCTTCCCTGCTGGTCTGGTGGTTAAAATCTGCCTTGCAACACAGGGGACTCTGCTTCGATGGCTGGTCAGGGTGCTAAGATCCCACATGCCATGGAGCAATGTAGTCCATGTGTCACAACTAAGATCCGATGCAGTCGGATCTTATATAAATGAATAAATAGTTTTTAAAAATCACTTTGGTGGATACACTTCTTCTAACTTCCAAAATAAACTTTGTTCAGTTTGCTTCCCTGGCCCTAGCACCCCGACTTGTGACAGACACGCAGAAAGTCAGCTGGCCCTCCCAGGCAGCACAGAGTCCTTGCCGGAGGTGGCTCCTAGAGCCCACACCCTGGCAACTCAAGTGTCCCCTGGGCCTCTTCCTTCACCTCCTGCCACTTTCCCTGCTTCCGCACTTTCTCCGGGCCACACTGCTCAGCCTCAGACCTCTGGACAGAGGTGCCTGGGCGGGGCCCAGCACAGCCAGTCTGCATGTGCATGGAACATGGAGCCACCTGTCCCCCCCAAGGCCGCGAGGGCCAAGGGGCCCTGAGCGCGCTGAATCTCAGTCACACTTGTGTGCATTGTGGATGTCAGCCACATGGTGCGTATGAACCGCAATCACAGGTCCTCTTTTTTTATACAATGTAATCAAGAAGGTCCCCTCAGGGCTGAGAAAAGGATACAGAAGTGAGTTGTAACAGGACAACTCTGAAACTTTGAGGGAGAGGAGAAGTGGAGTCAGGATGGCCTCAAAGGGGAAATAACCCAATTAGAAAAAGTTCAGATTCTCCCTGAGACCCCCAGGAAGCTTTTCAACAGCAGAGGAAGTTGATTACCAGCCTGGGGATGACCACAACCAGCCTGCAGAGCTGTCATTTAGACCCCCGGGGTCCCCTAGCCTCTCCCACAGCACACAGCCGCCACACACCACCCGGGATCTGGGGTCTCCGTGATTCCACCCTTAATATGGGTGTCAGTTCTCATTCTAGTCAGTCACAAGGCCAACAGCCCACCGTCATTTTTCCTTCTCATAGGATCGAATTTCCTATAGAAAGGAACCTAATTGCTCCAGTATTCTCTAAGAGGAGGTTTTATATTGTGCCTAAAAAAAAGTCTGGGGAGCCATTTATAAAATCATTTCCCCTATTTCACCCAACTTCTTTCAAAAGTTGAAAGAAAGGAAGAAAGAAGAGAGAAGAAGGAGAGACAGAGAGGACCTGCCCATTATTTGCAGGCAGCTTCATCTGCTAGTCATCCTCCCTTCCTGAGACCCTGGGAGGGCAGCATCAGGCGTCCCTGGGCCCTCTGGCCGGCCCTGGGGGTGAAGGTGGTTTTCCTCCCAAACGGCTCTTGGATCATTGACCGGCCCCATCACCTGACTGGAACCGTGAAAAAGCACAGTCGGCCTTTGGTCCAAACGCCAGAGTCAAATCGGAACGCTCAGCCCCACCACAGCCTGCGGTCCCACCTGCAGCCCTCCCCTCCCGGCAGAGCAAAAAGTGAAACTAACCCGTGGCCGCAGCGCGCAGGGTCGGGGGCGCGCGCGGGGTCCCCGCTACCAGCTCCCCGAAACCCGGCGGGGGCGCGTGGCGTCCACCCGGAGCAGAGGGGCCCAAGGAAGTCCGCGGGGCGAGGGGCAGGGGTGTCGTTCCCTAGCCCAGCCCGGCAGCCCGCCCCTCCTAGGGCGCCCCGGCCCCAGCCGCGCGCCTGGCTGCAGCGCCCCAGGCCGGCCGGCGAGGACGGGGACAGGCTTGGGCCTGGCCGGCCGAGGCCCCGGAGGCTGGGAGGGAACCCACGGCCCGCCGTCCCCAGTCCCGGTCCTCCAGTCCTCCCGCAGGCCCCGCGCCCGGCGGAGCGCAGCCGGCCTGCTGCGCCGCGGGGCCCGGGTGGGGGCGATCTGGGGATACAAGGGGGGCCGATCTCGGGCGGCGGGGAGGGGGCCGACCTCGGTGACGCGCCGCTCACCTGCAGCCGCCGCCACCTGCTCCTCGCGCGCGTGGCCCCGGCGTCGCCTCCGCTCCGGGCCGCTCGGTCGCTGCGCTCTGGCCCTGGGCGCGCCCGGCCCTGCGTCGGGCCTCAGCGAGTGCGGCGCCCGCCGCCCCCGGCCCCCATCCCGCCCCGCCCGGCCCGCCGCCCTCCGCCCTCGGCCGCGCCGCCCCGCCACTTCCTGTGCGCGGCGATCCCACAGTTCCGCCGGCGCGCGGGGCGGCGGGGACACGCGGGGAGGGGACATGGGACCTGCGGAGGGGACACAGGGCGGAGACCGGCCAGGGGGCCGCGGGAGTACTCGGGAGAGCGGGGAGGGAATACGAGGGGGGAGGGGAGCGGGGACACGCGGGGGGACACGGGGGGGTAAGCCAAGGGGACAGGGAGGTACCAGGGGACAGCGGGCGGAACACGGGACGCAGAGGGAGACAGGACGACATGGGGTTGGCGGCCTGGCCGGACGCCGGCTGTGAAGGGACGGCCGGGGTCCAGTAACGGACTCGGCTGGAGGACCCGGCGGTCTTGGGGCGGCGGAGCACGTGGATGCGGAACCAGCGAGGTGGGTGGAGGGCGGGGACCCGTGGGGGGCACACAGGGCATGCGTGCGGGGTGGGCCTCGGGTCAGGGGGGGGCCTGCACGGTGGGGGCGGGGCACACGGGGTCGGGGAGACAGTACCACGGACCGTGCTGATCGCGTGGACACCCCCTCCCCCAGGGGCCCGGGGAGGGCACGGGGGTGTTACCAAGAATTAAATCCCCCCGCGCCCCTCTCCCCCGTCCAAGGTTACCGCGGTGCGGGGCGGGTCACGGGGGCTGCAGTGGGAAACGTCCTGGGAACCAGCGTTCCCATTGGATTCAGACCCAAGTGGAGCCCCTTTGACTTATTTACAGTTGGCTCCCGGCTGGCAACCTTGTATCCTTGTATCGGCTTTTGACAGTGGAGCAAGCTTCCCCGAATGGGGGTGGGGTTTGCCAGGGGGACCTCAGACCGGCCTTGCTAGCCCAACCCCTCCACTGTGGTCACTGACACTGTCCTCTCCTGAGCAGTTGGACAGGGCTGCCTGCGTCCCCTCAGGCAACTGGCCCAAGGGAGCGGCCAGGCTGCACAGAGGTAGAGGGTCATTACCGCTGTGTCCTCCCCGCTCCATACCTCCGTGTGGCCTGCCCTCTGCTTGAGTCCCCGCGTCCAAGGTGGACCTCCTGAGCTTGGAGGAGCTTCATTTGAAAACTACTTACAGTACCAGGTGCTGTTGCTGTCTGCTGTGCCTTATTTTAAGCCTCCTCAAATTATTTCAGAAAACACCAACTAAAATAAAATAAACAGACCTGCACCTGTTCTACTCACAGTCCCTTATCCTTGAAAAAGGAGATATGTTTGCAACGCTCATGCGAATTTAATACCTGTGAAGCCTGGGTCCTTGCACTGCTGCCTGGACACGACAGTTGAAGCTCCACAGGCACCTGAAGGTGTGTGTCCAGGAGGTTGTGACACAGCATATACTTACAAAAAAATAAAAATAAACCTGAAACAACAAGACACCTCATTTAAAAAAAAAAACTCTGAAATGTTCATTTAGCAATATTTTTCTTCTAAAACATTCAAATTGTAACTGATTCTATACGTGCTGATAGTACATAATCTCTGAGATTTAGGCAAAATCCAGAGCATTGAGTATCTGACCATCCCTTTTCTGTATCAAAAGCAATGGATGAATATACACACCCAGAAAACTTCTGGAAGGATAAACAGACTGTCGTCGGCTGTGCTGCAGTGAACTAGGTAGTAAAGTTTAAATATATCATACCCACACACTTTATAATTACTTTTTAAAAACTGAATAAAATGTACCTCATCATTTGGACATTTGCGCATATGTGTGCTAAGTTGCTTCAGTCTGGGGCAACCCTATGGACCATAGCCTGCCAGGCTCTGCTGTTCATGGTATTCTCCAGGCAAGAATACTTGAGTGGGTTGCCACGCCCTCCTCCAGGGGATCTTCCCAACCCAGGGCTCAAAGCACATCTCTTATGTCCCCTGCATTGGCAGGCAGGTTCTTTACCACTAGGGCCACCTGGGAAGCCCTTAGACATTTAATGCCCCCTTAATAGTTACTCTGAGATTTTTTTTTTTTTTTTTTTTTTTTTTTCGTACTCTGAGATTTTAGATCAACTCAAAACACTGTATTTGTCTCAAGAGCATAAATTGTCAGCAATCTAATCTGTATTCAGTGGGAATCTATGATCACTCAGACCCCAGCTGAGCAGAAATTTGCCTCTGGAAAAGCTCGGCTGAACACATGAACAGAGCAAACATACAAAAGGAACTTGAAAGTGAGCGGAGCAGACCTGAGCTCCTGCTCGTGTCACCAGGAGATGTGGTCACCACGAGGGTTTACTGAGAGCTGTTATTTCACCTCCTTATCACAACAAGGCCACTGTTATCGTCCCATTTTACAATTACAAAACTGAGGCCCAGCAAAGCTGCGCAGCTTTTCCACGGGTACACAGCCAGCAGCAGAGCCAGCAGCCTGGCTCCAGGCCCCAACCCACCCACAGGGATGGAGCTTCTCAAGAGCGCAGTAAGGATGCTATCTTGCTAGGAAAGAAACTCAGGTCCCCAGCCTACTGAATTAAAATGGGGAAAGGATAAGTCTCACCTAGAATATTATTTGGCACAGGTATGTAGCAAGAGGGGGGTGGATTTTTGCCATGAATAAGCCAAAAGAAAGTGGGGGCTGAGCACTGAAAATGGGTATGAGCCAGGCTGTAGGAGAAGGCCTGTCCTGGTCATTATCTGCTCTAATTCTTAGAACGGACTTGCTGGCATACTATGTCACAAAAAAGGAAACTAGAGCCTGAGAGGTGATCCCAAATCAAATGGCAGACAGCTGCTCACCCCAGGCCCAGAAGGGATCTTTCCAGCTCTGAGACAGTCTCATAGGGACCATTCCTGTCAAGACCATCTCAGGAGCTGGGAGCAAAGGTGAGGGGCCAGGCAGGTCTGGAGATGGGCGATACCGCCTGACAGGTGTCTCCTAAAGTAGCTGGACAAACCGCCGCAGAACTGAGAGCCGAGGTCTGGACTCTTAGTATTCTTTCTCTGTAAAACCAGGAGATCCACACCTGGACTTCCATGATCCCAAGAGTGTGCCAGGAGAGCCACAAGCCCTGGGGCTAATTCAAGCGCTTTTGAAAGTCTGTAAGGCAAAGGACTTCCCTGGTGGTTCAGTGGCTAAGACTCTGAGGTCTCAACGCAGGGGGCCTGGGTTCAATTCCTGGTCGGGGAACTAGATCCCACATGCTGCAACTCAGATCCAGTGCAGCTGAATAAATAAAATTAAACGTAAATATTAAAAAAGAGTGTTTGGGCTTCCCTGGTGGCTCAGTGCTAAAGAATCTGCCTGCCAGTGCAGAAGACACAGGTCCGATCCCTGGTGTAGGAAGATCTCACCTGCCACGGAGCAACTAAGCCCACGTGCCACAACCACTGAACTTGTGCTCTAGAGGCCACGTGCCCCAACTATTGAGCCCACGTGCCATAACTACTGAAACCTGCATGCCCTACAGTGCATACTCTGCAATGAGAAACCACCACAGTGAGTATCCTGAGCGCTGCAACTAAGAGCAGCCCCTGCTCGATGCAACTAGAGAAACGTCTGAAGCAACGAAGACCCAGCACTGTCAAAAATAAATACATAATTTATTTTTTAAATGAAGAGTGTTGACAAGTGGGGAACGCAATGCAGAGGGACTCCAGGGAGAAACCTGGCCTGATCAGCCCACAAGTCAAAGTCGAGGTCACAAGAGTGGTGAAGCCAGTGCCCAGCCCAGGACAGACCTCAGGCAAACCTCCAGCATACAGGGAAGCTGGCTGCAGTGGTGAAGCCCCAGGGTTGAATCTGGTCTCACCTTGTACTAGCTACTCAGCCAAGCGGGGCCGACTGGCTGCTGTGTGTGGTCATTCTGTCCTGGGGACTGAGGCGCTTGTCCTGAGGACTTGAGCACAGGACCTGCTGAGCTGCCTGCCATGGACTGTCATGGGCATCCTTGTAGCAAGTCCCACGGGAGAGTCAGTGCACCAGACGGAGGGCAGCTGGGCCAGAGAGTCAGTGGGAGCAGCCGGGGTGCTGGGGAAGGTCTGCCGGTGGCCAGACACCCCAAACAGGCCATCCAAGCCTCAGTCAGCAGCTCTGAGGTCTGAGGCTCCATCCCTCAGACCTCAGGTATTTTCACAGGCATTACAACGGCCCCCAAGCCCCTTGCACCCTAACCCTTCTCTGTGTTCTGCTTGGAGGCCCCACCGGATACGTAGACCTTGCCTGCACATTTTGCCTAGAAGTGCTTCGTACCTGGGGCACCCTCAGGGCCTGAACTCCAGCTCTGCAGACTGATTGGGGGGTGGGGGAGCCATCTGGCTGACACAGAACTTGGCCTGGACTTTACGTGAGCTGGAACACCTGTTTATGGCCTTTCCAACCTGCCTTACACCTGCCTCAATCATTAAAGAAAACAACGCATTACCTAGAAGAAAGAATGTCCACTTTGAAGATGGGGATAAAAGCTGATCCTCATTTGAAGATAAGGTTCCCATTCAGTTGCCAAAGCTGTGCTGACTTGCTCTGTGTATGCTACTGTGTTTCCTTTGAAACCTTGAAGGAGTATATTCCTGGATGAGGGATTGAACTCGTGTCTCCTGCATTGGCAGGCAGATTCTTTACCACTAAGCCATCCCTGTCATGTTTGATGTGTGTTCTCTGTTCTTACAAAATCTAATGCTGCCAAAGACTGTGCTTTTATGTATTTATTTATTTTGGCACACAGGATCTCTTTGTTGCAGCATATGGCATCTAGTTCCCTGACCAGGGATTGAATCCAGGACCCTTGTGTTGGGAGCACAGAATCTTAGCCACTGGACCACATGAAGTCCTGAAGCTATGCTTTCTTCCTCGGTGGAGGTTACACTCCCAGGCTAGAATTCTTGACTTGAATTAAACCCTCTTCCATTCTTATTATAAACTGCTTATTTTTGTGGAGCTATCATTTATTTTTATTATGTTTTAATTTTACTGAACTATATCTGATTTATAATATTATGTTTGTTTCAGGTATACAGCAAAGTAATTCAGATGCACACACACACATAAGAATATCTATATGCTTTTCAAGATTCTTTCCCATTATAGCTTATTACAAGATATTGAGCAGAGTTCACTGTGCTATACAGGAAATCCTGATTGCTTACCCTTTTTATATATTTAGTGCATTTGTGTTAATCCCATGCTCCTAATTTATCCCTCCCCCTCTTTTCCCCTTCGGTAATAAGTTCGTTTTCCATGCCTGTGAGTCTGTTTCTGTATTGTATACGGATTCATTTGTATTATTTTTAGATTTTACGTAAAAGTGATATCATATATTTGTCTTATTCTGTCTAACTTTGCTTAGTGTGATAATCTCTAGGCCCATCCATGTTGCTGGAAATGACATTACTTCATTCTTTTTTATGGCTGAGTAATATTCCATTGTGTATATACACTACATCTTCTTTATCCATTCATCTGTTGATGGGCACTTAGGTTGCTTCTGTGTCTTGGCTATTGTAAATAGTGCTTCTATGAACATTGGGTTGCATATATCTTTTCGAATTTTCATTTTCTCTGGATATATGCCCAGGAGCGGGATTGCAGGATCAAATGGTGGCTCTGTTTTTAGTTTTTAAGGAACCTCTGTGCTGATCTCCATAGTGGCTGCACAGTTTTCATTCCCACAAACAGCGCGGGAGGGTTGCATTTTCTCACACCCTCTCCAGCATTTGTTGTTTGTAGACATTTTGATGATGGCCGTCCTGACCTGTGTGAGGTGGTACCTCACTGCAGTTTTGATTTGCATTTCTCTAGTAATTAGTGATGTAGATGTGCCTATTGGCCACACAGATTATTGATTTTTTTTTTTTGAGACCAAGACAAAGGGGATGTCCTGTGCACACTCACGTCCTCCTGACCTGCAGCCACGGGCCTCCAGATCCACACAGAGCTGGGGGCTCCTTGTGAAGGTGGGAGCTGCTGCCTTGGGCAGGCTTGTCCACACAGTGGGTGGGCAGGGCCTCTCCAAGGAAGGTCAGTCTGCCCTTCACACCCACCCTTACCCAGATACACACCCTCAATCAAAAATTCTCATTTTTTTCTTTGCATCAAATTGTTTTCCAATTTGTTCTCTGAGGTTTTGTTTTGTTTTGTTTTTTAAAAGTTCACGCTGTCTCTAAAAATTCACCTGTTCAGATTGTGTGTTTCTAACATACACAGGGAAACTAACTCATCTCACAGGCCCAGTATGCCACCTGATTCCTGAGGAGTGAGGGAATGAGCCACTTGAGTAATGTTTTGAGTGGGTTCAAGGAAATGCTTCCAGAAAAAAGCCATCCACTGTCTTAGTATAAGGGGAAGGGAACCTGGAGGGGTTTGGGGGCGTGGAATGCCTTCTGCACAGAGGTTTAGGCACAGAAGTAAGATCATGGCATGATGTGACTGGGAACAAAACAGTCTAAAAACCCAGATATTCAGAATAACCAAAGAATTGTTTTTGGAAATAAGAAGAGAGGCGTGGATAGTGCCCTGAGCCCCAGGAAAGGAGCTGGTCTCTGCAGCACCCAGCGCATTGAGGACAAGCTCAGGGTCGCTTCCTGGAAACGCATGGGAGGAAGTGCCCTTTTGGCTGACTTGCTAACGTCATCAGCGAAAAATAAGCGCAGGGACTTCCCTGGGGTCCAGTGGCTAAGACCTCCCCTTCCAACACAGGGGGTGTGGGTTAGATCCCTGAGGAGGAAGTTAAGATCTACATACATCAAGGCCAAAAAACAAAACATAAAACAAAAGCTATATTGTAGCAAATTCAATAAATAATTTGAAGATGGTCCACATCCCCCCCTGCGAACCGAGTAGTTGCACAATCCATCAGTTTATGTTCTTTGGCTCCAAGGATGGGAGGCTTTAGGTGGTGGGGGGCGGGGTGGGGGGCACTGAGTCCTCAGGTGCCCTGACCTGTAAAATGGAGTGGCCTCTGTCAGAACCAGTGGGGAAGGGTGTGGTGGTCCCGGGAGGACCCTGAGTCTGCTGTCACAGGGACGGCTCAGCTGGGGGCCAGGGCCCAGCTCCAGCCACCATCTGGGCCTGGTCTGTGCGAACAGCTGCGAACCTGCTTTGCGCTTGGATGGCTGCGCAGCAGGCCCTCTCCGGAGACCTCAGGATGGGGGTCCATGGGGAAAAGCGTTCTGTTCACTTCACATCTCGCCTGGGTTTGCTAGCGCTGCAGCGACACACCACAGCCTCAGCGGCGCAAACGACAAAAATGTGTCTTCTCGGAATTCCGTAAATGAGAGGCTGGAGGTCAGGTGTGGGCAGGCCAGTTCTTCCCGAGGCCTGTCTCCTTGTCATGTGGATGGCTGTTTCCACCCCGTGTCCCCACGTGGTCGTCCCTCCATGCGTGTCTGTGTCCTCCTCTCCTGTCCTCATGGGACCCCTGTCATACTGGATAAGGCCCACCCTCGTGACCTCTTTGTACCCGAATCACCCCTTCAGAGACCCCAGACCGTCACATTCAGCATGTGTTGAAAACATGCCTTCAATGTATGAATTTGGGGGTGACATAGCCCCCTCAAACACTCAGCCCAAAATATAAATGTCCTCTCTTGCTTTATTTTTATTTTCTGCATAAACATGTATCACTTATATAATGCAGAAAGGCATTTAAAAGTAACCCATGTCTTACCCGATCAGAGATGCTGAGA
The DNA here is from genome assembly GCF_032452875.1 of Bos javanicus. Classification (NCBI taxonomy): domain Eukaryota; kingdom Metazoa; phylum Chordata; class Mammalia; order Artiodactyla; family Bovidae; genus Bos; species Bos javanicus. The sequence goes on along the minus strand of NC_083868.1, from coordinate 143,760,268 downwards.
GGAGATAAGCTGGACCTGGAGCTGGTGTTGTGAAAGCAGAAGCGGCTCTCCAGGAGAAACAGAGATGCTTGCAGCCGGGTCAGGTCTTGCCTCCGCTCCATCATGGCCTCCCCACGGTCCATTGCAGCCAGACTCAGCTGGGGCCGCTACCCTCTGGGGAGCAGAATCCGGAGGGAGTTCAGAATCTGGAAGGAAAGAGAAGACAGGAACATGAGTAAAGATGGTTTGAGTCCAAGGGCATGACTCCGACACTCTCCAGGGATCACCCTCAACAGCAGGAGTCCCAGCCCCTCCGGCCCAGCTAGTCAGAGTCAGGGCCGAGAGGAATCAGAGCTGTGTCGTGATAGCAACGATGATGCTGATGCAGGCCTCACGTGCAGCACTGTGGTACGTGCTCTCCCTTTGTCCCCAGCATCACTATGAGGCAGGGACTGTTGTCGTTCTCTGTTTTCATGTGAGGAAGGTGAGGCACAGAGCGGCTGCGTAACTTGCCTGAGGTCACACAGCTGCTAGTGTCGAAACCAGGTACCCTTGGCTGGAGAGCTTGTGTGCTCAACCCCTGGTGGATAATTTGAATGAAAGGAGAAGGGACAGAGCCTCCAACCCTTGACAGAAAAACGTCCCCCAGTTAGAGCTGGCCGGCCACTTGCTGATCACAGAGACTTCAGGCAGAGAAGCAGAGGGGACAGGAATAGAAGCCCTAGCCATTGGGGGGTGGGGGGTCAGCCTGGATGTCTCGACGGCCCTCTCAGCCCCACAGCTCCAGACAGAGCTGGTGTCTGGTCGGCAAGCAGGATGCCTGTGGGGATGGGGTGCGGATCTGTCACCCCCGTCTCTCCTAGGCACAGGTCTCTGCCCTTCCCCCCGTGCCAGGACCCCCATTTCACAGCTGGGAGTGTTTGACCTTTGGGGGAACGCAGGGTCGGAATGGTCGTGAGGGTGAAAAACACTGGGAGCATCCTGTGCTGTCACTGCCCAGAAACCCCAACAAATAGCAGCCCTACCCGGGCCAGGCTGTGTGCAGAGGCAGACCCTCGGGAGACCAGCAGTCCCAGGCGTGAATGACTGTCACACTGAACGCCAACCTTGCCAGGGCCGCGTCGACACCAGCCGAGAGCCTAGCCATCTCTCAGCAAGCCCTGCGGTCCTTTGTTCTACAGCCTGTGTGTGTGTGGTGGGGGACAAGGTGCAGGTGGCCTTCACGAAGATTAGGTCTGGAGTGTAAGATCCCCTGTGGCCCAGCTGCCTGCACTCACCAAATGCCTGTGCATCTGCCGGCTCCCCCAGACCAGGGAAAACAGAGCCTGCCCAGAGGTAGGACTCCTGCCCCCAGGGCGGATACCCTCATCCCACACTCTGACCCTTGCCTGGGCACCCTGGTGGGTCTTTGCCTGGTGGCTGCCTCTGCCCCCTCCCCCTTCCATCCACCCCAGCACGTGACGGCTTTGCCCTACTCTGTGGCTGGTGTTTACCAAGTGAAGCCACTACTCACAGCCAGGCTGGCGCACCCTGCCAGTGTCAGGCCAGCCAGTGACACCCTGACCACCTGCTTCGCTAGGCCTATTCCCCGGGACACTGGACCAGGGTCCATGCCTCCAGCCACTGGAGCCAAGCACCTGCCATCTACTGCCACTCCCCAGGGTCCCTGTTGCCCTGTCTCTATCAGACACAAGAGCCATGCTGAGCCACCTTTCCTCAAAAGTGACCCTCAGCTCCCTGGCCCACCCACCCCCTTGGGAACTGGCTGCACTGCCCCGCTTAGCACTGCCGTGGCCCCGTTGTGACCCTTGGCACCAAGAGCTCCTGTAAGGTTCAGCTCCTCCATGACCTCACAACCTTAAACCTGGGTTGCTCTTGAGATCTGCTTTGGCAGCAGGACTACAGCAAAGGCATGCAAGGTAACTGTCTCTAAACAATGCCACTGAGCCAAAACTTAAAGAGGCTAAAATAAAATTAATGTTATGTGTGTTTTACCACAACTGAAAAGGGATAACATTTTTTAAAATGGCTTTAAGAGGACCTGCTCGTGCGGCTGTCTGTCTTGCTTCTCTTGGCATCTCTGTGGTCTCATCACATCAACGCTGACCTGTGGGTGCTGAGGCGCATGCAGCCAAGTCACTCCCATCCCCCCAAGCGACCACCAGCCAACACCAGTCACGAGTCCACTGACCATCAGCTGGCTTCAGATGCTGGTGAAACTCAGCCAAAACCGGCAGGAGAACCGCCCAGCTGAGCCTAGACTAACTGCCAACCCACAGAATCATGGGCTAAATAAATGGTTAAGCCATGAGATTTTGTGGTGGTTTGTTACACGGCTGTAGCTAATCGATAACCAGCTTATCACCCTATTTCTACTAGCTCACGTCAGAGAGGTCTCAGCACACTCTCCTTCCAAAATCAATGGAGAAGATATAACTACTGCTTATATTTCCTTGTTACTTTACAGCTGTGATGAGCTGATGTATTTCAAAGAGCTCTAAGCATCTGAGTTCCCATGACGTTGATCTAAAAGGACATGAAAACCAGTGGTGTTCATTTATCTTAACTCCACCAGGAGGCTGCCTGAGTCCTCACTTTGAGGATTGCAATTTTATGGAAGATAATGTAAGAAACACCCAACTGGGCTAGATTTTCAGAACTCACGGAGCTAAATGACCATAACTCCCTTATAGCAGTGTACCAGTGAGAACAACATGGGGAATCGGGGTGGGATTTCTAGTTCCTATAAAAGTAGCTGGGCCCCAGACTCCCTGCCAGCCCACACTGCCTCCTCCCGCACCGGCAGGAGACAGAATCCTGCCTGCACAGCCCCCGCTCGGTGAGATGGATGGAGCACTCCCTCATGGTCGTGTGCTGGCTGCCCAGCACTGAGCCAGGAGTTGTAAGAGGCAAGCTCAACCTGCTTTCTGCCCCATGGAGGGTGCCGTCCCATCCAGGGCACATGCACCATCCATCCGCCCAGGGAGTATGAAGAAGGGGGCACAGAGGAGTCACAGAGCAGGGCAGGGAGAGGTGGACCCCGTCCACAGCGCAGAGAAGGTCTTGTCTTATTGGGAAGGTGGCCTGTAAGAGGGCCGCGAAGCATGGCTGGAAATAAGCCAGGAGCAAAGGGTGGCCAACTCAGGGCCTCTCCATCCACCACCCTGGCCCCAGCTGTCTGGCTCCCCTTACCCATACACACCGCCCTCCACCACACACACACACATGCTGCTCTCACAGTGGGGACCAGGGACATCCAAGGAACCAGAGCCCCAGACCGCATCCAGGTGGGATCCTCCCACCACACTAATGCTCACACCACCAGCAACAGCTGCTGTTCCCAGAGCTGCTGAGACTGTGCCAGGTCCTGGGAGCCAGGCCAGCCCTGCCCTGCCTGCATCACATCCATTTTCATGAGACTATGAGGACCATGTCACTAATCCCATTTCCCAGGTGAGGAAAGTTTAAGACCAGCAGAGGCTGACAGGCAGGCTCCTGTCCTTACAGCTAAAGAACTGGGTGTGAAGCTTCACGTGGAGTCAACTCTCAGATGAAGAAGGAAGTAGAGGAAACATTGTGCCCCTGAGTCCAGCCCCTTTTACTGAGAGTTTGGAACTGAAACCTGTGGCCTCATTTTTGTTTTCTGATTTTTTTTAAGATTGGAGGATAATTGTTTTACAATATTGTGATGGTTTGTGCCATACATCAACCTGAATCAGCCACAGGTATACATGTGTCCCCCACATCCTGAACCCCTCTCCCATCTTCCTGCATCCCAGCCCTCTAGGTTGCCACAGGGCCATAATTTCAAAAGACGCATGTACCCCAGTGCTCATTGCAGCACTTTTTACAATAGCTAGGACATGGAGACAACCTGGGTGTCCACTGACAGATGAACGGACACAGAGATTGTGGTACGTACACGCGATGGAATATTACTCAGCCATAAAAAAGCACATTTGAGTGAGTCCTAGTGGAATGAATGAACCTAGAGCTGATTATACAGAGCGAAGTAAGTCAGAAAGAGGAAGACAATATTTTATATTAACATATATGTGGAATCTACAAAGATGGCACTGATGAGCCTCATTTTAAAAATTATTACATAATTTTATTAAAATTATAAATTTAAAACATATGTTATGTATCACACAACTTGCCCCATTTCAAATGTGTAACTCAGGGGTTTTTTAATAAACCTCCCGAGGCAGGTGACCTTCACAAGCGAGGTGTGTAACTGTCCCCTCACCCCGGGAGCATCCTTCTTGCCCACTGATTATCGACCACGTTGGTCCCCCTCAGCCACCGCTGCCCAGGCAACCTCTCACCCACTTTCCAGCTCCATAGATTTGCCTATTTCAGATGTTTCATACAAACCGCAGCGTCCGTTTTGCATCTGAAATCTCAGGCTCAGCTCTGAGCCGGGGACACTTCCATCCCCTTCATTCCTGGGAAGGGGGCATGTCTGCAGGAGGGCACTTGCCCCCACCTGCTGGGCCAACCCCATAGGAATGAAAGAGAGCCAGGGCTGCCACCTGCTTCCCACGTGGCTCACGTGATCCTCTCAGGCTTCAGGAGCTCGGCCTGAGTCCCACGGCCATCATGGCCTGAGCCAGCCTCCCCTGGCAGGCAGGGCTCCATGCCTGGACCACACAGCACTCGACCCCTGGAGCCTGGGATGGAGGAGGCCAGGCGCCTCCCCTGAGAAGGACCCACGACAGAGTGTGGCTCCAGGAACCACCCACAGACCACAGGGCCACCCTACGTCTCCCACCACGTGGGCACTACAGTCAGAGCCAGGTTCAAATGTACAACTGCTGCTCACAAGGAGGCGTGTCGTGAGAGCTTTGATCTGCTTGAACTTTATCCACAGATAAGCTCTCACTGGGCCAATCACTTCTCCCCAAGACACAGCGATGTGTTTTCTGCCACAGAGGACATGGGCAGATAGGGCATGGCCCACGAGGACGGCCGAGCAGCCCAGCTGGAAGCAGGTCTGAGTTAAATGCACCCCTTGGGTCTGCTTCAGATCCATCACAGGACACTTCCCTCCAGAGTGTCGTCCCCCCTTTCCCCCGTCCCCTCTTGTGGCTGTCGCTCCTGCCTGGTCCTGTGATGGTCATGGGGCCTCCTGTAGCTTCCATTTCAGCATGTTAGTGTCCTCTGCTGCTGGGTTCATCTTCACAAGGTGAAGGCTGGTTCCCTGCACTCACAAAAGCCCTCAGTGGCCCCTGGCCTGTGGAATTAGAGGTGAGCATGGCCAGCCTGGCCCAGATTGGGGACAAGAGGAAATAGGGACACAAGCATACAGAGGGATGACCGTGCCAGGACACAGAGAGGGGATGGCCATTCATGCAGCCAGGAGAGAGGCTTCAAGGGGAACAACCCTGCAACCCCTGGATCTCACACTTCCAGCCTCCAGACTATGAGACAATAAGTGTTGACTGTCTTGGTCTCCAGGCTGTGGTCCTTGGCCAGGCAGTCCGCCTCCCCACCCTCCCTGTCCCCAGCCTGGCAGGCAGCCCACTGCCCCTCACTGTGGTCAGTGGGCAATGCCCTCGGCCTGTCCCCCCATTTCTCTGCTGAGCATCCACAGTGGACTGAACCCTGCACAGGGGCTGAGCAGGTAAGGCCAGAACCCCAGTACAGGGTAGGGAGAGGGACAGGCCCAGGCCTGCCCTCCCGGATCCTCGTTCTGTGACCTGAATGCTATGTGCTTAGTCGCTCAGTTGTGTCTGAATCTGCGATACTTTGGACTGTAGCCCACTAGGCTCCTCTGTCCATGGGATTTCCCAGGCAAGAATACTGGAGTGGGTTGCAATTTCCTGCTCCAGGGGATCTTCCTGACGCAGGGATCGAACCCACGTCCTGCACTGCAGGTGCACTGTTCACCCACTGACCCGTGGGTCAGCCCCAAATGCCCCCAGCAGCTGAGCACAGCCCTTTCCTGTTCATGGACCCAGCGCCAATGGTCCAGGCTGAAGACTGGGGGTCTTGTTATCATTCGCTGGGGTATTGGGCTGATTACTTCTACTTTATACACACTTTTATGTACTTGTTGCAGAGTACTGCAAATTAATAGATTAATAGAGTAAATAAAACTGCTGAAGGAATGTCTAAAATATTCGAGGACTATTTGAAGCAATTTAGAAGCAATCTTCTCACAGAAATTTAAATGTTAATTATAAATAATTATGATCTATTTACTAAGATAATCAACACTGTTATACTGGTCTGAGCTTCTCTTGGCATCTGGAAAAAGAACATGGCACTCTCCAGCCACCTGGCCAAGGGGTGAGCCGGCCTCAAACTCAGACTTCTTCCCGCCCCTCCCAGCTACCTCTGCCCTCTGTCCTCTCCTCTCTCCTGGCTCCAGGGAGAACTAACTTTCACCACCTCTGAAATGTGCTCCCGAGAGCTTGAATAACCTGCTTCTGCCCTGTCTGGACCAGTTTCTTGGGTTTGCATCCTGACTTGGTAACTTACAGCTCTGTGACCTTAGGCAGTTTCTTAAACTCTCTGCACCTTAGTGTTCTCATTTCAGATGGGGATAATAAAAGTACCAGCCTTGTAGGAACATTGTGAAGATTAGAAACATCAGGCAATAGGGCCTTGCACAGTGCCTGGCAAGGGGTAAGCGCTGCACAAAATTAGCTGTGTGGACTAGGCTCGGGGTGGGGCTGATGGCCTTATCTGCCCTTCCCACCTCCATTCATTGTGGAAAGTTCATGGGTCACTTTTTAAATATTTATTTCTTTATTTTTGGCCGCACTGGGCCTTTGTTGCCACGTGGGCTTTTCTCTAGTTGTGACAAGGGAGGGGCGATTCTTCGGTTGTGGTGCTTGGGCTTCTCATTGCAGCGGCTTCTCTTGCTGTGGAGCAGAGACTCTAGGCACATGGGCTTCAGTAGTGTCAGCACATGGTTGAAGCCTGCAGGCTCTAGGGCACGGGTTCAGAAGCTGGGGTACACCGGCTTGGTTGCTCTGCAGCATGTGGGACTGTCCCAGATCAAGGGTCAAACCCATGTCCCCTGCATTGGCAGACAGATTCTTAACCCCTGAGCCACCAGGGAAGCCCCCAGAAATTATTTGTATGATTTGAATAATTTGTGCATTGATCATTCTGAAAAGGTGGACCCCGGGCCCCAGCCCCGACAGCTAGACCGGGGCACTGAGCAAGTCTCTGACGTGGTCCCGGCCCCACTGAAGCAGAGACTCTGGGGTGGGACCTTGCCATCTGTGTTCCAACAAGCCTTCCAGGGAATCCGGTGCAAGCCTAAGTTCTGAGAGCTGCTGCTATTAAGGCTGTATATTCAAAAGTAAATATAAATAAATTCAGTAACCTAGGTCACACAAGAAAACAGAAATGTCTGTCCTTTCTCTTCCTACACTAAACATGATGATTTCTATATTATCACAGATACCCACACTCAGCCTCACTTTGAGCCTGAGCCTGCATCCCAGGGTACGTGTCCTGCGGTGGCCCTGTCTGAGTTCCCTGGACAGGGCCCAGAGACAGCAGAAGGTTACTCTCACAGTCGGCATGCTGGAGTCCCAGGTCAAGGTGTCAGCAGGGTTGGCCTCCTCTGGAGTTTCTGGGGAAGGACCTGTCCCAAGCTCTCTTAGCTTCTGGAGGTTGCTGGCAATTCTTGGGGCTCCTTGGCTTGTCTGTGTGTGCACTTCTATCTCTGTCCAAATTCCCCTCTTTTATAAAGACACCAGCCATGTTGGATCAGAGTCACCTACCCCGGCCTGACCTCACGTTAACTCCTTACGTCTGCAATGACCCTATTTCCAAAGGTCACCTTGTGAGGTACTGGGAGTCAGAACTTTAGCATGTGAGTTGTTGAAGGACACAGTTCAGCCAATAACTCCCAGTAGAACCCACCCTTCAGACTGGTGTTGAGACGGAGATCACGCACAGGTGTCTATTATTTTACGAGTGAGTTTCCAGGATTCTGATTTGCAGGAGGGATCAGAGGCTGCTCGTTTAGACTTTCTGCCCCTGGAGCTGAATATGAGGAGCTGCCTGTTGAGAAAGGGCTTTGCTCCTGGGTCTGGGGCCCGAGCTGGGCTTGACGCCCCCTTGGCCCTGCGCAGGTACACCACCTGAGAGCGACCTGAGCTCCGTGCGCACCTGGTTCTCCTGTGAGGAGGGAATAGCTCGCTGCCCTGCGGGCTGTTCCCTGAGTCGGAGCTGATCTGCCCCGGCTTCTTGCCTCAAAGCTTCACGTGGGTGTTGCCTGTGGAGGTGTTTGTCTCGTTTTGTTACAGAATCCAATGTGGAAATGGTGTTTGCTTTATAGAACTTACAACACAAATGACTAACAAATGGCTTTTAACTAAATAAAAAGACAGATCTCTGCTAGAAACCTGCTCTCACAAACATCCTTGTGTTTAAAGTAATTAATGCTGCTTGTGAAACCAGAGAAGAACTCGATACAGAGAGGTTGTGGTGCAAATTTTCTCTACAGCTGCACCACACTCAGGCTGGATAAAGCGAAGAGGCCCCCTCTCACCTCCGTGTGTGTGTGTCTGTGTGTGTCTATGCGTGTGTGCATGAGGGGGGGCGTGCATGTGTGTGTGTGTGCATGCATATGTGTATGTGTGTGCACCAGGGCATCTGTGGACATGAGCTGCTGGAAGGACAGTGTCTGGAGGGAGTGAGGGCTCATGTCCTAGGGTGACCGGCCCGATGCCCCTTCAAGGTCAGAGCAGCTCAGATATCCTGGGGCTATGTTGGAGTCATGGTCCTCTGGTCTCACCTAAGCCTCAAGGGGAGTTGAGTTGTGTGTTGCACATGTGGTCTATGTCAGGAAGGAAGAGGCTAGGGTTCCAGGCTCATGGGGGAGACAGTAAGTAAACCCCTTCCCCTGTCCAGGGCTAGGGTGTCCCCTCAACTAGAATGCGGCTCCTGGCAGAGGCCCGCTTGTCTCAGCCCCAGGTGGACGCTGCCTCCCCTCGCACACTGGCAGTCCACCTGGGCCCTCAGAACCCCCATCTCTGCAGTCCCCAGCCAATTTGGGGTGACATGGGCCCAAAGCACGCTCCCCTCAAGGCCGAGGAGTTTCCTGACAACACACCTGTGACCCAGGTTGATGCTGGGGGTCAGGACCCCCCCCCCGCTCCCTGTAGACAAAGGGCTTGTCCCCTCCGCTAGACTCAGCCATACAGCACCAGCCTGCAAGGTAGCAGAAGTAGGGGCCCTGAGTCTGCAGGGTCCAGGCCCGCTGAGGATGGAGAAGGTCGCCAACCAGGGGCCCAGTGGAGCCTAGCTGGCAAGGCAGGAAGGAGGCCTCTGCAGGTGGGTTCTTTTGGACATGAGTCCAAGTCTACACCGCCAGTTGCCTGTTTCCTTGGCTGTCTCCAGTTCAGCCTCTTCTGACTCTGGTGTCCTTGAGGTAACAGGACAGGCTTGAAGGATAAGCCCATCAGTGCTTCAACATTCCCGGAATGTTCAGGGCCCAGGGACAGCTCAGGAAATGCCAGAAAAGCCTTTCCCTTGAGGCTGATCACCTGAGGTCTGAATCCCCTGGGGCGGCTGCAGCAAATACCAGTAGCTGGGGCTTAGGATCATTCTGCCCAGTTCCGGGACCAAAGTTTGGAGCCACTGTGTCACAGGGCTGAAATCCACCAGGGGCCCTCCAAGTGCAGGGGCTCTGGGCATCCCATGGCTCATGGCTGCATCGCTCCCAGGCTCACCTGCATCGTCACGTGGCCTCCCTCTGGGTCCACATCTTCTCACAACCCTTTAAGGAGGTTCATCTTGGATCAGGGCCCACCCTGCCCCCGCCCCTCATCTTAGCTAACATGCCTGCCATGGCCCAGTTTCCAAATAAGGCCACAGGACCCACCTGTGGGGTCAGGACCCACCTTCTCAGGCTCACAGTTCAACCTTTAGCACCTGACAAGTGGTACATGCCTCACCACGTGAGCCTCAGCACAGGCCTAGGCTTCCAGGGCCTCCAGGGCACGTCTGTGCTCATAGGTGACAACAAGCACACACAGAACCCAGAGCCCCAGGGGGACAGCCTGCGAGGCCATTAGTCAGCAATCCCTCTGGCCCAGATGTCTGGCCAAGCAGCTGAAGCAATCCTTGGCCGGGGGCAGGGCTGGCTGTGGCCCAGCGATTCAGACCCTTCTCCACGTGTCCCAGCACAGGGATGCAGAGTAAAGACACACAGGCCCCCGGCCCCCAGGACGGGGTGTGCTGAGCGTCCCTGGAGAGAGTGGTTCTCACACCCAGTCCCAGTCTTCCTCTTATCCCCGCTGACCTCCCCCAGCACTGCCTCCCTGGGGTGAGAGGTTCCCCCCTGCCCTCTCCTGGTCCAGCCCCTTCACCTGCATCCTACACTCTCGGAGGGCTCCTCAGCCGTCAGGTCTCTGACTCCAGCCCCCAGGTCCCCACCATGGCGAGTGTCAGTCCCTGGGCACCGCCTGTCTGCTCACAGTCCCCAGAGTCTGGGCCTCCCGGGTCACCCTGAGACACAGGTGAGGTGCGCAGAGCTGGCCAGCAGGCGCTTACCTGGCAGCACCCAACTCGGGGCCCCAGGAGGGACCCCCGCAGCGGGATGTGGACCCGTGTTCACTCCTCGGGAGCCACGGAGGCCCTCAAGTTCAGCTTAAAGTTCGCCAAGCACATCGCCCTCCTCCCAATGCTTGTTTCCCTCGAACGTCTCTTTTAGGTTCAAGGAAAGCTCTTGCATTTAGGGACAGTGCTGGCCCTCAGAGTACGATCCCACAGGAATGCACACAGGGCAACAGACAAACAGAAACGCTGGCTGGGTGACATCGCCCTAGAGACGCATCCATGCACATGCGCGGGGACGGAGCAGCAGAAAGTCAGAAGAGAGCTCGACTCTGGGCTGAATCTGTCGGCGTCACTTCCGATATCATTTGGTATTTGACAGTTTAAGAGATCTCCAAGAACGGAGTTAAATAGGAAAAAAAAAATCCAAATGATAGGTGTTATACAGTGCCATTTATGGGTGAAAAAAGTCAGCCTGTAGAATACTGTATGTACTCTATGTATCCCATCTTTATGTCAACTCTGAGAGAAAGACCTGGAAACATACACCCAAGCTCTCAAATAATGGAGTGGAGAGACCAGGACTGGGGGCCGATCGAAGAACTAGAACTCTGTTTTATAACTGTTGGGGTTTCTTCATTTTTCTCACCTTATCGTTGTTGCTGTTCAGTTGCTAAGTTGTGTCTGACTCTTTGTGAGCCCATGGACTGCAGCACACCAGGTCCTTCACCATCTCCTGGAGTTTGCTCAAACTCATGTCCATTGAGTCGGTGATGCCATCCAACCATCTCATCCTCTGTCGTCCCCTCCTCCTCCTGCCCTCAATCTTTCCCAGCATCAGAGTCTTGTCCAATGAGTCGGCTCTTGTCATCAGATGGCCAAAATATCAGAGCCTTCACCTTCAGCATCAGTCCTTCCAATGAATATTCAGGGTTGATTTCCTTTAGGATGGACTGGTTTGATCTCCTTGCTGTCCAAGGGACTCTCAAGAGTCTCCTTCAGCACCACAATTCAAACCATCAATTCTTCAGCGCTCAGCCTTCATTGTAACCTTATTACAAAGGGCACAAAGAAGTAGCCAGATGAAGAAACACTGGACGAGGTCTGAGTGCCCTGAGCGTGGAGTTCTGTGCCCAAGGAGACAACCCAGTCTCTCCCTGATCTGCCATTGTTCACTTGTAAACTTTTATAAGGAGAACAAATGTCTGTACCACTTGGGTAATAAAAACAAATTACTTTTTTTGAAAAAGTCACATCATTTCCAGCAGTGAAAATGCTACAACAACTGTAAAAACAAAAAGAAAAAGTGCTAGAAAAAGCATGTAAGGGAAGTGTTTCTAGTAAAGAAAGCCTAGGAGACCTGAGCTGAAGTAATTGGGCATTTTCCTTGGCTGGGCCTTTCCTGGCAGCTAAGACAGGCAGAGAAACGCCAACAGCTGCGTGGATTCTGCTTCCTAACTTCATAAGGGAAAAAGGTACATCTAATGAGAAAAAAATCCTCTCCTGGAGTTGGATCAGCAGGAATTTATCTTGAGGGTCCTTGGAGGAAAGATGGACGTGACGCCGGCGGACCTCAGTCCTGCCTGTACAACACGCCGAGGACCCCCTCTCCACCAGTGCCTGTGACAAGCTGCTCCCTCGGCCCCACGTGCTCTAACCTGTGACAGCAGGAGGCTGGGGAGGGGGACTGGGGTCCCTCCCACAGCTCAGGGCCTGCCGCACGTGAGGACAGGACCGTAGATCCAGACACACCAAGCAGGGTGGACGTGAGCACACGCCCCTCACGGAAGCTCTTCGAGTAGCTATTACTTAGTGATTACTCTCATACTCCCATCTGACAGCCGAGGAAACAGAGGCCGAAGCATGGACACAAGTTGCCTAACCTCTTGAAGCTAGTGAGTGCCAACACGGGGATCCTTTGAGCCCAGGCCTCTGATGCCAGGGCTCTGTGCTCTTCCCAGAGTACATTTTCCACAAGGACACACACCCACATGCCTCTCTCCTGTGTTCTTGGGGCTCTTGTAAACACGCAGCCCCTGGGGGTCAACCTCCCCCCACGGCCACGCCACCTCCGTCAGACTGGAGATGCAGGAAGGCGGGTCTTCACGGCTGTGTCTAGACCTGGGCCAGTTCACGGGGGGCGGTCCACACCAGCGACCAGAATCCCGCAGGTGACAGAAGAAGACATTCTGCGCCCCAGGGAGAACCCCAGGGGCAGCTGCAGGCAGTCCTCCCGGAGCGAGTCCACACCCACGGGGAAGGCTCTCAGGTGCAAAGGCTGGTGAGGTCCCTGGGGCGGCTTTGTCTTAGGGAGAAAGAAGTGCAGGGACCCCATGAGCTTTCGTGAAAGCCAAGCTGTTCAGGGGTTGCGGGGGGCAGGGTGGCAGTCCTGGATGTGGCCGTCAGCAGGGGCGAGGGCTCTAGCGCCTGGTTTGAGTGGATGGCTCTTGCCAAGAGTTCTTACCTCTCTCGACTCGAGGAAGGTAGAATTTTGTAAAATAACGAGTCACCCCAAAATCAGCCCCTATATATGACCAATATAAAATATAATCTTGATACTGAGCCCTCAGACCTTTTAAGTGAAGTTTTGCGTGTGCTATTGTGTCCTGGAACCTCCAGGATTTGTGTGTAGGTGTGACAATACCCTGTGGATTTTCAATGGCAATGCCTGTGGCCAGCAAGGAATATTCCTATCTGAATACCCCATGATATGGACCAAGACCTGCGAATGGAGACTCGCTGGTTTGCTGTGGTTGTGTCCATGTGGCTGAACCTTTTACAGCCATTCTCTGGAAGGTGGAGCCAGGCAGCCCCTCTTGAGGGGAAGGCCTTTCCCGCCTGCAAGAGGACGCAGGAGAGCCTGGGCCCAGGGGCAGCAGAGCCCGTCCAGGGACTGAGCCGGACAGGGCAGGTTCATCGCTCCCGGGTCAGAGAGGCTGCGGCAGGGCCGAGTCTGGGCCACACGCTGTGCCCCTTGGTTCCCCCAGGGCATCACTGCTGCTAACCTGGTCCGATGCCTGAGTGGTCCTGGCGAGGCTGCTGGCTGGGAGCACACAGGGCATGTGGCACCTGGACTGAGGTCCGGATGTCGGCAGAGAGCCAGCCCAAGACTGGCCGGTGCTGACACCAGAGCCGAGGGGCTCAGCTTTGGGGCAGATGCCTAGAGACCACGTGGGATCTTGTCTGACCACACGTGTCATGACGATGTTGGGGACAGGACTGACCTCTGGGCTGACGAAGCCCCGGGATCTTGGGCGTGTCCAGTGGAGGGTTGGCGACAACACGAAGAAGGTCCACCTTCCTCTGATGGGGACAGCCAGACACCCATCCATGTCTCTCAGCACTCGCTTTGTGGCTCCCAACATCATCAAGCCTTCTAGAATTTTCAGGTCAAAGGATAAGGGCATTTAAACCTTGATTCTGGGGCCTCCCTGGAGGTCCAGTGGCTAAGACTTCATGCTCTCAGTGCAGGGGACATGGGTTCCATGCCTGGTCCAGGAACTAAGATCCCACATGCAGAAACTGAAGATCCCGTGTGGCATAACTAAGACCTGGCTCAATCAAATACATAAATATTTTTAAAAATAAATAAACAAAAATAAACCTGATTCCATGGCCCCACAGAAGCCCCAAGGTAACCTCCTCCCGCTCTGAATTATCAAGGTCCAGTGACTGCCGCCCTGAGTCCAGTCGTTTTCCAGCCACCTCAGCCCAGATCCTGCACATCTCAGACCCCTGTCTAAGCTGGGCAGGCAGCGTCTCACAGACCCCATACCCAATCCTCATTAAAAGCCCCGACGGGCCAAAGCACTGAGACCAGCCACCTCTCCCCCGCTCTCCTCTCCTGGGCAGGGCTACAGGCTGGAGGTCTGTGCGCCCTCAGATTCACGGGCTAACCCAGAGGCCCAGTGTGGTGGAGTCACAGTGGGGCCTCTGGGGGTAACCAGGTCAGGAGGGTGGAGCTCTCAGGAATGGGGTCAGGGCCCTTATAAAAGAGACCCCGAGAGGCCCCTGCCCCTTCCTCCAGTGAAAACACAGAAGTCGGTCACCCACCAGGCAGAGCCCTGATCTTGGACTTCTGGCCTCTTGGACTGTGAGAAATAAGCGTCCACTGTTAGAGCTGCCCAGCTGTGTGCTCCGCTGCAGCAGCCAGGGCCAGCTGATGTGCTTACCCGTCTGTTTCACGCCCACAGTCCTGAAGGCCAGCATGGCTCTCCGGGCCCCTGAGGATTTCCTGGATACCAATGCCCGGGTCCTACCTCAAACCAGCTGCATCTGAATGCACTGGAACTTCCGGTACTAGGAGCCAAGGAGCCCCAGCCTGCGGCCTCTGCCATGTCACATCCAGGGACCCCAGCTTTGCCCACCTGACATCCGGGGATGTAAGGTGGGAGACGGCTTATCCACCCAGTGGGCCTGACCTGAGCTCAAGGGCCTTTGAATCGGATGCAGAGACCAGAGGAGAGGAGTAGAGATGGACAAGTGCGAGGGGTTTGAGGAGGGCCAGATGCTCTGTGTCTGTCTTTGAAGAGAGAGGACCACTCGGCGGAGAACTCGACAGCCAGCCCGAGAGGAGCTGAATTCCTCGTCAGCCGTGTGAGCTGGGAAGAAGGCCAGGCTCCGGGTGAGAAGACAGCCAGTGGCCCCCTTCCTCCTGCCCAAAACTTCAGGCGCTGCGTGTCACTCATGCCCAGGAAGGCTCGAGCACAGGGGGCTGTGTGCTCAGGGCCTGGGGACAGGGAAGAAGGGCTGGTGCCGGGCGGGAAAGCACTTTCTGAACCTTAAATTGATGGAGTGGAGGCACGGCTGTGAGAAATCGAAAGTTCTACTTTCAGGATGTTCCTGTTGGTCCAGTGTTTAAGACTCTGCGCTTGCACGGCAAGGGATGCAGGTTCGATCTGGTCTGGGAATTAAGATCCCACATGAGTCAAGGTGCAGCTCCCTCCTTGCCAAAATTATGGCAGGACAACAGAAATAAAATGATATTTTTAAAAAAGGAGTTCTATTTTCTCTGCCACTGTTTAGGCAAGAGTCAGTCCTTGTACCTCGGTTGTAATCCAAATGGGACTCAGATTGGTTCCACCCCAGGAAGCCAGTTCCAGGGGGTCCCAGAGTCAATTCCATCCAAAGGACACCACGGTCCTGCTGGCAGGGCCAGGGTACAAGTCCGCACTTTAACCTCTTCTTCCTCAGACAGCCTGCATCTGAGGTTTGGCGTCATCTCCGTGGCTAGTGTGACCGAGGGCAGGAGTCGGGGCTCCCAGGCCTCCCCCACGTGGGAGCCCTGAAAGTCTGCACCTTCCCTGCACCTGCTGTTTGGGTTTGTTTCTTCTTTATTATTGTGGTAAAACAACTTAGCACTTTTTTACCATGCTATCTGCTCAGACGTGTGTCCAGGCCAGCGGCATTAAGTCCATTTACGTTGTCCTGTGACCATCACCACTGTCCAGCTCTTCCCCAACAGACACTCTGCCCCCATGAAACAGTGATTCTCCATCCCACCCCCAGCCCGTGGCACCCACCATCCTGCTTCCATCTCTAGAACTCTGACTCCTCCAGGGACCTCAGGTAAGTGGACCACACAGTACTTCTCCTTTTGTGTCCGGCCTATGTCACTGAGCATTGTGTCCTCAAGGTTCACCCTTGTCGTAGCAGATGTCAGAACCTCCTTCCTTTTTACAGTGGAGACTGTTCCCTTGTGAAGGTGGACCACATCTCTCTGTCCATCTGTCCCCTGATGGACACTGGCTGTGTCCCCTGCTTGGCTGTTGAGAGTAGGGCTGCTGTGCACATGGGTAGGCAAATATCTGTCTGAGGCTCCACTCACTTCTCCTGGGTTCTACCCAGAAGTGGAATTGCTGGATCATATGGTATTTCTATGTTTAATTTTTTGAGGAACTGCCATACTGTTTCCCACAGGAGCTGTGATTCATTTCTGCTAACATGTTTCGAAAGATCTTTAAAAAGGAAATGAGACAGCAGGAAGTGAATTGTTTGGCCTGAAACACATAAGGGAAACCAGTCCCTCAGATCCTACAGGGCCAAGCCACAGTCCCTGGGCTCCGGCTGTGGCTGGTGTCCACACCTACCCCTCCTCTGCCCTGGAGGCCCCACGTCTGGGCAAGCAGGGGCTCTCTCCCTGCACGCAGGAGGTAGAAATCATGCAAGCCCCTGTCCACACACAAGCAAGACCTCCCCCAGCCCCACCCTCACCTGCAGTAAACCCCAGCCAGCGCCTTCCTGGCTCTGAGCTGTGTTCCTACCAGCTAAGGAGTCTGCTCTGTTCTGCTTGGAAAACCTGGTCCTGCGAGGAACGAAACCCGAGCATGTGAGGAACAAAACTTCCCCCACCTCAGATGCAGCTGTGGCATCTTTAGTCTCCACCTCAGAACTTAATTCGGGGTGCGGGTCCGTCCAGCCTCTGAGGATGACTGCCCAGGGCTTTTGCAGCAGGTCTGCTGGGCCCCTGCAGCCGGGGCTTGGGGCTAGAGCACCTGGGTCCTCGTGTCCACAGGATGCTACGAGACTGGGCTGTGCAGAACATGCAGGCTGGTCTGAGCCACAGGCCTCGAATCCTCCACTTGCTTGTTTTACACCCGAAGTGGCTTCCTGCATCATGTGTCCTAACTCCAGCCCATAAGAAGTGACAAGGAGGGGGACAGATCAGACCAGTCGTTATGTCCCCACCTCAGCCCTGAGCCCACAGTACCTGCCAGCCCTTGGCAGCAGCAGATGGAGGTCAGCTGGAGGTCTACCGAGGCCCCGCCGGGGGCAGATAACAAGCTCCTCAGATGCACTGTGACATTCCATCTCTCCCTCAACTCTGGTCCTGACTGAGGGCCAGAGTCCAGGCCAGGCCCGTCCCAAGGTGCCCGGCTCAGGACAAACCACAAGGCACTGGGCAGTGCTCTCTGTCCTGGGAGATCCCACAGAAGAACTTCGCTCCTGTGGTGGCTGGGGGTCTATAGGCTCTCCTGAGGTTCAAGTGACATTGGGATGATCCTGGTGGATAGAAGAGATTTGGTGGATTCTTTAACCCGGATCTTCCATTTTTATTCCATCTCCTATAATAGGGCAGCTATTTGGAAGATCAGATGTCAGAAACACGGGGGTGCTTCTAAGCTGTTCCCTCAAATTCCTGTGTGGCTCAGAAAAGTTTAACTAGTTTGTTAATTCCATGTGATGCTCCTTCAAGGGTAGCTGGGAACGTGCTATTTAAATCCAAGCTTTAATTTTTATCCTTATCTGAAAAGGCAGCTGTGAACAGTACCTGCTCCAGCAGGCTGCCATTAAATTTAATTGTCTCTTAGTTTCTGGGTTTTCCTGTAGTGAGGTTTGGTGCTGGTGCCTGGGATGTAAGTAAACAGGTAAGCCTACCAGGATGTCAGGGGAAAGCAGAAGAGTTCAATTATCAACACTTCCTTGGGGCCAGAACCTCAGATGTAGCTTCTCTTTGCCCTGTCCAGGCCTGGTCCCAGGGTAGTCCTACTGCAGACTCCACTCCACGCTCCCCTTTGGTGGCCTGGAGCCCTGACTTCAGCACCATGGCCAGCTCTGGACTCTCCCCTTTAGGGAGACAGTCTGCTCCTCTCAGCTCAGATCTTTTGTTCTCTTCCCATATCTTCCGGACTCTCACAATTAGACAGGAGGTCAAATACCCCACAGTGTGATGGGCTTTGGGACTAGGTTTGTTTAGGCGGGGCAGTGACTCGATCAGTCCCAGGTCCTCCACCATCTCTCTGGTGCCTGGTCCTCAAGGAGCTTGTGTACCAAACCCTGGACATCACTCTGACCTGCCCTCTCTCTCCAAATCACTAACCCCACTTTTACTGTCTGAAACATTTATTCACTCTGCAGATTTGCTTAGCAAGCTCTGTTCTCAGCATGGACGAGTTCAGGGACCAGGGATGAACAAGACAATCCCAGTAGATGCTGGAGTCTGGGGGCAAGGCTGGCACCAATGGGGAAGTCTCGAACCTCAGACCATCCACAGCTGTGACAAATGGGCATGAGGGACAGAGAGGCAGCAGACACTCCCTGGAGGGAGGTCCTCACTCAGGTACCACAGTAGCAAGGGGACTCAAGGTCAAATAGCTGAAATGCAGCAGGCAGGCTGCCAGTAGCAGACCACAGAGCTCTAGCATCAGGCCCAGGGCCCAGGGTTGGCAGACAGGCTTCTGGAGGGAATGTCTGGAGCAGGCCAGGCAGCCAAAGCTGGACTGTCTGAGCAAATTCAACTGCGATTCTTCCTGGAGGTAATTATCAGTATCTCCAAAAAATATTTGTACACAAAGATGTTCATCAGGGAATTTAAATTGTAAACAGAACATCAAAAAGGAATAGTTTCATCAATTTAATAAAATATATAGTCATTAGAATTATTAATATTGATGTGCTTACCATAAAATCTCAAATGATAAAAGAAGGCTAAAATTTATAAATATAATTGCTTATGTTGTTGTTATTCAGTTGTTATGTTGTGCCCAACTCCTTGTGACCCCCATGGACTGCAGCATGCCAGGCTTCCCTGTCCTTCACTATCTCTTGGAGTTTGTTTTCAAACTCATGTCCATTGAGCCAGTGATGCCACCCAACCATCTAATCCTCTGTTGTCCCCTTCTCCTGCCTTCAGTCTTCCCAGCATCAGGGTCTTTTCCAATGAGTCAGCTCTACACATCAGGTAGCCAAAGTGTTGGAGTTTTAGTTTCAGCATCAGTCTTTCTAAGGAATATTCAGGGTTGATTTCCTTTAGGATTGACTGGTTTGATCTCCTTGCTGTCCAAGGGACTCTCAAGAGTCTTCTCTAGCACCACAATAATTTCTTACAACAATACAAAAAGAGTTCTACATATTTGGGGAAAAGATTGAAGGAGTATCAGCCCAAATACTCAGAATTATTGTCTTTATGTGGTCAGACTGATCTACTTCTTTTTTTTTAGTTTTCTGAATGTCTCCAACTTTATTCAATTAAAATTTTATTTTTTAATCTAGAAATATGTTTCTGTGGCAGTTACCCTGTTTCTGAGAGGCAGCTCCTAACACATGATGAAATTAGCTTCCATCCATAATTGCAGTGACATGCATGGGTGGTTCTGGGTCCACAATGAAAGGATGATAATTATGTACCATTAAATAGGAAACGCAGTTATTAATATAGCCTCAGTGATTAATCCTCCATCCACCTCACAGTTGTGCTGGTAAAAATCAAACGGAAGGTAGACAGGAAGGTACCCAGAAGGAAATTAAAGCCCAGCTCAAATGCCAGGAGCTCATGCCCTGGAGCAAAGCCTGATGCCCACTTGCTAAGTCCTAAACAGGACAAGGAGGCTGCAGTTTACATGTAACTAGACCAGATTTGCCTCTAATCCTGGAGAGCAGTTCTGCCACGGTGAGAAGTGACAGGCCTAGAGCAGGTCTGTTCTAACCTCCCCTGGAGGCTGTGAATGTCCCCTGTAAGGACCTGAGGTGGGTCCTTCCACATCCTTCCATGAGGACAGAGGTCTGCAGTGGAGGAAGCCCTGGTTTCAGGGAGCTCCGTGGCACTGAGGGCCTGCAGTTACCGTGTTCAGCGTCCTCTCACTCATCAGCTGTGCTCCCGTGGAGTACGACTCCCACAGCAGTGGGGACTGTGCTTCCAGCTCACTCCATGCCCCAGTGCCCGGCATGACAAACACTGGGCATCGTGCTCGGACATCTGTGGTCACCGCTGCCTTTGTTTGAAGGCGATTCGGGATTTGTTTTAATGAGGGATGTTAAGACACACACACAGAAATGATGCCAGAAAGGAAGAGGTTTATACACACAGCTCCCTGGAATCAGGAGACATGTCAGAGCAGGCAGGGCCCCATGGACAGGCATCAGGGTCATCAGGAGATAGAAGGAGTAAGAGGAGAATGTGGGCAAGAGCTAGTTACAGGGTGTTTTCCACAGGAAGGAGCTGGCAAGGCGGGGTCAGCAGGCTTGGGACTAGCTGGCCTGAGTCATTCCAGCAGGCTCTGGGCCCAGTGGCTGTTCCCAGGTATTGGGTACCTGCCCTGGGTGACAAGGGACAGTGGCCCAGAGTGATGGTCCCGTAGAGGAGGGGGTGGGATGTGAGCTCTCTGATTGGTTTATCTACATATGAAAGAAGCACTGGAAGGTAAGTGGTTCACTGTCTCTAGGAATTAGTTGACCTGGGCAGGGCCATCCCTCCAGAGTCAGCAAGGCCCCAACGTGACAAAGCATCAGACACAGAAAATAAACAGATGGGGTGATGCAGTCTCCATAGATGTGTATCTTATTGGCAGGGAGTCTGAGCTGTGGTTTGCTGTACATTTACTGGTTACATGCCTGTCTTGTGACTCCTGGGCCTTGGCGTTGGCTTCAATCCTTAAGACGTTTTCCAAATACTGCTTCTTTTCTGTGTGTGTCTTTGGCGCTACCTGCCAAGCATCTCCATTTTCCCTCTGGGAGGGAACATGCGATAGGATTGCACTTCTGGCTTCCTGTAAACAGGGAGGGGAAAGGGACTGTCGTAGGGTTCTTACAGTACAGGGGAAGTAGAATAGAAACATTGGAAGGTGGAATGCGTGAGTTAAAGATATACGGAGTGTACACACGGCAGCTTGGAGGATACGAGGGTGGGCGTCCAGAAAGAGTGAAACAGAGGAAGGAGAGGGGACCCCAGAGTACGGCCTGGCTCTCTGCACCTCTGCGGCTTCCCCCAGCACCAACCATAGCTCCATCCCACAAGCCATGGCAGAGCCAGAGGTCTCCTAACAAGCAGCTTTGGTTCATAACCACTTCTGAAAAAAACAAATTCTTTGGTGCTAGTGAATAAACTAGAGTCCAGATTCAAGCCTTACATATGACTGTAGGGAGGAAAAAACACCCCATGAAAAATTCATCTTGGATTAATTGATCTGAACATAAAATGAATGGCAGGTCCTTTGGGACACATTCCACATAAAAAGAAAGTGCTGAAAACACCACTGCTGTGCTCCAGCTTTTAGCCCATTCTGAATAAGATGGAAATCTACTGGCTTCCTTAATGAAATGATGGTCTCTCACTCCCAGGTTGGTGATGGGTTTCCCTCATTGTCATTAATTAAAAAAAAAAAAAACACCAAAACTAGCAGCTGCCTTTGTTTTGCTTGTTGTGGGCTAAGTCTTGGTATATCCTTCTCCCAAAGGACAGGGTGCACTTGGGGTGCAAGAGATGGACCTCCTGGGCATATGTTCCTTCCCAAGCAGCCTTGAGCACCAGGGTTTGATTTCATTAAAGGAGTCAGAAAAGGGTACCTTACAGACAGACCCTCACACAGTCACCAAACTGGCAGCATGATGGCCCAGCTACACTCTCATGGGCTCCCAGCATGACCATCATCCACCAGCGAGAAGACAGCATGGCCAGGAGGTGCCAGAAAGACCAACAACCTCAAGACACACAGCCGTGTGTCTAAGGACCATCGCCTTGCCCAGGTCCCTTCCCCCAACTCCACTGGGCCAGCCACTATTGATAGAGCTGAGAGCTGGCACCCAGCAGCAGTTCTGGGCTATCGACAGGGAGAGCTGCCATGCATCAAAATCAGAGACAGGGAATACTTTAGCAGAAATAGCTGCTTTCAGAATGGCTGAGTAAGGACTTCCAAAAAACTGGTCCTCCATAAAATCAGTGAGAACACTGGCCAAAAAAATTATGAAAATGAACTTTTTCAGAACTGTGGAAATTAACCAAAGGCTTGCAACAATTTGAGAAACATTTATTCAAGAAAACAGCTGAAGCTCAGAGAGAACAGTGAGCTTCGTGGCGCTTTAGCTTGCCCCAGTCCCATTCCCCCACTCATCTCTGCAGTAGTTCAAAGACCAACACCTTCAAAATTTAAGTAGCCATGAAAGGCAGAAGCCTAGCACCCCTTGGAGGGGACAGATTGTGTTTGGGGCTCACCAAAAGTCCATCTCCTGATGTGTCATTGGTTGCCCTGTGTGGTAGACCCTGGAAAACCCACTGATTGCTTGAAACAATTAGTGGCAATTGTTTAATATGGCAGCTGTCTGAGACACTGTTTGCAGTTGAGGCAAACAAGAAGTCAACCAAAACATAAAAGGAAAAGTCTGAGAATGAGATGTCCGCAGGGCACTTTGAAAGGCTCTGGTAGAGTCTGGGGAATGTAGAAATTAAACGTCACTAATAGAAGGATTGGTGCTTCCTTGGTGGCTCAGAGGGTAAAGCATCTGCCTGCAATGCAGGAGACCTGGGTTTGATCCCTGGTCAGGAAGATCCCCTGGAGAAGGAAATGGCAACCCACTCCAGTACTCTTGCCTGGAAAATTCCATGGATAGAGAAGCCTGGTAGACTACAGTCCATGGGATCACAAAGAGTCAGACATGGCTAAACACTTTTCATCTCAGATTTTTCAATAGAAGGATATTTAGGAGATTCATAAATAGGTGGAAATTAAAAAGCTCACTTCTAAATCACCAGCTGGTAAAAGAAGACACCACGAAATGAACTAGAAAATGTTTTGAGATGAATGAAAATGAAAATACTAAAACTTATGAGATGGAGTGAAGTAGTGCTTAGAGGAAGTTTATAGCTTTAAATACATACCTTAGAAAGAAAATCTTAAATCAATAACCTAACCTTCCACCCTAAAAAGAGTAAACCAAAGCAAAAAGAAGGAAAAAAATAAGATTAGAGCAGAGATAGATGAAATAGTATGGAATGGAAAAGAATGTAGAGAAAATTAACAAAGCCCAAAGTTGATTCTTTGGAAAGACGAACATTTTGATAAATTTTTAGCTAGAAAGAGAGAGAAGATTCAAATTACTAGAATAAGGAATGAAAGAGGAGATATTGCTACTGACCTTGTAGACCTGATAAAAGAGATTTATGAAATGCATGAACAATTGTATGCCACAAACTGGATAACTTAGAGGAAGTGGACAATTACTAAAAAGGCACAAAGTACCAGCACTGACTCAGGAAGAAATAGAAAATGTCAATGCAAGTAAAGATAATGAATTAGTAATTTTTAAAAAACTACCCACAGAGAGAAGCCAAGCCAAGACGGGTACACTGGGACTTCCCTGGTGATCCAGTGGCTAAGACTTGGCACTCTCAAGGCACGGGGCCCGAGTTCAATCCCTGGTCAGGGAGCTAGATCCCACATGCCACAACTAAGACCCAACTCAGACAGATCAGTAAACAAAAATATTAAAGAAAAGAACACTATTAGGGTGTAATGTATTTTTTTCAGGCCACCCCCTGAAGCTTGTAGAATCTTTAGTTCCTTGACCAGGAATTGGAAGCCCAGGAATTTAACACGGAGTCCTAACCACTGGGCCATCAGGGAATTAAATTAGTGTGTACTTTAATTATATTTTTCTTGTATAGCTTTTTGTTTGGCCTTTATATTTACTTAAAAAAAATTCTCTTATTGAAAAAGTGCTGTAACAACATTAAAAAGAAAAATGATGCTATCTTAACGTAACACTATTCTCATTTTTGTATATGACCTCCCAGATTCTACTTATATCAACACACATTTTAGAATTACCTGAGTGACACTATATTTAAAGTGATGGAAGGAAAGAACCTACAACCAAGATACTCTACCCAGCAAGGTTCTCATTCAGATTCCACGGAGAAATCAAAAGCTTTACCAACAAGCAAAAGCTGAGAGAATACAGCACCAACGAGACCAGCTTTGCACCAAACACTAAAGGAACTTCTCTAAGTGGAAAATAAAAGGCTACGACTAGAAACAAGAACATTATGAGTGGAAAAGCTCACCGGTAAAGGCAAATACTCAGTAAAGCTAGGAAATCGTCCACACAAGTGTGGTGTCGAAACCAGCAATCGTGAGACGGAGAGAATGCAAAGGCAGGATGCTGGAAACGCATTTGAAATTAAAGGACCAGAAACTTAAAGAATCTTGTCTATATACAGGGTGCAGTATTGAAACTTCATGGCAACCACACACTGAAAATCTACAATAGAAACACACACGGAAAAGAAAAACAAATCAAAACAAAGCACTAAAGCTAGTCATCAGATCACAAGAAAATAGCATTACCTGTGTGAGAATTACTGATTTCTTGAGGTTGCAGGCCAACAAAGATTTTTTTCCTTTTCCAACACAGTCTCTGTGATGCTGATCTTGAATAGTGTTTGCCAGTCTCCACTGTGCTGAAGAACTTTCATGTACTAAATGACTATTTTTTAATAACTTTAGGTTATTTTAGATTTTGCCATTATTAAAACCCTGCAAAGAATTTTCTTGTGCCAAAGGATTTTACCTCAGTTAAACTCCCATGGAATTAACTTCCAGTCAAGGAAGAGAACTTCTAAAAATGGTTTTGGTAATGCACTCTGTGTCTGTCATCTCATTTTTTTCTTTAATATTTTTGTATAACAAGTTCAAACCTCAACAGAAAAGTTGAAAGAATTACGCACTGTGCACCCACCAGCTTGATTCCACAATGGACATTTCTCATAGTCGACCAGCTCCCTGTCTATCTCATTTTTATGCATTTCAAAGTAAGCTGCAAGTATCAGTGAATGTCTTCCCACAAAAGATTTCAGCATGCATTAAGCTCAATATTTATCTATGGTTATTCAGAAGTAAAACTTACAATAAGATGCATGGATTTGCTTCTTTCTGGGAAATCCACACATCTGTGTCAACCAAGTCCTTATGAAGGTGCAGAATGTGAATGCTATTCCAGAAGTTTCCTTCATGCTCCCCCTCCACCCCTCCACCCCGCAGAAGGCACTTTTGTTCTGATTCTTCTCTACTGCAGTTCGGTTTGCCTTCTCAGAACTTCATATACATGGGATAATACAGTAGGCATACTTTTGGTTAAGGTGTAGCAGGTTTTGGATTCATTAATGTTGCAGTGGGCATTAATAATTCTTTCGTTTTTATGGCTGAGTTGAATTCCATAGTGTGGATATAACACAGTTTATCCATTTTCCTGTCTGTGGACCCCTGGGCTTTTCCCACTCTGAGGCTATTATGAACAGAGCTGTGCTGTGGACTGAGTGTTACTGTACCCCTCGGAGTTCATATGGTGAGGTCTAATTTCCAATGTGCTGGTGTGGGGAGATGGGACCCTTGGCAGGTGATGAGCTCCTTCCTCATGAGTGGATTCAACAAGAGGTCAGCCCTCCCAAAACCGGACCTGACCTCAGCCTCCCCGCCTGCAGAGCTGAGAAAAGAAAAAGGTCTATGGTCATGACCCCACACAATCCCTTCCCCGTCTTTGGTTCTTTCTTAAAGCGTCCTGAACTGGCAAGGACAAGCTGCTATGAAGATCTTTCAAGGGTCTTTCTGTGAACATCTTTTCCTGTTTTTCTTGGTAAAAAAACCTAAGAGAGTGCTTCCCTGGTGGTACAGTGGATGGGAATCTGCCTGCCAATGCAGGGGCCCTAGTTCAATCCCGCTTTGGGAGTATTCCACATGCCACAGAGCAGTTAACCCATGCACCACCACTACTGAGCCTGGAGCTGCAAATACTGTGACCAGTGACCTAGAGCCAGCACTCCACCACCAGAGACGCCAGCGCAACAAGAAGCCTGCCCACGGCATCGACGAGGAGCCCCCCCACCACAACCAGAGACAGCCTGCACACAGCAAGGAAGACCCAGCACGGCCAAAAATAAAATTCAAAAAATCTTAAAAAGAAATAAAAACCTAGAAGAGCAATTGCTGGATTGTAAGTTCAGTTCAGTCGCTCAGTCGTGTCCAACTCTTTGAGACCTCATGGACTGCAGCACACCAGGCTTCCCTGTCCATCACCAACCCCTGGAGCTTCGTCAAACTCATGTCCATTGAGTTGGTGATGCCATCCAACCATCTCATCCTCTGTCCTCCCCTTCTCCTCCTGCCTTCAGTCTTTCCCAGCATCAGGGTCTTTTCCAATGGGTCAGTTCTTCAGATCAGGTGACCAAAGTACTAGAGCTTCAGCTTCAACATCAGTCCTTCCAATGAATATTCAGGATTGATTTCCTTTAGGATTGACTGGTTGGATGCCCTTGCAGTCCAAGGGACTCTCAAGAGTCTTCTCCAACACCACAGTTCAAAAGCATTAATTCTTTGGCACTCAGCTTTCTTTATGGTCCAACTCTCATATCTGTACATAACTACTGGAAAAATGATAGTTTCAACTAGATGGACCTTGGTTGGCAAAGTAATGTCTCTGTTGGGTTATAGGGCAATTGTATCTTTAGTTTTATAGAAACTCCCAGCTCTCTGACCAAAGAGTTGTAGTGTTTACCTGGCTATCAGCTGTTGCTCTACATTGCTGCCTAAACTCCATCATGTTAGTTTTTAGCCATTCTTTTTTTAAATGGGTTTCTAAGTTTTTTTTAAACACATACTTAACATGTGGTTTTTACTAATCTGAATATATTGCTGTCCTAAATTCACTCTGAGCCAATTTACTGAATCATATTCACTTTGGTATGTTTTTTTTTAAATTGGAGTATAATTGCTTGTTGTGTTAGTTTCTGCTGTACAACAAAGTGAATCAGCTATACGTATAATATACCCCCTCCCTCTTGGACCTCCCTCACACCCATGCCCCGCATCCCACCCCTCTAGGTCATCGCAGGGCGCTGAGCTGAGCTCCCTGTGCTCCACAGCAACTTCCCCCAGCTGTCTACTTTACGCGTGGCAGGGTATATATGCTAATGACGCTCTCCCAGCTCATTCCACCCCCTTTCCCCTCCCTGTGTCTGCATGTCTGTTCTTTACATCTGCATCTCTATTCCTGCTCTGAAAACAGGTTCATCTGTACTGTTTTCCTGGATTCCACATGTATGCATTAATAAACGATATTTGTTTTTCTCTTTCTCACTTCACTCTGTATGACAGACTGTAGGTCCATCCACGTCCCAACAAAGGACCCAATTTTGTTCCTTTTTATGGCTAATATTTTATTGTACATATATGTCACATCTTATTTATCCATTCCTCTGTTGATGGGGCTTCCCTTGTGGCTCAGCTGGTAAAGAATCTGCCTGCAATGCGGGAGACCTGAGTTCTATCCTTGGGTTGGGGAGATCCCCTGGAGAAGGGAAAGGCTACCCACTCCAGTATTCTGGCCTGGAGAGCTCCATGGACTGTATAGTCCATGGGGTCACAAAGAGTTGGACACAACTGAGCAGCTTTCACTTTCACTTTCCTCTTGATGGACATTTAGGTGGCCTCCATGTCCTCACCAGTACATTAATTGTTGTTGTTCAGTCACTAAGATGTGACCAACTCTTTGCTCACTAAGTGTGACCCCATGGACTGTAGCTTACCAGGCTCCTCTGTTCATGGGATTTTCCAGGCAAGAATACTGGACTGTGTTGCCATTTCCTTCTTCGGGAGATCTTACTGACCGAGGGATCAAACCTGCCTTCTGCTTGGCAGGTGGAATTTTTACCGCTGAGCCACCTGGGAAGCTCCAAGACATTAATACTATTGTACGAATACACAGTGCTGCAAGTTTTAGCCATTCTGATGAGTGTTGTAACAGTAGCGCTGTTGTGGTTTTTACCTTTATTTCCTTGATGTTTAATGATGCTTTTAATGAACATGTTTCCATGTGTTTTTTGGTCGTTTGTATGTGTTCTTTTGTGAAGTGTCTGTTCCAGTTATTTGCCCATTTCTTAACTGAGTCGTCTGTCTTTCTATTGTTGAGTTGTGGGAGTTCTTCACATATTCTGGACCCGGTGCTTAACAGATATGCATTTTTACACACATTTTCTCCCAGTCTGTGGCTCGCCTGTTTACTTCCTTTTGAGAGTATTTGCTTATTTGGCCGCGCTGGGTCTTTGTTGCTACATGTAGGCTTTCTCCAGCTTTGGTGAGTCAGGGCTTCTCTTCCTTGCAGTGCGTGGGCTTCTCGTTGCTGTGGCTTCTCTTGCTGCGGAGCATAGGCTCCAAGCACGCTGGCGTCAGCAGTTGCAGCTCACAGGCTCAGTACTTGTGTCTTCCAGGCTCTAGCGTAGAGGCTCAGCAGTTGTGGTGCACGGGCTCAGTTGCTTCAAATCATGTGGCATCTTCCTGGACCAGGGATTGAATCTGTATCCCCTGCATTGACAGGCGAATTCTTATCCACTTCTACCAGGGAAGTCCACCTATTTATTTCATAATGAAACATTTTGATGAGCAGAACTTCTTAATTTTAAGGAAGTCAAATTTTCTTTTATGGTTGTTGTTTTCTCTGTACTTTGTAAGAAAGCTTTGCCTACCCCCAAGTCAAAAAGATATTTTCCTGTGTTTACTCCTGGAAGGTTTATAGTTTTAGCTTTTACATTTATGTCTAGGATCCATCTCCATTGAATTTTGCCTAAGATGAGGGACCTAGGGTCATTATTTTCCACATGAATATCTAGTCATTTAAGACTTTCTTATCTGTATCAGATCACTTTAGTGCCTTTGTTGGAAATCAGATGCTGGTGTTAGCGGGAATCTAACTTCTCTATTTTGCCCCCATGATGTATCTGTCTACGGTTTGCCAGGACCTTGCTGTATGAATACTGGAGTTTTATGGTGAAACTTGATACCCAGTAATGAGTCTTCTAGCTGTTCTTTTTCAGGAGAGCTATGGAGAAGGAAATGGCAACCCACTCCAATACTCTTGCCTGGAGAATCCCATGGATGGAGGAGCCTGGTAGGCTGTAGTCCATGGGGTCGCAAAGAGTCGGACACGACTGAGCGACTTCACTTCACTTTGGCTAGTCTAGGTTTTTGGGTTTCCATATACGTTTGAAACTGGTTCATCAACTGCCGGTTCATCAATCCCCAAATCTGCAGAATTAGGGATTTTGTATTATAGCAATAGATCAGTTTGGAAGGGACTGACCTCATAACAGTATTGGGTCTTCCAAGTCATTGAACATGGTATGTATTAGGTCTTGTTTAATTTCTCACACCACGTCATTGTATGTGTGTGTACACGTGTGCAACTTATTCATTATTAAAATCACGAAGTTTCACTGTTAAACCGATGGGTGCTGTATATAACACAGGGAACTGTGCTCACCCTTGTGTGGCAGCCTGGACGGGAGGAGCGTTTGGGGAAGAATGGACACGTATATGGCTGAGTTCCTTTGCTGTCCACCTGAAACTATCACACTGTTGACTGGCTTTAGTCCCATTAAAAGTTTTTTAAAAATTTAAAAATGGAAAGTACAGTAAAGTCAATATAATGAACAGAAAAGAAAATGCCCCACTGTCTGTGCTTCAGAGACTCCAACTGTTAACAGTCCAGTGTATTTTCTCCCAGTCCTCTTTCTATGCAGTTTCGTGTGGCTGTTAGTCTTGAATATAGAGTTGTGTGCTTTGCGTTTATGACTCAAGCATGCTGTAGTAAACTCCGCTGGTGCCTGCCACCTGTTTCTTGCCTCTCTGCCTGAGGGTGTGTGTCTCCAGCCCTGGAGGCTGCTTGGATGGTGGTGCACGAAGCTGCCAGAAGCCCTGGTGAGTTGATGTAACAGGAGCAATCCTCTGACAAGGAGACAGGATGCTGCATGGACCTCCGTGGAGTGTTCCAGCATCCCTGGCGGGATGGAGCTCCCAGCTCAGGAGGGCATTCTCTTCCCCTACAGGTCCTCTCCCATCTCCCCCAAGGGGACCACCCCACGCCTTGGACCAGCTTTGCCAGGAATTCACACTAAGATGCCTAGATGGCGTGTTAAAAAGCAAAGACATCACTTTACTGACAAAGGTCCATCTAGTCAAAGCTATGATTTTCCAGTAGTCATGAACAGATGTGAGAGCTGGACCATAAAGAAGGCTGAGCGCCAAAGAAATGATGTTTTCAAATTGTGGTGCTGGAGAAGACTCTTGAGAGTCCCTTGGACACCAAGGAGATCAAACCAGTCCAACCTAAAGGAAATCAATCCTGAATATTCATTGGAAGGACTGATGCCGAAGCTGAAGCTCCAATACTTTGGCCACCTAAATGGGAAGAGCCAGCTCTTTGGAAAACACCCTGATGCTGGGAAAGATTGAACTTAGGAGGAGAAGGGGATGACAGAGGATGAGATGGTTGGATGAAATCACCAATTCAACAGATATGAACTTGGGCGAACTCTGGGAGGGACAGGACAGCTGAGGGACAGGGAGGCTTGGCGTGCTGCAGACAGCGGGGTTACAAAGAGTCAGACACAACTTGGTGACCAAATAACAGCAACAACAACAACACACTAATATGCATTTCCCTGGTGTCTTAATGCTCTTGGGAACATCAGCTTTAGTTGCCATGTAATATTCCATCCAATATGTTCACCATTGTTTTCTCAACCCTTCCTTCCTTTTTGGTGAGATTTTCACTCTCAGGAGTTGTACGTGATGCTTTTTTTTTTTGGTACCAAGAGTAATTTCCTTAGGATCGCTTCCTGGAACAGGAATTTTTTCAAGGCTCGAATTCATTCTGCCAAAATGCTCTTCTGAAAAACTTAAACCAATTTAGAGTCCTCCTAGGAGGGTATAAAAGTGCCTGGTTTATCATATGCTAAGTGGCCCACATTTTTTAAAAGGAATTGGCACCTATTCCTAGTTTATGTAATGGAAAGATTAAAAACCTGAGTGGTTTTCTTCCACTTCAGGTGATTCAGGAAGAAAACAGACACACAGCTTCCTTCTGTGTTTCTCTTCTGTGCATGCGTGCTGAGTTGTGTCCGACTCTGTGTGACCCCCATGGACCATAGCCCACCAGGCTCCTCTGTCCATGGGACTCTCCAGGCAACAATATTGGAGTGGGTTGCCATCCCTCCTCCAGGGGATCTCCCCGACCCAGGGATCAAACCTGCGTCTCTTATATCTACCTGCATTGACAGCAGCAAATGGCTATCATGGCCATCAGGGAGTGCTAGCCAGAAGGCCCACTGGAGCAGAGGCAGCAGCACCCACAACAGTAACAGTTTCTGGGCTTGGAGTCAGGTCTGTCCTACTTTGGAGCAACTCAAGGACCAGGTTTGGAGAAAAAATTTGATTTTTCATTTTTCAGATGCTTTTCATTTGGCTGAAGAAATGTAATAAGGTGAGAAGACATGTATAGCTGAGAAATGTGGTTTAGGAGAAAAAGATTTTTAAAAACTAGCTCTTCACTTGGTCTCTAAAGAATTCCACTGAGGTCAGTGTCTTGGCATCGACCTCCTGGATAAGCAAGATTGACTTCACATTTAGGTGGTTTCCATGGTAAACAGAATGATGATCCCGAAGAGGTCCATGTTCTGATCCTGAGAACCTGAGAGTGTTACCTTATGAGGCAAAAGAGACTTTGCAGATGGGGCTAAAAATGGGAAGATGCCAAGGTGAGGGGGGGGGCTTGATATAATCACGAGAGTCCTCTTGAGGACAGAGGGTCAGAGGCAGAGGGTCAGATTCAGAGAAGACAAGATGCTACAAGCAGGTTGGGGCAGGCTCTGTGCTGCTGCCCATGGGGGCGACGGAGGGCCCACGAGCCAGGAAATAGTGCCTGTAGAAGCCGAAAGGCAAGAAAAGGCTTTTCCCCAGAGGGCCCAGGAGGAAAACAGCCTTGCCCAGACCTCGATGACTTCTGACACCCTGAACCGAAAGATAACACATCTGTATTGTTTCAAGCCGCTGCGCTTGGGGCCATTTGTTCAGTAGTCACAGGAAACCAGGGCAACTGTGGTCGGCTCTGCTGGTCACCAAAGACCCTCACAAACTCATCTCAATGCTAAAGTCTCCCACGTAAGCACCACTGTCTTAAAATGTCCAGCAGAGTGAGAACTGCTTTAAAAAGCTCCAACATGGATGGACCTAGAGGTTATTGTGTTAAGTGAAGTAAGTCAGAGAGAGATAAATACATGATATCACTTAAATGTGGAATCTAAAAAAATGGTACAAATGAACTTATTTGTGAAACAGAAATAGACTCACATAGACAACGGATTTATGGCCACCAAAGGGGAAAGTAGGAAGCGATAAATTAGGAGTCTGAATGAACAGATACACACTACTGTGTATGAAATAGATAAACATCAAGGACCTACTGTACAGGACAGGGAGCTCTACTCAATATCTTATAATAAACTACATGGGAAAGAGTCTGAAATAGAATATATATCAATGGGCTTCCCTGATGGCTCAGCAGGAAAGAATCCATCTGCAATGCAGGAGACACAGTCAACGTGACTTCGATCCCTGGGTCAGGGAGAGCCCCTGGAGAAGGAAATGTCAACCCACCCCAGTACTGCCTGGGGAATCCCATGGACAGAGAATCCTAGCGGTCTACAGTCCAGGGGTCACAAAGAGTCAGACACGACATAGCACACATGCACAATACGTGTAACTGAACCACTTTGCACCACACTTGAAACTAACACAACTGTAAGTCATTTATACTTCAATTTAAAAAACAAAAAACCTCAACCAGCCTCCCAGAGGAGGCAACTCTGCAGAAGCTGCCCAGAGATCCATGACCGGGGATAAAGCATGTTGTGCATGGGAACCCAGGACCGTGTCCCCCCGGCAACCCCTCTCTGTGCAAACACAGTGGGGGCAATGGTGTCAGATGGTACAAACTAGCAGTACATTTAGAAGAACAACTAATTCTACTACATATTAAAGATAGAATGGGCATCTTTTCTCTAAGACAGGGCCAGCTGGTCCTTTGCTGGGCCTCAGCTGTGAAAGCCTGCAGCATGCACTGGACAGTGTGATGCAGAGCCCCCTCCTGCATCCACCCAAGAGATGAACCTGCCTTCTCCCTTGGGAGACGGAGGGGGGACCAGGTGGTGCCTGTCATCCTTCCATGGGTCTCAGTGCTGTCTCATGTTCACATGGTCGTGTTGTCAGGAGACCTCCACCCACAGCTTCAATTTGATTCCTTTCAGTTCAGTTCAGTCACTCAGTCGTATCCGACCCCTTGTGACCACATGAACTGCAGAACGCCAGGCCTCCCTGTCTATCACCAACTCCCAGAGAACACCCAAACCCATGTCCATTAAGTCGGTGATGCCATCTAGCCATCTCATCCTCTGTCGTCCCCTTCTCCTCCTGCCCTCAATCTTTCCCAGAATCAGGGTCTTTTCCAATCAGTCAGCTCTTCGCATCAGGTGGCCAAAGGACTGGAGTTTCAGCTTCAACATTAGTCCTTCCAATGAACACCCAGAACTGATCTCCTTTAAGATGGACTGGTTGGATCTCCTTGCAGTCCAAGGGACTCTCAAGAGTTTTCTCCAACACCACAGTTCAAAAGCATCATTCTTCGGCACTCAGCTTTCTTCACAGTCCAACTCTCACATCCATATGACCACTGGAAAAACCATAGCCTTGAGTAGATGGACCTTTGTTGGCAAAGTAATGTCTCTGCTTTTTCATATGGTTTCTTTAGCCGACCAATAACATGACATTAAGCGCCTACTGAGCACAAAGCCTGCTGGTCACTGTCTCCGCCAGTGCAGGGCCGTTTAGGGAGCCTGAAACACGAGTCACACTGCCAATACCTCGACTGAATTTCTGCTCTATTTCTTTTACTTTCTTTAAAAATTGGTTTTCATTGGAGGTTTGTGGCATTGTACAGGAGACAGGGATCAAGACCATCCCCATGGAAAACAAAATGCAAAAAAGCAAAATGGCTGCCTGGGGAAGCCTTACAAATAGCTGTGAAAAGAAGAGAAGCGAAAAGCAAAGGAAAAACGGAAAGATATAAGCATCTGAATGCAGAGTTCCAAAGAATAGCAAGGAGAGATAAGAAAGCCTTCCTCAGCGATCAATGCAAAGAAATAAAGGAAAACAACAGAATGGGAAAGACTAGAGGTCTCTTCAAGAAAATTAGAGATACCAAGGGAACATTTCATGCAAAGATGGGCTAGATAAAGGACAGAAATGGTATGGACTTAACAGAAGCAGAAGATATTAAGAAGAGGTTGCAAGAATACCCAGAAGAACTATACAAAAAAGATCTTCACGACCAAGATAATCGCGATGGTGTGATCACTCACCTAGAGCCAGACATCCTGGAATGTGAAGTCAAGTGGGCCTTAGAAAGCATCACTATGAACAAAGCTAGTGGAGATGATGGAACTCCAGTTGAGCTATTTCAAATCCTGAAAGATGATGCTGTGAAAGTGCTGCACTCAATATGTCAGCAAATTTGGAGAACTCAGCAGTGGCCACAGGACTGGAAAATGTCAGTTTTCATTCCAATTCCAAAGAAAGGCAATGCCAAAGAATGCTCAAACTACTGCACAATTGCACTCATCTCGACTGAAACGGCTTAGCAGCAGCACACGCTAGTAAAGTAATGCTCAAAATTCTCCAAGTCAGGAAATATCAATAACCTCAGATATGCAGATGACACCATCCTTATGGCAGAAAGTGAAGAGGAACTCAAAAGCCTCTTGATGAAAGTGAAAGTGGAGAGTGAAAAAGTTGGCCTAAAGCTCATCATTCAGAAAACGAAGATCATGGCATCCTGTCCCATCACTTCATGGGAAATAGATGGGGAAACAGTGGAAACAGTGTCAGACTTTATTTTGGGGGGCTCCAAAATCACTGCATATGGTGACTGCAGCCATGAAATTAAAAGACGCTTACTCCTTGGAAGGAAAGTTATGACCAAACTAGATAGCATGTTGAAAAGCAGAGACATTACTTTGCCAACAAAGGTCCGTCTACTCAAGGCTATGGTTTTTCCTGTGGTCATGTATGGATGTGAGAGTTGGACTGTGAAGAAAGCTGAGTGCCAAAGAATTGATGCTTTTGAACTGTGGTGTTGGAGAAGACTCTTGAGAGTCCCTTGGACTGCAAGGAGATCCAACCAGTCTATTCTGAAGGAGATCAGCCCTGGGATTTCTTTGGAAGGAATGATGCTAAAGCTGAAACTCCAGTACTTTGGCCATCTTATGGGAAGAGTTGACTCATTGGAAAAGACTCTAATGCTGGGAGGGATTGGGGGCAGGAGGAGAAGGGGACGACAGAGGATGAGATGGCTGGATGGCATCACTGACTTGATGGACGTGAGTCTGAGTGAACTCCGGGAGTTGGTGATGGACAGGGAGGCCTGGCGTGCTGCGATTCATGGGGTCACAAAGAGTCGGACATGACTGAGTGACTGAACTGAACTGAACTGAATACTTGCTTTACAAAGTTGGGTTAGTTTCTGCTGTGCAACAAAATGAATCGGGTACATGTTTATATATATCCACTCTTGTTCTTTTTTTTTTTGTTTTTTTAAATAAGCTTTAAATTTCCTGAGGTCTGACCTGGCCCCCAGGTCTTTGTGGAAATGAACTCGTCAGGTGGGAGGACAGAGCTGCTGTTGCCCGTGGCTGGTTGGCTCGGTTATGACTCAAATATCGAGGCACGGCCGCCTGGCCTGTGTGTGTCTCATCCCCCAGGCAGGCCCATGACTGTGGGGGGCTGGAGGAGGGGGGCCGATGCTCAGGGCCCTCGACCATTCACACTGTTCCTCTCGCTGTGTCCCAGATGAGCTAGGATCAGAGGGACGTTCCTGGGCCCCAGAGACAACAATGGAGCCACAGAGCCAGCAGGATGAGCAACTGGGAGGCACTCGGACTCTGGGGAGGCAAAAGGCGCTGCACACATTGAGTGCCTGCTGTGTGCCCTTGGTGAGTCACCTCCAAACAGTCCCTTTAAAATGATCCCCAAAGATAAGCCTTATTGTGCTAAGGTACTGTTGTTCCCACTGCCCTGTGAGAACACTGGAATAGCTTGGAGGATGGGGCTGGAAGACCCCTCCTCCCTAGAGCTGAGTGACTGCTCTGAGATAGAAATGACCACAGGTGCGGGCCTGCAAAGGCGCTGAACCCAGAGCATGCACGGCCCCCCGAGACAGTGCAGAAGGACAGGCTGCTGTTACTAATGCTATTACGACCTCCGTGCTCCAATCGCCTGTTTCACAAACTCTCAGGGCACAACTAAACGCGTGGGATACAAGGCAGGGATGCTGAATGTGAAGGGGTTTGTCTCTGATCACTCGAAGCGCTTTGGCCTCCAGGGACGTGGCTGCAAATGGTCCGCCTTGAATCCGGGATGAGGGGGTGCCTCGCTGACCAGGCTTCCTGAGCACCACACACGATGACCAGGCTGGCCAGAAATAGGCCCGCGCGGGCGCGTGGGCTCGAGGTGGGGACGTGGTCGGAGGTGAGTCATCTAGAGCTCCTGGCGCCAGCGCTTCTAGAAAGAGAAATTTCAGGGTCCTTCTGGAAAGCGGTTTCCAAAGAGGGCTTTTGACCTGCCGTCGTTTACCCAGGACAGAGAGGAGAGACGCTCAGGGCTGAACTTGAGGTAGAGGGGAGGCAGGAGGGGGCTGAGCCCTCCTTCCCTCCTGGGGGCCGAGCGCCTGTGAGCCAGGTGGGGCCCTGGGGCGGGGCCTCCTTCCACAGCCACGTCGGGGCTCCCAACACAATTGAGAAAGGATCCCAAGGAAGAGGGGGACCTTACTGAGGGTGTGCTTCTAAGGTTCCACATGGGGTCTCCGCAAGTGTCTTCACCACCCTCTCACCAGATCCCAGCATGTTGTCCAAGATGAATCTGGCAGAGGTCACCGCAGGACAGACCCACAGCCTGGAGGCCTCAGAGCAGGGGATTCCTCACCCTCCTTGTGGGCAGCAGACCCGGCTGGAGCAGACTTGAGGAGCCGGAGCCAGGCAGCCCCTCTCTCTGGGCCTTTTTCCTTGTTTGCGTAAAAGGAGCAGCAAGAGGAAGTTTGGAGGATTCTAGAAGATTCCAGCCACAAGACCCTCTGCGCAGGGGCCGTGGAGCCTGACCCCTCAGGGCTGAGCGCTCAGACCCTTTATCATCAGAGAGCAAGTCAGCTCTTGGCACCCACTTTCCAGACACCTGGAGAATCCCATGGACGGAGGAGCCTGGTGGGCTACAGTCCATGGGGTCGCAGGGAGTCCACACGACTGAGCGACTTCACTCACCCACTTTCCAGACACCTGGAGGATCCCATGGACGGAGGAGCCTGGTGGGCTACAGTCCATGGGGTCGCAGGGAGTCGACACGACTGAGCGACTTCACTCACCCACTTTCCAGACACCTGTCCCTGGAACAAAAGAGCTGATTCTGTCCAAAACAACCTGAAAACAGGTCAGCAGGGACAGGGATGCTGGGCAGCGCCCCTTCTGGAGCTTGACAGTCGAGAGGAAACTGCTTCTGGAGACGTTCTCAGGCCCGAACACAACAGTGTGTGGGGAATGCCCGCCGCTGACCCCAAGCTGGGGCCTGTGGGCCTGGGCCTTTGAGAGAGGATGGGCTCCTTTGCCCCCAAGTCCTCCTGGACCCAGAGGGTCCTAGGAGCCTGCGTTCTCATGGTAGAAACTGCCGTCAGGAGGCTGTCTACCCGTTTCTGATGACAGTGTTATCTTGCCCAGTGTGGACGCCCTGCAGTGTGGGTTGGGTGGTCTATCGACTCGATGGACATGAGTTTGCGCAAGCTCCGGGAGTTGGTGATAGACAGGGAAGCCTGGCGTGCTGCAGTCTATGGGGTCGCAAAGAGTTGGACACAACTGAGCAACTGAGCAACCACTGGCAGGGTATATTCTTCATAAACAAGCCCTGACTCCCAGTGTGATGGCGTTAGGAGTGGGGATGCTGGGAGGATGACAATGGCCTGCCCCTATTTGGTTGACAGGGGACCGGGCCTCCGCCAGGGCACTCTGTCACCACAGCCCGTGCTGGAAAATGGGGCAGTCTTGTGCCCCTCTGCCCTCAGTCCTGTCCCCTCGCCCCCTGGCCTGGCTGCTATCCAAACAGCCGCGGCTTCTTGCCCTGTGACCATCTGCAGCTCTGCCCGGTGACAGAGGTCTGCCGGGTCACCCCACACCTCTCTGCTGCCACTGAGGCTCCCCGAGACTGAAGCTGCCTCCCCTCCAAGCCATGAACCCCCCCATGTCCATCTGTGCCCCCCAACTCCTGCCAGTCCACAGGCATTGCCCCTCCTCAGGGGCGCCTGCCTCCTGCCCCTGCCCTGTGGAGCGGTCCTGGTAGCCTCTCCCTGTGCCCCTTGCCCCAGGGTGTGGGAACCCACAGCCCCCATCAGCCATGCCCCTGAGGAGGGGGCTTGCGTCCAGGCCCCAGCCTCCCCGGAGCCCAGCCCAGAGGCGGGTCAATGCTGAGACAGCACGGGGCCAACAGGAGATGAAGACAAAATGAACACGGCTGTTTGTTTAGAATAGCAGTCACTCTTAGCAACTGAGAAGAGATGCGGCTTCCCTGGTGGCCCAGAGGTTAAGACTCTTCGCTTCCAATTCAAGGGGCTTAGGTCCCATCCCTGGTCAGGAAACTAAGATCCCACAAGCTATGCGGTGCGGCAAAAGGTAAAAATAAAGAAGAAGAAATAGAGGTGAGGATGGGTATTTTTATTAGTAAACATGGGTGAATTTACTTAAAAAAAAAAATTGACGTTGACTTTATTTGAAATGTGAAGTTCAGTTCTGTGACCAGACCAATCTGAGCTGTAAGATGCAGGCTGCTTCCCTCCCAACCGCTCCTACTGAGGGCCATGCCCCCGACACCCCAGGAGCATCCTGGCCTAAATGAGTCAGGAGTGATAAGCCCCCACTTTATTCCACATTCTCCTCCTTTAGAGTTGTGGACACTTGGGCTACATACACATTTTTACCACGAAGTATGAGTTTGTGATGGTCTGTGGGTTTCAGGGAGCCCTGCTCTCCTTCACTCCAACTTCTAAGACCATGGAGACTGATCCCAGTTGAAAACCTGACCCAGCGTGGGGAGGGAGGGGCGTGAGCAGGGGCTGAGTAGGTGGGGTGCCGCCAGGGCTCAGACCCACCCTCCAGGAAAGACTCACACTGCACTCCTCTGTGAGGCGGTCAGGGCCGGGGCCAGGATTCAGGGACAAGGCAGCCCAGCCCCCACTCTCAGGGAGCGTGTGCCCTTATAGGGAGACAGACAAAGCCTGTGTTGCAGACTATGGTTAGTGCCATGAACAAAGCAAACGGCTGAGATGAACAAGGCTTGGGGCACCTCCTCCAGTGTTCCAGCGAGGGTGCCTGCCCCTCACTGCCTGTCCACTCTCCATTCACTTGGCCTCCCTTTTAACACAGCCCCAGTGTTGGTGGTGTGGCTATGATTACAGCTCTGAAAATGTTTCTCAGCTCCCCTTGCAACAGGGTTTGCCAATGAGATAGAAGCTGAGACTTCCAGAAAAGTTCCTTAAAGAGGGCAGCCTCCACTGAGAAATGCTCTCTTCCCTGTTCCGTTCTCTTTCCTCCTGTTTGGAATGTGATTGTGATGGTTGGGGTTCCAGTGGCCATTTTGTGACATGAAGTGATCTTCCCAAATAGTATTTGAGAATCCAAAGTTTAAACAGAAGGTAAGTTCTAGAGCCAAGCACTGGACTTTTGATTCTAAAACCTATATTCCTCATCCCTTCCAAACCCTTTCCTCTCAACACACACACCTGAGATGGAAAATGTTTTAAGGGGAGCTTCTTGTGGGAAGGAAGAAACCTGTGAGTGCAGAGAATGCTTCTACTCCTGTGAGTTCAGCTTCAGGCAGAAGGAGCAGACAGATCAGATGACAGCAATTCCTGTTCTCCTGAGAGCTCTAAAATCAAACTCTCAGTTCTCCTCTGTGACTACAACCAGATAGAATTACATGGTGCCAGCAACTTATAAATAGAATGAAATAAATGGGGAGAAACGAGCAGATTAAGCCGCAAGCCACCAGGCGAAATCAGGAGGAGGAATTTGCTTGGCTGCTTTTTCTCGCATCCCGCGACACCGTGGCTGGAGTGCTCCGCCTCTGCGTCTGCTGTGTGGTCCGCCGTGCAGCTCTGGCTCCATCCCCCTCTCACGTCAGCAGACCCTGAGGTGGCAGTGCAGAACGAGGTGCTCGGGAGCCCCATCTGCACTCCTGGGTCTGCTGAGGACCCTGAGTCGGTAGAGTGAGACAGCCCTCAGGAGACACATGTTCAGCGCGGTAGTCTGTTTTTGGTGGCTCCACATTCCTGCAGGAGAGGGTCCCGCAGAGAGCAGCCCCAGGATGATTCCAAGGCAAGCGAGGTGGGGGAACACCAGCTCCACGGCCAGGTCCGCCCAGGGATGCTTCCTCCTCCAGCATCTTCACCAGGAATCGGATGCTCACTTGACTTTCCAAACACGCCCAAAGTCCAAAGTCCGCAGGAAACAAACTGAGGAGGAGAAAAGATTCAAAGTAAGATATGCAATGCTTTGTCTCCGAAGCTGCCAAACTCCTGGGATGTGCAGGAGAGGCACAGCTGTGATCTACTCCTGATAGTGGTCCGCCACACAGCAGGCGATACTGAAATACGTCAGCTGGGACGGCAGGAGATGTGCTGAGAGGCAGGAACAGCTCAGCCTCCCTGCGACAACCCCCGTCCCGCACCCAAGCTCTGCCCAGAGAGACGTCTGCTAGGGCGAGTCTCAAGGAGCCCAGCCTGTGTCTCTGGTCTGTGAGTTTTCTTTTTTTTCTTCATGGAAGAATGAGGACTATTTCCCTCTCTCTTTTTCCTTTTTTTTCGTTTTTGGTCTGTGAGCTTCTAAGCATGACAGAGAGCCTGCTTCGTGGAAGCCTTGGGCATGGGTGCCAGGAAGATGTCCAGATGCCCATGTGCAGTGACACCTGTCCTGGCCCTTGCTGTCTGCTTTTTTTGATTATTATCACATTTTAAACTTTGAGATGTAGTAGACTGACATGCAGTTGTAAGAAATAATACAGATTGTGCTTTTGTTCCGCTTCCCCCGTGGTGACATGCTGCAAACGGCAGAGCACTCACACCAGGATGTGACATGGACAGACACAGAGCCTCCCATCCCCATGAGCTCCCTCCCGCCGCCCTCATCTCCTCACTCCCAAGCCTCCAGCCCCACCAGCTGCCAATCTGTCCTCTCTCCACAGTTTTGTCATTTTAAGGATGCTCTCTAAAAGGAATTGTATGTATGTAACCTCTGGGGCTCGGCTTTTGCTTCCTCAGCTTAATTTTCTGGAGGTTCGTCCAGGGGGCCATCTTTGCCAACAGTCTGTTCCTTTTTGTCACCAGTGTCTTTTGAACGGCCCATCTGTGTTTGGGGACACGCCGGGACATTCGCGCTCCGGTGCAGGAGCCAGAGCTCCCTCCCCACCTCTCCAGCCCCAGCAGCCTGACCCAGGCTGAGCCGGGTGCCCCAGGTGAGGCTCAGGTGGGGGAGGGGGCCAGCATGTGACAGGCTGTTTCTAGGCGCAGGTGAGCTCAGACAGCTTTTAGGGCCTCAGCGTCCAGGGTCAGGGTGGGCGGCAGGCAGCCAGGAAGTTTCCTGGCACGAGTGTGCAGCGCCAAGGCAGAGGCTAGGGGTTCTGAGGGCCCGGTCTCAGGGTTTGGCGTGTTGCTTTTAGAAGCTTCCACCTGCTTCTCCGGTCTCCCCACCAGGCCCTGAGCCCCGCTGTCCCTTCAAACATCCCTTTCCAGCTGAACCAGCCCGAGAAATGTCGGCTGCTGTCAACTGAAGACACTAATTAGGGCACCCCCTTCTCCAGGAATGAGATGGGGTGCGGGCCCCTAAACACACAGCTGGGGACAGAGCCCCATATGCGAGCCCACCCGGGTGATGAGAGGGGAGCACTGGATAAGGAGGCCAGCCCAGCTGTGCAAGGGTCACACCCCCGCCTCTCCGGTCTCCGTCTCCTTGGCTGGAAGCCAACACGCGTCACACAACACCTGTCATGACAACACCTCTGTTAGTGACCGAGCCCTGGGTCTGGCTGCACAGCTGTCATTGGAACAGAGAGCTTCTCCCCACGAGACCTTCTCTCATGGTGGGTCTAGCCCCTGGAGTCTCCTACTGGGAACCTTTCTCCTTTCTCTGCCATTCACCCCTCCCCTTGCACACTCACAGATACACACACTTGCACACCCAGGCTCACCATCACACTCACACATATTTGCATGCTCACACTCACAAGCCCACATTTGGGGTCTGAGTTCCCTTTCTGGGACCTTTATGCTCAAGAATGAGCTTGAGACCAGGAAAAAGAAAGCTGGAAGTCTGCCTGCTGTTTAACTGCTTCGTTTTTGTTTCTTATGCTGCCCTGGTGAGGCATCCGTCTGGTTTTTGTTTTGTTTTGATTTTACCTCTTAGGAAATGAAAGCAATGATGCTGGGCAGGCATCTGGTGGCAGGAGGCACCACCCTTACCCTCCTCCAGCGGGGTTGGGGTGACTGCAGGCCTCTCCCCATCCACCCTGGGGGTCCAGACCCCACCGCAGGGTCCTCTCATCTTGCCCCTCCCATCCCACAAGGCCCAAGACATTGCCAGGTCACTCCAGATTAGATGTACAAAGGACAAGAACCCCCAGATGCTGTGATGGGGGCAGGGGGGCTGCCCTGGGTCCCCCAAGGTCAGGAGAGGGCCCAGGGATCCTGCGGGCAGGGCCAGCCCAGGCAGGAGAGCCTTGCTCACTCAGGCAAAAGTATAAGTGGGTGCCCAAAACTCAGCAGCGGGATAAACAATATTTTAATAAATCAAAATGGATCCCACCCCAATAACAATTATTATTGTTTATTAACAATAAACAAAATGTCAAAAGTTTAAGTAGGACATCTCAGTGGGGCAGTGGCTAAGAATCCGCCTGCCAATGCAGGGGGCGTGGGTTCAATCTCTGGTCCGGGAGAATCCCACATGCTGAGGGACAACTAAACCCCTGTACCACGGCTACTGAGCCTGTGCTCTAGAGCCCCGGAGCCGCACCTGCGGGAGCCCCTGCACCACGGCCTCTGAGCCTGTGCTCTAGAGCCCCAGAGCCGCACCTGCGGGAGCCCCTGCACCGCGGCCTCTGAGCCTGTCTGTGCTCTAGAGCCCCGGAGCCGCGCCTGCAGAAGCCGCTGCACCACAGCTACTGAGCCTGTGCTCTAGAGCCCCAGAGCCGCACCTGCGGGAGCCCCTGCACCGCGGCCTCTGAGCCTGTGCTCTAGAGCCCCGGAGCCGCGCCTGCGGAAGCCGCTGCACCACAGCTACTGAGCCTGTGCTCTAGAGCCCCAGAGCCGCACCTGCGGGAGCCCCTGCCCCGCGGCCTCTGAGCCTGTGCTCTAGAGCCCCGGAGCCGCGCCTTTGGGAGCCCCTGCACCCTAGAGCCTGTGCGCCGAAACAGAGGAGCCACCCCAGTGAGAGGCCCACGCACCCCAGAAAGGAGGAGTCCCTGTCTGTTGCAACTTGAGAAAAGCCCCCACAGCAACGAAGATGCAGCATAGCCAAAAGTAAATTGATTAATTTTTAAAATTTTTAAATAAAAGCAGAATCTGGCCCTAGCTTCACCAACCTTTTCACTCACCTCTCCTGACCCCAGCCCCAATCGTGGGCAGCTTGACCCCCAAAGCAGAAGAGGAAGGGTGGCTCAGGGGCCCGCGCGTGGCTCAGGGCTCTCTGGGCTTTGCAGCTGGTCAGGTCCTCCTGTCACCCACGTGGCAGAGGGCTTTGAGAAGTGAGTCGGGGTCGTCCCCTGGAGTCCTACAGCCGTTGCTCTGGGCATCACCAATACAGATGCACATGTGTGCACACACACACACATTCGCATCCACACGTGAACACGTGTGCTCAACAGCCGGCCTCCAGGGAGCCCCTCCTCGCTGCCTGTGGGCTGGAGCAGGGGCTGCCGAGTCCTCATTAGCCAGAGCAGATTTCTGAATCCGGGTCAAAAGTCATCTAGGCAAGAACTGATGGAGGCCCAGGCTGCCCATGGGGCTTAGTCAGTGACGCTGTCTAACTGAGGTGTCAGCTCTGGGCACTGACCTTCCGGCAGGGACACTTCTACGTGTGTGTGTGTGCACGTGTAGGTGTGTGTTCAGCGTCTACTTCCCCGGCTGGACGTGATGTGCACAGGGCACAGCCTCTCATGCCACCCACCCCTCCACTCTGCAGCACAGAGTCGCTCACTCTGCTGGAGTGAAGGAAGGCATGACGTGGGCAGGGGGTCAGCGGGGGTGTGCCTTTCTGTGCAGTCCGTCCTGTGAAGCCCCCATGTTGCAGGGTGGACTGCGGTCTACTGCTGGCTCTGCAAGACCTCCTGTCAACCTTGCGGCTCTTCAGGGCCGGGGGTGAAGGCAGGTGGGCTCCAGGGCCAGAGGTGCAATTCCCACTGGCCCCAGGGAAGGACGGCACAGACAGCACCACCCACATTGGCTGGGCTGCGAGCCCGTCTCGAGGCGGGAGCAAGGCAGAGACGGGGCTCTGTCCTTCTTCCCTCCCAGCCGCGATCCTCCGGGCCTGACCCAACCCGTCATGCACATTCATTACCATTGCTTTCTCGCAGCTTCCAGCTCCGTCCACCGCACTGTT
Organism: Bos javanicus; assembly: GCF_032452875.1. NCBI lineage: Eukaryota > Metazoa > Chordata > Mammalia > Artiodactyla > Bovidae > Bos > Bos javanicus. Next base: position 143,715,489 of record NC_083868.1, on the reverse strand, counting down.
TATAGTTGACTGTTCTGGAGACACAAATGGCCACTGTGACTTGGCCTTTAAAATCCACTGAAGACGCTGGGCTGAAACGTTTACCGGCGGACTTGGAGTCTGGAGGGAAGGCAGTAAAACTCTCTTCTCTGCAGTGCTGAGTGTGCTTTCATGTCCCAAGAGGCTTCTCCAAAAACACAGCATATTTTAAATAAACTGCCCGCTCCTCCTCCTAACCCACCATCCATGGGAGAGAAGCGTCTCTTCCATTTGCGAGTTTAGGAAGGTCCCGGCTATTCCCACGTGGCCCCAGTTTCCCAATTTCACAGCCTCTCCTTTGCCTTGGAGGGCAACCTCTGTTCAGCACAAGCAGAGTGAAAAAAATGATAAAACTTATCCACAACTTATCCATTATCCACAACTGCTCTGGGCCCGTGTGCCTCTAAGTACTTTACACGCATCAGTTCACAAATCCTCAGACGACCCTGAGCCGGCGCGTTGCCAATTCCCAGGTGAGAGACGGGAAACGGGGCTGGCTGTCAGTGCACTGCATCCCGAAGCTGCTCTGGGCTCGATGGTCCTGAGGGCCCTGGGGCCTGAGCCCTGCCTGCCCCCTCATTGCTTGTTAGGAGGCACCGGGGGCTGTGGGCTTCTGACCAGGTGAGTGTGTGAAGTGTGGGGGGTGAGGTGGGGAGGACCCCACGTCCTGGGGGCTGCTCACCAAGGACACTTTCATGAGCGTCCAGCCAAGCCATCCTAAGTGCCCACGGGACTGGTCCAGAGGCAGAGAGGGTCTCTGGGAGAGCCAGCTCACCTGGCTTCTCAGCCGGCCCCTCACCCCAGGGCGAGGGGACCCCCATCAGCGGGTCTCCCCCTCCCTCTGGGTTGCCGTGGCTGCTGGACGCTGCCCCCGCTGCACTACTGGCTGGATCAGGCTGCCGTCAGCCTGCTGAGCAGCCAGGCAGGTGGCGGGAGGGAAGCGTGGCTGCCGGCGGCTCTCTAGCCCAAGGAAGTACTGAGCGGACCTCCCGAGGCTCGTGCCCTAGGCCTGCGGGGCCAGCGCCCAAGAAGCACAGGGAGACAGGCACCCTCGCCTGAGCCAGGCGTCGGCCTGTCCGCCTCTTGGAGACCGTCACCCAGCCCTCTCCAGGAAGGAGCTGGCAGATACCCAGGCAGGAGACAGCAAAAGGGAAAGTCCAGTGAGACAGCAAGTCGGACGAGGACGGCAGAGCCTCCGTGCTGGCCGGGGAGCAGGGGCTACCTCCTCCCTCCAGGACAGATGGGCCAGCTTTCCTGTACACACACACGTGCACATGCACACACACACCACACCACACACACACACACACACATTCACTCTCATGCATGCACACACACCCAGGTTCACACATGTGTGCATACACACAGCACAGATACACACTCACATGTGCATGTGCTCCCCTGACCTGAGCTGTGTGTCCTGTGGACCAATGCCAACTATGAACAAAGAGTGCATGTGGACGTGGGTAACAGCCCCGCCCCCATCATGGTCACACTGAGGACCTGGGACAGCAGCCCGGAGTCTGCTAGGCCCTAGGGGGCCCCAAGCTGAGACCCTGATCACACACACACACACACCGGCGCTGGTGCAGCGAGAATGTGTCCCGGAGTTCGTGGCAGTGCAGTCGGGGGTGTGGGCAGCCCAGGCCGTCCAGGGGGCTTCCCAGGTGGGGAAGGGGCTCCACGTGGCCATGAGCCATGGAGGAAGGGATGTCCCCACCACACAGGGGAAGCCTCACAGTCAGTGTGGGAGTTAACAACGAAGGGGGATGAAGTCCCCGCACAATGACATACACGTGGACCCAACAGGCGGCCCTGCAGCGGAGGACCCACCAGCAAAGTCCAGGAGTGGACAACTGAGGTCAGAGGGAAAGAAAGGGATGGAAGAGGGGCTCTGGGTGAAGAGGTGTAGGCATTTCAATCTAAAAACAAATGAGCAAGCCTGGCAGCCCTGCAGTGGTTAAATGGAGTTTAAATAGAATTGAAAAGAGGTGTTCAGGACTTCCCTGGAGGCTCAGTGGTAAAGAACCTGCCTGCCAATGCAGGAGACACAGGTTCCCTTCCTGGTCCAGGAAGATCCCACATGCTGCAGAGTATCTAAGCTCACGCTCCACAGCCACTGAGCCTGCGCTCCAGAGCCCATGCTGCACGACAGGAGGAGGACAGCAGAGAGAAGCCCGCACACCACAACTAGAGAGGAGCCCGCACTCCCCGCAGCCAGGGGAAAGACTGGGAGCAACAAAGAGGCAGCAAAGCCAAAATAAATATTTAAAAAACCTGTGTCAATAATCTAAAAAAATAGATGTTCAAACAAAAATGTGTCCTCCCAGGAGAGGGATGAAGATGGACCTGCTCCCACAACCATGCTGAAATCACAGCTATTCACAGAGCAACTATTGGTGAGAAAGACTGGAAGCTGAGCCGAAAACACCCAGAGTAACACACCCACGGAGATAAGAGTAGCTTAGTGGGTGTCAGGGGCTGAGGCTGGGTGGGGTGATAGGTAATGGTGCAGGGCTCCTTTGGGGTGACAGAATGTTCCAGAATTAGGTAAAGCAGAGGGTGGCACCAGCCCGGGGATGTATGAAATGCTGCTGACAGTAAAAGTCACGTGATGTGTGTTTCACTGCAATAAAAACTGCTTAGGAAAACAAGAGCCAGACCAGAGTAAACTACTGGCTCTCAGGAAGCAGGCACACTTGGGCCGTGACCTGTTCAAACACACTGGCGGTGATAACTGTGATGAAACCAGGTTTGTAGGTGAAGGTTGGACAAGAAACATTAAACACGAGATCCTCTCTGTGTGTTCACTTGGGCCTCTGCCTCACACATGAACCTGACCTCCTTCAAGGTGGGAAGTCCTGCACCCCTCTAAGATGGATTCATGCTCTCCCTTCCAATGCTGGCGATGGCACTTCTTAGAGGAATGACTGTAGAGGGTCACAGTGGCCGGCCACGCTCTGAGTACATGCTACCTGGACTCTCCACCCCTGGCGACTTTGAAGTAAAATGCCAGACCCTCATTCTGATGGATAATCCTTTGTCTCAAAAACATCCCTGAGCGTACTTTCAACTCCTAGCAGGTGGTCAATGCTCAGAATTTCTGAGAATCTGCTTCTCGGGTTAGAATCCTGAGTTTGGAGTAAAATTCCCTGTTTGATTCTTCCCATGGCCGTGAACTGAATTTTCCTGGTCCATCATGAGAAGCTGGGTTACCTGTGTGGCTGGGCGCGGTGTGTGGAGGGGCCTTGAGGCAGGACGGGGGAGCTTCCGGTACTGCTGTCTGGCCTGGGTGGGCTTCCCCCATAAGCACGTTCCTCGTGGTTTCTATGTCTGGTTTCTAGGACCACAGGCTTCTGGATGCGCCCTGATGGCCATGAGTCTTATACAGGGCAGCTGCTTGTCCCCTCCAACACACACCTGCCGCCCCTCACCTGCTACCTCCCCATGGCTTCCCTGAGGGCTTGCCCATCTGTGGGTGCCTCTAAGCATCTGTGTAACCCCAGAGGAACAGCCAGCTGGCTCCTCTGAGCCCACAGACACGTCAGAAACAGGAGGAGGCAGGGCCGGGCCCTGCTCCCAGCCTCCTGTGTCCATGGGCACTTGTGGGCAGAGCCAGCAGGAAGCTGGCCAGTGAGGAAGCCGGCAGGGGTGGGGCAGTCCTTCAGAGAGATGCCTGTCCTGAGCTGAGGACACAGGCAGGGGGCAGCCAGGCTGACGGGGGAGCACTGTTCCATGCCCAGAGCCTGGCCAGTTCCTCAGCACCCCTGCCCCCGGGCTCCCACGTGGGTGTCGTGGTGGGAGGGCGGTCAGTGGAGGGGTCAGGGTGAGTGGTGGCTGTGGAGGCTGTGACTGTGGTGCTAATACTGAGGGTGGGGTGACCTCGGTGAGCCGAGGAGGGAGCTAAGATGATTAAACTTGAGAGTGCACATATTTCTCTCCAGGTTAGTCCTGGAAGGAGGTGGCTGCTTGCCATGGTAGGTCTCTGTCACCCGGGGGACCCATCTGACCCATATCCCAGAAGGGCCTCCTGTGTAGACAGTGGGTTCGTAAGTAAGCAAGGGGCTGGCCTCACACAGGACATGGACTTTTCATCTAGATTTAGGCTTTCTGTTTATAAACCAGAACAGGATGATTTAAAGCAAAATGATTTTAATTTTACAACATAATATAACCAATTGATCTACTTTGTTTTCATGTAAATGCTTGGCTTTTTAAACACATCCCATTTCCAAAGGTGGCAATAAAAGAGAAATCACGAAAATGATGTTTTCCAAAGCTTTCTTTTCCTTCTCACGGAGAAGCAGGTAAATCTCAAACAGATGAAAGAAGAAAGAATCGTACAATAAACCCCGATGACCTCAGTGTTTCCCCACTTGAAGACTTGCGTGTATCCTTCCCACAAGGATGCTCTTGACTTTCCCTGGTCAGCCTGGAGGTCAGGAGACACGGGGGTGGGTGGCGTCTAGCCTTTGCTCCTGCTCGAGTCCTCTGGGGTCCTGTGATGTCCTTAGGATCAAATCGGGTTCCCTGAGATCATCACTCTTCCAGCACAGTCCCGGCAACATCTGCGTTTTCCTAGTGTGTTTACTGGCATCATAGATTCGGTCTATAGATGGAGACCAGCTGGTGTCTCCACTGTGCTTCTGCAGCACCCCACCCCCAACCCCACTTCTTTTCCTATAAAGTTTCTGTAAAACCAGGCTGCTTGTCCTGTGGCGTTTTCCCTGGACTAAAGGACACGTTTCTATAAACAGGTGTCCACTCTGCAGACCTAATCCATCCTGGATTCCTCTTCTTTCTTTCTAGACGTCCTTGCAGGCAGGGGTAGGGTCTCTGCCAGGAGGCACTATGGCCACTTGTTTCTCCTTTCACATCCATTGGTTTCCATCCTCCACACCCCTTAATTCATCAGGGGCTGCACGATTCTTGGGTTCTATCCTCCTGTCTTTGTCTAACTCTCTGTAGTCATCTCTCAACTGCCCTTGGGCAGGGGAGGGTCTGGGGGGTCTGGACAGGAAGGGTGAGGTTGGCGTGGAATCCTCAGTGGGCCCCCAGTTCAGTCGCTCCTGACCCCCTAGGCTGCAGCACGCCAGGTTTCCCTGTCCATCGTCATCTCCCGGAGCTTGCTCAAACTCATGTCCATCGAGTCGCTGATGCCATCCAACCATCTCATCCTCTGTCGTCCCCTTCTCCTCCTGCCTTCAATCTTTCTCAGCATCAGAGTCTTTCCTAATGAGTCAGTTCTTTGCATCAAGTGGCCAAAGGATTGGAGCTTCCACTTCAGAATCAGTCCTTCCAATGATATTCAGGACTGATTTCCTTTAGGATTGACTGGTTTGATCTAGTTGCAGTCCAAGGAACTCTCAAGAGTCTTCTCCAACATCACAGTTCAAAAGTATCAATTCTTCAGCACTCAGCTTTCTTTATGGTCCAACTCTCACATCCATACATGACTACTGGAAAAACCATAGCTTTGACTAGATAGACCTTTGTTGGCAAAGTAATGTCTCTGTTTTGTAATATGCTGTCTAGGTTAGTCATAGCTTTTCTTCCAAGGAGCAAGTGTCTTTTAATTTCATGGCTGCAGCCACCATCTGCAGTGATACTGGAGTCCAAGAAAATAAAGTCTCACACTATTTCCATTGTTTCCCCATCTATTTGCCCTGAAGTGATGGGACAGGATGCCATGATCTTCATTTTTTTAATGTTGAGTTTTAAGCCAGCTTTTTCACTCTCCTCTTTCACTTTCATCAGGAGGCTTTTTAGTTCCTTTTCACTTTCTGCCATAAGGGTGGTGTCATCTGTGTATCTGAGATTATTGATATTTTCCCCAGCAATTCTGATAACAACTTGTGCTTCATCCAGCCCAGCATTTCGCATAATGCATAGAAGTTAAATAAGCAAGGTGACAATATACAGGCTTGACATACTTCTTTCTCAAGTTGGAACTATTCCATTGTTCCATGTCTGGTTCGAAGCTTGACCTGTATACAGATTTCTCAGGAGGCAGGTAAGGTGGTCTAGTATTTCCATCTCTTGAAGAATTTTCCACAGTTTGTTGTGATCCACACAGTCAAAGGCTTTAGCATAGTCAATGAAGTAGAAGTAGATGCTTTTCTGGAATTCTCTTGCTTTTTCTATGATCCAACAGATGTTAGCAATTTGATCTCTGGTTCTTCTGCCTTTTCTAAATCCAGCTTGAACATCTGGAAGTTCTCAGTTTGTGTACTGTTGAAGTCTAGCTTGGAGAATTTTGAGCATTACTTTGCTAGCATGTGAGAGGAGTGCAATTGTGCAGTAGTTTGAACATTCTTTGGCATTGCCTTTCTTTGGGATTGGAGTGAAAACTGACCTTTCCCAGTCCTGTGGCCACTGCCGAGTTTCAGCCCCATCCAAAGCCCACAGGTGTGTTTGCACAGCCCCGTCCACAGAGCTGATGTCTGACCCGTTAACCCAACGGCAACGTCCATCCTGGTGGATCTTCTCCATCACCTCTCACCTTGTGCCATCAAGAGCTGGGGGAGTTAGTGACACGGCACCAAGAGCGGAAGGACGCTGACATTACGCTGGGGTCAGAGTTTGCACGCCGGGCATGACCTCAGGCTCAGTGTGACAAGAATGGAGGGAGAATGAGTGGGCAGGCTGGGGGGCCGTCCCCTCCCCGCCCTCCTTTCTGAGCTGACTTCAACACAAAGCTAGCGTCTGCCGCCACTTCGTCTCGTGCTGCCTGCGCTGGGACGGAGCTGCTGGGGGCTTCTGAGAAGCAGGGAGACTCTCCCCACCTTCCACCTCATGCAAACACTGGCTGGTGTTTGGAAATAAAATCTGAGCTTGGCAGAGTTTAAAACAGGCCACGAATTTCACAAGATGCCTTGTGGTCTGGTTGACACGTGAGTTTCACAAAATAAACTGGCTTCTGTTTTCTGTTAGAATCTACAAGTGTCCATCTGGTTCCTACCATGAAGGAGAAAAGACAATCAACAGAAGGATATTGAGAAATACTTTAAGATTATTAATTACATTCAAAATCACTTCCAAGGCAGGAGAGACCCTCTCTCTCTTATTAAGGCTTGGTTACTGCACACCTCTGGGCACACTCCTTAGATACCACCAGCTGCCACCAGCTGAATGTGTCCCCCCAAATTCACGTGTTGACATCCTGACTCCCAGCATTTCAGAGTGTGACTCTGTGGAAAGAGGCAACTGAGGTCAGATGAGGTCACCAGGGTGGGTGTTCACTCCAGATGAGTGTGTCCTTACGGGAAGGAGGTCAGGACATGGACAGGCACAGAGGGATGGCCTCACGAGGAACCAGCCCTGCACACACCATGGTCTTGGATGTCCAGCCTCCAGGCTGTGAGAAGATAAATCCCTGTCATCCGAGCCCCCGTCTGCTGTACTTGTTAAGGTGGCCCTGTGACTGCCCCGTTACCACCCAGCTCACCCTCCAGCCCTCCAGCCTCCTTGCTGTTCCACCAGCAGGCAGTCCCCACTCAGGGTCTCTGCTCCTAACGTCCACTCAACTCCTGGCTTTGCCCAAAGGTGGCCTCAGAAGACCACCCTTCACCCTCCACACCTGATCCTTCTCCTCCCTCTACTGTCTCAAGACCCACGGTCTCTACCTCTAGAGTGTGGTTCCATGAGGACAGAGTCTGGCTGTATGAGGAGCCCCATCTGGGGAGCCCACGGCAGTGATACCAGGATCCCTGGGGGCAGGGGCCTGACTCCACTGCTGAAGCCTGGGTGGTCACTTGGGCCACTGGGCTCATGTCCTGTTTGAAATTCTGAATGATTATAAAGAGGGGCTGTAATCATTCATAGTCTGCCCCACTGATTCATTCTTTAGACAGGATCCTGCAAACTGTGGGCCTTGAGGACCCCACCACATTCTAGACTCGTGGGAACAGGCTACCAGACACCAACACCTTGAATGTTCTCATCAAGGTTGTACCCCAGCTCCACGGTCAATGTCAGATTTGGCGGCCTCCCCCAAGCAGCTGGCCTGGCCTCAGGACAGTCCAACTCTGTAGCTGCCCTGCCCCAGGGCTCCCATGGAGCCAGGTGGGAGCCGGTCCCCAGCCAAACCAACGAGCAGCCACTCCTTCCCAGCCCAGCCCGCCTCCCTCCTTTCTCCCATCAGTCACACAGATGAGAAACCACTCCAAGCCATCCATGTCCCCCAGACCCCCTACACGCAAACTTGGGGTCCACAGTCCCCTGGGCTGCGTATGCCCCAAGTTCATGCAGAAACGGGCGCTTTCACAGTTCCCAGAGACCTGGGTGCAGCCGCCTCACTGCCTCAGGGACCCATCTGGCCTGAAGCTGGCTTCTGGCCAAGAGCCTTTTCTCCAGAGTCAGTTCACCGCCTCCTTCCTGGAACCTTCTGGAACGTGCTCAGACTCCACAGGGTCGTTACTCAGAGGGAGACAGGCAGGGACTTTGCTCTCATTTAGAGAGAAATGCATGAATGTCACCAGGACTTTCTGAAAAGGAATTCTTTGAAAAGGAAAAATAACAACAAAATAATAAAATCTCACCAGGCCTCTCAGCTGCTTCCAGCCAGAGAGGACAATGCTCATGTCAAATAGGCAGGAACATAGCCCAGAAGGAGCAGGCCCCCGACTGATCACAGTCACCGCACTGCCCACACGGGGAGGTGGGTGAGTCAGAAAACCTACCTGAGTCCTGGACTGGGGGCCTCGGGAGAGGGAGGGACAGTCAGGCCTGATGTGTCCTCAACAACACTCAGCTGCAGAGCTGACGGCCCTGACTGCACTGTGTTTCTTCGCTTTGTTGCGAGTGCTGACCCTTTAGAGAGGGAGCCTGTAGGTGTTCTTCACTCAGCCCGCTCGATGCCTCCATCACTGCTGTGGTCCCAGAGGCTCTGCGGCCTGTGGGTGTCAGGGTGAGGCCCTTCCTCTGGCCAGCGGAGGGTCAGGGCAGCATGAGACTCGGGGCCTGGGCTGCAAGCTCGAGACCTTCCCCAGTGGGGGTTGTCAAGGGCGCGGGAACCCTGCTATGAGGGGACACCAACCACACAGGTCTGAGCACAAAGGACTTAACCATTGGTGACCTCACCTGAGGCCAGACAATTCCCAGAATCCTCAGGGGCAAGCCTGGGAACCCCTCCCTTGTGTAAGCCCGCATGTGTCTAGGTTCTGGAGTTAATGCATTCTGAATCCAGAAGCCCCCCACTTCTGAAATTTAACCACATCTTCAATTCACATCAAGGTAGAATTTACTTAGTTATTAAAAGGCCAGGGGCACTTCCCTGGTGGCCCAGTGGTTAGGACTCCACACTTCCATTGCAGGAGGCAAGTTCACTCCCTGGTTGGGGAACTAAGATCCTGCATGCCACATGGCAGGCAACCAACCCCTCCACCAAAAAAAAAATTAAAAGAACAGACACAGACTGCGATGCCAAAAGCCCAAAGCACAAACTCCTTGGCCTGAGAGCAGCTGAGGCCACTCTCCCCAGGGAAAGGGGCTGGAGGCAGAGGCCCAGACTTGGACTGGGGTCCTGGTGAATCTGCTTGGCGCCAAGTCGAAGGAGCTGTGAGAAAGTGAGAGCTGGTCGGGCTGACCTGGAAGGCTCGTTTCCTTAGAAACCGTGTTGCTGAGAGAAGTGCAGCCAAGCTGAGTGCCCTGGGCACAGAAAGCCGCACGCCGACGGCTGCAGCAGAGTTAGGGTTTACTGCAGGCGCCAAGCCAGTGAGGGGAGACAAGCCGGGATCCACCTCCACCGGGTCTCTGGGTTGGGGGATGTGTTTAGGGGAAGAGCAGAGCAGCTGGGGTGAATCACTGTCTCGAGACATTTCTGAGACGTGGTTTTGGGAGGCAGGAGGTTTCAGGTGGTCCATGGCTCAGGGGTCTGTGAGCTCATCTTGCCCTGGAGAAACTGCCTGGATGATGTGTACATTAAAGACCATGTTACAGTAGCAATTTAAGTACCTGCACGATGTTATCGCCAAGAGTACTCTCAGTCACCTGACTGGCTGACTAGGGTAGTTAGTGCAGGATTGCGGTCAGAGGGGACAGAAAGGGGGTAAAGTTTTGGATGAGAGATGAATCATAAACTCAGTATGGGAACTTGGCTTTAGGGGATGGGGTTCCAGAAGAAGGACCTGGCCTGGAGGGTAGGGAGCCTGCTCTCGGGGGGGTTCACGGAGTGCTTAGGTGAGAGCAAGAGCAAGATGTTCTGTCCTCACAGTGGGAGGGCTGTCAAGGTGGGCACCAGCCAGCCAGTCCTCCACCCCCTCCCTGGAGGGACTCACCCCAAGGCAAGGCCCAGGCTGCTCAAGTGCCGGGAAGCACGAAGGGCGCCTCCCCAGCACTGCAGTGTTCTCTAATCCTTTCACTCTCTGGCAAAGCTCCCAGGGCAAGCAGCTCTCTAGGGGCAGGAATCTTCTGCTCCTGGGTCAGGCTCTGAGGATAAGACTTAGGAGAGAAAGAGGACATGGGGCCTATGGCATTGGATCTCAGGCAACCCAGGATGCTACCCTGGTCGCGACCTCCTCCCCACCGCCCCAGGGTGTGCACACCTGCAGATCCCTCCCCCAGCACGGTGGGCCTGACCTCATCAGATGAGCTGGGGTTCGGGACAAAGTCAGAACGTGAGGCTCTCTCCTGCCAGCCACCAGTACATGGCCAGAACTGTGGGCCCATGGTCAGGAGCTGTGGGTGCGTGGCCAGGAGCTGTGGGCAGTGGAGGAGCTCAGAGCCAGTCTGGCTGACAGCCAGCAAGAAAATGTGAAGGAACCTCAACCTCAATCTTGGGTGCAAAGGATTGAATTCTGCCAGCAAGAAGCGAGCTGGACAGAGCTCGGCAGCCCAGAGACCCCTGACCTATGAGGCTGCTGTTTTTGTGCCACACTCGCAGTAATTCATGAGGGAGTGCAGCTGTCTCTTGCAGGACTGAGTAAACATTTAGGCAGGAAAAGGGCAAGGGGACAGGGCAGGAAACAGGCAGGAAGGGTGGCTGTGGAGAGGGGTGGGGAGCTGGGCTGCCAGGGGCACCTCAAGGCCTTGGGTCCAGCTGGGGAGCACAGCTTCCCAAAACACTGAACGTCAAAACTGGAAATCACATAGCTTAGACTCCCCCAAGTGAGGTGAAGGAGGGGAAAGGGTGACCTAGGTCACCAGGTGGCATGCGGGCGCCACATAGCCAAGGCCCCGGGGGCGGGGTGGCCACTTCACCGGAGAACCACTGTGCAGACCGCCCAATTCCCATCCTCGGTGTGGCTTGGTGATCCAGCGCTGGAGCAGTTGCGCCACACTGGGCAAACCCTGACTAGGGTGACCGCCTCCCGGGAAAGGACAGAGGTAAAGCTGGTTTCCATCGCCTCTCCCTCAGGACCCGCCAGTCCACGAATCAGGGACGCTCTGTGAAGTCACCTGAGATCAGCAGCCCCACCCCGCATACAGAGGACACAGGCCCAGAGCAAATGGGGACACTCCAGGGCGGACCAGGACCCAGGCTTGGCTGCTGGCGGGTCTGTCCCCGAGCCCACTCCATCCCATTGCAGCGGGGGTGGGGGTGGGGTTCGGGAGGTGGAGGGTGTGTGTCCCAAACAGCTCTGGCTGGTCCCTCCCCTGTGATGCAGACCCGGCCTCATCCCCCCTCCTCCCCGCCTTTAGACTCAGCCCGGGCCAGAGCTCCCCACTGCTCGCTGCTCCTGTTACAGTATTACTTTGCCTGGCTCCAGCTACAACACAGGGAGTTTTGGGAGAGTCTGACGAGCAAGCCATGGGCTGATGTAAGCACTTTAAGAACTCTGGGCTGTTGTTTTGGACCCTCCTTAGCAGGCCAGGATGAGAACAGACTTCAACCCGGGTGAACTGGGTGGCAGCTGAGAACCCACACGGCTGCCACCCTTGCCTAGCAGGACAAAGTTCCAGGTGCGTCCACAGGTACTGACACACAAAGGGGGTCCCGGAGACACCACTAGTGAACATGCTCCAGAGCCTGTCCAATCTCCCGGGGAGAGAATCATTAATGGTGCTGTTTAACCACAAAGCTGTAAAACACGCTTGCTACCTGACACCCTCAGGTCACTCAGACACAGGGCTGTTTGTTCTAGACCCCGGCTGCTCCAAAAAACTGTTAAGTGAACTTCCTAGTCTGTTGATCAATAATAACCACTGGACCTAAAGCCTCCCCAGGGGTAAGGAAACCCTGAGCACAGGGCTCCTTTGGGGGTCGATGAAGATGTCCTAAGAGGGGCCGAGGTGGTGATGCACAACCTTATAAATACACTAAGAACTGCTGGATTGCATCCTTTAACTGGTAGACTGAATGGTTATAAAGTAAATCTCAATAAAATAGAAGCGGCCCCAGTAGACCCTCATCCACAGCAGTTCCTCCCAGGGCTGGGGCTTCCTGCCGAAGTGAGGGGTAGGGAGCGAGCACCTGGGAAAGGGTCTCAGGAGCCGGCCTCAAGTTTCCCACTGGAAACTGAGCTCAGGATTAACATTCCTGACATCAATGGAGTACATATAATCCACTGGATTAGACAGGGAACCAGGAGCCCCTGACACAGGAGATCAGTGAGTAAGTAGCAGTTTGATGAGAAACAGTACCAGAATTTCAGAGCCCCTTCTACAACACTGTCAGCCCCAGGGGGAAGGCCACTTTCTCAAGATCCGCCCCTCTCTCCACACACACACACACACACGCAGGCAGGCAGGTGGAAACTCTGCAGACTGGACACACGCACACACAGGCGGGTAGAAACTCTGCAGACTGGGCAGGATCCGGGGACAAAGCACATGAGATCTGGGATGCTCCCACCCGACGGCGGATCTGCACAGAAGTATTTACTACTCAGCCCCAAAGGGAATGAAGTTCTGACACACGTCCCAGTGTGCGTGAACGACACACACACTGCAGGAAGCCACACACTGAAGGATCCCCCGCATCTGAAAATCCAAAATGGAGAAATCAGCACAAGAAATAGGTCGGGGTCGGGGTGGGGGGGGGGTGGGGGCTGGGAAGGGACCAGGCGTCCTCAGGGGCAGAAATATTTGATGGTGCGTTCATCACGTCTCAATAAAGTGCTTTAAAGGGGGGTAGGGGGGAATGATACACGGGGAAAATAAAAACAATGCCCCCTTTTGAACACAAGTTTTCCAGGAACAATGGTTGGCATCTTTACCCATCTTGCCCAATGGGAATGTTTCCCAACACTGGAGAAACACTGCCCTTCAGAAAGACAGTGACCCACCGCCCACCAGCGCCCACAGCGAGGTAACGTGGTTAAAGTTGAAGGATCCTGAAGACACTGGAGGCGGTGGTACAGTTTGGCCTGGAACAGTGACAGGAGCAGGGTGCTGACGGAGTTACGGAGGGCCGGGGTTTGAGAACTGCAATCAGGCATGACGCTTTTTCTTCCCCCCAGAAACTTCTGCAGGGATGATGGTTGCTTCCTTACTTTTTGATCAAAGGAATTCCACTGAACAGAAACCCATACCCAACTGCACCCACAAAACAGCCAAGAGCAGCAGGACCTCCCTCCCTCCCAGGGTCCCTGCTGAGGAAGTGACACCTGAGGGCGTCAGTCGGGCAGCCCCTTAGCCAGCCCTGCTGCCAGCGCTGTGTCTCTTGAAGCTGCTCTGTGGAGATGACAGGAATGTTCACCCACTGAGGTGAGGGGAGGACATTCTGGCTTGTACAGGAGTTGACCTGCGTCTTATGCTAACTGCAGCAGCCTGATAGTGGCCTATCCAACACACACCGTGACTGCGCTTTAATGATCGAAGAGAACGGCACAGTCACGAGAAGTAAAAATTAAAGATTAAGTGCCTCTTTTCCTGGGACACCAGTCCTTCCCTAAGACTCCTGCCCAGGTGCCAAGGCCCTGCTGACTCACTGTGCACCTGTGGGCCTGGTTCTGAAACCGTGAAGGAAAGTGTCCCTGACTTGGTACTTTTTGTTCTGACAAGACATAAACCTGTGCGGAAGACTTCCCTGGTGGTCCGGTGGTTAGGACTCTGAGCTCCCAACACACAGGGCACAGGTTCAGTTCCTGGTCGGGGAAGACCCTGCAGGCCAGGTGGGGCAGCCAAAAAACAAATTGTGCTGAAAACCTTGCTTCTCTGGGGCAGCGCCTCAGCCCTCTGAGAGGCTGTCCTCTGGGTTCCAGTCCTCAGTCTGGCTCAGATAAAACTCTTCTATTCCTATCACAGACTGTTGACTACTTCTGTCAACAGGGGAGAGAAGCACCATGAACTTGGGGACTTAACACTCCCCTCCCCTCCAATCTCCCCACCGCCTGCCCCGACATGGACTGGAAGGGGACCCCTGGGGACCTCCTCCTGGGGGCACGAGCCTGTACACAGCTGGGCTTTGTAAACTGAAGTTCAGCTCCAGCCTCAACGGGCTCTCCCGAAGCTGGGCCTCTCGCTGGGCTCAGCCTCACACCTCAGCCCGGCAGAGGCCAGCCCGGCTGGAGACACCCATCTGAAACCCAGGCAGCCCTCTGCTGCGGGCACAGCTCCACCTGGAAGCCCCCCCGAGCCCATACTGCACTGCATCCTGTTTCTATTTCCTGTCTAGTCAGGGCTCGGGCCAGGAGCTGAACCCCAGGGGAAAGGAGCAGGGGGCCTGGTGGGCAGATGCCCGTGGGACCTCAGGCCCAGCTCTGCCTCCAGGTCACAGAGAAGGGGTGGGTGGGGAGCTGACCCTCCCACCCACGTGACAAGGTTGGCGCAAAGCACACAGCACTGTCAGCTCTCACCCCGAGCTGATGAAGTACACGTGCAGACGACACTGTTAACACTTGGCATCGTCTCCAGGGTCTGAGGAAGATGCACACAGGCTCTGGGGGCACACCACCAAAACCGCCGGGCACCTGCCAGGCCATGCGACTGGACATCCCGTGAAACCACACCAGGGCAGGACCGGCGTGTAGGCACCACGTGGCACATTTATTTATCGACACCAGCCGAGTGGCCAGTCTTCTGCCCAAGGAGGGTGTCTGTGGGGGCCTCCAGTCCCAGGTTTTGCAGGCCTGGCTGAGGTCAGCACAGCCGCAGTGTTTCTGGAACGTGGGCACCAAGTGAGGGCCTGACCCCGTGAGTCCTGGCCTCGGCTGCCTCTTGACACAGTAAGTTGGGGAGCAGTCAGTTTCTGGAGTCTTGGGGACCCGGCCCAACTGTCTTGTCCCCTCATTTTCCCAGGGGGCCTGGGAGATGTCACTTCTGGCCCTCTGGGGTCCGCTTCCTTTTCACCTTTGGCTCCTGGCAACTGGCTATCTTTGCTTTGGCCCCCACCCGAGGCCGCCGCTGCCTCCTGGGGGCCCCTCTCCCGCCCTGGCCCCCAGGCCGCTCCCGGGGCACAGGGGGGTCACCGCCTGCTCTCTGCCGCCGCCGCCTCCTCGTGGATCCTGGGCTCGAGTCTGAATGTAAGGCCTCCTTTGCATGTCTCCCTGAAACACAAGGCTGAATGAATGAAGCATCAAGAAGGTCGGCTCTGACTCCTGAGATTGTCTGGGGTGCTGGGCCCGGGTGGCAGGGACACAGTGTTCAGCATGACGGCGCTGGGAATGGACCTGAGTCAGCCACCCAGGGGCCTGCATCAGTGAGACTGGGAGGTCCACAGCCACCAGGTGGGCACACAACCTACGGAGACTGGCCGGGAAGTGGGCCTTTAGGACGACCAGAGTGAGGACAGGACCGGGAGAGAGGGACGTGGGCGAAGACGAGATGGACGGGGGGGCCCAGGCTCAGTGCACAGGGGCGGGGGGGCTGCTGAGAAGGTGGGGCTGGAGCTCAGTCAACGCGACAGCTGTGAGTGGCATCCAGGGCCCAGCCTGGTGTGGGTGCATAAGACGTTCAGACTGCAGAGCAGCCTGGCACCAACGGACCCGGACAGGACTGGCCTGGGCTGGTGCAGGGGTGAATGGAGGCCCTTCACAGGGCGGGTCGCATTCCAGCCACTGGCCTGTGTACAGCTGGTAGGGAGGGGAGGAGGGAGGGAAAGGGGCAGGGGAAAGGAGCAAGAAGGGTGGGAAGGAGAGAGCACGGGGGAGGGGGGGGGGAGCCTCTAAAATCAAGGGAGTTCCTAAGGATGCTGCAGAGGAGCAAGGGGAGGCGTGGAGCAGGTCAAACCAAAGACGGAAAAGGGTCAGGAAGAGGCACCAGACCAGGCCGCAGGGAAGGAGAATGGGGAGGACTGCGAGGGCGTCTGGGCCAGGGTGCCACATCTCCAGGACACGTGGGCAGTCGGGGGTGGGGCAGGGAGGCTTGCAGCAGGCTGGGGAGGGAGGCAGGGAGTCACGTCTAGAGGGAGACAGGCTGCAGTCACACGAGCAGGGGAGCGGGGGGGAATAGAACACGGGTAACGAAGCCAGCACCACCAGGACTACCTGTCTTGTCCTGCAGCTGGGATCCGGACAAGCGCTTCTTCATTCTCACCCGCCTCCCGCCCCGCGGATTCCGGTATGCTTCTTCTGGGATGTCAGGTTCAGGGAAGAGGCCTGCGGACCAAGGCAGGCGCTCAGGAGGCTGCAGGCCAGGGTGCTTATGGTCCGTGCCTCCACGGCCCCCAGCACCCCACGAGCACCGCAGCCATGAGCTTTGGGCAAGGAGCCCTGGTCTGATTCCCACACGGCCAAGGGCAGCTCACAGGGCATTGCCAGACACTGTCTGGCAGAGCCCACGTGGAGCGCTGAACGCGTTACGCTCTGCCTCACGTACACTTAGCTGGGGAGAGGCAGAAGATCCTTCAGAATACTGACGGGTTTGGGTCACACAAGCGTATGTCAGTCAAAACCCACCAGACGAACCCCATGTTCACGTGCTCTGTAACTTCACCTAGAAAGTACTGCCCCAGCATGGAGTATTTAGAAAGTATGCTCTGACTGAGGGGTGGGGGTAGACATATGATAAATCAAAGATGAGAAAACACTGATAGTAGAATCTAACTACTCACTGTAGAATCCCTGAGACTTTGCACGTATTTAAAAATTTTCATAATGAAATGTTTGGGGGAAACACTTACATCTTCAATCTTACGCTTTCTAGGAAGCTGTCTTTCAGAACAAGCCATACAGCTCCACCAGCCACACACCAAGAAGTGGAGCCGTATGTTGCACCACAGGCAGCAGTGTGGCCGGCCCAGGGAACTTGCTAGAAATTCAGGTTCTCGGGCCAGCCACCCCTCACCCCACACACTCAGCCCTGAGAACCCCTGGGCTTCACCAGGACGAGAGCTGCACAGGCCCGCAGCAGCCTCCCCGAAATTAGCACCACTGGCCTCCCCACAGCCACCGGTGCCGGGGGGTGAGCACGCATGGCCCGATCCACTCCTGGGAGGACGAGATGCCGTCGCGCCTGGCGCCCAGTGCTCACCTTCTGCGAGGGCCTGCAACCTGGAGGGACGAGAGAGTCACTCACCACACGCCTGACGAGGAGGGGTCGCCCCTAGGGAAGGCCCTCCCAACCATCTCTGAAGATGGGTGGAGCAGAGGGCCAGGGCACTCACTTCCGGATCACTTTGTAGAGGCGCTTCCTGTTCTGCGGAGGGGTGTCCTGGCGACTGGCCATCTCAAACAGTCTGTCGGCAACAGCCTTGTAGTCAAACTGTTCAACAGAGAGATGCCGCAGAGGCTGTCAGCCCCCAGGGGATCCCAGGAGGAGACCCACAGGGAACAAGCAGGAGGACCAACGCTCAGCCGCCCGATGCCCCCGCTGTGCCCCCACACCCGCCTCCACCCGGCAGACGCCGGCCCCAGCGGACATGAGGGGCCGCATGGTGAGCCTCTGCACAACTGTAAGTCCTCCGGGAGCCACGTCAAAACGAGCAGGATGGAACAAGCAAAATTAATCTGGTGAATTTAGCCCAAGACATCTAAAATCTTATTAACTCATCAAGTAATCAACATCTGACACTGACTAGGAAGGCCCCTACGGGTCCAATCCACCTGAAGTCCCCGATCTTGTCTGCTGAGCTCAGGCTCCGATGGGGACCTGGAAGGGCCCCACTCAGCACGTCCCACCCCAGTGGCCCCAGCACCCGAAGGGGCCGGGAGCAGAGGCGGGGTGACTGCCGAGCGGGGAAACCTGGGCTCAGCCTCCCGGGGCCCAGTCCCCAACTCCCCTTTCAACCAGTCTGTGTTCTACAGTCAAGCCTCCGGGGTCCCTGCCTCCCACCCAGTCCCAGGCGGACAGATGCCGCCCTGCCTGACGTGCAGAGCTGAGAGCTCAGCCCACAGACCCAGCCACACACCTGGAGGACAGTGCTGGTGCCGTCCTCATCGTCATCTCCTGCCTGCTGGTCCAGGGGGCGCTGAGTCCTGCAGACCGAACCTAGAACAGAAGGGCCCCACGGACTTAGACATGCCTAGTACCGCGGGAGCTACAGGCCCAACCTGGGGCCCAGGCACTCTGCCTGCCAGGGCCACAGCTGGGCTCAGGAGCTCACAGTGGGATGGCAGGAGCGCTGAGGGCCTTGCCCCAGGGCAGCAGTGCCTCCACAGACAGGGAACCGCAGAGCCGTCCCAGAGGCGGTGGGGCCTGATCACTTCCAGTGAAACCGGGAGGGGCTGACAAAACAAGGGGGCACCTCAGGCAGGATTGGCAGGCCAGGAGCCCCAGGAGGAGGAGGAAGGGGGCTGTCCGGCCACGGGGCGGCCTGGACTAAGAGGCGAGCAGGGAGAGCCGTTTCGGGTGAGGGAGCAGACACCAGACACTTGGGGCCCTGCCGTCTCCACCTACAGAGGACAGCTTCGATCACCAGCTGGCCTGAGGGGCGAGCACGTGTGGCAAAGAATGACAACAGCAGGGCTGTGGGCAGACCCTGGGCCACCGTGGGCCCCTGGGTCCATCTGCGCTGGTCACTCAGGCTACTGAGGACAAGGAGGAGGGGAAGGAGGGCCAGGAAGGACGTCCAGGACGGCTGGAGAGTGTTGAGGGGGATGGCTGACCAATGGGAAAGCCAGGGGCGCCAGCAAGGGCGTTGGCCTCAGAGGCTGCAGCAATCAACTCTCGCTCCTGCCATCCAATGACCTCCCCCCAAGGCACAGGACCATCCAGGGGCCAAAGGATGGTCCCTTCAACAAACGTGCCAGTACACCTGACATCAACACACAGAGAAAGAAGCTAGACCAAATTAACTCAACACGGACCAAAGACCTAAAGAAAGAAACAAAACAGCGAAACTCAGATGCAAACATAGGGCAAAAGCCTCAGGAGACTGGATCTGGCCACGATTTCTTAGACTAAAGGCACAGGTAACATGGAAAATTAAGACAACCAGACTTGATGAGAACTTTCAAATCTGTACATCAAGGGACCATGAATAGAGTTAAGAAGACCGCCTGTACAGCAGAAGACTCCTGCACATCATAACCTGGGGAGGAGCTACAGCCAGAACACGGGGAAGAGCAAGCGTCCGACTCTCCGCGATCCCACGGACTGCAGCCCGCCAGGGCCTCTGTGCATGGGGTTCCCCAGGCAAGCGTACTGGAGTGGGGTGCCATTTCGTCTCCAGGGTCTCCTGCATTGCAGGCAAATTCTTTTACCAACTGAGCTACTAGGGAAGATGCCAGAACATATGAAGGCCTCCTAAAACACAATGAAAAAACAATGACTCAAAAAATGGGCCAAGGCCTTAAGTAAACATTCCTCCAAAAATACGTGAAGAGCCAACAAGCGCATGAAAAGGTGCCTGACACCCACAGTCACTAGGGAAACGAAACCGCAACCCCGGCGACAGCACTGCACTCAGGAGGAGCGCCGCTATCAAAGGCGGCAGGAGACGGAGCGCGGGGGCCGCAGCCCTCTCGCACTGCCGCCCGGGACGCACACGAGGCCGCCGCTGTGCGAGCAGGGTGGCGGTTCCTAGAAAGAAAGTTAAGCACGGCTTACCCGAGGACCCAGCGATCCCACTCTGGGCACAGGCCAAAAAGGATCGAAAGCAGGGTCTCAAACAGATATTCGTACACCCGTATTCATAATAGCACTAACCACAACAGAGAAACACGGAAGCAACCCCAAACTCCACCTACCAACGCAGGACAAAACACGGACTACACATTCAATGCTGCATCGCTCAGCCTCAAGCATTCCCACACACGATACGGCGCGGCTCGGGGAGCTAAGCCAGACACAGAGACACAGACTGTGAGAGCCCGCTGCTACAGACACAGACGCCGACAGGCAGGCTCACAGGACTGACAGCAGGGTGGCCGGTGCCAGGAGCTGAGCTGGGCAGGGGCAGGCACGGCGACAGCTTCGGTCTGGGAAGATGAGAAGTTCCAGAGACGGACAGTGATGACAGCTGTACAATGCGAACACACTTAGTGCCACTGAGCTGTGCACTTACACACGGCTAAGCTGGTAGACCTCACGTCACGTGTGTTCCACAACAAAACGCCGGGGTGGAAAAGTCTGAAGCTGGTGGAGGACACACACCCCTAAAGGCACGAGGACCCACCACACAGTTCCCCCGAGGACACGGCCATGAGCCTAGCTGGCGCCCCCCGAGGACCCACTTAGCACAAGGTGGACGGGCTGGACCGGACACTGTCGACGCAGGCCCACGGGCCCGGCCTCCAAGGGGGACGCTCACTCGAGCTGCCTGCTACTCTTCGTTCATACCCTCTCCCTCGTCCAGCTTGATCCACCGGGCCCCACTCCCAACATCAGGGACACACAGCTCCCACCCTGGTGGGTGGGGCTGGGCACCCAGTGGTGGGAGACAGGCCAGAAAGATGAGCAAGTGACTTATGTAATTTTAAGTGATTTATTCCAAAAAGTGATCCACCATGGAAATGCCCATTGAGCAAGCTGGGTAGGGACTGGGAGGCTGCACTCTAAACGGTGGACAGGGCAGGGCAGGAGTGACGGAGGGCAGAGACCCCACAGGGGCGGGGCGGATACCCAGAGACAGGAACAGAGCCTGGGGAGTTGTGAGGAGGCGGGGGCCATGGAGTGGGCGCCAGGAGAGTGACCGGCACATGTGTTTATTCCAAGGTCAGCCCAGCTGCCGCACTGAGAACAGACTTCAGGGGTAAGAGCAGAAGCAAGGGGGTGGGACAGGAGAGGAAGGTGGGGGTCCACCGCAGGCTGGGACCAGGACAGGCTGTCACCCTGGGGCGTGCGGTCCTCACCTTTAGGGGGCTCTCTGGACAGCAGGCCCGGCTCCTGCGCCTCCTCCTCCTCCGACAGCTCCTCCTCCTCTGACAGCTCCTCCTCCTCCAGTTCATTCATGAGCTCTTCAATGGCCAGTGGGGCCTGCTCCACGATTGTTTCAAAGATGCCTTGAGCGATGTTGTGCAAAACCAGGGAGCTGAGGGGAAACACAACCGCCATCAGGATGGACCATGCTTGAGCCCGCCCCTCCCCATGCTGGCCTCTGGACCTCGCTGGACTGTTGTGAGCACATGGCATCTTCCAAGGGCAGCTCCTCAGGGACTCAACAGAACAGAGGAGGCAGGTGGGAGACAGCACTCACTCCTGAGTCTGGGCAGCGATCGTGCAGAAGGGCCCGATGAGCCTGAGGTTCTGGTCCGCGGTCAGCTGCAGGGAGAGGGCTGGGGCTCAGCTCCCAGGCCACAGGCACCGAGCAGCCTGGCTACTGCCCGCCTCGCCCTGCCCAGCTGCCGACCACCTACCTCGTGGGCGCCCACTTTGGTCAGCTCCTCCAGGAAGATCTCGATGAAGTGGCTCTTCACCCCGTTGGGGGCTTCACTGTCCGGGTGCAGGATCTCTGTCGTTAGCAGCTCCAGCAGCCGTTCGGTTTGTCTGCGGAAGAAGCGGCAAGTCAGGCAGCAGCACCGGGGGCCGCTGACACCAGCAACACCAGGGTGCTGTCCCTGGACCAGAAGTGACCCAGGCCGGGGCCGGAGACCTCTCCTCCAGGCCACGACACACACATACTTACCGCATGTCACCCTCAGTCTATTACATGTGTGAGAATGGAAAAGAGCCAGAAAAGCAGATAAACTAGCTGTTTACACAGGGCAACGGGAGGCTACCAGCTTCTTCATTAAGGATCTGAGGCTGAATTACCAGCAACGAGGATGGAACTACCTTCCTAACAACACCCCCCAAGTCAACACAAGTAATACCATCGCTTCCACTGAGCCCACTGCAAACCCTGCACCACCCCCTCCCCTCGACCAAGACAGCAGAGCCCTAAATCCTGATATGAGGGACACTGCCAGCCTCAGGCCTTCACAGGATTTTTAAGGATGAAGATCACTAAAAACCAGAGGCAGCCTGGCCCTAAACGTGGAGTCAAGTTACCCACAGCCATTCTCAATGTAGAAAAACAGCTCCAGTAACTACAGTCCAACTCCTGGTGATTTTTTATTGGCTGGAGGTTAGGCCAGGGCTAAGACTTGAACTCTGTAATCCAGAAGATGGAAAAGTCCTACAGCGATGCGGGCCGTAAGCTGCCCTTTCCAGTCTGGCAGCTGTTTTGACATCTGGGTCCTAGATTTATTATCCTTATGCTTAAAAATAAATTACTTTACCATCACTTTTTAAACACAAATCAATTCAAAATCTGCTGTTTCTAAGCCCTTTCCCCTAGCACCCGCCCTCCCCAAATTTGGTGGCGGCAGGACACTCAGGTGGGATGTTTGGACACACTTTCAGTAAAATAAAAAAGCAGTCTCTATAAATTCCACACCCAACTCCACACCCCTTTTGTACCAAACACAGAACACCACCATATTTTAAGAGTAACTGTCAGAGTCTCCTGGTGGCCTAGTGGATTCCAGCTTTCACTGCCATGGCCAGGGTTCAAACTGGGGTTCAAACCCTGGTTGGGGAACTGAGGCCCCACGACCCATGCAGCACAGCCAAAAAAAAAATTTTTTTTAAATACTTGTCTGCTGGAATTAAAATTGCTTTTCAATGTTTTTAAAAAGTTTTTCTGGGTTCTTTATACTGAGCACACATCCCCCCTATCATTAAAAAAAAAGTTTTTAAAAAAATTTAATTTCAAAAACTTTAAAACATGAATCTGCAGAAACTCACTTTATGTTGTGATGTCAGACCGCCCCCTGGAGGTTTGGAAACCTGCTGGCTGGCGGAACCAGGACGCAGGGCCGCGGGTGACAGACAGGTCCAGGCAGCAGTAGCCCTGCCCATCTGCCCAGGGAGCCCTGCCCACCTGTCTCCAGGAGGGACTAGTGGGGAGGGATAGCTAAGACCAGCAGAGCCCTGCCCAGCCCTACTGGAGGAGCCCACCCAGCTGCCAGTTGCTAGGGAGGCCTAAGGTGAGCCAGGAAACACAGACCCTCAGTCTGGAAGGATACAGACCACCCAGCAATGGGTGTGAGCAGCACGGGCGGCTGCAGCACCCACCTCTCGTCCCATCCCTGCGTCTGCAGCACCGTCAGGGCCTCGCGTAGGACCATCCGCATGAGCTGTGGCACAGGAGGAGACCCCGTGAGCAGCCCAGCCCAGACATCCCCGCTGCCTGCCATCTGTGTGCCCACTGTGCACCATGGGCCCTCCAGAGTGGCTGGGGGCTGGGCCCCAGGCCGGGATGCCAGCCTCCCAGGAGCAGCAGGATGGACGCTGGGGAGTGACCGTAGCACCAGGACTGATGGCTATGATGGATGTTCCCAGAGTGAAAATAGGATGAGAAGAAGCCCCTCTGTGGCAGCGAAGCCTCCAGACACACAGGTCTGTGCCACGCGGTGCTCACCCCTCAGGGGCCTTGCCCTCGCCACTGTTGGGCAGGGGCACCAAGACCAGGTGCCTGGACGCCGAGCTCGGCTCCCGGAGCGCTGTTCCCCAGCCCAGCACTGTGGGGCCCCTTGCGGGGAGCGGGCCACATCCTCACCATGTAAAACTTGTCCAGACGCAGCCTGTCGATGCCCGGCCACTCACGGTTCATGGTCTGCCAGAAGGTCTGAAGGAACAGGTGCTCTGGGGGAGGGACAAGACCAGAAGGGTTGGGGGGAAGCGGCAGCCACCTCTGGAGGGCAGGGGAGAGCAGAGACCATGAAGAAACCTGGTCAGGAGGTCCCACGGCAGTGGCCTTGGGGCTCCTCGGCCTAAGTGCGCTAAGAGCAGTGCTGCAGATCTGCCTTAAAAATGGGACTTTCAGGAACCTCAGAAAGAAAAGTACAGCCCAGCCACAAGCCTGAACCATAGCCACATCCTCTGAACATCAAGCGTAAAGAGAAGGTGAGGCCTGGCAGGAGAGGTGCTGCCCAGGCCGCACCTCCCCACGCAAGCACTGCCACTGCCCCTGCCCCATCACCTACACCCCACCCCACCACTTACCCCACTGGATCCACTGACCTGATCAAACACAAAACCCTGCCAATAACAGGTATGTCAGGACCAGGGGGCTGTGGGTTCAACCAGGTCCCCAAAGTCCTAATCCTCAACCCTCAGTATATAACTATACTTGGGAGACAGGTCTTTAAAGAGGCGATGAAGAGAAAAGGCCACTGGTGGTTCAAGACACAGATATGCACAGCCAGACGGCCACGTGAGGACACAGGAAGAGACGGCCATCCACACTCCCAGAGAAGAGGCCTGAAGGGATCCTGGCCTGCTGATGCCCTGACTCAGGACACGAAGGCCACCACTATCGCCTGCTGCAGAGCATCCCCAGAGAGAGGGCTGGTCAGACAGCCCAGTGCAGGACAGAACTGCGTCCATAACCTCGCTCAAGCGTCACCAACTGAACGCTCTGTACCCGCCCTCATGCTGAGCACGGAAACGTTTCTGCATGTTCTTAAAAGGTGAAACTTACAGAGAATGGACTTCCTCACATGCAGTACAGACAGTCTCCCAAGAGAAGAAAGTAGTGTCTGTAACTGCACAACCCCTGCTTCTGATGACTTTGGCTACTTAACCATAACCGAACTACACCTACCCACACAGCCAGGGCACCACCAGCAATGGTCCCAGTGGTCCCAAGGTCCAGGCCAGGGAGACCGCCCAGCCTTGGCTGCCCTTGGAGCAGGGTAGGGAGGTCACAGATGCTGGCACACGGGCCCCATCCCCACAGCTCGGCTCAACAGGACCAGGGTCTACATACACATCAGGATTTCTAAAGACACAAGTGATGCCAAAGGGCAGGCGACAGGGCTGAGGATCCCTGATGCTGGTCCAAAGAAGACTCAGGAAGACACACTGCAGGGAGCACACGCCGTCAGCTGCAGACACTCCACAGCTTCCACCAAGATTCTAAATGGAAGGCATTAGCCCTCCAGATCTCGGACGGCTCCAGACCTCTGTTCTGGGTGAGTGAGGAACACATGCTGGAAAGCAGAGTAGCCTCTCCCGCACCAGCAAACACTGGCCGGGATGGGGCCCTCGCTCCCAGCCTCAGAACGCAGGCCTCGTGTTCAGGGGCTGGGTCTCTGCGGATCCAGCCTCACTGCTGGGGCTCACCGTGGCAAGGATACTTACGTGCCTCTGTGGTCTGGAAAGCATGGACAAGCTGGGAAATGGTCCGGCCAAGTTCCTCCTGCACAGGAAACAAGACAAATGCCCTCAGTCCCTGAACAAATGGGCTTCTGTGCGACAAGCAGCGGCAGGAAGAAACTTAACTGTCCTCACTCATCGTGCGATCCGGCTCCACAGGGCCCCGCAGCCCAGCGAGCTTGGGGTCTGGAAGTCTCACACCACTAGAAGAGGCCTCCCCTGAAGGCCATGCCCATCTAGCCCCACAAAAAGCAGGGGCAGGGACTGCCCTCCTGACCAAAGCCCAACACTCAATAACGGAGACTGACAGTCAAAGCGGGGAAGGGAGCAGGAGCCTGGGAGCACACAGCCACCTGAGAGGGGGCTGAGGAGACCCCCAGGTTAACAGCTGCCTGCCGCCTCGGTGTACAAGCCCACCTCGTGCACTGGGCCCCAGTGTAGCCTCTGAACTTCACTAAGTACCCTCACCACGCAGGGTGTTCCGAAGCGTGAACAATTCCCACTGAGACACACCCCAAGAAAGGCGTGTCTTGAGGGCAGTGACACCACTCTGTAAGGTACACAGCGATGGACACGCGCCATGATACACGTACTCAACCCACGGATTGTACAACAGGGCAACCCTCACGGACTCTGGGTGCTGATGATGTGCTGGGTGGGTCCATGGATTGTGAGAAAGGGCCCACTCCCGTGGGGGTGTTGAGTACGGGGGGAGGTGGCAGGTGAGAAATCGCAGTACCTTCTCCTCTCGTGTTGCTGTGAAACTAAAACTGCTCTAAAACATAAGGCCTAGTTTTATAAAAGACAATTAAGAAAAAAAGGCTAGGGACTTCCCTGGTGGTCCAGTGGCTAAGACCATTCCATGCTCCCAGTGCAGGGGGCCCAGGCTTGATCCAGGTCAGGGAACTAGATCCCACACGCCGCAACTAGGACCTGGTGCGGCCAAACAATTAGAAAAAAGGAAAAAATACTTGTCTCAGAAGACTTGGATGCTGTCCCCTGGTTTCCAGCATTTTTGCACTCAGCTCATCATCTCTGACAAACACAAAACAGGCAACCCAGGGACTTCTCCAGTGGTCCAGTGGTTAGGATGCTAAGCTTCCTCTGCAGGACAATGGGTTCAATCCCTGGTCCTGATCAGGGTACTAAGAGCCCACAACCGCTCCCACCCCCGGCTAAAAAAAGCCAGAAAACCCAATTTTCAGCCACAATGTACCCTGGCATTCACCAGCATCGCTATGGTGCCCAACTCACCAAGTGTGAGACCCTCCCTAACCCAAGGCCATGGCCCTCCAGGCCTTAAGGAAAAATAGCATCAAAGCTATAAAACTGCGCTCAGTACGTCTGCTGGAGCAAAATGAGGGCTGACAACATGCTCGTCCACCCTCCCACTGATACTGTGGCCCCGGTGCCTTCTGTAGCCTCCTGGGCGCTCACCTGCAGCAGTGGCTTGTCCTGCATCCACATGCAATAGAACAGCCCTTTCCACACCTTCAGCAGCTCATCATGAGTGAAACCACCTGCGCCAGAAACAGGACCATTCAGACTAAAGGAACACCATCTTTCAGTGCCAGAACAGCCAGAGAACTGTGACTGCCTGAATCAGACCAAAGTCCTCTTACTGTACAGGCGCCTGGCCCTCGCTCTCAACCAATCCTCCCAACCCAGAACCTGCTGGGCCAGTGGCTGCAGGGTCTCCTGCAGGTAACTGTTCTTTGATTCATTCAATAAATGTTTACCGAGAATCTCCAAGTATCAGAGACTGTGCTCCATTTTTCAGATTCAAAATTGAATGAGTCACAGTTTCTTGGGCTGGATGGTGGCTACGCATGGGAACCTGTTGGCCACAGGTCACCCAGTGTTACACCCGGGCTTTGCACACTTTTCAAATTTTAAAGTTACACATTTCCTCATTCAGGCTCGTTATGACAAAACTAGACAGCATATTAAAAATCAGAGACATTACTTTGCCGACAAACATCCGTCTAATCAAAGCTATGGTTTTTCCAGTAGTCATGTACAGATGTGAGAGTTGGACCGTGAAGAAGCTGAGCACCAAAGAATTGATGCTTTTGAACTGTGGTGTTGGAGAAGACTCTGAGAGTCCCTTGGATTGCAAGAAGATCAAACGAATCAATCCTAAAGGAAATCAGTCCTGAATATTTATTGGAAGGACTCATGCTGAAGCTGAAGCTCCAATACTTTGACCACCTGATTAGAAGAACTGACTCATTGCAAAAGACCCTGATGTTGTGAAAGATTGAAGGCAGGAGAAGGGGACGACAGAGGATGAGATGGTTGGATGGCATCATTGACTCGATGGACATGAGTTTGAGCAAGCTCTGGGAGTTGGCCATGGGGTTACAAAGAGTCAGACACAACTGAGCAACTGAACTGAATGACGAATATATAAACTGACTGATGAAGACAGATACATAAAATCAGCCAACAAGTATAGACTGAGCTCTTAACTATGTGCTGGCAGTTTCAGAGCAGTGGTTCTCAGACTTTATTAATAGGATGGCATCACCTGGAGGGTGTCTTTAAAGATTGCTGGACTTCCCAGGTGGCATGAGTGATAAAGAACTTGCCTGCCAATGCAGGAGACATAAGAGACATGGGCTCCATCCCTGTTGGTAAGATCCCCTGGAGGAGGAAATGGCAACCCACTCCAGTATTCTTGTCTGGAGAATCCCATGGAGAGAGGAGCCTGGTGGGCTATGGCCCATAGGGTCACAAAGAGTAGAAGATGGCTGACAAGACTAAGCACATACACAGCCCATCTGCCAGAGCTTCTGATTCAGCAGGGCTTGGATGGGACTCACAAATTTACATGTCTAGCAAATGTCCAGGTGATGCTGAAGTTGCTGATGGAGCCACATTCTGAGAACCACTAAGGAGCGTGATTTCTGACAGCTGTATGCTGCATGAAACTCAGACGACAATCCAACAATTACACAAGAAAACACTACCAACAGCGACAAACGCCGCTCTGAGAGAAAAAACATGGTGCCCAACAGTGGGGAGCAGGGGTAGCGGGATATACGGGTTGACAGGATCCTGCTCCCAGAGTAGGCAAGTCTGAACTGGAAATAGATTAGGGGCTTGGCTGGGGCGGGGGGTGGCCCTCCGCAGAGGGACATATAGCGGCCGAGAACACCGCGCACCTTCAAATCAGTCAGCGTGGATTAGGGGATCAGGGCCAAGCGTTCGAACAGGCGGGAGCGCGAGCGGTGGGGTAGGCGGAAGCATCGCCACGGCCCGGCCGGGCGGACCACGTGGAGGCTCCACACGGTTGGAAAGTCAGCTCACTCGGACCACCGGCCCCCAATCCGGGCCCCCGCGCCCCCAGCCCGGCCTGGTCCGCGAGACGCCCCCCGCCCACATCCCGCCAACCCCGCGCCAACCTTCGGCCCGCTGAGTTCTGGCGACGATGTATTTCCGGAGCTTCCTCACCGCCCGGTCCCGGGTCACCTGCTCGTTCCCCGCCAGCCGCTGCGCCAGCTGGATTTCGGGCG
The DNA here is from genome assembly GCF_032452875.1 of Bos javanicus. NCBI lineage: Eukaryota > Metazoa > Chordata > Mammalia > Artiodactyla > Bovidae > Bos > Bos javanicus. The sequence goes on along the minus strand of NC_083868.1, from coordinate 143,686,549 downwards.
GGAGTTTTACTCGCGGACCCATGGCGACCCTGCCGAGACCCCACGATACCAGTTACCCCGCCGCTATGCCTGGGCGCGTTGCGTGACGTCACAGGCCCGCGCCAGCCTCTCCAGCACTCGGCGTGACGTCACATGTCTGCGCCAAATTCTCCCGGGTCGCACGCCTCTGTCTCCTAGTGGCAAGGCCCCGTAATGACAAGTGCGTGGGGCTCTGGCTCCATTCATTCTGCTGCTGCTGCTGCTGCTGCTGCTGCTGCTGCTGCTAAGTCGCGTACGACTCTGTGCGACCCCATAGACGCAGCCCACCAGGCTTCCCCGTCCCTGGGATTCTCCAGGCGAGAACAATGGACTAGGTTGCCATTTCCTTCTCCAATGCATGAAACTGTAAAGTGAAAGTGAAGTCCCTCAGTCGTGTCCAACTCGTAGGGACCTCATAGACTGCAGCCTACCAGGCTCCTCCGTCCATGGGATTTTCCAGGCAAGGGTACTGGAGTGGGTTGCCATTGCCTTCTCCCCATTCATTCTCAGTTCAGTTCAGTCGCTCAGTCGTGTCCGACTCTTTGCGACTCCATGAACCGCAGCACGCCAGGCCTCCCTGTCCATCACCAACTCCCGGAGTCCACCCAAACCCATGTCCACTGAGTTGGTGATGCCATCCAACCATCTCATCCTCTGTCGTCCCCTTCTCCTCCTGCCCTCAATCTTTCCCAGCATCAAGGTCTTTTCAAATGAGTCAGCTCTTCGCATCAGGTGGCCAAAGTATTGGAGTTTCAGCTTCAACGTCAGTCCTTCCAACGAACGCCCAGGACTGATCTCCTTTAGGATGGACTGGTTGGATCTCCTTGCAGTTCGAGGGACTCTCAAGAGTCTTGTCCAACACCACAGTTCAAATGCATCAATTCTTCAGCACTCAGTTTTCTTTATAGTCCAACTCTCACATCCATACATGACCACTGGAAAAACCACAGCCTTGACTAGATGGACCTTTGTTGGCAAAGTAATGTCTCTGCTTTTGAATATGCTGTCTAGGTTGGTTATAACTTTCCTTCCAAGGAGTAAGCGTCTTTTAATTTCATGGCTGCAGTCACCATCTGCAGTGATTTTGGAGCCCCCAAAAATAAAGTCAGCCACTGTTTCTACTGTTTCCCCATCTATTTGCCATGAAGTGATGGGACCAGATGCCATGATCTTCGTTTTCTGAATGTTGAGCTTTAAGCCAACTTTTCCACTCTCCTCTTTCACTTTCATCGAGAGGCTCTTTAGTTCTTCTTCACTTTCTGCCATAAGGGTGGTGTCATCTGCATATCTGAGGTTATTGATATTTCTCCCGGCAATCTTGATTCCAGCTTGTGTTTCTTCCAGTCCAGCGTTTCTCATGATGTACTCTGCATAGAAGTTAAATAAGCAGGGTGACAATATACAGCCTTGATGTTCTCCTTTTCCTATTTGGAACCAGTCTGTCGCTCCATGTGCAGTTCTAACTGTTGCTTCCTGATCTGCATACAGGTTTCTCAAGAGGCAGGTCAGGTGGTCTGATATTCCCATCTCTTTAAGAATTTCCCACAGTTGATTGTGATTCACACAGTCAAAGGCTTTGGCATAGTCAATAAAGCAGAAATAGATGTTTTTCTGGAAATCTCTTGCTTTTTCAATGACCCAGCAGATGTTGGCAATTTGATCTCTGGTTCCTCTGCCTTTTCTAAAACCAGCTTGAACATCTGCAAGTTCATGGTTCACGTATTGCTGAAGCCTGGCTTGGAGAATTTTAAGCATTACTTTATTAGCGTGTGAGATGAGTGCAATTGTGCGGTAGTCTGAGCATTCTTTGGCATTGCCTTTCCTTGGGATTGGAATGAAAACTGACCTTTTCCAGTCCTGTGGCCACTACTGAGTTTTCCAAATTTGCTGGCATATTGAGTGCAGCACTTTCACAGCATCATCTTTCAGGATTTACCGACAAGTAAAAGGAGGCTAGCATTTGCCCGCCTTTTGGGAGGCGGAGAGGTGCTGTAGCTCACCCTTGGCTGCTGAGGGAAGGCTCTTCTTTAGCAAAGAATGCCAGCGAGCACTGACAGAGGAGTGGTGGAATTATAGAAAGCCCCCAGTGAATGTTGGTTCAGGCCAGGGGCATCAGAAAACGCCATGATGCCAGGGGAGGGTAGTCACAGCGGGGTTTGCGCGAGTATCACCTACACCTGCAGTGGCCTGCTGCCCTGGCGGGCCCCCGGCTACAGCACCCTCACCCTTGGGGCACGCTGCACTGACCTCGTTCACCCTGTAGGTCTGCGACCAGCCTGGAACACAGAAAGGCGGAGGCGGCACACAGAGCAGGGGGAGGCAGTCGCGAACCTGTTCCGGGACAGCGCCCCTCAGTAGCCTTTTTCAGTAAGGGTCATATGTCAGGGGGACCCAGGATCCCCAGATTCATTGATTCACTAGGAAGGCTCTTGGCTGTGATTTATTATGGCAAAAGGATTCAAAGCACAGGGAAAGGTTTAAAGAGCACGTGTTCCCCTAACTTCCCAGCAAACAGCTATGACAACACATTGAATGTCAGAAGGAGCTTGTTAGAGGTCAGAGTCTGGAGCTTTTAGGGGACTTCCCTGGTGGTCCAGTAGTCAACAGTGTCCACTTCCACTGCAGAGATCCCTGGTCTCCCGAATGACCTGAAACACTGCTAAAAAGTTAAAACAAAAAGCCCAGAGTTGTTATTATGAGCTGGTCACAGCACCCTCTACCAGACACACCCAAATTCCAGACTCCCACAGGGAGAGCAGATGTTCAGCACCTGCTGTGTTGTTGGCCCAAACGCCTTAGGCCCATGAGTCACTCTTATCACAATTAGGGTGATGGGGTTGTTGTTGTTCACTCACTAAGTAGAGTCTGACTTTTTGCGACCTCATGGAGAGCAGCATGCCAGGCTTCCCTGTCCTTCACTATCATCCGGAGTTAGCTCAGACTCATGTCTATTGAGTTGGATGCCATCCAACCATATTATCCTCTATCTCCCCCTTCTCCTCCTACCCTCAGCCTTTCCCAGTATCAGGGTCTTTTCCAGTGAGTTGGCTGTTTGCATCAGGTGGCCAAAGGACTAGAGCTTCACTTTCAGCATCAGTCCTTCCAAGGAATATTCAGGATTGATTTCCTTTAGGATTGACTGATTTGATCTCCTTGCAGTCCAAGGGAGTCCAAGACAAGAGTCTTCTCCAGCACCACAATTCAAAAGCATCAACTCTTCAGTGCTCAGCCTTCTTTATGGCCCAACTCTCACATGCATACATGACTACGGGAAAAACCATAGTTCTGACTATACAGACATATGTCAGCAAAATGATGTCTCTGCTTTTTAATACACTGTGTATGTTTGTCATAGTTTTACTTCCAAGGAGCAAGCGTCTTTTAATTTCCTGGTTGCAGTTGAAACAGAGCAGGGCCCTGTGGTCCTTGCCCCCTGCCTGCCCTCCATGTCTTCTGCCTGCCTTTTGTATGTGGAAAACTTTAGTCAAAGAATAAGTTTAATCAGAGAAATGAGAACATGTGAAAACAAAGAAAAACAGTCTAAGGAGACTAAGTAATAATAGTGTAGTTGTTAAGCATAGTCATGGACCTGTAGTTCTTTCTCAAGGGCTATAGATAACATTCTGAATCATATCCTGTGAGCTGTCGTGTAGATACCAAAACACCAGGTGAAAAAGTTAAGTACATGATGACCAGGCTGTACCCAGGACATGAGCTGCCACATGTCTGAGAACTGGCTGCAAAGAAATGGGAACAAATGGACCCTGGAACTGAAGATTAACTGCACCTAAAACAACCAAGATGATGCTGGTCAGACCACTGACGACCAATTTGAAGATGACTGTGCTCTTTCTGCATGTAAGCTCTCCACCCCAACTCTGTCTATAAAACCTCTCAACCCCTGCTTTTCAGGGGGTAGCAGTTGGCCTTTGGACAAATGTCTGCCACCCTACCCCCAAGACAGTTGTCAACATTTGAAATAAAGCAAACTCTCCTTTCCACCAACCTGGCCTGTGTATTGGCTTTTGAGCGGTGAGCAGCCCGACCCACACACTATTCAGTACCATAGTGACCATCTTCGGTGATTTTGGAGCCTAAGAAAATAAAATCTGCTTTACTTCCACTTTTTCCCCATCTATCTGCCATGACGTGATGGGCCTGGAGGCCATGACCTTAAGTTTTTGAATGTTGAGTTTTAAGGGCGATGAGGAAAATCCCCAAATCCAGGTTCCCAGCTAAGGGTCAAACTCATTTGCTGGACTCCCTAAGGATAGCAGTCAGGCCTTATATTAATGCTTTTCTGCACAGGCAGGGTAGTCAATATTTCCATCTTTGTGGGCCAAAACAATTGCTCCTTTGGTGCCTAAAGCAGCTACAGGCAACATGTAAATGAATGGATGCGACTCTAATAAAAATTTATTTACAAAAACAAGTGATGGGCCAGGATTAGGCCCAGTGATTATAGTTTGCCAGCACATGGTGGAGAAGAATGTCTCAACTTTTAGGAAATAACGGTGACGTGTTCGGTGAGAGTTAAATGTCGTGATATCAATAAATGGATAAATGATCACATACATGTAGTACACAAGCAGATACAGCAAAATGGTAACAAGGATTGACTCCAGGGGAGGAATACAAGTGTTCATTGCCCTATTCATCCAGCTTTTTCTGTTTGAAAAAGCTATTTAAGTTTTTCACCAGCAGTGGCACTGTTGAGCAGGACAAGATCCCTGCCTCACCAGCCAGGACTCAGCAGAGATGCCAGGCAGTAAAGTAACAAATCCTTGCACTCCAGAGAGGACAGTGCTCTGGGAAAAGCCAAAAGAGGAAAGGGACAACAAAACCCAAAGAAAAGGGCAATTTTAATAGACATTCAGTGAACTTCCAACACAGAATTTCACCAAAATAATATAATGAAATGGAGCAACATATACTTTAAAAATATTGGGTTGGCCAAAGAGTTCAATTGGGTTTTCCCCTAAGATGTTACGGAAAAAGCTAAATGAACTTTTGGTACAACTCAACATACTTGACAGTGTATACAGCTACTAGATGCTGACAGCTGATGAAGGATTTCTTGCATATTCAGTGGAACTAAAAAATGCATGTCTTTGTTCAGATGAAATGAAATTTATATTTTAAGGCAGGATGAGAAAATGAAGCATAAAATTCTGTCCATTCAGGCCTCCTTCTGCCTTTGATGGCCAAGTGCATCCAAATTATACATTAACCAGACCTCCTCAAAGGTGGGAATGCCTGTTCAATCATAAAGATCATTTTTGTTTTGTTTTGTTTTCTGACACTGGCAATGTGACTTCTTAGAAGAATAGCATTCTTTCCCAACTTCGTAGGGGGTCATGGTGACTGGCTGTTGGCTTTGCTGCCTGGACTATGTATTCTTGGTGAACTGTATCTAAAATGCCAGTATGTCATTTTGATGGATGGTTCTTTGTCTCAAAAATGTATATGACCATGCCTTTGACTTCTAACAGCCAGAAGAGTCTTCAGAATTTTCTATAAGACTTTTTCCTGGCTTATAGTCCTCAATTTGGCTCAAATAAAATTCTCTTTTTTCTTCTTGTCAGCTGAATTTTCCTTGACAATTCTACATACCAAATTATCCTTCTTTAGGACACTTTCCAAAATCTGCTATGCTTCGCAGGCAAGAACCACCCATGGATATCAATCAGTGGCAAAAGGGTGATGACCAACATGATATTCTTATAGCCTCAAAGGACTTATTGGTTAATGGGAAAATTAGTAACGTTACAATGGAGAAACCCCACAGACACACCTTCACTCAAGATTGCCGGGGTCCAGCCCCGGCTGATCCAGGGTATTCGAAGGGGAGACGGCATCCGCGACTATTTATTTATTTATTCATCAAAGATACAAAGAATAATAGAATGAGGATAGCTCAGTAGGAAAATTCAGTGGAGAAAAGAAGCTGAGTAGCTTGGTTTACGCGGAAAATCAATATGACCCGTGACACCAGGTTAGCTTTGACCATGGAGGCCGCAGGCACCCTCTCGAATAGCGGAAGGTGCCCCACCTTAGACGCCTTCTCGAGTGGGTCTTAGAAGCCCAGGCAATGTCAGAGCTGTTCCAGATATCTGAAATATGGTTTTTAATCTTTTCCCAGTCAAAATCTGTCTCATTTAGTTTCGGGGGTGTTACACATATCCACCGGTAGTCAGCATGACAGGACAATGCCATTTTCACTTTTAAAGCCTGCAATTCAGTCCCAATATGTATTACTGCTTCCTCTAGGGCATCTACCCTCATTTCTAATTTTCTGTCTATAGCTTCCTGTGTTGCCAATGCTAAAGAAACATTTTTGGACATAGAATCAACATATTGAGCAGTATGTACTTGTTGAGTCAATGATATTGCTGCCACAGTAACAGAAGTAATTGCACTTATCAAAGCTGCTATTCCCAAGATAAGTAAGCCCACAAACCGTCGTGTTTGCATTAAATCCTGCAGTTGTTGTAATACAGCAAGAGCATAACTCAATAAGTGGTTACATCATAAGATAAGGTGGACGTTGTAACATTACAAAGGAGCAAACATTATATTGAGGATTTAAACAAGATGAGAGCATACATTGTTCACAACACCACCACAAAGGAGCAAACATTATATTGAGGGTTTAAACAAGATGAACCAGGGAGCAGCTGTAGGCATCGGCCGGGCAAGTTGGAATGGGCTCTAATATGTCCCACAATATATTTTTTATCTCTGTGTTTAATCTCCTTTTGTAAATCAGATAACAAGGAGAAGATAGTAGTTTTATTTTTTGGAATATTAGCAGTTTCAATATGAGGAAACAACCCTACAATATATCTGGAGTCAGTCAAAAGATTAAAGGTATGGTCTCCTAAATGTTGAAAAGCCTAAATAACTGCTTGTAACTCAGCCCTGACATTTTATTCCCTTGAATTAAAAGATCTTTTAAAGGCCTTGGAGCTGTAATTTCCTGTACCCAAAAGGCTAGACCACTAGATCTAAATGCATTGTGGCTCTTAGCTTGAGAAGTCAAGTTTTTTCTTGTCTGATAATAAGGTAAAAGCAAAAGCTGTGTTACTCTTTGACCTTTATTAATTTGTACAGTTTTGGTAGGCGGTGAGATCAAGACTTTAATTTTTCGAATATAATCAGAATCTACTACACCATGCACCACCGAAATTTCTTTTCTTTTTTTTTTTCTTTTTTGAAAAGAAAGCGAGCTACGCCCCAGGACAAATCTTACAATGTCCTCAGGTAGGGGGCCAGCCACTCCCATTGGAATTGGAGTAAGCGGCATGTCAGGGGTTAATATTGTTGCTAAATGCCCTTGCCGGTTCCGCTTTTCTCCTAGCCTGGGTGAGACCCCCCGAAGGGTCTCACCGAAGGGGTTTTCTCTAAGGAGCACGCTCTGCATATTGTGCACGCAGTCTGCTTTAAAAGCTCCACTGTTCAAAAAACTTTTTATCTTCCTCAGGCTTAGGCAACGCTTTGGGAGGGTTTGGGGGCAAAGTGGGGAATTCCTGGGCCCTGGGAGGCACAAACGGAGGCGGTGGCGATCACCTTAAATCAGAAAGTGGTGGATAAGTTTTTTAAAGGTTTGCGCAGAGAGGGAGGGAGCTCGCCAGGGCGCTCGGCCGCAGCGTCCTGTAAGCCCTCTCCTTCCTCAAGAGGTAAAGCACTTTCTCCCTCTCTTTTTTTTTTTTTTCAATAGCAGAAATTATGATCTGTGCAGAAAGTGGAGACTCACCACCATCCACCGCTATAGCCTCTCCCATAGGCTATTTAACAGCCTCATGACAAGGGTCCAGGACATTTCTAATCATATTTCACAGAGCCAATAAACATTTGTCTATTCTTAGATGCAGAGAAACTCATTTTTTTTTTTAATTTTAGAGAAGATTTTTATTTATTTTGTACCCTCTTTACCCTATCTAAACTGCAGAGGGGACTAGAAAAGAAGCCTCAAGGTGAGGATCAAATTCATCCTTGGGACTAGAGAAAACCCTTTTCCAGGAAACTCCTAGCGGAGACCCTTAACCCCCACATGAAGGAGGAGGCATGGGGGGATGGGAGCGTCCCCTATTTGTCCTCTCCTGTTCCGGAGATCCTTTAACTGTTTGGTGACTAAATCTTACGGACGGTGTGATCGGGGATGTTTCCCTCAAGCTCCTAGGAGCGGATGGTCTGATTAGGGATGTTTTTCTTAAACTTTTAGGAGCATCTTTAGCTAAAAAAGACCAATCCTCATCAGAATGGCATCGAGCTGCTGTTTCCTCTAAATCTTTCTCATCTTGAGGGGAGGTCTGATCTTTCCTTTCATCCCTATCTTTTACATGTTCATTGGCAGTCATAGTGGCTAGCCATTCGTTTAGCTGCCAATAGCTAGGTATAGCCTCTTCATTTTCACTTTTCTTTATAACAGGTAGATTCGCTTTTTTGTTTAACAGGTACTTTTCCAACTTTACTTTTCTCTTTAACAGGTAGGTACCTTTTTAAATTCATGAGCTGGATCTAAAGCATCTCTAATCATATTCCACAGAGGAAGGGTGTAAGTAGGGATTTTCTCCAAGCCGTGCTGAACACAATAAGCTCTTAGCTGTTTCCCTACTTTTTCCCAGATATCTAGGTTAACAGTGCCCTGTTGTAGAAACCAAGGGCAGTGGTCTTGTACAAATGTAAAAAATGATTGAATGGTAGATTTTTTAACTTTGATTCCTCTTTTACTTAATAACTGTAAAATTACTCCTATAAAGAGCTGTCTTTCATTTGATTCAGTGTTACCCATGTCAGAAAATTAAGTATAGTAAAAGATTTTGCTTTTAGCTATCAAAAGATTAGGCCTTTTTTGTCAGTCTTTTTAGAAACCGTTTTTTCTAACTCTTTAACACTTTCAACACTTCCCACTCCTCTTGCCCTGTCTATTCTACAGGGGGGTCTGCAGCACAACAGAAAGGAAAAATTGCTCACTCAGACTGAGGAGGGTGGACCTGAGGCTGTCTCCCCCTCCCTTGCTTTGCTGCAGCTCCTGCTGTCAAAGTGCAGCTCTCTGAGCTTGGGCCTTTGCTGGGTGTCAGTTTCTCCTTCCTACCTCCCCAGGGCTCAACCTCACCTGACCTCCCATGCTTCCCTGAATTTACAGACCAGGCTCTGCCCTGGCACTTCCCAGTGAGGCTCCTCTCCCCACACACCTGTTCACCAGCCACTCCTACTGAGGCTCCACGCTGGGCCCCCATGAGGCAGGGCTGGCCTGCACCTGCAGAGTCAGCCCCCAGGGGTGGCAGAGGCCCAGCGCCCACTGAGGGGCAGCTGGACCTTTCTGATAGGCCAGTCCTGTCCAGACAGCTCCCAGCACAGCCCCACCCTGCCCCAAAAAGACAGGGACCCTTTCTTTCCTGGATATTACACATACTCTAAATCCTAAGGCTAACGGCCAGAACCAAACCCTTTACTAACGCCCTCCCCATGACCCCCACCCGGGCCTGAGGCCCTGGGAGTCATCACCTCGCAGCCACTGGACTCCTTTGTGCTTCTTCTGTCCGTCCATGTCAGCCCTTCACCCTGTCCTCGGGTCACACGCCCATGGTGTGCACAGCAGACCAGCACAGGCAGGGCGCTGAGCCAGGCCTAGGGATGAGGGTCGCCGGGCAGGGGATTCTATTCCCCCCGGCCCTGGGCAGCTTTCAGGGCCAGCTCCCCCCTACTCTGCGAACCCAAACACCTCTCATTTCAAGACCCATCACTGTCATCCTGTCTGCAGTGTGGGCACCTAGACGCCAACACAGGAGAGAGGGTCTGGGGGCCCTGAGTGGCCCGGGACGCCGGAAGGGGGCAGGCTGGACCACCTCCACTCCGCGTCCTGCCCAGCTCGGGACGCGGAAACCTAGACAAGACGCACAGCTCAGCGCCCAACCCCGCGGGGCGGGGACCACCCCTCTCCCCGGACCCTGCAGACCGCGCCCCCGCCCACACCTTCTGACTCCGCCGCCCGGGAGGACGACACCAAACCCCGGGAGGGGGAACAGCCCTACAGCACACGACCCTTTGTCCCGAGACGGTACCCATCGGGGGTCCCAGGCTGCGGCCGTGCTCCTGTCCTCCTCAGTCCGCACTGACCAGGACGGCCCGCGCTCCACTCCCTTCCGGGACGCCCCGCACCCATTTCCGGTCCCGGTCCCCCCCCACCCGCCGCGCGCTGTGGTTTCGCCCGCATGGCACATGACCGCCGCGCCAGCTCTGGGCGCTCGACTCCGGTCGACCACTCCCGCCAGTGTCCGCTGCTCCGGCGAGTGTCCGCTGCTTCCGCGTGACTGCCGCTCCCGCGTGACCGCCGCCGGGTGTCCGCACGCTCCCGGCCCGCTTGCCGCCAAGATGATGTGCGGAGGGACTTCCACCACGCAGCCGGCCACAGCCGAGACCCAGGCCATCGCCGACAAGGTTCGGGCTTTGTGGGACGATTGGGGTACTGGGGGCCGGGGGCGTCCGCAGGCATCCCCGCTGGGACGGAGGCTCTGCGCCCGAGCGCATCCCTCCCTGAGTCGGGCTGGACGCAAGTGGATGCACCTCCCTGCCTGCGAAGCTCTCTGGTGCGGAGGTGTCCACTGGGTTAGGGGGCGCGAGGTGACAGAGAATAGCACTTAAAGAGCAAAGGATACGGCAGGCGGGGTGAGGTCCCCATGCGTGAATCTGGGGTCCGGGTCCCAGGCGTCCGAGACTCGGGCTGGACTGAGTGTAGCCCTTTTTGTATTTGGAGTGGTCTCCAATAAAAAGTTTAGAAACAGGAAGTAGCTGGGTCGAGGAGGCAGAGCCCGGTTCAGACCCTGGTCAGCTGTCCAGCCCTGCTCGCAGAAAAACACACCGGAGGATCAGGTTGGGGTGGGACGAGCTGGGCCTGTCCTGCCTGTCATCACAAGTAGGGCCCAGGAGGCTCGAGTTCTGATAAGAAGAAGAGACTGAAGACAAACTTTTGTCCTTTAACCTTCCTTCCTGGCTGCTTCTTCCTAAACGTCGGCCATGAGCTCAGCCCTTTTCCTCTCCCGTGGTTGGGACCATCTGACTGTGGTAAAGGAAGGGGCTGAGTCAGTCTCCTGAGACCTGTGAAAAGTAGGAATTTGCTGGGACTCCCAGGAGAGCCAGACAGGAGGAGATTCCTAGCTTTTCCCCTGTGGCCACTCAGAGAGCCCAGCCCTCTCGGCCTTTTCTTGGGTCTCCAGGCTGGAGAATTCCTGCTGGTCACCTGAGCTTTGAATGAGTGTGAGTTCCCTTGGGAGACGAGAGTCTCTGTCACTATGGCCTGCATTTGGGGTCCAGCCCTTGAGAGTGGACCGTCCTCACTGCCCCTGGGAACAAGGAGGCCGCCCGTGTGCTGGGTGGGCTCTGTGAGGGGCAGGGGCACCATCCGGTCACCTTCTGTTCTGAAGTTTTCATCAACAGGTGAGGAGAAGTGAGGCCAGAGACAGACCTGTACCCACCACATCCAGTCCTATCCTAGGGCCCTCCCTGGCCCTCTGCACACCTAGTCACTCTGGTCTGGCAACTGACAGCTTCCTAGTGACCCGGGGCCTTCTGAGCTTTCCTTGGCTCCAGTCCAGCTCATCTTTCTCCTGGTCGGAGCTGTGTCAGTGACCTGCCGTCCTGCAGGCCTCCACCTCCGCTGCTCCACCACCTCCTCCTGGGCTTCTCCCCAGTCCTTGCACAGGGTGGGGTTCTCCTGCCTCCACTCCTGAAACAGGTGATTCCATCCCAGACCCCCAGGAGGGTCTGTGGGTGTCACTTGGCCCTCCCTGGTCAGGTAAACTGTCTGAGGGCCAATTCCCTGCACACCTAGCGGGAACAGGGGCTACCCAGGTGAGTGTTCAGTCAAAGGTGGGCACTGGCCCAGGGGGACACACCCAGCTGATCACCTGAGGGCCCTGGCAAACTCGGAGGGAGCAGGCGGCCAGAGTCTCAGTACCTGACCCTCCCTCTGATCCTTCCCTCCACTTCATTCACAGGGAGGGCCCCTCCCTGAAGGCCTTTGTCAAGTGACTCACTGGCATTTATGATGGTGATCCTCTCGGCTGTCCGAGCAGCACACTCCTGGTCTTAACTGAACTCCTCCGAGCCCCACAACTGGTCTGAGGATTCCAGCGCAGTCAGCAAGCTCCTGTGGCTGCCAGTGGTCCAGACAGCAGCCTGAGCACTCGGAAACTAGCTTAGGTTTTCAAGTCAAGACAAAACAACCTGCTCTCCCCTTCTTCCTTAAAAATTCTCAGTTCCCCAAAGGCCAAGACCCTGGAAAACATGACTGATCTGAGAGTAAAGATCTGACACCAAAGATCACAAAACAGTCTCTGCCCAAAGGCCCTGCAACCTAGAGAGACCATCTAAAGATGCAGCAAAGCATTTTTTTTCCTACAAAAGTGCTTTATCTGCTGCATATTTTGTCACAGAAGAAATTGGGATTATGTAAGAGAATTAAGGCACGTCAATAAGATGGAAGATTAAATTTAATATTAAATTTTAACATTTTAAAATGTTTTAGCTTTCAAAGTAATTAAAAACTACATACTCTGTCAAATGAAGGTTTGAGTGAAAATGGTAAGGTACGAACTCATATACACTGTTGTAACCATGAGAATAGAAACTATCTGTGTCTGGAAAAGAAAGGGCTAATGATACAGGCAAATGATTACCATTGAAACCTCAGCAGAATTAAAAAACTTTTCTGTACTTGAAATCAGGGCAAGCATTTTAATGTCTGCTCAGCTGTAAAGAACAAATGTGCTCTAGAAAGTATGTAGAATGTGGGCCTTAGAGTTCAGCTGTAACCTCTAATACAGGTGAGCTTACCTGTCTCTCCCTTCTCCCCTTCCCCAGGTCAAGTCCCAGCTGGAGGAGAAGGAGAACAAGAAGTTCCCAGTGTTCAAGGCTCTGGAGTTCAAAAGCCAGTTGGTTGCTGGGAAGAACTACTTCATCAAGGTGGGGTGTCCCCCTCAAAGGAAGGTTGAGCCTGAAGTGGGAGCTCACAGGTGTCCAGGGCAGGAGTGCTCAGCAGGGTCCTGTGGGAGCCCTCAGCTTCAGGGAGTTGGTGGCTGTCTAAAATGAGCATGTGTGTGCAGGCATGTGTGTACACGTGTGTCCTGCGGCTGCCTTGGAGGAGAGGACCAAGCCTCTTGAGACCCACAGGGCTCTGCTGGAGTAAGTGTGGGTGAGGGGTGCTGGCTGGGCACCCCCTGTTCTTGAAGGAGGAAGATGGGAGTGTCCTCAGCTCAGTCTCTGGGGACATGAAGGGACGCAGCCTCCGGGCATCCAAGGCCTTCCTGCCTGTCCAGCCAAGTCCAGCGGAGCAGGGGGACTTGGGGTCAGAGGCCCCACCTGCTCCTCACTGGACTCTCCTTTCAGGTTCAAGTGGACGAGGATGACTTCGTGCACATCCGAGTGTTTGAAAGCCTCCCGCATGAGAACAAGCCCGTGGCCTTGACCAGCTACCAGACCAACAAAGGCAGGCACGACGAGCTGACCTACTTCTAGGCCCGATTTTGCAGAGTCCATTGCCCATGTGGGTCTCTCCTCTGCAGACCTGTCTGGGACCAGACGCGGTGTCCCTCGGGATGGGGTGGTGTCCCTGTTCCCTGCTTTCGCTGTGTTCATTTTTTTCTCCCAATCCATGATTTTAACTAAATTTCTTTCGAGGGGGGCTTGTGTTATCTTTAAATAAACATGTGTTTTCTGTTTTCACAAATTGTCTCTGTTGGGGTTTTTTTCTTCATCTAAAGCTATAATCACAGTAGAGAAGTGTCAGCAGGTGAGAGGTGTCCTGGGTGGAGCCCCCGCTGGGCCTCCTGCCGCCTGAGCCCCCTTCCCTGAGGAGCCGAGGAGGGGAGAGGGTGGCCCAGGTGGCAGTAGGCAGGTGGTACACCCAGGGTTCTGGGAACGTGTGCTCTAACCACAGCTCCACAGGCTGTCATGGTGACTCTGTGTCGTGTCTCCAGGTCTCAGAACCCCCCACCCCATCGTGTACAGTAAGAGGGGGTGAGAAAATCTGACCCTAGAGCATTAGTTCTAGATGGACTCAGATACATTCACGCATTTCTGCTCGGGTAGAGATGCACAGATGTGTGCAGGGAGGCTGTGACCCGCAGGGCCCGCTGAGTGCCATGTCCTGCGAGTCCGGCCCCAACTACCCACTGACTGCCCGGGGTATGCGCTGGGTCTGTCTCAAGGCTTCCTGGTTTCAGCAGCAGGTTACTACCGTTAGTGAAGTCAGTCCAGTGATGTGTTTGCCGTGTGTGTGTATTCGTGTGCAGTAGAATGGAAAAGTGCACCCTGCTTTGTAAGACTAAACGCTGGGGACAGTTCTGTGTGGCTCAGGGTCCAGGTGGACAGCCTGTTCCTGAGGGCAGAGTCTGCCCCCTTCCTGTCTCCACTTCGTCTCTGGGGCAGGTGGTGTTGTGTGTCAGGCCTGCTGCTGATGGATCGGAGGTGCAGGTCATGAGGGCTGAATGCAGAGCAGGTAAACAGTCCTTGGGGAGCAAACAGACCCGTGAGAGCAGGAGAAGGAGACTCAGGAGCTGTGTGTGTCCTGCCCTATCCTGAGCTCTAGGACAGAAAACTTGCACCTTGGGCTCTTGGTTTGGTGAAACAGAAGCCAGGGAGCACATTTACATTGACTTGAAATCAGCTGTATTTCCACCTAGAAACTTCGAGTGAAAGGTGGGGGATAGGGGATGCTATGTAGGTGCCTGGACAAGGCCGAAAGCCCACGTCATAGCAGGGAGCGTCTCATAACAGGGAACATGGAGCACAGGGACAGAAGCAGTTCTGATCACCAGGTTCAGACAGAGGGTCCCCCAGGTGTGTGCTGGGGGTGACAAGGTTTTGACACTAGAAGAGGTGGTTGCACACCACTGTGAATACACTGAACACCAGTGAAGTGCACATTGTCATGGTAAGCAGACTTGCCTGCCAGTCCACAGGTCAGACTACACACTTCTACTGTAGGGACCACAGGTTTGATCCCTGGTCAGAGAACTAAGTTCCTGCATGTCACACAGGGCTGCCAAAACTAATCTATTTTTTAAAAAAAAGGAAACCTACTTCAAAAAATAAATAGAATAAAAGAATAAATGAAACAGCAAAGTGTATGTTGTAAGAATTTAACCTCAGTTGAAAATTGACTCAGATGCAGACAGGACACCAGAGGCAGTTTGGGGCAGGGTGGCAGAGGGTTTGGGGGACTGCAGGGGGGAGCCCTGTCACTGTCCCTAGACCCAGTGTCCCCTTCAGCCATGGGTGCTGGCTCGGTGCACACCGCTGCTCTCTGGCCTTTGTGATCATAAACTTGACTCTGGTTTGGAAGGCATTTGCTGAGAGATCTGGAGATAACCAAGCCTAGGAAAGTAGGCCAGGTGAAGACAGAGGGGGGAGGAGAGCTGTCTCTATGAGCCGAGGACCCCCACAGGGCAGGAAGAGATGGGGGGGGTGCTTCCTGCTGAGCCTGGGAGGGAGCGTGGCCCTGCTGACACCTTGACTTGGGTCTCTGGCCTCCAGAACCGGGAGTAAGGATATTTCTGTTGCCTTACACCCCCAGTGTGTGAGACTTTGTGCTGGCTGTCCCAGGAGACCCATCAGCAGTGGAGCTGGTGTGCTGGGTGGGTGGCATCTTCCCCTCGCCTGACTCATCCTCTCTCAGCAGCCCTAAGGGGGTTCTTCCTCTCCTGTGGGTTCCTCTGTTAAGTTGATGATTAATCTCTCTATCTGAAACTTTATTCCTTTTGGTGTTCTGCACCTGTTCCTCCTCAGGACTGAGGAGTATAAGAGAAAACGGGAGTCAGGATAGAGCAGAACCTTGGAGCACACCCCCACACCCGCCATCCAAGTAAGAAAGCAAGCAGTTAACGATCAGATGGAGTCACAGACTCGGTGCCTGGTTCACATTCCAGAGTTGTATCACAGATGCCACGTTGTTGTTCGGTGGCTCAGTCTTGTCCAGCTCTTTGCAACCCCATGGGCTGCTGTATGCCAGGCTTCCCTGCCCCTTATACCATCTCCTAAAGTTCGCCCAAGTTCATGTCTATTACATCGGTGATAACCATCCAACCATCTCATCCTCTGATGCCCCCTTCTCCTTCTGCCTTCATTCTTTCCCAGCAGCAGAGACTTTTCCAGTGAGTCGCCTGTTTGCAGCATGTGTCCAAAGTAGTAGAGCTTCCGTTTCAGCATCAGTCCTTCCAATGAGTATTCAGGGTTGATTTCCCTTAACATTGTCTAGTTTTTATCTCTTCCCTGTCCAAGGGAGTCTTCTACGGCGCCACAGTTTGAAGGCATCAATTCTATGGCTCTCTGCCTTCTTTATGGTCCAGTTCTCAAAACCGTGTGTGATCACTGGGAAGGCCATAACCTTGACTATATGGACCATTGTTGGCAGAGTAACGTCTGCTTTTCAACACACCGTCTCGGTTTGTCATAGCTCTCCTGCCAGGAAGCAATCATCTTCTGATTTCATGGCTGCCATCACTGTCCACATTTTGGAGCCCAAGAAGAGAAATCTGTCACTACTTCCACCTTTTGACCCTCTTATTTGCCATAAAGTGATGGGGCCAGATGCCATGATCTTAGTTTTCTTAATATTTAGTTTGAAGCTGGCTCTTTCACTCTCCTCCTTAACGCTCATCAAGAGGTTCTTTAGTTCCTCTTTGCTGTCTGCCATTAGAGTAGTATCATCCACATTTCTGAGGTTGTTGATGTTTCTCCCTCCTATCTTGATTTAGCTTGCAACTCATCCAGCTCAGCATTTCTCATGATGGGCTCCATCTCTTCTTGATCTCTTCAGTGTCTAAGAGATCTGTCCTTTATAATGTCGATCTTTGGGCAAAATATTCCCTTGATATTTCCCATTTTCCTGAAGAGATTTCTAGTCTTTCCCCTCCTGTTGTTTTGCTCTATTTACATACACTGTTCATTGAAAAAGACCATCTTGTATCTCCCTGCTATTCTTTAGAGTTCTGCATTTCTCCCTTGATTTTTGCTTCTCTTCTTTCTTTAGCTATTTATAAAGCCTCTTCAGATCACCACTTTGCCTTCTTGCATTTTGTCAGGTGAGTGTAGTCTCCTCGGTTCTGTCTCATCTCAACAAAAATTTGAAGCGATGGACATTAAAGCCCTTGGCGCATCACAGCTCCTGGACAGACCATGTTATAGCTCTTAGACAGATCAGTGTTACAGCTCCATGTTACAGCTCAGTTTTATTTAGAAAATAGCAGGAAAATACATCCTCAAGGCGTGAGGGCGTCCTGGCCCAAAGACGAGAAGAGAAAGGAGAGAGAAAGAGAGAGAGTGTGTTCGTGGGAAAAAGACAGAGACCTGGCCCTTTGGCTCATCTTTTTATAGGTTTTTCCCTCCCCCTGAGCCTGCCCTGTGTAAATTAGGCTAGCCAGTAGTGCTGTTTGTTCTACCTGAGGTCCTCACTCCAGTCCTCAAACCTTCCTTTGACCTTCCTTTCTGCTATTTTTGCGGGCTTTTCCCTTCCTTGCCTTTTAGCCACTGCCATTTTGGACTCCTGTTTCCTATTCTAACTACCTAACACTCCCCCTCAAGAGAGAGGAGGCCCAATTCTCTGGGAACAGGGGCGTCGAGGTCTTTCCGGCTACTTCCTGCTGAACTGGGATGGCGAGGGGCATTGGGCCTCCCCTCTTACTGGTCTCAAGCCTCAGAGTCCTTATAGCAGTGTCCATCTAAGGGTGAGTGATATTTTCCGTGGTCGGCTGTAGTTTTATATATCTTTGTTGAACTGGCACCACATGTTATAGCTTGTTGACCTGGGCAGAGACAAAACAGGTTGACAATTGATAATATATGGAACAATCATAAGCAGCATCAATATGGCATAACAAGTCCTAGTAGGGGCATTAGCCAATTCCAAATTCCCGTCGCCAGGATGGCTCAAATTCCTCCCTGTTCAGGGATCAGAAGATCTATCTTCTGTCTGTTTTGGAGTACAATCTCTACCAAGATGTGTTGGCGCTTTAGAACTGTCCTGAGAAATCTTCTCTCCAGAAACTAGATTTCGTTTCATTAGAATGATGGTGTTTGTTTCATTAGAATTATTTGTTTGATTCATTAGATTCGTTTGCTTCATTGGTTCGTTTCATTAGAGTTAGGGTGTCCATTAGAACGGCACTCATTTGCAGTCCTGAATAGGTATCTGAGATCCCCCAGAGGCTCACAGGTGTATTGAGTGTCCTCTTCTGTTTTCTTCCACGGCTTGACTCGTGAGTAGTGAATCCAGGAGTCATGTCCTGGCACCTTGACTGCTGTGGGGGCAGAAGTTTTTCAGGGTAGGGGCTCTTCCATGTGGGCTGAAGTTGAGCCTTTAGGGACCCATCTTTTCAGGCTTTAATTAGGACTTGAGTCCCTGGAGCATATAGTGGTGACTCCTTAGGATCTTTTGGGTCCTGGTTCATACCCCACAAGCGTATATCCTGTTGGAATTGCCCAATGGCCATGATATAAGATTGGAGGGTCTGAGCCTCTGGATCTAGGAAGAGGTCATTGACATAAACAAAAGGTCTCCCATATAGCATCTCATAAGGACTAAGACCAACCTGTTCCTTAGGGGAAATACGGGTGCAGAGGAGAGCTATTGGTAAAACCTCCTTCCATCCCAGGGAGGTCTCCTGGGTTATCTTTTTTATCACTGATTTTAAGAATTGGTTGGCTCTTTCTACTTTTCCTGAAGACTGAGGCCTCCAGGCACAATGGAGATAATAAGTAATGCCCAATGCTTTCGAGACCCCTTGGGTGACCTTAGAAGTAAATGATGTCCCATTGTCACTTTGTAATGACCTGGGCAGACCAAACCTCAGAATGATTTCATGAAGCCGTGTTTTTACCACCTCTTCAGCCTTCTCAGTCCGAGTGGGAAAGCCTTCAATCCATCCTGTGAAAGTATCTATCATGACTAATAGGTATTTATACCCTTGAGAAATTGGCATCTGGGTGAAGTCCATCTGCCAGTCCTCTCCTGGGTATGTTCCACATTGTTGGACAGGCTGGGCCAGCTGGGGTCTTTGAGCTCCTAGGGGTTGTTTAATTGGCAAGTGGGACAAGAGGAGACCACTTGCCTTATAGTCATTTGGAGGCCTATTTTCCCCCTAAATGAGTGGTGGCAAGTAAGGAGTTAACCAACTTCCATTGGAAGTTTCCAGGCAGAAAAAGGATTCCCTCCTTTTGCAACCACCCCATATGATCTTCTTGAAAGCCCTCACTCTTAGCTTTAAGAGTCTCACCTTCAGTATATGAAGGAGTTTCTGGCAAATTAGTCTGTGGAACTAAGGTGGCAATCTCTATTAGGTCATGGTTCTGTAATGCTGCTCTCCTAGCTGCCTGATCAGCTGCTTGGTTCCCTCGTGCCACTTCCGTGTTCCCTTTTTGGTGTCCTTTACAGTGGGAGACTGAAACTGCAGTGGGCAGATGGACTGCCTCCAAGAGTCGAAGAATCTGATCACCATATTTGATTGGGGACCCTCGGGTGGTCAAGTGGCCCCTTTCTTTCCAAACAGCCGCATGTGCATGTAGCACCAGAAAGGCATCTGGAGTGAGTGTAAATGGTTATTCTTTTTCCTTTTCCCAGCCCTAAAGCTCGAGTCAGGGCTATGAGCTCAGCTAATTGGGCTGAAGTACCTGGTGGCAGAGGCTTAGCCTCTGGTCTCAAAATTGGAGACTACTGCATACC